>NC_135415.1:17848102-18525602 GCF_051991245.1 Festucalex cinctus | reverse complement strand
TGTTTATAGTTATAGCCCGGGGTTAGCATCTACTAATAGTATTCAGAAAAATGCTTGGTAATGGGCTCTGTTTATTCAGGTTTAGCATGATTGTATGCGTAATTGGGTGCTTTAAAAAAATATACTCCATTAGAGGAAGAAAATGTTTCCCCTTTATTCACATTTACAGTACGTGCACTGTATGTTTGGAGGAGGGAAGATCCAGTTTTTTTTTTTTTTTTTTTTTTTTTTTTTTTTTTTTTTTTTTTTTTTTTTTTTTTTTTTTTTTTTTTTTTGAAGAGCTCAGAATTGTTCATTCGGTAGTCTTACCGATTCAACGTCTTGTCATCATTGCTCTTTTCCTTTTTTTTTTTTTTTTTTTTTTTTTTTTTTTTTTTTGTGTGTGTGTATGTGTGCGTGCGTTTGCGTGCGTGCGTTTGCGTGCGTGCGTGCGTTTGCGTGTGTGCGTTTGCGTGCGTTTGCGTGCGTGCGTGCAAATACGTATAAATTTCTGGAAGATCCAGTTTTAAAGGGAATTAATGAAAACGCAGAGATTGCTTAGAAAACATTTTATCTTGAACATACCCATTATGTTCTTTTCAGTTGTCAATAGGTTAAGTATATTACACACTGCATATATTTTCTGAACCAAGCAGAAGCTAAAATACCACTCTGTTAAAGTGGAGCTTTTGGTCTTGGTTTCAAAATGTGGCGTACCTATGTGGCAATAAGTTTAATAAGTAATAACGTTCAGAAATTATTTAAATCTACGGAAATGAACCACATAAAAGTGAAATCCCAGTTCAGTTTCAATACCTTTATCCTTACATCTAACCTTGCCACGGCCACTTTGACAGTGATTATTTTTGGGATAATAAACATGCCAAAAACAATTAAAAATGATTGCAAAACTGAGTTGCAGGTCAGATAGACTGCCTTTAATTATACTCATGATAATTGGTTTATCATGGGGTGACCGGACATCCCAGGTTTAACAGTCTCGAGTTTCAGTTCTGTTTCCCGAGTCCCACTTTTGTCCCACTTTTACGCAGGTCCCATCCCAGTGCCCCAAGCCAATTGTTTATACCATGTACCTGTCTTTTCGTCATACTAGTATTCAAACTACTTCCTGCTTCTGTATCTAAGAATCATGGGAAATGTAGTCTTAATAGTCGAATGCGCCGGTCGCCGGTCAAACTCAATGAAAGGTAAGACTATCAGCTTATTAGCATACTTCCAATGTTATAATGACGGGACTGCCGCGAGGTAAATGGCACAGCCAGCTTGCAATAGCTGCCCGGATCGAGCAAAAAAAGTGATAATTTGATCATTTACAGATGTTGAACTCTCAGCCGAGATAGCATTTAATGTTAGCTAAAGCAATAACGCAACCAGACTGTCCAGTAATTGAATTTGTTATCAATAGTTCCTGGTGAGAATTTATTGTACAGTATATTTTATTTTCAGTGAAATTGTAGTGTCCCGGTTTTTAATTTAGAAAATCTGGTCACCCTACTTTATCACTAAAATCTCAGAAGTCAGTTATACTTCTTCCCCAATATTTTACACAGGGTTTGGAATGTTTCGCTCATAGCATCTTGTTTCTAGCCAAAACCAATATGTGTCTTTAGGGTATTCTCTTAACACTGCATTTGAGAAATGTCTGAGAGAAAACAACTTGAACTACACCCTTCCAGAGGCTGCCCAATGTTGGAATTGGGAGTGATGAGGGGAATAGGTAGGCTATAACTCAGATGGGATTTTGCCATGAGGTAAACTGGCAACAACCCAATGAAGGAGAGATGTCATAGATATGATTTAGAGGTGGTTTTGAGGGGTGCTGGGAGTAACCTCAACTGATTCTTACAGATCTTGGGAGGGACATAACCGTAGCGATTCTCAACTACAAGAGCTCGGAATCAGATCAATGAGTAACTTGAGGCTTACAATATAGACAGAAATAGTCTGTTGGTATCATCTCTGCTGAAATCTACTATCAGTTCTAGTGGAGGTTTTATTATTTGAAATGGTAGTGGCTAACTAGCTACATTTGTGGCAAGAGACTGATGATTAATATACGCTTTCAAATAACTTGACAAAGTCAACGTAAGCATAAGCAAATTCAGGTAATCAAATTCATTGGCAATAAAATCCAAACTCGACAGATGAGCGTACGCACAACCATTAAGACCTTTGAAGTGGGCAATAAAGAGGGTTGTTGCTGAGCATTCCATAGAGAGTATTTACTCTCATTATTCAAATTAACCCCGTACAAGTGTCTCTCTGGGTCTGCTGCAGTGTAATTGGGTTCTTATTTAAAACAGGAATTACATTCTGTGTGTTTTACTCGCAATTGTTTTTTTATTGTCCCCTACACCAATGAAATTACAAAAGGTACCTACAGGGGTGATTTGCTTAAGTACCCAATTTTGCCCCAACTCATAATTTTAGAGGCTTCAATCAGAGACCAATAACTAGTACTAAAAAATAAAGTTTGTCTTTGAGTAACAGAAAAGCAGCACTGTGTTGCTGGATGAGGGTGGGGCTACGGGGGTAAAAAGAGTGCACCACAATGACCTGGCTTCTGCCAGAGTGTCAGTTTGAATCTCTTTCATAAATTGTGCTAAGCCATACCCAGGGTCCTGTTAACACTCCAAACATCCAGCGTCACAGAACCGTGTCCCTAACCCTTCACTTTAAACATGTTCAAACTTATATATTTTTTCTTGCAATGTAAACAGACAAAGAACGACCCCTCTGGGACTTCTACCACTATATGCTCCATAGAATTGTGTGGCCAAAGCAAAGACCTTCTGATTGAGATAGAGATCAACCCAAGTCAAAGTCATTCAACCGACACACTCCAATGCCGCTGACCTGCTGTCTAAACCTCCTAAATGAGACTACTGAGACCCCAGACGCAAGGCTTACATTACCACTACCTGTGAAACCTTGGCAGGCCTCCTCAACCTAAGTTGGAAGGCTGCGCAAATAAAAGCTGCCTCGCCTGTCTACGCTCTTTCCCTGCCCACAAATGGATGGTGAAAGGCACCGTGAGCCTCAATGACAGAAAAAGTTGGCAACATTCCCTTCTGGGCCCCTGAAGTACCCAGTGGAAAGTCTATCGACTGTCTACGAGGATTTCATTGTCAAATCAGCGGACAGACAGAAAGAACAAGGACTATGGGCAAGGAGAAAGGCAAGAGGGAAAGTAAAGATATCAAAAGAAGGCATTATAGTAGCAATTTATATAGGAAAAATGGGTTAAGAGCTCACTCCTGTAGACACAGGTCTGCGGTGGGCACCATTCCATCATCCTCAGTCTGTCATTTTTTTCAATCCAAACCAAACTGGAATCGTCTGTCCCTTATGTTACTTTAAGCACACTGCCGTCATCATTTCGTCACCACTATTTTAGGACCGACAGACAAAGGTGGGCATTCCGTCAGTACTGATGGACTATCCATCAGTCTGTCATTTGTCAGCAAAATGGCCTTCCGTCATTAATGGACTGACTAACATTCTGCCAGTAGGCTACTGACGAAATTCCCAATTCTACGCTCTTGTATTGGATGATCGTCTCGCAACATTATGTGACAGTTGTGTTGACACAATAGAATAGAAAGAACTTGAAGTTTCAGATCACCAAATCTAGTTCTGCACCTCTGAACACAACGATACAGAACATACACGATACTGCTTTTGTTCAAACAAACAGTACATGTTCCTGAAATTATTCGTCAAAGATTGCATGCTTTAGGCACCATTTTCACAGAATCAGGGGCAGTAGACGAGGTTAGATTAGCACATACAGTCTGACAAGAAAAAAACCTGAATGTAATAACACAGACTTGAAATTGCCTCTAAGCATCTGAAATTATAGTAACGAGTGTCAGGCACTTAGTGCACAGTACACGCACAAGAAGTAAGGAACCTTCCTGTAACAGTTTCCTGCCTTTATTATTTTTTCCAACCTTGATGTAATGGAGGAGAAATGTAATTCATCTCGAGACGGGTGAAGACTAACTTCCTCTCTTTTCAAACATAAGGTGGCGGAAATAAGAGAAAAGATTATGGACGGAGCGGCGGCAGGAAACTTAATGGGGGGAAATCATTTAAAACGTTACAGTCATTTTAATGTCCTCATGTCTGTTTCTAATCACTCTCGTCTGGCGCTTTTGGCAAGAGAGGGTGTTGCGTTAAGTGCATTCGTGTTCAACATAAAATGATTGGCATAGCATTTGTTATTTTCCTATAATATAAATCTACAATATACGTACAAATAAGAACTGCATAAAATATTGTAAGGTTACAAACATGTGCAGTAAAGAAAAACCTACAGAATTTGATTCCTTACTCCGTATTTTACAGATGCCCTCAAACTGTTCTTTTGCACAGTAAAAGACTTTGTAGTCAAAGCCTGAACTGTTGCCTCTGCCTGTTCACCCGCCTGAGGCCTTGTATCTTCTAAAACCTGTTTGTTCACAAGTAGAGCATACAAGGTGTTTGAGCAAAGTGCAAGGTGGAGATGTGGCTCCCATTGTGAGACATTTGGAGAAAGGTTGGCAATTTGTCAACAGAACACACTAGAGTTGCAGGCTTGGATGTGTAACCAGAGTCTCGCTTCCAGCAAAAATATACTATTATATTAGAAGGGGCGAAATTGATGATGGAATTTAATGATCACAAAATGATGAACTAGCAAAGCTAAAACTTAAGAATGTTTTGAAATTATACACAAAACAACAACTACAAATTGTTGGGCAATCAAAGCACGCAGACTCGCGGATCTTTACCATTTAATTGGGGGTCTGTGTAATTGTTAACCTTGGCTCAGTGGATGAAGTTAATGAATCAAATCAATACTTCTCTCTACTGATCCATAATTATTTGAAAAGAGATGAAAAATTAAACAAGGCGAGCCGATGAGGTTATCATGCCATGCAATTAGTCCGCCGGAGGGAGATTATGTTACCTAGATACCATTGGGGAGGTGTAATTTCTCTTGCAGATGGAGTTTTTTTTTTTTTAATGAAGAGTGCAATTATCTAAATAGGTCAGCCAAAGACATGCTGTTGCTGTTGTTGCTGCATGCCGCCGTTCAGCGTACCTGAGAGGAAGCTTCTACCAAAGGAAAAAAAAAAAAACACACACACACATAACAATGCACCGTCTGCAACTGTTTTTCCTCCCTTCAGGATCCTCACTTGGTTGTTTTCTTCCTCACTCTCCTTCTCATTCTCCCTGGATTGTGCGTCATCTTTTATTTATTTATTTTATTCCCAATTAAAAAGTGAAGCCATAAAAGTATTTCATGTGTTTGGCAATGACTAGTGATCGCATTCGTTTCACAATCAGACTCATATTAACTCGTGCGGAGTCAGCAACATGCTCAGTGTCGGATATCAGTTAACATGACATCGCAAATGTATAATTTCCTAATATTTGAAATATGTGACTCATAATTACCACCCTTAATTACATTACAAATCTGTATTATTTAGCCACCCGTGTATATAATTCATTAAAATCACGGTGCAAAAATTGTTAACCCTAATTTAAGATCTATGTTAAAATAAAATAAATGAAAATATATAACATAATTAAATGTCCTATTTTACTTTGATTTATTTATGGATGTGACTCCTGGTTTTACAATGAAACTCAGTTTGAAAAATGACACCTTACACAAATTTGTAGCTTTTTTTGTTTAGCCCAAAATAATTCAAAATAGTACAATTTTATGAGTGTTGGACTTATGACGTGTGATCTGCATTTATTGGAGGTACAGCAAAGTCACAGGGAGGGAAATGAAATATTGTAAACAGTCTGCAGACTAGTCAAGTTTCAAAACAAACACGGTGAAGTGGCTTTTAGCAGTTATGCTGCACACAAATGGAATAAGTTGCTAACAGAAGAGATGTCAGCCCGAAGAATAAATGTTTTTAAATCAGGTATTTGGGGGGAATAAATAAATAAATAAATAAATAAATACATAAATAAATAAAAGCATCTTTCCATACTTTTGATTCAGGTCAAAAGTTTAAAATCAATTGCACTTGGACTTTTAGTGTATTTATTTCCTTTTATTTTAAATATCTTTACATTGTTTGTTTGTAAATATGTTGTAAACATACGTTATTTTAATTTTTTTATAAAATACTTTTGTTGTCTTTGCTTTGTGAATGTCTTCATCTGTTTTGTTTGCAAATGTTTTTCGCTGTTGTGCTTTTGGTTCTGTGAAGCACTTGTGTATGAAATGTGCTATATAAATAAGGTTGCCTTGCCTCATAATGCATTCTATGTGGTGTGCGTGACTAATAAATACATCTACATGTTTTTTTCCCCCTCTCTTTTGTTGGGTTTGATCCCAAGCCAAATGTGAAATATTTGGTAGTATTCTCTACAAGCAGTTTGTGACATGATTGAAAGAAGTATCTGGCACAGGCGCTCTTTCCTCAACACATAACAAGCGACCTTGTGAACTGCCAAATGGTGCCTGTTTCAGGTTTTCAACGTGGCAGGTGCCTTGATCACGATTCAACCGACTTGTCAACAAGCTCTGTTTGCCTGAAACTTGGCAAGCGCTCCGTCACTGTTTCCAAGTTGAAACTTGGAGCATTACAGGAGTTATTCTAAAATATATTCTTTTCTAAGATGATGCACCACTTCATTGTTTATGATGGCCTTCACTTTAAATATATGGCTCAGTGGAAAACCATCGGATTCAATGTCAAGTGTCCTGTTTATTATTTAATTTGTAGTAATAAGAGCTGCAAATAGCAGAGTCCATGTCTTTCTGACGGACAGGGTTTCGCCCAGCCCTCCTACTCACTGGTATGCTGGAAATATGTTTTCGAGCAATGACACAAGCATACCCTCTTTACATTTAATCATTGTCAATCACTCAGTGCATTTTGGCTGTGTGGCTAATCGGAAGCGATCCAACATTGCGTCCCGTCCAATCTGTTTGGCTCTCACACGGGAGGTGCATGCTGTTTTCATGCCTGTGTGGGATGGCTTCAAGCTGTTTTCTTATCAAAAGGCCCATTCAAACATTCTCTTTGAGAGGCATTGCAAACCTCAGATATCACAGCCTCCGTTCAACCACATGTCTTCATTTTGGAGGCCAGCGTCAGATTCGCTGCCACCACGAGCTGTCGCTGCGAAGGAATGGGATTTATCGTCTTGAACCACACACAGCACTGATTATCAGTGAATTTGTACACATGTGTGGATATAACCCCCCCCCCCACCACCACACATCCTTCCACATCATACATACCCAAAAATATAGATCACACGGGCACAACGATCGCTCACCTCTGGCTTAATCTTTCCAAAAACCCTTCCAATAGCAGGTGTCTTGCCTCTTACTGGGATCACTTTTTTTTCCCCCACCCAGGGATACGTGTAAACATCCACTAAAAACCTCATCATTGATTTTATGTTGCTGTGTGTGTGTTGCTGCTATTTTTGTTCACATTTTGGTGTGTTGGCACTTCTGTATCTTTGAAAACAATACATTAAATTTATAAATTTATAACATCACACTCATGGTAGCCCGGTATATGATTATGAATGGAGTAAAAGTCTGACTCGACTGTTGGTGGGCAAATCTTTGTGTTTGTAAACAATCAAACAATGTCAAATATTGCGACGAAATCTCAAATGTCAACAACAATACTCTCTTGCTATTTTTTACCAACTAAGAATCTTCATATGCCACACATTCCAACGGAAACATTCTGCAATATGGTAATTATGACACCTGAGCCAAAGCTTCCTATTGTATCATTTTGATTCCCCTTGCAATCTTTGTACTTATTCGCACTAATATCTCAGATCAAATCATCCGGGTGGCACCAAAGTCTATTTGCGATTGGACTCGGTCCAGCAGCATTATTTGGAAAATCACAATTAAATGTCGTCAATTGGTGTGCGGCGTGTGGCTCTTAGGCAGAGGAACTTTCTCTTTACAGATGAGAATAATACGAGAGTATTTCTCTGTGACTTGTACAAGTGATAGACGGTATCGTCAACTTTTGATCGCCCCTCTCTCTCTCTCCAAGGCCTTCCATGCAGTCAACAAAAAATTGCTGTGTTCCGCATTGTGAAGAAGGCCCACTGATGAGGACACTCAACTCACCAAAGGCTACTGAGTACAAGTGTAAAGCTGAACTTTTTTTTTTTTTTTTTTTTTTTTTTTTCCTGTTAGCTCAGCCATTTTGGGGCGGTCAGGCCGTCTTGCCACAATCACACGCTGGCGCCACAATTGCAGTGCTTCGACTGCAACCCTTTCACCGTATAATGAATGCATTCAGAAATAAACATTAACCACTCATATGCTAGCCCCCCCCAACACCCCCCCAAGGGTTTACGTTCAGAGACAAGACTGGAGTGATGTTTGTCCTGCGCCCTGAAAGGTGGCATGCTCACCTGGCCCCAGCACGTCGCGCGGTGACGGCGTGGTTATGCTTCAACACAGAAGCAGTCAGTGAGCGGGAGGTGACCACTGGCCACTGTCGCACACTTGCGGGACCGTCCGCGGCGCCGTTCCAGGGAATGTTGGGGGAGGATGCGAGAGGAAGAGGGTGTTGTTTTTCTCTGCATCAAACTTGTGAGAGTATGTTCACAAGGCATGTCCATACTGACTGGCAAATAAAAAGATGGGGTCACATCACAACACAGTATGCATGTATACAAAGCGACAGCTTTTTTTTTTTATGCGTATAATTCTGTCTCTATGTGGTATAAAAGCAAAGTTCCTTGCCACGAAAGATAAATATACCTGTAAAAGCCACTGAGCTTGCAGACTTGATTTTGCAAAGGCTGGTTGGAGCTGACCAGTAATTTTCCACATTTTCCACTCAGTCTACTTGAACCTGCTTTAAAGGCTGTTTCTTCACTGATAAGTGCAACATGGCTCTGGAGCATTTTTTTTCCCTTGTAGGTAGAGCTGTGCAATTAATCGAAATTCAATTACAATTTCAATTATTACACTTCACAATTACAAAATCAGCAAAATAGTTTAAAAAAAAAAAAAAAAAGGTTATTAATACTAATTTTTAGTTATTTACATTATACATTTCCACCTTTTTCTTTTATTTTAAAATAACAAATGTATTACATTTTGTTTCATCCAAAATGAACTTGCATAATTATACGGTTTCAAAGAATTTTATTTGTCGTCATATTTTTTTACGCTTAAACATTTCTGCATGTGCGTCTGCATTGCCACCTTTTTCTTTGTCTTAAGTGATATTTACATGACAGGTTTCCATCTAATTTGCTATTTCTATTTATAAACTGATTTCTCACCACTCACTAAGCAAACAAGCAGACTTTGATTTTGGATTTCCATCTGTAATAAATGAAATCAATTAAGCCATACTTTTAAATTAGGGAGGAGGAGATACTAATTTGCTCCTTAAGTGTGGTTTCCACAGCAATCAGAGGTTTCGGCGGGGGGTCGGGAACGGAGGTGTTGGGTGGGAGTGCGCACAGCAGGGACAATGTGAGTGCAAAAGCTTACGGCGCTCGTTGGAAAATCTTCTGGCATGCGTTTAACAGACTCACATTTACACACATATGTCCATAGGCAAACATACAGCCATTATAATGCAAACATGTGCAGCATATATTTTGTTTCTATCCATTTGCATGCTCTATTGGAAGATATTGAAGTTGATTAAGGGTCTATGTGAGTATTTCTCTCAATGTAAATGTGTTTAACTTTGATACAACCATGAGAAGGGGAAATGTTTCCTGTTAGTCAAAAAATCAGGGAAGTTTCTTCTCCGTCATCATTCATATCACGTCTTTCTGGGTTCTCCTTTTTCTCGTGATGGATATAGATTATTACTTTAGACGTGTTTTAACATGCTGACCTCAGCCTAACTAACATACAAAAGCAATACGATTAAAAGGTACACAGTAAATAAAAACGGTGGTCAAGGCATTATGCAAAGTCTGAAAAGAGTATAACAAATGAAAACAAATAACTGCACTGAAATGTTGACCAAGGAAGCAGACAGACAAGCAGACTGCCCCATGGGTATTTATAGCTCAACTTTGGCAGCTCTGTCATGAGGCTTTCAGCTTTTCATTTACTATATTCCAGACAGACACTTACTGTTTCAAGATAGATTTTTTTTGCATGTGTCTGTTTGTGAAAACAAGCTTACAAAGCCATTTGACAATATGTAGCAGCAATACACATCACAACAATGCCCATTAGTAAATTAAACGTTTTCTAACAAGATGTACAAGATGTACAAACAAGATGATAAAATATCAAAAATGTTCTTGTTTGGTTTGATTTTGAAAATACAGTACATGGTAATATGACGTAAAAGTTCACATACTTATGTCTTGTAAAATGACCAGTAAATGTTCCATAATCTTCTCTTGTTTTTCCATTATACATAAAACCCAACTTTGAATCAAGAGGCATATTCCCTCTGGGATGGACATAATTGTTATAAATACTGCCAATTTTGTGTAATTGAGTTGCTACATTACTTAAACTTATTACATAACCCTGATATGTTCTATTGGCCAAATGACTTAAAAAAAAAAAAAAAAAAAAAAAAAAAAAAAAAAAAAAGCCTTCTGATTTTGATTTTGTAATTGCTTGGAAAAGTTTTTATGGTTGTAGTCTGGTCCTGACTTTCACTGTTTGGTGTCTTTGGCGTACTATCGTATGTGTGACACAAGTTAAAAAATGTTTTTTTTTAAAGTTATTTTTACATGTAAAGAGGTTTAGTCAGTCTTTGTACATGTTAGCAGATTTGTTAATTCAACACTTCAAGAGTTAAATTTAATACTGTACCTGAGTTCATTTTATCACAACTGGTGTTAAAGTTACTCTTTCCAGTGTTTTAAGTGTAAAATTAACTAAAAACTGTTTAAAAAATTAACACTGGTAGAAGCTAACTCTACTCTGTAGAAAAATCAACTCCCCCTCAAACACTCCAGCAATGTACTGAGTTTTGTATTTTACATATTTTAATTGAATTTAAATGAATCGTTCAGGCATTGTGTGCTACTTTTATTTTATATGCTCTAAACAGATGACAAATATGCGGACATTAGGATTTCTGCCAACTGAAATTAATATCAAGATGATCTTTTACAATACATTTAAAGATGCACTTGTGTTAGTAACATGCAGTAGTTCGCCTAGCGTAAGTAGTTTTTGCCTTACGTGACCACGAAACTTTTTTAACCCGTTTGCCCTGGATCTTTGTTGTTGTTGTTGTTTTTTGTTAGAGTCTTCTTCATCAAGATTCTGCAACCAGCCCACCCTCTCCCTGCCTGATTGCCTGCCTCCTGAGTTTTTCGTTTAAGATTTTGTCTGACCTCAGCGATTAAACTGTTACTTGCTTTCTACTACTTGCTGCCTCTGCATTCCGGGGTCCAACCTCAGTCAATCCCATGCACATCTCTGGCGTCGGGCCAAAACCTTGTGGCTCCAAAATCGCTACTTTTCAGGAGACCCCCAAAATGATTTTTATTTTTTAAACCATTAACATTTATCATTAACTCATTTGCTCCCAATAACGTGTAAATACGTTTTTTAATGTTGTAAGTGTCCCAAAGACGTATTTATACGTTTTTGTTTTTGTTTTTTGTTTTTTGTTTTATGCGAGAGCATACAGAAGGCTTTGATGCAGCCTCTCAGCTGCAAAGAACGGTTGCAGAAATGGTAGTTATTACACAAATGGCCAGCAGGTGGCAGCAGAACAAAGGAGATCAACCAGCTAAATTACTTACAATTTTAAATAGATTTGTGAAAACTGATGAAACTTAGCTCTCTTCTAATGCTAATTGCTGCAAAACGGAAACAGATAGAAACATACTTTTTTTTTTCCTGATGAAAGAAGAGACTAATCTTTCTTTTGGTAGGTTCCATGCTTTTATAGCAATTGAATACAATATTCTGTGGGCCTTGCAAAATCAGTCAAAATCCAGTAAAACAGCTGGGAGCAAACGGGATTGCTTCTGTGAAAATGGCTGGGAGTGAATGAGTTAAAGAGCACAAGCCATTTTCAATACTTTATATTGGTCAATAATTTGTAAAAATGACACCCATAACAAAAGTATATATTTTTGAAAAAAAAAAAAAAATGTAAAATTTGCCAAATTGTGACCTACAAGGATGCCAGCGAAATTAAATTATCTACTGCTAGCCCCAAGTTTCCTATTAAAAAAATGTTTTAAAACTTTGGACTTGTACTTGGATTTTTATGCCAACTCTCCCTCTGGTGTGACAGGCTGTGCTTGTGGAAGAGTGAAAAGGTGGAATTCCATCTGCCACACTGGATCTGACATAGCGCCCCATAATTTTGAGAAAGCCGAGAAGTTGAAGCTCAGACAACAGTTGTTTGTCACACCCAGAAGTGTTCCACAGGCGGAGAGAGGGATGGAAAGATGGAGGGAGGAGGGAAAGAAAGAAAAAGTAGAAAGTACTGAGGGAGGCTGCCTCTTTCAGGTTCATCTCTCATTACCGATTCTTTCCTCTCCCAAGTTTAGCTGTATTGGATTATGGTGCACAAAGGAACGGATAATCACCCTCGTTTGCCTTTTTTTTTTTTTTCCTGCTATTCTGATAAACACACACCACAGAAAGGTATAGGCAGAGCACAGGGACATGAACACAGTGTAGCTGTGAGGGGCTCATTCTCTCTGCATGCCAGGGGACTCGTCAATTATCTCCCCAAACGCACCCAGTCCTTGGAGGGAAAGGGGGGGGGGGGGGGGGGGGGTGATGGCAAGGGGAGACAAGCCTGTTTTTGAGAGAACCCGGAGTTTGCGACATTCACTTGAGTGACAACACATTCTCGCTCTAATTCTAGGCTAGCAGATGTAATGTTTTCTCCCGCTCTTTGTCTCACTCCTTCCTTCTCTCCGCGCGCTTCTTATCATTTCGACTTTGAGAAGTTGGAGCTCCTAAAGGCTTTAGTCAATGTGTGAGTGTGTGTGTCTGTTTTGTTTAGTTTCAACTGGATTGTCGGCGCGCGTGTGTGCGCTTATGTGTGTGTGTGTGTTTCGGATTAAAGAGAGTATGCTTTCAGTTTGATCTTTTTATCTAATGCAGGCAAGGTGGTAATCCCAAAAGATTTTGTTCTTTTCCCAGAGCAAATTTGAGGATTGTCTGCAAAAACAGAAAAATAAGAAACAAAAGAAAAACAATTGTATCATATACATGTAATTAATTGTGTCCTTTGTTTTAATATAAACAATTACGCACGGCTTTCATGAAAGGAAAGTTTGTAGTGACATGAATCAAACATATTCATGTACGCTCATAACAACTTCACACAATAATAATACCAGATGGCATGTGAATATCCATTTTTGAAGTCTTGAGTGAATGTAATTGCGTTGTCCCCTGACAATCAACAAGCAGATTGCCACCCTGAAAGTGTTCTTCAAAAAAAATAAAAAATAAAAATAAATAAATAAATACAATGAAAAATCCCAATCTGGGTTGCGAGGCCACTTCCACCAGGTTAAATTAAAGAGAATATGAATAATAAATGGAGGGAATGACACTTCCGCAGCCAGGGGTAATGAAAGACCGACTTCCAGCTCTGTTCTGTCACCCATCTGACTCACAGCCAGCGCTTAATAAAGATGACACTTGACAGCTAACGAGAGTCGTCACGGGCGAGGACATGCACGCATACGTTGGGGAGGACGGGAAGGAAAAGGGGGATGAAATGAAGTGAGTGAGAAAGAAAGAAAACAAATAATAAAGGAGACTTGGGTGTCATCGGGCCTTGGCCTTGGTGGCCTGACAGCAGACTGATGCGTTTGGATGAAACAAAGTGTCAAACAAAAGGGAGCGAAGGATTAACTGTGCTTTACTTTTTCTTGGGCGATGCCACCATATAAGGAGGAAACGTGTGATGATAAGAATTCATCTGAAAGATGCCAAATGGTTTGAATCAGAATCATCTTTATTAACCAAGTATTGAGTCTTGGAATGCATCAGAGTACAAATAATTACTTTCTGTACCTAAGTACCATTTCCACGTATCCGCAATTTACTCCATTATTCATATCAAATGTATATATTTACTAGTGCTGTCAAAGTTAAAGCGTTAACTAATTAATTAATCACAAAAAATTATCGCATTAATCATTGTATTACCACAGATTAATCACACTATTAATTTTGACCGCAGATGATCCTTTTTATTTCTAAACACCACTTCTACTTTCAGTACTATAGTAGACATAATAACAGAAGCTACTTTTGATACTTAAGAACAGCAAATAGATACTTTGAGCATTGTTCAAAAAGGTGACTTCTATCAAAGTAATTTTCGGTTCAGATTTATGCAAACAATGCTTTCAGGTACTTCGTACAAGACTGCAAGCATGTTAGAAATAAAAAAAATTTACGCTATAGAAACAAATGCTATACATAGAGAGTCCCCCAAATTGGTGCCATTTACTTCCCCTGGAAATACAATTCATCAACTCATGATAATATTAAATGTAGAGGTTGTTTTTTTTTTTTTTACAAATTCTGCACATTTATTTGTATTTCTAATAAACACAAAAATATTTCAAACTACCTTGCATACTGAAAAAAACATTTGTCTTCCTAAAATTTGGTGTTACCATGAATATAATAACTTAAATACATTTTACATATGGTATTTGTGTTACTCCTTATCCCAACTATAAGTTTATTTTCTTTGAAAAATATAAATAACACTTTAGTCAAGTGCATGATTTATTTATTTTTCTAATTAACTGTCATGTAATGTTTTTAATATTCCACAAGTTCACAGGGAGTTGCATCATTAAGTTACTCTGCTGGCTACTGGAAGGCGATTCATTCCATTCATTTTTTTTGTTTGCTTTTCAAATATGCTTTTAACATAAACGTCATGTGGCTATATTCATGTATTTGATAATTCTAAGCAAAAAAAAACAACTTATTTTCAGTCCTGTTACTCAAATGAGGAGTTTCAGAACAACAACAAACCAATGACAAAGTTTCCTGAGATGGGCTAAAACACATTTTGAGTAGTTCATTATGTATATTATCAGATTTAGAGTTGTATACAGAACATTACAAAGGAGTTTAATTTGAGAGCATTGTAACAAGCAAATGGCAGCGATTTGGTAGAATGGCCCATGTGCAACATATGTTTAGGATATCCAGTAGCAAGCCGTGCTTGCCTGTTGTATTTGAACAGTGGCTGGGAGGTGAGGAAAGCCCCGCCCACATTGCACACTCCGGGGCCAGCCTCTGCCACAGAGAGCCCCGCGCCATTTACTGTCCATGTTGTGGGTAAACAATCAACAACGAAAAGACTGACAGATTGCCAGCTCCTCACCCTAATGTTGCCATTTTGGGAACATACTCACAACCCCCCACTCATCCCATCCCTCATGTTGTCAATTTTCTACCAACCCCCAACCCCCAGCCTCAGAAACCCCAGAGGGGCGGTCTCCCCGGCTGCCCACGTTGCCCTCCAAGAAACCACGAGAGGGTGTGGTTCCGCCTGGAACAGGGAAGCCATTTATTTTGGGCGCATCTCTGCTGACTGACTCATGTGTTGACTGGAAAGTTGGCTCCATGTTCTATGGGCCGAGGCTACACCAGCCGTATGGGTTAGCGGCCGCTAACCTTCCCTCCCTCCGTTTGGAGCCCCTGCGCCTCAGTCCACTACGTGTGTCCAAATGCACAAATCGCCACCAATTTTGCACCATTCACCCACTCACTTTTCATCACACTTCTAATTTTGTCCCTCTATCAGTCCTGCCACCGTGCCAAATGAAGAATTGCCTTTGTTTCAGCGTGACCTTCAGCTGCGGTTGTGTAATCATGCTTGATCACTTGTTTTGAATGAGGTGGGGGATTGCTTTGCGATAGGGATCCATTGATGGGGGACTGTGTTCCAGAGAACACACGAAAAGAAGTATAATATTTCAGTCATGTTTTTCAACTATAATAATCTGAAAGTACTCCTTAGAAAACGTGAAAAAAAACTGATGAAAAGCATCACAGCATGTTTCCCACTGAAAGAAAAAAAAAAACTGACTTTGTATACATCATACACTATTATTAGGCATCTGAAGCCAAATATACCAGATTGGCAGGCTTTAAAATTAAAAATTCATTCAATCAACTTGCGTGAAAAAAATGGTTCTGTAATCCAATAAAATAGCCATTAAATGTCAGAAATACAGCACATTTGAGAGCTTTTACAATCTTTGCTGCAGTCATCAACGATTATAATGCATGGCCTTTACTGTTCTCAGTAGAGAATTAAGTCACTCATATAGAAAAGTAAACCTTTATTTTATGTTTGTAATAATTGTAAATTAGTGTATGAATCTTGCCAATCAATTTGACGAACGTGTGTTTTTCATGCGCATGAAACGATCCAGTAAATGGAAACATGGTCCGATCAAAAAGAAAAGAGAATTACATGGAATTGAATTTTCACAGCTGGAGCATTCCAGATGGTGTGAGTAGTCAATAAAAGAAGATGAGGGCCCATAAAGGGAAAAAAAAGGAAAGGAAATGCCCAACTGTAACAGGGCTTTTATATATCTGCCTAGGCAATGAACAAGTCTTACTGTACTGTATATGGTCTGGATAAAATTCCCATTTCCTCTACATAATAACATACTTATGGACAGACTTGAATGTAACTTTAACATGTATGCTTCACATAAATGAATTACCTCACATAATCGTTTTGAAAAAAAAAAAAGATTTTCTTTTCAAACGCAACACTTTCTATAGCACACGAGACAATAAAATATGGCCATTTATTTATTTATGTATTTTAATGTGCACATGTAGAAATGAAAGATGGGGTATACTCAAAATACATTTTCGAGAATGTACACAATTCATAATATTATGTAGTCCTGCATTAAAGCATACCATCCATCCATCCATCCATCCATTTTCTTAACCGCCTGCTCCTCACAAGGGTCGTGGGGGTGCTGGAGCCTATCCCAGCTGGCTTAAGGCAGTGGGCGGGGTACACCCTGAACTGCTTGCCAGCCAATCGCAGGCCACATAGAGACGAACAACCACACACACTCACAAGCACACCTCGGGACAATTCAGAGCGCCCAATTAACCTGCCATGCATGTCTTTTGGAATGTGGGAGGAGACCGGAGTACCCGGAGAAGACCCACGCGGGCACGGGGAGAACATGCAAACTCCACCCAAGAGGGCTGGAGTCTGGACTCGATCTTGCGTCCTCAGTACTGGGAGGCGGACGTGCTAAGCACTTTCCACCGTTCCGCCCTAAAGCATACCAGTTTTGTCAAATATAAATGTAGGCTCACACGCAATGCCAACAATGGGCTGTCCAATACAAGCCAGGAAGTGGACATGAAAAATCAGCACAACCTGCTAAGTACTGAAGATAAATCGGAATTATTATTTTAAACAGGGTTACTTTTGAAGCCGTTTTGTGACTGAAGCATGTTGCTGAAATGACATCAGTTACAATTGTAACATTTTTTCAAAGGTATGAGTAGTAATAGGTCAATATTAAGGGTACATGTAATTTGCGAAAGAGTGTTGACTTCCACTGTAGGCCAGGTTGTCGCAATGGTGTCCATCTCATTACGTTACCGAGCCATAGCGGTTGAAAAAACAGAGTCAAATCTGTATACATTTTGCAAACATTCTGCCTCAATGTTATGACTGGAAAGGCTTCAGTATGTAACAAGAACCCTCAGCTGTTTACTCTTCTTTTCATTTGGAGTGAAATGTATTACACTGAGTGATTATAATCCACCAAGGTAAAATTCAAATCTACTGTACTCTACATTTTTCTTGCACACCCTACATAACCAGACCACACACGCAGGCGTCCAAGTCCAGAATGCAAACTAGCATCTCTCCATCAACTCGTTTGAGGAATGAAGTTAGTTTGTATCACTGTGGATGACATGATATGGCACACCACTATGAGGAACATTTTGAAAGTAACTGATGACTGAGAATGTTCAGAGGCGCGCACTTTGCCGGCCATTCAAGAAAGCAAAACATGCAAAGCTGCTGCCCTGGATCTTATATTTCTTTACCTACAGCATTTATTATGCAGTGGTCAAAACTGTGAGGTGGGTGCTCTTCATTTCCTCAGTTTCTTCTCCCCAGGGTCTCCATATTGCTTCAGAGACGTCTGTGGGTTTTGTGCAATGGCGTAGTGTTCTGACATTCCCTCCACACCCACACTGGCAGCCAACGTGCCAATTAGTGGCCTTCTCCGCAGGGGTGGGTGTATAGGAGGTGGAGAACACAGAAGCCCGCAAGACAGAGGCGAACCAGCGAGAGCGAGGTTGTGCATATGAGCGCTTGGGTACATGTGTGTTTATGTGTGTGTGTAACAAGGCCTCAGACCTCAGACATTCCTTTCACTATGACCTAGGGTACAATTAAGGAGACGTCCCTCCCCTGCCTCCCCTCCTCGGTGGACCACATCAACGGAAGTCCTGGCCTAGCTGGAGGCTCTAATGACGGGAGGGAGGCCAGGTCGCGACCCTGGTGAGCCTCCTCCGCACCACACCCTTCCTGTTTAGCTCTCGATACGGGCTAGGTCAAGAACGAAGGGGACTCGTGAAATGGCGTAGAGACGTGTGTTGGAATTGACAAGCTCTTGGCAAAAACATTATGAAACAAAACAACTTGTATGCTCACAAATCTATGTTATACTGCACACACAAAAATTGTTGATTCAACGTCTCTTCAAGCAATTGAGGCAAAATTGAGTGTGTTATAAGACTTCAAAAACAGAGGCGATGTTTCAGTCTTGGCTAGTTTGGTGTCCAAAGAAGAACATGACAAGTCTGCTATGGGAAGTCCTCAGCTTCGGGAACGTCTCCAATTAATCTGCCAACGCCAGCATCGAGACATATATTCAAAAACATTATCCAGTCATCCATTTTCTGTAATGTTGATCATCATTGGGGTCAGGGGTATGCCTATTAGGGATGTAACGATATCCAAACATCACAATAAATATCACGATATAAACGTCATCAAACGATAATTATCACGATATAAAAAATAAAAAAAAAGCTCACAATAATGTGCAAAAATTGCACTGTATTGTAATCATAAATAAATAAATAAATAAATAAATGGGGGTTTTTTTAAGCTCATATTGGTGAAAAACAGCACAATATTGTGTTTTTGTACATAGTATTAACGGAGAAAAGGGCTTGGCCATGTCATTGTCATGTGACCCTATTGGCTCAGTGGTGCAAAGCATCATGGTCTATGCAGTTCACAATGTTGTGTTAATTTGGCTGAAGCAGGCCAAAAGTAATGTCTTGCCAGAGATGTTGAAAAATACTTCATGGTATGACGGATTTATAGGAGTGATAACCGCCACACTGACCAAAACATTCCTAATTAAAATTAAGCTGCACTAATAAACTAACCACCAGAGGGTGGTACAACTGCACCAATGGAATGCACCCTTGGCTTTTTAATGGATGTGCTGCTTTTAATATTGAGAATGACGACAACGATATTGTGGCACTTAATATCATAAATATTAAGATATTGCCATTATTGTTACATACCTAATGCCGATCTTAGCTAAATTTGAGTGACAGGTGGGGCATCCCCTCGACTGGTCTCCAGCCATTCGCATTGCACAAACACCATCTACACTCACATTCACATCTAGGATCAATTTTAGAGTCTTCAATGAACCCAACATTCATGTTGTGGAATGTGAGCGGTAGCTGGAGTACCTGGAGAAAACCCATGCAAGCACTGGGAGAAAAATGCAAGCATCCAACTGGATTTGAACCCCCATAGGATTAAAACCACTCAACCACTGCGCCACCAGGAATCATACAATAATATTTATATGATTGCTATTTTTTCCAGTGTCGATATAGGAACATTTGTTGCTAACTTAATCTATGAATAAACGTACATATAGTTTGTGATGCCGTTGCATAATTTAATGTGTTTAAACCAGGCAAGTACTATTTGGTATAATCCTGTTAACATCTTATATGTTGTCAAAGTCAATTACAAGAGAAAAGATTAGAGGGCACTCTCAATTTGAAACTGAAATAATATATTATACTTATATGTTCACAAAAGCATAATATCAAATGACTACTAGTGGAGGGCACCACTACAGAGAAAAACTCAGTGACGAGTTGGTTAGAATAATATAATTTGTGGGGAATCCCACCGGGTGTGACTGTGCAGCTCTCAGACTGTTGTGGTTTTGTTATGACATCCTTGCAGTCTCATAATTTATAGGGAACATTTCAGAAGCAGACTTTTTGCTCTTTTAAAACATTGAGTTGGCACAATCGTTAGCTAGACAGTTGTGCTCTTGCCTTAGTTGACAAGGCTGAGGGATTTTCTATTGGATATTGTCAGCACTCTTACTGATATTGCATCTGCAATGTTTTAACTAGTTTTAATCATGAGGGGTTTTTTTGCAAGTAAATTATACTTTGTCAAGGAAGCTGAAACATATTCAACTTAACACACCACTTACGCTCAGGCTAACTTCAAAATAAAGTCCGTTTCCATTGATGGCAATGCAAATAGCCTTAAGCGGCCCTCCATCGTGGCATGATGGCTAGCTTGACTTTCCTTTTAGACGTCCATAGTTTTGATTGGCATTAAAACTGCGACCAACATCAACACAACGCTATCCCGAACTCATATTCAATGGGTAATTTAGGACGCTAAGAAACCGCTAAATAATTACGCCGTCGTTGTATGATACGGCAGAAGTCTCCGACATAAGTGGCTACTGGCTAGCATGCAGCTAGCATCTTGACAGCTGGAAACTGGCTTGCTTGAATTCTTTTTCGATATTCTGGACCAAGGCTACTTTGTAATTCACTCTCCATGTTTAAAGGAAGGGAATGTGCTTTAAATTACACTTTGAGGTGATTAATAGATTAATAGAACTTCAATTATTTTATAAAAAAACACTTTTTCCCATTAAAAAAGAAAAAACATTAACTTAAAATGTCAATCATAGCCATTTAGATTGGAGCAACACAACTTGAAGCCCTTCAGTACCTTGTTTTTATAGTTATTTTACACGTGGACCATATATAAAATGAGAACGTTTCTGCCTTATATTGCACTTAAAGTTGTGTTCTTAAATCCTAAAATGCTATCTTTGACATTTTGAATTGATTTTTTTATTTATTTAATTGGAAAAAAATGATTTAAAAAAATAAATGTACACCAAATCCTAAATAGCTATATTGGACATGTTGAATTATTTTTTACATTTATTTAATGGGGAAAAGCATTTAACAAAATAAATGAAGACAAAGTACTATTTCTTATTTTTTCCGAAAAACTCAAGTCCGTGATCCGATCCGAACTGTGACTTGTGATCCGTTGCACCACTAGTTTTGACTATTATAAACGATGGGATGAAAAGCAGATGGGCTTTCCAACGTGTGTCTGTGTCTGCTTTGTTTGAGTTTCATGGGGGTTTAAGGATTCCAAAGCTGTGGTCCTCAGGCATATGTTGGAGAGGCAGGGATAATGATATGTCTGAGGGTTCTTCTGTCTGTCTGTCTGTCTGTCTTGGATTTACTTTCTTCACTCTTGTGAGTGAAGAACAGCAGGGGACAATGCGGGGGTGATAATGTGCGCGCCCTTGTACATGTTCAGCTCCATGGTAGGAAGATGCACACGGAGGATAGTCAGACATGTATGCCAAACGAAGAATGTGCGTGCGTGTGTGCGGTGTCAGGGGTCCTCACAGATTATAGATGTTGATGAGTGTCTGCTCTCAGCTTGGAAACCGAGTAATTGTCACCTTACTCGAATAGGAGAAAGGCAAAGATCAGTTATGGATTTCCATAATGAAAAGCAGCAGTGACAGAACAGGAAAACTCAAGACAAGATAAGTAAGGTGAAAAATGTACAATATTCTTGACCAGAGGAACACAGATTTTGTGTTAGTAATGTTAAAGCTTAGTCGACACCATACATTATAAATATAGTTGAGATTGTAGGGTTTGCTTGTTTTTCCACGTTAGAAGATTTGATGCATGTTTATGACTCTCCTCCTCTTTCTCATTAGCTTCTATTAATCCATTTACCCTTCAGTGCCCTGACACCAGCACCAGAACCTCAGCCTTTGCCATAACCGAAGTGACACCGACCCTGCAGGCGAGGTTGGGAGGCCATGAGGTCATAGCAATGATGGCACTCGCTGTCGACTGGTGAGATGTGGGGCCCGTAGGCGGAAGGGTGCTAGGTGGCTGCAAGGGGGGAGTGAAGCAAGTGTGCCGGGGGAAGTGAGACATTCATTAAGAAAGCCAAGCTGACGCTGTCACCCTTTGCCTGCTTCGAAGGAGCCGGTTCAGACACGCCAGCCTCAGCTGCGACCAGGTTGCGGCCACACTGCATTGATATGCATACATTTGTATGCACTTGAACGTTCAAATTATATTTTGGCTGTGCAAGTGTATGGAGAGTGAGACGCAAAGTTAGTCGATAGTGAAATGCAAATTCATGGTTGTTGAGGTGGGTCAGATGACAAACAAGACAATCATTTCTCCTCCTCAGTCACCTTGTAACTCACTCAATAAATAGCACAACATGCTTTCTTGGCGTTCTAACACAACGAGAGAGGTCATGAGTCAATTACGGTTTATTTTTCCTCTGCTAGAACACAGACACACTTGGCTAATAATGTGCTACAGTGAACAAGAGGGTCCTTTTGACACTGACAAATGAATATCAGTTATGTTAGGCTAATGCCCTCAGACAAAGTGAATATAGTCATGAAATGAGGTGTATGTTTAGATTAAAATTTGAGCAACTCCAGTCAAAAGCTGTCCAAAACACTACGGACCAATGCAATAAATGTGTTAAAAAAAAATAAAAAGACAAAACAAACTCCGTGCATAGCTATGATAAACAACTGTTCACATTTAAATTTACTGTAATCTGATTGGGAATTAGGGCTGGGTAACTTCATGTTACAATGTGCATCACGATACAAGGGTCATGATCAATACGTATCGCAATAAAGTACACCTGTATCCCGATACATAGCCTTCAAGGCAACATACATTCCGATGACGTTACCTTGCATATATTTTTATGAAAACAGTCATATCTATACCCAAAATGATATTTTATTATGCTGGATAGCAAAAATGTTTTCTTCTCCTAACGTTAGCAGCGCTTCCGGTTTAGTTCGGTTTAATGTGTGTGCACTGCACAGCTTTGAGACGCGCCATGAATGAACGTGCAATATCGATTCTGACGCCTCCGTATCAATATGTGTATTGTAAAGAGGTCCGCAATGATATATTCCCGCATTTATTTTTTCAAGTACATCTCTTTTGGGAGTGGTGCTTCATAATAACAATAACAATAATAATAATAATAATAATAATAATAATAATAATAACAATAACAATAACAATAACAATAATAATAATAATAATAAATTTTAACTGCTGGCTTTGGTCCTATGTTAAGATGAGAAACAATACAAAATATATTGTTTTTGTGTGTATAATATATCTGTGTATAATAAAGTTTCCCTTGGATGGATAATGTACATTAAAACATCTACCGTAGTTGATTTTAGTTCATTTTAAATGCAGTCTGTCCCATCATACAGCAGCTCCAAAGGACCGGTATAATATTTCTGCCTACTGAACGTCAAGTTCAACATTTCAGCTCGTTTCCTCTCAACACAACCCCCCCAAACTCCTGTGGGAACTATATGTTCTGTTAGTTGCTGAATACATAAATACCTGACTCTGTTTACCAGTTTGTGGTTGCTTCAATCTCTTTGTTAGATAGTAGAAGATTACTACTGTAATAGCGGAATCTTAAAAGCAATTACATTTGTTATTAAATGATGGAAAACTGTAGTCCTGTAGCACTTTTGTTTTCTTTTTTGGACAAATAAATCTAAAAAGTGAAGTAGTATTTTGTTGCAGTCAGTACTAAATAAAGTTTCCTGCCGGCTCCTTTGTGTCTCAATATGTGCGTCAGCTGATTTACTGCACCCGATTTAGGCAATGTGACTGTATTGCAGTCAACATTCTCTAAATGTGATTTTCCAAATCTGCTGTCTTGTTTGTAGTGCGTGTTTGCTAAAGGAGTGTGCAGAGTGTTGGATTCTGTTACTATGTAGAAAAATAAACAATGCATCTTAAGCACCTGTTTTTGTTTCCTAGCCCTAGGTAGGTTCTTTTTGGCTAAACTTGACAATTCCACAAATATTAGTCAGACACACCTACAGTATGTTTTGGAAGGCAAAATAGTTTGTCAGTTTTTAATTATTATTATTTTTTTATTACATGTCAAACTAATTACGAACACTGAAGATTTTGGGAGGGACAAAAATCTAAACGGTATCATAGTTTTGACTCTAAGCCACATGGATAAAGGCCTAGCACAATCAGACAAGATTCCACCTGAATGTTTAATTGCCTAAATAAACACATTATGTACTTCATTGCACTAATTTCAATCTGTGTCCAAGGTCACATCTGACAAAGATTTAAATTGACTCATCTGTAGACCTTGGAGACAAGAATCACTCATCCGAAACATGCAGGGTAACAATGAAAATCAAGTTAGGATAGCAATTTGGTCAAACAACCCTGATTACAGCAGATTAGCATACTAGTATATGATTTGTTAAAAAAAAATGTGTTCAATCCGTCAAGAATGTGCTGTTTTGAAAACAATCACTGAATACACAGAACCATGCTGAGACCTCAAGTCAAACTATGAATGCAAAAAAAAAAAAAAGTTGGATATACTTTAAATATAACCAATCTCTGTTCCAGTGTTTGCAGGTGGAGGACATAGTGGTCTTTGTGGATGGAGGCTAACTTTATATAGCTATTGCCACTTAGCCTCATCAACTCAACAGCGCCTCTGCTGGTTGCAGCCAAACGGTGCACTTTTTTTTTTCTCTTCAACTTGATTCCTGAACAATCAATTCCACGCAACTGCCATTATTTGTTTTGTCCAATTAAGTCCATCCTGTCTTGACGGCTGTGGGACACCACTGCAACTTCGTGTTCATGTTTGACTTTGAGGGAAAAAAAAAAAAAAAAAATCTTTTGTTTTTGGCTTCATCATAAAAGCGTTATAAATCATAAAAGGGATTTATTTTGCATTTGGTTGTGCTTGGGGCAGGATGGCTGTGATGGATAGGCTGACAAAGTAGAGGACAAATGTATGAAACATGAAGAGAGGCAATGGTTCCATTGTCGAATACTTGATCTCCACTTTTGTCGTACTGAAAATGAACTGAACTTTTGAGTTTTGGGAGTATTCATGTTTATGTTATTGTTGATTAGAATATGATATGTAAACTTGTGAGGCTTTGCTGGCAACCTGGACCTTCCGCTCGCTCCATCTCTTATCTGGCTCGGCTCGACTCCTGTTCCCAGGGACCGTGGGGAAGGACAAGTCCTGGCTGTCCTGGCTCTTGACAGAGGAGATAAATCACTCAGCACACCGGAGGATAGCCTTCCAGCCGGCAAGCTGGGAACTTCATTATCCCGCCCCTGCCACACATTACCATGCAGATCGTCACTGATTGGGCCGACGCTGTGGCAAGCGCAGCCTACTTCTGTCACCGGGACAGGAGTCTCAGATCAGTCTCAGTGGAGAGCGGAGCAAAGGAGAGGTGAGGTAAAAACAAAAAGGCGGGAGTGAAAGGAGACACGCTTTTGAAGGGGAGAATTTTGAAGCGGACTTGGGACGGTTTTACTAACAACACCTCAGTACAAAGATATTAAGCAAAAAGACAAACACAAAGTACGACAATGGCTGTAACATTACTGGCACCAGCACAATAATCTCGTCCTGTACCAGGGATGCATCAAATATTCAGCCTTTACAAAAAGAGAAATGCCAGTTTGCTTTGCATTTTAAAGGTAATGCCTACGCGTTATTTGTTCAGTCATGTTTTCAAATTAAGTTAATGGAAGTGTTGAATTTTATAATGGGTACTTACAGTACATACAAGAATAACAATTAAGAATGAAACAATTTTTGCCATTTTTTTTTTTGTTCATCTCAATGGACTTCGTAGTTCTCCTTCTGATGTGCACACCTTGTCCACTTGGGAGCAGTATCTCACAGGCATACAAGTTAAGGAGATGGTCACAATTGCTCAGAAAGCTGCCGTAATATGAATCGTTCTGTACGGAAGATAATAAAAATATGCTACGTTTGTTTACGTTTATTTTTGCTACGTATGTTAGAAATGACATACTTTACAAAAGTAAAGCTGTTTGGTTGTTTTAAAACACCTAAAATAAAATACACCAAGTGTAACGTATTAGTTTTATGTTTAACAGTTTGACAGTAAACTTCAACTGGACATGTCAAAAACGAGCTTGACGCCAACATGCAAGCTAAAAAAAAGAAAAGATGTGTTGAAAAACTCACAAATCGTGTCATGCATATCGCAATGTCGTACGTTATTTATCGTGTTTGGTGTTTGCAGTGGTGAAGAACCGGACGACATCAAGATGAAAGTTGCGTCTAATATATTTACAACCTCAATTATTTTATGATATATTGTTTGTACTATATTTTTGTGTATTATATTTGATACCGTACAGCAGCAAGTGTTCGTAAAGTTGAGGTGGTGCGTTTTTCCAGTGTTGCAGTTTTTTACGGAAAAGGAAGACTATCATTTGAAGTGCACACACACACACACACACGACTATGTCAACACACTTTCACCGGCTCTAACACCTTGTCTGTTTTGAAATAGGATCCCTATGTTCGCCACAAACCACCCATCTTGAGAACGTCGGAGGGCACTGACATTTATTTATGGACATTAAACATACGTAGCATTTATAAACCACGGAGGAATTGCATTACATTTTGTTCCTTCCCCCTATGCTGTCATTAAATAACTATGGGTTCCTTTGGAAATAATCTTTTTCATGATTTAGTTAAAACTAATATTGTCTTTAAAAACAGGATATGGATGTGGTTTCTTGAAGTTACTTTAGATGTACAAATACACAGAAAGCAAGCAATAGGATGTACAGTGTGTATGTGGCGGTTCTTACGTTGATTGCACGCAAATGTTCAACAAAAAGTGCAAACTATGAGTAAAGAGTACCACTGAAATACATTTTGGTCTTGAACAAGTAAAGTCCACTGTTAAAAAAAAAGTAGACATTTATTTGGCTAATTTGTTGTGTTAATTTTAAGGACCGATGTGGAGAAAAAAAAAATGTGTGCGTGTGTGTGGTCCTGAAGCATGTGATATGATCCATTTGTCTTTACAAGTCAGCACGTGTGAGATCAGTATAGCACCTCCCATCTAACCAACTTAAACATGAACACACACGCTTACGTACACAGGCGCGAGTGCACACACACTGGCAGTTTCCCGGCAGAGTTGGGTAGCTAATCGACAAACTATAGATTTTTTTTTTTTTCTTTTTAGAATAAAAGGGGAAGCGTAAATCTACCAGCGTGTTATTGATAGTGTATTGGTACATTCGCCTGGCTTTGGTGTGGACAGAGTGGGTTCAATTTCCACTCAGTGACTGGGGGAGCGGTAATGGTTGTCGGTCTCTATGCAGTATGTGCCCTGTCTGACTGGTGACCACTGTAGAGTGTAATCTTCCTTTCACCCTACGTCAGGTGGTATAGACTCCATCTCTCCACAAACATGAAATTGGTTTAAAAAAAAAAATGGATAAATGAGCCTGATGAAATGAATTGTAGCAAAGTGGTTGTGAGAGAACCCGAAAAAGGAAGAAAATTGTGTTTTAAATAGGGCTGTCAAACGATGAAATTTTTTAATCAGATTAATCCCATCTTAAAATTTTGATTAATCACGATTAATCGCTTCATTAAAAAGGCTTTTTATCAACATTTTTTGCCCGCCAAATTTAAAATGCACCTCTTATGTGTTAATTTTTTCGGCATTTAATGTTAAGAGAACGTCTCATCATCCTCTAATCAGTAAATTACTTGCATAATTTAAAGTGGGAAAAAAATGACCCCGATAGTTTGACATCAACAAATATTCTGAATGTCACACGCAAACATTTATTAAATGCTAAAATTGTTCAAACACAACCTGTGCTACCTTTAACGTAGACATCCACTGTCAAGGTAAAGGATAATTTGCAGTCAAAATTAATAGTGCGATTAATCTGCGTTAATACATGATTAATGCGATAATTTTTTGTGATTAATTAATTAGTTGACGCTTTAACTTTGACAGCACTAGTTTTAAATGTACTCCTTTAATCAAAATTGTTACATGCTGCCCCATAAAATTACATATATTTAATTAACGATGCAGAAATAATTTAACATGTAAATCAGACTACCACAAGTCAATGGGCTCTCGTTCATCCGCGACCTATAGTGAGGGATAGCCGGAAAGAAAATGGATGGATAATTTAAACTAAAATGAAGACATTAACCAGAAAATCATTAATACGTCGATTTACATAGGCAGCGGGGAACTCTGACATCTGAAAAGAAAAATCACCAGGGGTCAAAGTTATTAAACGCGTTACAAGGTATTGCTAAGACACCTCAGCGAGAGATGGACCCGCGCGCAGCTTCTGTCAAGGGCAGCACAGTGGGCTTGTGTCATCACAGCATAATGTGGGCAGGTGTTTCACGTGTTCTTTAACAAGAGCCAAAGTGACACGGAAAATTAACAATCATTTCATTTCGCACTTCCGAACCATGGGGTGGGTGCAAATGAAACTGACTCCATGCACCTCTCAGCCTCCAGTTCTCATAGCTGTCAGCAGATGTCAGTTCACGGCTTGCCTGCTCAGCCTGCTTTCGACTAACCTCACCGCCTACTCAAGCCAATAGCATTCTCTAATCTCATACTGTATGATGTAGGATTGCAAAATTACAGCATTTGGGAAGTTGGAAACTTTCCATAAGAGTTAATTGGGTGGGGGAACAAGAATTGAAGGTTTACTGGCAGTTAATAAGGAAATTAAATAGTTGAGTAAAATATATATTAAGATGATCCTAATTAAAAGAACCAGATTTCATGCAAGTACAGTTAAATGTGAAGAGGCCTGAAGGGATTTAGCAAAAATGCAGAGGCAAGCCTTGAGAAGCTTGACAGAAGATGCCTTTTTATTTGCATTCCAAATTAGATTTTTGGGGGTGTTAATGGGAGATATTGCAATTTAAAAAAAGAAACAAACAGTCTTTCTGACTTTACAGTATTAAATGATAAATATAATCTATAAAAAAAAATAAAAATAAATCAGCCCTCTCTGTCCCCATAGTGCCTGTAGTATGATATACACATTAGTTATGTCATCTGTCGCTGACTTAACATTTTTAATGGAATTTTGAAGGTATTGTGAGGTAGAGGGAGTCAAATTGAAGCCGACATTCAAGTTTTTTGTTCTTCAATGAAGAATTGATTGTTCAATAAAATATTTAAAACTTCAATAGTTCCAAAACTTCACAATGTCTCCCTTTCTGATGTACTTTCTCGCTTAAATTGTGTATGGCCTCCCTACTTTCTCCCTGCGTAACCTCCCCCTGCAGCGCTTGTGTGTCAGAAGATCCCCAGGGTGTGTGTGGGCTAATTAGGGTGAAGCCGATCTGAGGGAAATACAGGTGTTAGCCAGACCGCACTCTCTGTACAGAGTAATGACGGTACTGAAGCCCCCTCATCCTCCCCAACCCTCCCCGCAGGGTAATTTGTCGCTACACTGTATAACCATGCATCTCTCTGCTCCACTTCTGTTTGCGTTTCATTAATTCCATCCACGGCGTTATTTGTTAGCATTATTTATGGCCCGCACAAATATTAATGCCATTAGCCTGATGCACAACAACAAGCCACCGGGGTCCTTATCAAAGCCGCCAGGGCCAGAATTCTTGAGTCTTTATCAGGTCAAGGTGGTCTATTCATGTTTGTGTCGATGTGTGCTAGATTGTTTCAAACCAGACATGCCGGTTGTGAGCTCACAGAATTTCTCTGCTGCCTGTGATAATATTGGAATATCAGTAAGATGACAACTTCTGACAATCAAAATCAGGGATAAGTGAGGCCAATGTCCTCTTTGACTTTTTGTTGTTGTTGTTGTGGCTCGAGCACAGTCCTTTTTCATGACATTTGAGAACACATTTTAAATATGTGACGTCACTAGTCTAAACATGACATTCTGATTAATACTACATTTGTGGAATATGAGTTATGCAACAAAATCCTGCCATTTTTTATCGATCACAGGGGGCGGCTATTTTGCTACTTGCTGTCGACTGATGATGACATCACAGATGCTCAGGCTCAGGCAACGACCAATCACACCTCAAATGTTTTCTGAAGCTGAGCTGTGATTGGTTGTTACCTGAGACCTGAGGAACTGTCATGTCATTTTCACAAGCAAGCAAGTGGCAAAATGGCCGCCTTCAAAACTGCTGGATTTTGCTGCTTAACTCATATTTCACTCACGGAAGTATGGTGAAGTGATAAATTTATCACAAGTGATAAACTGTTCTAAGATGTTAGTATATTAGGTAGTTGTCACAGAGTTGTTTACGGAAGTTACAAATAGTCCATGTTTTTCCTATGCCCAAGTCATTAAAATGTTCACACTAACAAACAAGTGGGTTATTTCTTGACAGGTATTTTTACAGGTTGCATTCTTGTAATTCTGGTGAATTTTCTTTGAATCACTAGTTCATTTTTCACTCAGTGTCAGGGTGAATGCGAAGTAAATAGTCTTCTACTCTGTACAGTCCGTGGCCTGTGACTGACTGGCATCTATCAGATGCCCGTAACGTCGGGACTCGTGCTGATTTTCCGGGAGCCTCTAGGCAAAACAGTACGAGTATCACTGTAATTGAAATCAAGTCAAATTAAATGATGTTCAAAAGCCTGTTTGACTCCAACATGGCATGACAGTGCAAATCTAAGAAAAAGAAAGAAGCATGAGAGCGTCTCTCTGCTTCTTTCTTCTGATCATTAAATTATAACTAGGCTCGGGATAAAGAATTCATGAGCACAAATCGACAGAGCTGGAGGAACAGACAGTAAAGGGAGAGAGTAAAAAGGGTGAGTAATGGGAGGAGTGTGAGATGCAAAAAATGTTGAGACAACTGCAAGATCGACAGAGGATGGGGAAGGAGTGAGGGGAGAGAGTATGCTTCTGTTAAGTGCATAAGTGGCGATACGCATCCATTGAGGTGGAACTGGACGTGCTGAGAGAATACTGTCCCAGGTCAAACCACGTCACAATCACTTGGCTGACTCTTACTCGCTCGAGCAGAAAACAGCTGAGGGAAAAACTGAGTGCGAAGCCTGAGTCAGCGCCATTTTGCCACTCATAAAAATGCTTTCCGTGCCACTGTGATGTTTTACAGTGACTATAGAGAAAAACACAGATGAAGAAATGATATCAATATGGACCTCATCTTACAATACTCTAAATGCAGTGAAGTGAAAGTTCCAAATCCATTCGTGAGAAGTGAAAATCTGCAATGGGGTATATGCCACAGAAGAGGCGGGACGTGATTTTGCACATCAGTTGATTTCCGGTCCGGGTTGCGAACGCGCAACCCAGGAGGACAAAGTCGGAAGCACAAGTATTTTTGACGCAGCCCACACGTCGCAAACCGAACCGGAAACAACTGTTGTGCAAAAAACAGTACCGCCTCTTCCATGGCATATACCCCATAGGGACCATTAAAAAATAAAAATAAAATGACTTTTAAAACACACTTACCGTGAATATAAAACACACTTTTAAAAGTATTCCTAATTAAAGATCATTTTCTCACTCCCTCATGGTTAAGAAAGAGTTTCTTGTAAATTATATTTGATGTGTTTTCCTTTTCAAATCCAAAGTGTGTATCGATATAAATTCTGCAGTGGCTGTACAAACATTAATACATCCACGTAACATATTACCTACATCTCATTTTTAATTGAGTAATTTATAATTTAACAGAAGCCATTAGGTTTGTGATGTCAGGGGGTTGAAATATTGTAACTCATTACTCTACACCTGTGGTGTCCAAAGGGACATTAATGCTGTTGAGATTTGATGGCATTTGAAATGATTTGCCAGTGGAGACAATCCTCCAGCTAAAAATCAGTCACAAACAGCTCATGACTGGATTATTTTAGTGAGACAAAGGCCTCGAGCTGAACAGGGTCCAACTAGAAAAATATGATGTGGTTTACCGTACAGTCTACGTTGATTTCGATATTAAAACTACCACAATATCGTCGTCGTCCTGTCATGATAATTAAAAGCAGCACATCTGTTAAAAAAAAAAAGAAGTTCAGGTTGATTTCTATTTGTGCAGTTCTAGCACCCTCTGGTGGCTTAGTTTCTTAGTGCTGTTTGATTTTCATACGGCATGTTTTGGCCCTTCTATGTTTAAAGTCCACGCTAATCGTCAGATGAACGTAATATGCTAATAGGGGAATGTAATATGCTTGTGAAGCAAGTCAAAATGTGGAGGATCTCAAAATGTGCATGCAATAGCAAAGAAAAATCTTGCTTTCTAATGTGCCATATACCTTGTATGACTGTCAAGTCTGGATTTGTTTCAGACAGTGAACGGCCAAACTGCCTTTATATAATGTCTACCCTGAAACTATACTATCAATTATACTGTACTGTACTCTTGCTCTCACTGATCTCAGTACACTCTTACAGATGCAATTTGAAAGAATTTGATTGAAAATGTGATCTAACAAAGAATAAGTGTTGTGCCATGTACCAAAACAGAAATCGGATCTAAAATGTCTTAAATAATAATAATAATAATAATAATAATAATAATAATAATAATAATAATAATTAGGGATGGGCGAGTACCGATACCAGGTATCGGTATCGGGCCGATGCCAGCCTTTTTTCAAGTACTCGAGTACTCGTGACACAGACGAGTACAAGCGACCGATGGCAGAGGGGGAAGACGTTAAGTGAGTCCTCCTTGCCTTTAACTGGCGCTAGCTTGCAGCAGTTTTACACCAAAACTTCACAATACTTCAAAATTGTGAATCTTAAACTAAAAGAGCATGTTTGTGTTTTATTTTGACCGTTAAGACTATTGAAGAGTGACTGTGCTGTTTTGTTTTGTTTTTTTGTCAAAATTAAAGGAAATATATTTGTTTAAAAATATATTTTAGTGATTTTGTTTTTTTATTTGTCAAAATGTACTACTGGTATCGGCATTTGGTATCGGTATCGGTGAGTACTGAGGGTCTGAGTATCGGTATCGGTCTGAAAAAAAAGTGGTATCGAACATCCCTAATAATAATAATAATAATAATAATAATAATAATAAAATAATAACAAATAAATAAATAATAAAAATAAATAATAAATTAAAAAAATAATAATAATAATAATAAAAAAGTGGTGCTTTTTCACTTTCACTCACTATGAATGGTTTAAGTGAAATTTTTTATTACGTGTCAAAAGCACCACAGGGGGGGTTTAACTATGCAGTCTGTCACATGGACCGCCAAGGCATCCAGAGGAACAAAATATTCCTTGCACAGGTTAATTAATGTTCACAGGAAGTTAGGTTACACAGACGAGGGGCTGATTTGCACTGCTGGATGTTGGTTTTAAGTTTACTTGAATTTTTCCATCACAAATGTCTTCCATCCGTCCATCCATCCATCCATTTTCTTGACCGCTTATTCCTGCAAATGACTATTTATTTATTTATTTATTTTTTATTTATAATCATTGCCACCAGCTCAGTGGCATAATAATGCTGAGTATGCTTGCAATGTGGGGACACTTTTTCGTTTCTGACCCCAAAACACACATAGAGCGTACATCTACAGTGACTAATTCACAGTACAGTATTTTACAATCCAGTAAGGGATATCTGAAAATAAACCCTTTCTCACCAGCTTCTTTTGTTGGATGATACACTGACACACTTCTCTTTATTGTCAGTCATGAGAGCAAACTGACTCAAATTGTATTCTTGTGACTAAGGTCAACAATTTGATTTATTGTCCCTTTCAAATTTGTATTGCCACAAAGTCCAATGGGTGCAGTAGACCTCTTAGATACGGGAGTTTCAAAATACTTTTGAAACATCAAAGGCCCAGGAAAAAAGGTGACAATGGTGTCACTCCCGTATGTGCTCTCTGTGCTCCCTGTGGCTGATGGTGAGAAACAAAAGGTGACATTCTCAGATATCAATATGTCATGATCACGTCATTCAAAGTGTTGGTCTTGAGATTTGATTCCGACAACACACTGAAAGAACAGGAACACCCTATTATCACATTTTTTTTCTTAAGTTCTGAAGCAAATTTTCTGTTTTTCTCACAAGAAACTACAGCAGGCAGCAGCTGATGCAAGTGATGATTGAGACACATACATAAAACAAAAGAAATTATACATTAAAAATAGTGAAAACTACCTAATACAATTTAAAAGCAGTTTTATTTTTGTGGACCAACAAAATAATCCTTAAAAAAAAAAAAAAACTCATGAAAGCAGCCAATACAAAAAGCAAGTTAAGGCAATCAAAGAATTTCCGTAATTGTCCATTTTGGCCCACTCCATATGAACAAACTGCTCCGATTGTCTTAGGTTTGAAGGGCATCTACTCCAGACCTTATGTTCCACCTTCTTCCACAGATGTTAAATAGTATTTTAATCAAGACTCTTCAAAAATAAATGTCCGTTTGGTTCTTGGCCATTTTGTTCTACAGTATTTGCAATGATTTGTTGTAAAACCTTTACTCACTCTACAGGTAATTTATTTATTTAATAGTCCCTTCATACAACTAAAAGACAAAAGTTGATCACTATATAGTGAAGCTAAAAGTCAAACTGCTTACCCGTTGAAGGTGTCTGACAGACAAATGTGGCCATCACAGTCATCCTCGAAAAAACATTCTTTTGAGGAATATTGTCAGCGAATCAAATGGGGGTGGGGTTGGCTGAGTGATTTCAGAGTGCTAACAGCAAAAGACTTTGGCGGACTTGTACATTAAGGCATGGAGAACATGGAGTAAAATAATCAAATAAAATGAGTTGCTCAGAGACACACAAGAGAAATGACATATATGATGTGTTAAAGAAGGCAGTGATGAAGGAAGAGCTGCATCACACTGATCCAAATCCATATTGCCGAGGTGCAGACTACTTCAAGTCTAAAACAGTAGGAAAAGCCTTCAGGCTACTTCCTAGTAGGCTGCTAAGTAATCACTTCCAAATACTGCGACGCTTGTGCCGGGGCACTGTCAAACCAAGAAAGCCAAGTGCAGTGTGAAAGGCCTTTAATGCGTCTGTTGTCTGTTGAGCTGAAGTCTCACAAGAACTGCTGAAGTCTCAAGTGGCATCACAAGTGATGATGGTTTAACCCCAAGTTTTATTGGACTTTTGAGGCATTCCGGAAATTGTTGATTCAACTCCAAATTATTCAACCTTTGGCATATAAAATGAGGAGTTTCCATCATATTACTGAATGAAGTTTAAGACAAGTCAAATCACACATTCAACGGTTCAAGTGCAGCAAGGTAAGAAATGTACTTGTTCTTTTTTTTTTTTAGGTGGTAGATGTTTCCACTTTAAAAGGGTGAAGAGACATGATTTATAAGACATAAGCCTTTTTGTTTTTCCTTGTCATATTTGATTCTCATCTCTGAAGCTTTGACTATCAAGTCTTTATATTCCATTTCAGGAAAAAGAAAAAAAAAAAAAACGAGTCAAAGAAGCCCAACATGAGACCTCAAAGTCAGCTTACAAAAATATTCATTAGCTGGGCTCTGCCTAATGTTTTCTCTGAATGGGTCTGTGTATTATCCTCAGTAATTTTCTGGACTTTCCTCTTGCCTCCATGTAAGTTAGTTTCCACATTTGATCATGAATAATAGTATTTTTGCTACAGAGTGGTGCAAATGAATTTGTCATTCAATGGTTCATCATTGTCCATTCAAAGATGTTACATGTCACACAAAGATACATCACGAAAAAAACATTAGGGGTGACTAATTTCCTTACTAAAAATTAAAGTAATGAACACCTTTTTATTATTTAAAAAGTGAAGGGGAATTAACTGCGTTATTATTTTTTGTTTTTCCAGGGTAACGTTTTGTTGGCCTGATTGTAAAGCAGAAACTATCTTAAAGGCAGGCCAAGGAGGAACTAATGATCTTGTGTCTAGGACAAAGAATTTAAGCACACCTAATCATGTATGGACTGCTGACATATTCGTGTGATACACCCTCTTTTTAATTATAGCAAAGTGTTGATACACATCTTTTTTTCCCCCGTTGTGTATTTTGTAAAATTTTTAATGACCTTTATGTGAAAGCCAAAAGAAATGTTAACCAGAGCTCATTTGAGTCTGTTTTTAGTCATCTGTGTTATGAGCTGTATTAAGACCAACCTCGGAAAAGGATGAGTGCCAAGTCAAAAACGCCAATATACAATTCCTTAATTCAGAGTCTACCGGTCAATCTTCCAGATTCGGTGGAGTTGGGCCCAATACTATGTCCTAAATGTGACATCATCATATCACCTAAGCCATCAGTGACTACGAATATTTGGATTAAGGTCAAAATTCCAGTTTCTGAAACATTCGGCACAACACGTTTACATGCGTGAGCAGATGCATTTACTCATATATATTGTAAACTTAAAAACAAAAAAAATCTACACTTTGGTGACAAGGTGACACAATGGTTAAGTGGTCAGTACATCTGTCTCAAAGTTCTGAGGCCGGGGGTTCGAATCTGAGCCTTCATGTGAGGAGTTTGCAAGCCCCATAACATATCTTGAGCTTCCTGCACACAACAACAGACCACTGTGGCAGACAGTCTGGTAGGACATAACTCAACAACAATTGCCACAGCAAACAAATCTGCTCCCAATTTTAATGTGACAAATTACAGAAACATATTTCATGGAATGTACACTTCAACAAAGATACCCAACTAGTTTGTGCCAAGATGTGAAACGTATAGCAACTCCATTTTTCCCCTCCAGGAAAATTTCTGTGAAGACATCCATTCAAGCTTTGACAGTGAAGGAATTGGAAGTTGAGCAGTCTCCTCCAGCTGCCCGAACACCATTTCTTGATATGATTATTTCCACCGTTTCCTGCATAGTAAATGTGCTTTGCTGTAGGATATAGGAGGGAAACCATGACAAGCTTGTAAATTCCATGAAGTGTTCTGGATTTTTCACCCCTATCATAGTCTGTTCTGGCTGTTTTCTGGCATAGGATGCCCAGCTTCTTGTCCTAATCATGCCCTCCATAGAGTGCCTGGCACATCTCACATCTGCAAAAACTATTGACAGTGGACTGATGCTATGGCAAAGGTATTGCTGTTTTGCGCTCAGAGAAAAGCTCAAAAGTTAACCTGTTTGAATAAAAATTGATCTGTTTGAATAAAAATATAAAGCACTTAATGCCATCAGTAATTTATGAGCAAAGGGATCAAATCTCCTTTTTCTTCTTCAATGTTTGGCTGGCAGTTAGACTGTGCATCGTGTAGCCAGCGGTGATACACTCCCCTGTCCTCAGTTTTGCCTCCCACCGTGCCCCTGCAGTGCAAGGGTTCATGGGAATGACCAATGGGAAGAAATGCTTTGCTCCTTCCCACAGCCACGAGACAGCTGTAATCCCTTCACCCTTTTCCCTAAATTACTTTAAAACATGCACAAACACAGACACACATTCTGAGCATGCTTTGACTCAAAGATATTTGAATTGGTACTGTACATTCATGTACATGGTCTGTATAAAGCAATATTGCTCAGTAGAGTTGGGATACAATCATACAGCTATTGAATTGATGGTGGTTCCGCTTCTGTGTCCTAGATAGCCTTTGAACATTAATCAAAGGACCCTTTCACGTCCAACTGTGGCCGCTGGTTGTCACTCTAACGCCAATGCAATGCACTATGGGAGTGTTTCCCAACCCTTACCAAGTCACCCATTTTACCTTAGATGTGGTTATTGTTTCCCCAACAGGTGGACACGCAGAAAAAACAATTCTTTGTTCTGCCAGTCACACAAAGATTTACTTTTAATTAAAACATTTATTTTTTTTTCAGACAAATTCACCCCTGATGATCTCTAAAAGCTCATTGGCTGTGTTGTCAATCTCACTCGTTTGTCTTCTCTCAAGCTCTTATTTTCGCTCTCCCTCCCTAGACTCTCCAGTCTCAGCAGAACTCCCTGCAGTCCCTCTCAATCTGCACCTCCTTTGTCCAACTACAGCACCTCCTCTCACTGTTCTCTAGCTTGTGCTGTGTGTTGCAAAGGATTTGGGCATCGACTGTAGCTCAGAAGGTTGAGGGGGCTGAAAAATGGAACAGAAGGCAAAGCGATGGGTGGAAAAAGAAGGTGGGATGGTGCATAAGGAGGAGTGGGAGGAGAAGGAGCTATGAGTGTATCGTCCTCAGAGAAGGGCAGTGAAAGCCAAGTATGTTCATCTAAGGAAGTGGGTTTCACGTTGGAACTACTTCACTTCAGAACCACAAGCATCATACTCAACATTGTTGATAAAGCAGTGGGTAGAGTGTACCCCAATGTGAATTGTCAGTTTTTTTAGGCTGTATGCATTCAAAGATCGATTTAGGAAGAGCCATAATTATCATTAGCCATTAATACTTTTAAGCTTGTAGGCCACTCCTCTCAGCTGATGTACGCCATAATGTAATTAATTTCTGGGTTCTGGTTTCGGTACTGTTTAGATGTGTAGCGTATTGATTAAGACACTTGTTAAATTTCCTGCTATTTTACTTTATTTTATTTTAAAGTTGAATATACTTTGCTTTAACACGGGCTCAGCCAGACATCTTTGAAAAGTGTACTCAGTCGCCAAGGCGGTTAATTTGTGTTTCACGACTGCATGTGAATCATAAGTTAGCTTAGCAATCAGCGAGGCTTTCATCATCATCACTTCGTGATGATATTTGTCAGAAGTGAATCTTATTCGCTGCCATTGAGACAAAATTGACTTAGGAGCGACTTAGTAACATGTTTGGCCGCCTCAAGTAGCCAGCCGAAGCTCATTGCTAGCTAGCTAGTTTGGCGCAAGTAGCACCCAAGTGCTTGGATCTCTGACTACCTGCATGCAAGGTAGTTTAGCATCACAATGAACATTTTATGTAGCCTAAACATTTGAGAAAGATTAAGCATAAAATGTGACTTCAAGATGTAAATAGATGTCTTGTTAACACTCATCGACACAAAACTCCTCTCTCATTAGACTCTTACCTTCGTGGCCTTCATTATAGCCATCTCACTAAAGTCATGAATAATAATGTGCCTTGGCTAGCATAAGGTCAATGTCAGTATATGCATTGCTTTACTAGATTCCCCAAGGATTAAGATAAACCACGGAATGACCACGGGGTTTGAAGCAGCCGTCTTTAACATGAGAGAAAGAAAGCAAGCGAGAGGGACTTATTGTATGGTATCTGCCTGGTTGAGCGTGGAGGCGTTAATGTCTCACTAATCACATTAACACACGGCGCACACCCGATCGTGGGGATTGAACAACATGGCTACCCATCTGCTTTTTGCTCCAGTTGAAGCATTGTCGCGTCAGCACTTAAGAACAAAGATTCCTTGATGGGATGAGGGAGTGCTATTTAGCAGCTATGGTCTCACAGTAAGATCATCTGTTTAGCGCTGGAGGAAATTGTGGATAAAGAGACAATATGGAGGGAAAAAAAAGGAGACAATCTCCCAACAGTCAAGTCTTTAAGTAAGATCAATCTAAAGGCTCAATGTCGAGGAGCTTAACGGAGGATAGCTTCTCAGAACTGTGCTTGTCATAGCCAAAGGAGAAAGGACTTAATGTATTCAAGAATTATGCATTTTGAGGCACAGGCAGAGAGAAAAGAGTCGAGGAGGTGTCTACAGTCTGTATTCTGTCATAAACACAAGAATAATGAAGTAGGCATGTGTTTGATTAAATGAAAATACTGCTTTGAGAAGATGACAAATTAAGAGAACCTTAATCACATGCTTGGCTTTAAACAGTGACGACATCGGGTAAATCTCGTTCGCAAAGGCAAAAGAGACAGAATCTCAATAGCATTAGTGTCAAGTAGGGGGAAGCGTCACTGTCACCTGTGTCACTTCTGCACAATTGCTTTGCTTGTGTTGAACTGGTCTCACATTCTTTGCTGACATCTCAGAGGCAGGCCCTGTCTCTTCTGCCTGCCCACTCGCTAATGTTATGTGGCAGAACAAAAGCTTCAGAGCTCATGCCAAGGCTCACGCTGAAGGAAGTTCCTGGGCATGAGTTGCGCTGACGGTAATATTACCGCTCTTCCTTCCAGTGTGTCAGGCGATGGACGTTGGGAATACAATTGTCATGTTTGCTTTGTTTGCCGTGCAGTTTCTTCTCTGCATGTCTGGCCTGTCTGTCCTGTTCCTTCTTGTGTTTCTTATTTCACAATCTGTCTCTGCATCCTCACCTCCCCCTCATATTCTCATATTCTCTGCTTGACATCTCGTTTGAGTTGTTTTCTTTCGCGCGCTCACCTTCTCTCTCTGCTTTTGTGTCTTTGATGCCATCACGGACGGATGAATGACTGAAGCCATAAGGCTGATCCGCCCACACACGTTGGCTGAGCTGTCCTGTGCTGTACTGTTGATTCTCCCTCTCAGCCCATCTGAAAGAGACGGCAGGCTGAGTGTGACTCAGATGCTGAGGTGGGTGGTACGGGCACAGGTGGGTGGTTTAAAAAAAAAAAAGCAAAGTGTAGCATCTTCAGCACGCTCACTTTCACTCGGGAGATACTCTGATGAGCAGCTGAAACGCGGCAAATTGGAGATGCGAACCGCTTTCAAATGTGATTTACAGTTCAAAGATCATTGCTGTTGTATCTCTAGGTTGTTTTGGAGGAAAACCAAAGCTCTTGATTTGATGTGCTAGAATAAAACTGCTACTTGCTATGTTAGCTCCCGCAGTCTCGGAGTCAAAATAGCACAAGCAAATCAGCATTATCATAATCAGTCAATCCATGCAGTGCTTCTTAGTTTCATATTCGCGACATCAAATGTTAACAGTACAAATGGTTTCCTAATTTTATTAACTGGGTGAAATGAGGCTGTGGAGAAACTTCAAACGCATTAAAAGAAATTGGGCTCGTGAAAAAAATAAAAAAAATAAAAATCTGAAAAATAAAGCTGGTATCATGGAACGAATAGGCATCAAATATTTTTGGGGAGGAGGGGAGGGTTTTTTTTTTGTCGGGTTTTGGAATATACCAAATTGAAAACAAGGCACTGTTGGTTCATAAGCAAGTGAAGAGGTTTTAAATGTGCCCCCAGTTGGCCTATAGGCTTAGATTTTCACATGTGCCACGGGTAATTCTCCCTGGCAGGCTCAACTGACTAAGTAACATTGTGTGCTCCGAGGGGAACTGCAACTGGCTTATCTTTGAATGTGATTATCTTTATATAATTTGGCTGTCTGTAGAGCAGAGAGTGAGTCACTATCTGAGGGCTATGGAACGTCTCTTCTCTGAACCACACATAACACAAAGCCTTTGGCTGGACAGTTTTATATTGGACTGACAGTTTTTCCTCTACATTAACGCTCGAGTAAAAAGATAATGGTTTAACTTCTTTAGAAAAACGCAAATGAAGATAAAATGCATTTTGTCACATGGTAGCCAAACTTCGATAATTTCATGGCATGCCACCAAACAAAAATGTCATAAAAAGGAAACAGTAAAAACTGGATAGACTTTAGACTAATCTGATCGGCTGAATCGGGATCAGCCGATATTTTAATGCAAGCCCGGTGATCGACGAATGTCTTAATTTGTCCGATCAATCAATGATGTCATTGATCGGCTCCATGAAATAAGACATTACATAATGTTATATATATATATATATATTTTTTATCAGCATTGTTTTGGTGTATGCATTTTCCCCCAATGCATTTCAAATGGCATCAATTATATGTGCATTTTCACTATCCATGGGCCACGCCAGTGTATCGTCCACAAATGGCGTTGGTTGAGTATAGAGTGAATATAACAGATATATTGCTCATCATCTGATCCAATCAGTGATCAACTATCTTTATTCCCCCCCCAAACTTGCTAATATCTTTACATTGTGTATTTACTATCTCTTTGGATTCTCACAAGTGAGGCCACTATTAAATGCCAGACGAGTCAGTGAGCCGCAATACCCTACAAAAAGGTAAGCACTGTTTAATTCACAATAGATTCTTAATCTAGTCCTGCCACAATGCACTATGATGTACTTTAAACATTACATTTTGCAGTAAATTTTGGATAACATTAATAAAATAGCAATTTAAAAGAAATGCTATTGAAAAAGATACAGGAGATGCATTCATTACTTTCTGTCTGATAAAAGCTACTACAAAAAACAAACATTAAAAAAAAAAAAAAACTCGAAAATTGTGTCCACTTGCAATCAAGACGAGACCGTTTCAAAACACTTTTTAACCCCAATAATGATTTTGGCCGTGTGCCTTCCAAACCAAGGCAGAAAATGGGCAAACAAAACACCATACGTTCATTTAACCACTGTTATTTTCCTCATTTACAGGCGAAAGCTATTTTGGGGTCTGCTTCCAGCATTCTTACAAATCGATAGCCATCAATTAGAGGGAAGTTAGCGCCTTGACTCCAAGGAATTCTATGTTTCTCTGCTGAAATGGGAAAATAAGCATTGAAGTCTGCTGTTCCTTCTGCCTGGAATCGGTTTCAAAAATTGTCTAAAATGAGGTGAGCTGATGTAATTTGGAACTTTGGAAACTTAATGCTTCAAACTGCTATTCATTTGCTAATATTGGTCACCTTGGTGATAAAGGACTTAGGTGTTTTTGGTTTTTTTTTTCCTAATAAAATCTCAAACTCACCAACATTGACTGTTTTGCAGCAGAATTTTGTTAGAGATGTAGAGAAAATTTGAGGCCAAGCACTCTTAATTGTCCTGTGAATTGTTATCGTAATAAAGTGGATAAATTACACACCAGATCGCTACGAGCAGATTTTGGTTCCAGTATGCTTCCCGGATCCTCTACATCACAGCTCCACGTCTGACATAGACGTCACCAGGGCTGTCTACCTGACACCCACAACCATCTGTTGGGAGCCTGCGGTGGAGCCTTTATGGCTGTGCATTTGAGTGGTAATTGAGCCTGAAATGTGCTTAATAATGATTGTCCTGCCTCGTACGCCACATCAGGAGCTCAGTGCAGCGTGACAACCTCAAGCAGCCGACACAGGCAGGCAAGCAGGCCGATAGGAAAGACGAGCAAAAACCCAATTTCTCTTTCTCATTAGTCTCAAATAATGAGAACAGCCCACGTAAAATGCATCACTAAGAAGCGGGTATAAACGGAAGGGAAATTTAGTTTTCCCTTAAAGTCAGTGTTATGTAAGGTACTTAATAAATTTAAAAGAGTGAAGGCAATTCTTGTACAATACCAGTAAATAACACACTGCACGTTAAAAACAAATACACTTGAACACATTATTCTCATTTTTTCAATGAAAACAAAGACAAATGTCACATCTAAACAGCAAAGTAGTAAATATATACTGATAATGCTAACTGTTAGCATTCTAAATACGGGCATTGTGTCTATGACAAGGTGTTCAATTCTGCAAGTGGCTACATGCTTTGCTTTCAACAGTCTTTAAGGACATTTTGCAAACCCAATTGACATTTCAAACCCAAATCAATTCCAAATGACTGATGAACAGTAGTCTACCTCTTTACTAAACTAGCTCCTCTCCGTTCACCGCGATAGGGAAAACTGTTTTCAGTGCCCAGCCCTACTTAGACCTTATCAATAGCACCTCGCATAACTAACGCTATTACTTATAAAAATAAAAAATAAAAAAAAAGAACCGTTTTAAAAACTGTTCTGCCAAGAAACGCAAAATACAGTTTTGTTTTGTGCCACTATTCCACAGGGCCTCTCCTGGCATTTTTTTTATTTATTTAATTTTTTTTAAGTCCAGTCAGCTACCCAATTGTTTGGGACATGTGAATGTCAATCACACAGTTGTCATAGAGATTCATATAATAAAGCAATTGTAAAGGAATGTAATTGTTGAAACACAAGCAGGTGTGTTTTCATAACGGGAAACTAAACTACTTCCTGCTTCCATGTCTAAAAATCATGGGAGCTGTAGTCCCACTAGCCTAATTCTGCGGCCACCAGTCAGACACAATGCAAGGTGAGCTTTTCTGGTGCCATATATTGCACAAGGTACACGCGCAAACGAGCAAAAAAAGTTAATGGAAAAGTGCATTTTATTGTTGACAGCTGTTGAACGGTCAGCCAAGATTTATTTAGCATGAGCTAAACTAATGGCACAACCAGAATGACTGATTACATTTGTTATAATTTGGTGAAAATGTATTTTATATTTCATTTTCAGCAAAATCGTAAGTGTCCCACTTTTTAATTCTGAAAATCTGGTTACCCTAAGTATCGTATGCGTTTATTTTATTAGTCATGCTCGGTTGTTTCATTCTGAACAAAACCCCTCTGAACAAGTTCCTAGTGTTGTTAATGAATATAAAATAAGTTGCAGCAGCTACAGTATTTGTCTGTGAGTCACCCTGACAGAAGCCCCAAAAGAACAGAAGGCCTTAAGAGGCACTTGTCAACTGTGGATTACAAAGAAAAGACAGGCATCCTCCCGGTCGGCAGGGGATAGGCCTACGCTCTGGGGGTCAGAGGGCGTGCTCTGATGTCCAACGTCCCCACTGAGGATTTCGCCAACACAAGTTCCCGGCACCTGTCAAACCCAACAGGCGGTCGGTTTGACGATGCCTCGACACGCCTCTCGCCTGAGGTGTATGCGTACAGTGATCATCAGGGCTTCTCTTTCAAATCTACAGTATAATCAGTCATTCGACGTGACACGGAACACTGTGCCGTTGTGTTGCATTCTGCTACAGCTCAAGACATTGGATGTTTGTGGTTTGGGGAAAGGGTAATTGCCTGACAAGTGAAGTGAGTCATAAGGAAATGAGCATCCACTGAGGAAAGAAAAATGTTTTACAAAGTAACTCATACGCACAACAAGCAGAGCCTGCTGGTAGAGCATTACTTATTCCCTCTTAAGCGCCTATCCTATTCATTTTTGCGTTCGGCTTACAGCGCGTGGGTGCCGCTGCCTCACCCTGCTGCATGTGTAACACGCTCAGCAGTACCCAAATGTTACTCTGGGGACACGGCTTCATAAGAGCAATTGCATGCATCACACAGACCGCATTTAAATACCAAATATTGCCCCATTCGTTTCTCCCTGCACAGCACTGTGTTTAGTGCAAGCCAGGGGGATTTGAGCATGCAAACAGATGGGACCAGAGAAATGATATGGATAAGGTACAAATGAGAACAGGAAGTCCCCTGGGAGGCCCCTCCTTCTTCTGGCACCCACTTTCATGGTGTGTTTATCGCCTTACTCTGTATGAATTACGAATGCAAGCATTGTATAAAGCTATGAATGCAAAGAGTGCAAAGTCTTTGCGGTGAGAGAAAACGCTCAGATGATTTTAGAGCAGTGGTTCTTAATCTTGTTGGAGGTACTGAACCCCACCAGTTTCCCTACCCTACTTTACTGAAAATATAAAATATGATTCCCCCCCCCCCCAATTTCAAGGCATATGGCAGTGGTTCTCAACCCTAGTCCTCGAGTACCCCTGTTTTTCATGTCTCCCTTAGACAACACAGCTGAGGATTGCTATCAGGCTTTACGCAGAGCTTGCTCGTTAACTGATCGTTTGAAACACCAAGGTTGGCTGCTTCATCTATCCTTCCTTCCTTCATTCATTCCTTTAGTCTTTCCTCTGGTTTCTTGAGGTCTCCCTAATCTGTTGGGATTTAGATATTTCTGTGGTTGGTGAAAATTTCTAGTTTTGTAACTTTGAGTGGTAGGTGGTGTCAGGTTGGTGCTGGATTTCACTTTGTTTCATCTCTCTTTCCTGTGAAGGAAGTGTTCCTTTAGTGAAGCTAGATAGCTAGTTGTGATAGATTAGAATTGCTCAACTTGGCATTGTAAATCATAGTTATTATGCTGACTCCCATCATTCAACTCAACTCTATGTTTATATTCAACTCTCTCTTAAATGTTATTTTCTTACTTTCTATTGCAATCACCTTCAAAAGTCTATATTCAACTCTTAACGCTATTTCAATACGGTAGTGCAGCAATCACAGAAACATTTTATATATTTTTTCCTCTTCTGTGCTGATGAAACACATGTAGGAGCAGAGCTGACAAATCCAGATACAAGATGGACACTCTGACCTTCCCCTGGCACGCCGCCTACAGCCTCAAACCCACTCAACATGACGGCTATCTGCGCATTCTTGCTGAAACCGCGGCGGGCGTAATTGCGCCTCCTGTCTCAATGTGATAAAGATATTCTTAAGGACCTTTTCTCTGTGCATCTCCGAGATGCGACTCAACAAGAGGGCTCGTCCTCATCTAAGGATCAGGCCCCAAAGGTCTCTTGCTGGAGTCGTAAATGTAATGAGACACTGTTAACTCGATTCTGGGAGGGAAAACGAAGCCTTTGCAGACGTATTTGCACAGTATTCCCGGCCTTTGATGGCAAATGAACGTCTAAAGTGGAGCACGATCTGTGGTTCCCAAGTGTATTTTAGTTAACTAAAACTAACGAAAAAAACAAAAATTCAAAAAACAATTTCGTTAACGAAATAAAATAAAAACGAAAATGCTTTTTTTTAAAAAGACGAAAACTGACACTACATTTTATGTTTACAAAACTAACAAACTATAATTATAGCAAAAATGTCCTTCGTTTTAGTCTTTGGTAATTAATTTAATGCATGAGCGCCTTTGAGGATGATATTAAATGAGATTTTAAGTACAGTAGATTTATTTTGATATTAACCACCAGAATAAGGACGTTTAAAAGTGTGTCACACAGAAGTGACGTCCTCTAGCAGCAGCCAATAAAAAACACCTTCAGATGACGTTGCTCCCATGTTTTTTTTTTTTTTATATTGCACACAATACATATTTAAAAAAGAAAAAGAACGAAAAACTAAAGCTAATACTGAAACTAACTAAAACTAAACTAAAACTAAGGATTTATTAAATAACTAAAATAACCACTGTCAAAAGTAATTAAAATCAACTACGTAAATTAAAAAAACAAAATAAAAACAAGCTAAAAATGATTCCAAAATTATAATAACTCTGGTGGTGACTTCCAAGTTGGTCCAATTTTAAAACAAAACCACATAACAAGCCAAGGTAACTATAACAGCAGCCTCATAAACATTTACTAATTATACACCTGATGATTTTTTTTTTTTTATTTATTTAATAAATCGGTGCCTTAATTGGCATAAAGTTTGGACAACACAAATCAAATATATATGATATTGATATGACAGATCATAAAAAAGCAATTGATGGTGAGAAGGCACAGAGAGACTGTTATAAAAATAAAATAATTTGTGTCCCCTTTAGCGCATCTCCATAAACTGAGGCAGACAAAGAGTCCTGATCGTACAGTTCAAGTGGGGTGTAACACAGTTAGGGGTCATTATTCAGATGTCCTGACACGTACTGTACACAGCCTGCTCAGCGTGCACCACTAACAAAGAATTGGCGTCTTAATGTGTGTCATACTGCCCTTTGAAAAGATAGGACAGCCCTTTTACAAAGGAACAGCACGTGGCACATGTTTGCGAGGCTGAGGTCACGGTGAACTGTGTCACAGTAGGCCCACGAAACAAATGAGGTGAGCCTATTATGCCAACTGGCGCTTACACAGATGCATGGACGCCGTGGCGCTCAGTTTACAGAATCAACTCACTCAGAATGGATTGCAGTCAAGTTTGAAGGGGAAAAAAAAAAAAAAAAAGGTCACGCTTTTGTCCCCGTCGTCCTCCCAATCAACTTGAACATCACTGATTGACACAAATGAAACCCTCATTTTTGTTTCCTCCGGTTGATGTACAGTTTGCCTTCTTTTTGTGTAAGTGGTGGTAGCAACATGACTTTGGCTTACTACTTTTTTGTTTGTTTGTTTGTTTATTGAACATATAAACACAAATATAGACAAGTAGCAGAAAAGATCATTTAAAATAAAAAGAAACATACAATAATTAATGACAATTTACATGTTCAAAGGGAGTAGGAAGAAGTTGAAAACTTATCTAGTCCTACCCCTTATTCTTTGTATCTTTTAACTTATTTAATTATTAATACAATAGGTTACATTTCAATAAAGGAAAATCTGTAATCCTGCTCATATAGCGTATGACTATGTACATAAAATGAATAGAAATACACATACTCGCATATACAATTTTCATTATACTCATACTGGTACATCAAAGAAAAGAAAAAAACATTTCTGCAATTCTACTAACTCATGTACTTTGTACATTTGTGCTATTTTAAACTGAACCAAGTATAAAATTGTATTTAGTTACTTCCATTGCTGTTTACGTGAAGAAAACAATTTTACACCTTTATTTACAAATGGTGACCCTTGTGAGGTTAAGTGAATGGATGGGATAGATGGGTTGGCCCGCCGTACTGATACTGATATTTCACCCAATGGGACTATTGTGAGAATGGAAAAGGGTGCTCTAATAAAGAGAATTGTTGAACACACTTCAGGTTACAAAATCAATTGTTGACCAACTTTAAAAAAAATATATTAAAAAAAATCACAACAGCAAAAGTTATTCTAAAGTCAGTAAATGAGTTCATTAAACTTAACACTTTGATTGGAGTCACTTTTAAATAACTTAATTTAGGTGGATATATTGAGTTTAATAAACTCATAAATTAAACTTAATGTATTCACTTTGGGGTAACTTAATTAAATTGTGTGTTAACAATTGAAGCATTTTATTTTACGTTAGTCAATTAAAATTTGTCATCTTAAATTGGTTCACCAATTCTCTTTTTGGTGTAGAATATCAGTTTGTTGAATCTCGTTTTGATCAAATGCTTTAAAAAAATGCAAAATGTGAATCACCAGCTCAGGATTTGTCCTGACTTCCTTCCACGTTAGGGAATAATCGTTTTGCTATTATTTGAACAGCTGAAGTTTCTTTGGTGTTAATCAGACATTTTAAATAGTGGCATGTGTGTGCTGACTCCTATTTAAAATTATTTTGAATGTGATTGGTTAATACTGAACACAACCACATGTCCAGTTAAGGAGGCTTTCACACAGTTGAACACTTTGGTATAATCTCATTTTACAGAAAATGTTCAACATTCAGATTTTGCATTCAAATAAAATTTAAAGCGCACAACCTAGTCAACACAGATTTTAAAAAGTTATGCTGAAACGCACTATATCAATCACCCATGCATCCGACTGTACACTCGGTTCTTCCTGGCGACTAAACAACTAAATGGATACCACCAAAAAAGCATGGATGCACTTCACACCTGAACATGAAGTGTGTGATATAAATACCTGCCAAATCATGAAACGTCCACCACTGTGAGATGGCGGAGAGGGCAATCAGGTGAATAATGGCCATGGTTTTGACACAAGAGTCTGCAGCGCTGGTTGCCATCAGGAGTAATGTCCACCTTGAACAACTCTTAGCGTGCTGTTTGATCAATGCCGCCTGATGGGAAGAGAAAATCAAGCCCATAAACAGGCCCTTGGATGCTAAAAGGGGGAGCGAGACCTGAGGGAGCAAGTGTTGCGTTGGATGGTGAGAGGTATATTGATGGCCGGGTTCCCAGAAGTAGAGGTGTAGACCTTAGAGCACTTCCCCCCCTTACTCTAACACTGTAGATGTACAAAAATGACATCCTTTTGCAAATGTAATTAAGAATAAGAATGTGTCAAGCATTAAACATCACGGCAAGACATATATGACCTTTTTGTTTGTCTTTTAAATCATCCCTCCGTGGTTGAAAAGTTCATCTCTACAAATGGAACTGAGAATGTCGCCGACGACTCTTCTTGAAGCTGAGAACAGCAGCGGAAGAAAGACAGCGAGAAAGAAAAATGGGGAAAAAAAAAAGAGAGAGAGACGCCGCAGCGAAGTTTCTCTTCTCAGCTAAGAAGGCGGCATGTTTCGGTGTCACTGTTTTCCCTTTTCATGGCAAAGGGAGAAGAGCCAAGGTCGAGCGTGTCAGTGTGAGTCAAGCCTGAAAGTGTGAAGACTCCAATTAGACATAGCCCGGGGTCTGACTCCAAAAGACAAGGATAACATACACCCCTCCGTGAAGATGTGCCAAACAACGCATAGTGCACACACATACACACGCGCATCTTCACATCCCTGTTTTACATGAAATGCATCTTGATGCCACAGCTGTTTGCACCCCATCTATCATTTCTAGCAAGCAACAGGCACAATTATTAACAAGCAAAATCTGTCATGCCCTATTAGCGCAATAAGGAACCTGCTAAGGCAAGTAAACAATTTATTAACGCATGGTTCATGTATCTAATTATGTGTAGGGGGGGGGAAGTAATATTTATAATTTCACAGTCTGTTTGCACTTAATCCGAAACACTGTTTTAACTATCACTCTGTTGATTATTAAATTCATCGTTTACTTTTTCCTTCTATGACAAGTGGGTCAAGTGTCCCACTGGGTTTGTTTCCAAAACTCAATATTTAATTGTGACAGACCGTTATGGTTTTTTCGAGGCCGATACGATACCGATTATTAGTAATCAAGGAGACCGATAACTGATATTTCAAGACGATGTTAATTTGCAATAAAAGAGAAAATATTAGCATCGTAATTAAAAAACAAAACATTTTTCTTTTAATTTTAAACAAAGAATTGACAGCTTGGTTTAAAAATTTGTTTAAAAACAAAAATGGCAGGGAGCTTCCAAGGTCATCAGCGTTAAGCTAAATTAAAAACTAAGCAAGTAAAGTTTTCCAAAATTTCAATATAATAAATCCATAAATGAAAAATTCCCTGTATCTCACTGAGTGATAAATGCATGCGAATGTACGTAGCTAATTCAGGGTTTTTGTCAGGATTTGTAAAAGGTTTCGAAAGTTCTTTGCAGACAATTAAAAAAAAAGAAAAAAAGCCTGAATATGTTCGAAATGTCTTTACAACAAGTAAAAATTGTCTGTGACCATCTTACAAATCGTGATGAAAACCTTAAATTTCGCTACGTTCGCAAGCATTCACCAATCAGTGAGATACCTGCTTTATCGGCCTTCGGATTCGTAAAAAGGTCAATGCCGATAATCGGTCTATATATTTATCTGAATAAGAAACAACTAGTTGTGACACAAAAGTGACACAAATTAGTAGGTGTAATTAGAGGAAAATGCAAATGAGAAAGAGCAACAGTAGAAGGATTTCAACGATAGGTCTTGTGCACGGAGAAGTGGAAATTAACTCTCAGGAAGCAAGAGTGGAAATGGATGGTGCTCACTTGTTTTGCTCACTAGTCTGCGGCTGCCTGTGTCAGGGGTACAAGTGACCCAAAACCAGATCCTCTCCCCTGCTGTCGTGCCTCTCCCGAGACCTTCATTCCGCTGACCCAATTTATTAAAGATTGATCTTCTTCCAAACTCTCGATGTGATCTCTGCGCCACTTCTCACTACCCCATAAATTTGAACTGTAACTTTACATCGATTAAAGTTTCAGTGGTTGAAAATGAAAGCAAAATATTGTTTCAAATTCGGTCAATGCTACTTTTTCATAATAATCAGTCCGGTCAATTGTGTTGAATGGCGACATAGCTTTTCAGGAAATGCTGCATCAGGGGGTTTTGGAAAGCAAAATGCATGTTATTTTAGTGAAGAATTCCTGCCACATCATGTAACTGTACTTGACAGTTGCAACCACACTATAAATAAAAAAATGTCAGTTTTTGCTCAGCCTGCACAAAACCCGGCCATAATATTGCAGTACAAAATTAGAAAAGACTTCTCCTTCCAATTTCACCGAGTTTGACAAACAAACAGTATTTATGGACAGAATGATCTTCGTTACATTGCATCACATTTCAGGGACGTTCAAGTGACAGCAGTAGTTGATCAGAGCATTCCCAACCAATTGTCCACCAGCTTGTCCATCAATGTATCCAACTTTGGGAAAAGGTGCAGTAAACGTGTGAAGAAACCTCAAAGAGATTGAAGCATCTTCTGTCGTCCCTAACTGCGCTCCCCTGTCCAAGCAGCATGCGAGTTAGACTGAGTGGCCCTGCTCCAGCATGTTGAATAATGAATTAGAGGCTGATATCCTGTGACGGAGACTGGGAGAGAGCACTTCCTCCCTGGGCCGGAGTGGGGCTTGAATACACGTGAATAATACATGGTCAAAAGTGGGTCTGTCGAAATGACTCAATACCAGGAGTCAAGTGCAAGATTATCTTTCCATGGTTATGAAAATATTACAGTCTTTATGGCACAAAAGGAAACGTGAGAAGATTAGCGGATGAAGTTAGTAGTTAGCCTTCTTTGTCAGCAAGTGAGGATTCCGCACGCATGATGTCACATTCAAATTTTGTTTTTATATATTGAACGGGCATTATCCATGGTTAACTTTTCTATTGTTTATTTCAAAGTTGACAGTCGTCCTGGTGAAATGGTAGCAAAACTCTGTTCATTTTAGTGACTCTGGTTACGCTGAGTCATTCGTGAGCCGGTTCAGACAAGTGCTGTTGGGCTGTTGCCCCCAGGAAAAAAACAATGTCACTAAATGTGTCTTCAAGTAGCCTCTAACCATTTGTTCATCCAACAAATACTGTAATAACATATAATTTGTTCTTGTCTTGCTTACAATAAATTGTTACACAGCTAACATACCAGCACATCTCTGCATCAGCATTAAATATAATACAAAAGACTAAACTGTACAATTGATAAAGCTTGTGTGAGGAAAAAAAAAAAATCGTATGACTTTTACTGAACGTAGAATCGGTTCCGCATGGTATACAAAGAACAGTTCAACCCTATTTCTCAGTTTCCCCTATCTAAGTTTCATCCAGGGATTCTGGTTACATGGATGTGGAAAACTATAATAATAATAATAATAATAATCACAGCACCTGTCTGTTAAGAAAAAAAATCCCTTTGACAGATTTATAACATATTTACTTATCTTTATACAGATGTCAATTTACACTTGCAGTCTCCCACAAGACCAAATGGGCCCCCTGTCCTTCCCGGGGCCGAGTCAGCCTCCAAAAAATCTGGAAACCGCAGGCTCCCGCTCGGCCCCATGCGCTCCCAGCTAACCGCTAATCCATGTGTTTGATACATTAGACGCTCTGGTTGGCTTTGTTCTGCTGGGACGTGTTGTCCATTTTCTTGCCAAGTCCCACTCTCTCCTCTTCGCCTTCTCGCTTGCTCCCACTGCGGCCCAGAGGATTATGCTGGAGTCCACAAGATTTGTCTAATTGTGTTTAATTAGGGATGGTTCAAGCCAGAGTCACAAAGATCAGGCTGCGTGACCGGCATTTGACCAAACGGGAGCCCCTTTTACACTTCCTGTAAACGCTGAAATTTCTCCATCTTTTTCCCCCCTTGTTGTGTTTCAATTGCAGTGACACACCATAAACTGAGGCGGGACGACGTCTGTTATGTATGGAAATTTCACAATGCCAGGACAGTACATGAACCCTCAGGCCCCCCCCCCCCCCGCAACCACCCCACCCCACCCCACCCTTGTTGTTTTGAGCGCGACTTTGTCTGTATCTAAGGTAAAGGCAAAAAACTACCTGACCACCCTCTGTACAAGTGGCTTAATTGACTCCTATCTCACTTATATAGATGCAGAAACTGATTTGGCATTTTTTTTTTTTTTTTTATGAAAGTCATGAGAAATAGAGAGGAAAGCGCAATCAGATAATGTAGAACAAATCCCTGTCATCACATCTTTGCTTCTTCATGCTTGTGAATGGGCTTGGGGGAGCTGTAGCTCACGATGCATTTATGTAGTGTGTAAGTAAATTGTGGGTCAGGGACACTTTCCTTTGGCATGATGGAATGTGTTCCCACTCAAATAAATTCTCCACTGAAAAGCATCAAGTCCAAGAGAGCCTCGTGTTCTAGTCAGTTGAGAACTACACAGGCCTACGAGGCTGTGATAAGCGCAACTTTGATTTCTATCAACATCCAAGTGAATTCAGCATTTAACACAGACACTAATGTATGATTCTTGAATAATGTGTTGTCACAAGTCCAATAATTCAGAATAGACATTATATGTACAGGTATTGCACTTTGTGTCTTAAGTCAACATTTAGCCATATTCAGGCACCATAATTTAAGTTCCATGTTTCAGTTTTTAGAGCTGCCCTACATTTATATTTACCACAAAAAAAGGCTGTGGCCGACGCCTATCTATGATTTAGTGATTAGATTTAGATGTATTTTTATTAGCTTAATTACTGTATCTTGAAAACAACTATTTGGGACAAGAATTTGGTTGCTGAGAAGACTTTAAAATAGCAATAAATACATGTTGATAAACTATGAGAAAGGGCAACTGTTTTTTGTTGTTTTACTAAATACAATAGACAATATTGAATACAATTAATACTGTTACAATCCTGTTGATTGGACCATCTCAAAAAGTTCTCAATTTTTGTTTCGATGCTATTGTGTTGAGCAGAGTAAGACTTCCAAAGGAATAACACCAGATTAATATGACTGTTAATACCAGCTAACTGGAACATGCTGTAATCGACAATCAATCATCAAGTTGTTTTCATCCTTATGACAAACTGCTTGTGACAACTGGTGAAACCACTTTCTCTTGATGAGTTACTATTTACAAACAACACACAAGAGGAAAGCCACGCAGTTCAGTTGTGCTGCCAGTTGTAAATTTGAAATACTGCTGCCTACTGTTTTCCTAATTCGGCTAATAATGTGGTCAAAATCACGTCAGCGCACACGTCCCTGCAGACAACCCTGGAGGTTTTTCCTTTCTTTCTTCTTCCAGGCCAGTTTTCCTTCTGGAACAAATAGAGGTTGTATGTATTTGGTGCTATTTCATTATCTAATATTGTCTCCTTCCTAAAACAATTTTTCACTTTTTTTTTTCTGAATATACACGCACAAAATTGAACCAAATGCTGATTATATTACATTCATCAATTTCATTTCGGGTGTAGAATCGAATGATCTGCTTAACAGAGAATGTAGCCAATTTTAGCAGAGGTGGAGATGTTTAGGGCAAAATATATATTTATATTTTTGATAAAAATATGACTTTTGTCTCAGCTGTCTCTGATAGACTCATCTTGCCAAGGTGTGGTGCGGTCTTTAAGATCATGCAAATATATTAGAGGCATGAGATGGATTATTTTAATTATTTGGATTTGGTACACCACATGTTCTTTCATCCCCAAGAAAAAGCTATGGGGAGTTCCATCAGATCGGACCAGAGATGGTAGAAATGAATAGACTTTATTATTTATCACTACGTTGGCGTTGCGAAATCGTGAACACAATATATCCATTTGCATCATCCTAACATCTCAGTCTTCTGTCATTGACGACATTAAGAATTGAGCTCCATATGAGTTCTGGTCAACACCTTTTGAATCTCAGCAACCTCAAGACAGAGCTTATTCATTTCACACTGACTTGATGGAGAGGGTTTACCTGTGTGTTGGTTATGTGCAGCAAACAATTACAGTTATTCCACATAAGAAGTAGACCTCTAAAGGATTTCTTAAATAAATTATCTTTGTTACAAATACCAGAAAATGCTTATTGAAAATGCTTCAGAAAAATAGCAGATGTCACCAGGATTGAAAATATTTTAATACATGAGTAAATTACAAGCATTGGGCATACAATTGGTAAACCCGAGATGTAATCAATGTGGAATGGAGGAAAGACATGCCAGACTTCTCATTGGCCTGAAGGCCATTTTAATCTGGCATCTTGTCAATCATAAAGTCATGATTTATAAGTTCACAGAAATGAATCACATAGCTTAAGGGTTTGGTACGTTTCAAGTAATATAAAATTATGCTCTCAATTTCTGATGCGGAAAAACGCAGATGTGGAAAGTAGTAATGAATGTGAATATTTTTCATTTCAGTCGAATACGAGAATCAGGAGAATATGGGACACAGTGTATGGCTGAAAAGTCAAACCAATATTTTTGGGCTGAATGGCAATAAATGATTTATATCTTTATAGTACAGTTCAGTAAATATTCTTCTTAAATATTCAACAGTGCAAATAAAAAGGAATTCAAAACAAATACTGAAAAAAATAAAATTTTAAACCTGTTAGGTGGAACTAAACTGTTAGTACCGGTAAATATCCAATTAAGTAAAATACATAGTACACAAAAAATGAGTTCAAATAATGTATAACAAAAAAAAAAAAGTCTTGACAACAATAAATAAACAAACAATAAAATATACAGTTAATACAGTGCAATTACCAAACTACTGGTCACTTTCTTTGCTCGATGCCTCACAGCCGTCATTGGTCAGTACTACAGCACTAATGCTACCCTTACGTTACATAAAGACCATCTTTATTTAAAACGTCACATCTTTGTTTGTCGTAGTTGCTTGTTACTGCCCTATTAGTGTAGCTCATACTACAGGAGATACATTCTTTGTGTGTTTTTACATACATGGCCAGTTAAGATGATTCAGAGTGTAATCACGAGCACAGGTCTTCCTTTACATGCAAATGTGCAAACAGCAAAACTGGGCATCATGAGAGTTAAAAAAAAAAAAAAAAAAACAAAAAAAAAAAAAAAACTACTGAAACAAATGCCTTAGTTTTACAGAGAGTATAGCAGAGCTATCCAGGAGAACCAAAACAAGCATTTTAAATTTTAAATAGAGACATAGGCTATAATGTTTCATCCTGTATCGCAACAGAAAATCTATCGCCACAATATAAAAACCCGACATACCGCTTAGCCCAAGTAGGACATATTGTGACGTTTAAGTGTGTTGGCCTGACTGCATGGGTTCTAAGTGGGACACAGGCATACTTAAATTAAAGAGAGGGACAGCAGTTGCATGCATGCACAAAACATTGAGGCTGGTTGCCTAGTCACAGCGGAACAAAGCGCTGCATCCTGGTCCCGCAGAGATGCTGACTCAGCCAAATCCCTCAATTGCAGCCTGCAGTTGGCCTCCAGGAACACAGTGTGACCCACATATAACTCCTTGTGAAGTATCGCGCGGCCATTTCAGCATAACATCTTACTTCAAGTGCAACTAAAACAATGGCTGACAATTCAGCTGAATTCATTTCAAAAATAATAATTACTTGGGGACTAACAGGAGAACTTAAGCAGACTCTCTTCGTGTGACCATATAGTTAAATCACGTCATTGGAACAGAATCATTTTAATTTGTCTCGGGTTGGCTGGTCTTTAAAGTTTGCTATTAATTGAGTAAATTGCCGTCATTTTCTCCTGGATGCACTGTATGTTTGTCAGCCATATACTAGTCAGACAAGAGGGAGGAACAGATGTGTGACCGTAGGCTTCCTCGCCTGTGGCAAGTGACCGCGCAACAATCACCTCCAATTAACCTGCTCCAAAAAGGAAAAAATACCGCAAACAGACAAGGGCTAGATATTTTATATTTAGAGGTGTACATCCGAGGCTCTGCTAGTGACCTTTTCCATTCATGTTCCACCTTAGAAGGAAGTGCTTGTACAATGGCCGTATCCTGGCAAGAGGTTACGCACACTTAATGTGTTCTTTTGTTAAGAAAATATTTGCCCGAGCAGCACAGTTCAGGTAAGCTGTATCCCCTGGCAAAAACGCTGTCAGTGAAAATGGTTGAAATTGCCTCAAACTGGAGAAGTGAAGCAGGTGGGAACCAGGAGGTGAAAGGCTCATTAGAGCACCAACTTCCCATAAAAAGAATTGGAAGGAAAGAGGAACCCTGCCTTGCATTTACCAATGGAGCCAGTGATGTTGAAGCCATGGCCTGGATGAGCACTTAAAGATGATGCGTTTCCTTCTCACTTTGATTTTCTCCACTGCAAACATTTCTTCTACACTCAAGATCAATGTGCTATGTATGGACTATATATGAGTGAGGAATTCTAGAGTGTGTAACTGACAAAATGAAAATCTGTTTTTGCAGGAAAACATGCACTAAATTTGTCTGGGTATGAACATTTAGATCCAGTGCCTTCACTCTTTCTACATGCCTCAACAAACAGTATTTTAATTATTGGCTGAAACCGGAAACTGAAAATGAGGAAAGCACGGCTAAAAACGAAAATACCAAAAGGAATCCAAAAGTGATCATCTAGCAATTGGAAGCTTCTCAGGCCCCTCAATATATTGTTAATTCCTTGCTTGCTCCCTAGTCCAGTTTTTCCCAAACTTTACTGCACCAAGGCACCCATTTAACACTAGAAAAATCTCACGGCACACCAGCTGTCAGACAAGTACATACTGTACTGAAACAATAATAATGATGTCTCAATTTACTAAACACTGCTTTATTAATTGAAAATATACTACTTATAAGACATGTCCCCATTACCCTGTCTAGAGTATTTATGTAAAATTTAAACAACACAAAAAAAATCTATATATTTGTTTATTTTTCCTCAGAAGACACGGGAAAGAAAGGTTAAGAGTTAACACAGAACATAGCAATTAATTGATGATGTGCTTGTTACTTCCTGAGAGGCCTTCTGTGTGTAATATTGTTCTGAAGGACATCTTTCCTCCCTTTCAATCAATAATTCAAGGTGTTGTTTGAGCAGTGAGTAAATAGGATCCAGAACTAATCGGATAACATGACCTCCATTACGACATCATGAAGGTCATCGATTGGTGGCGGACCATCAGCATCAGTCAAGTCCATTCAGCTGCAGCTCATTTTAATAATCAACATGGCTGTCAATGGAGCATATTAGATACTGTATATGGATACAAGGAGCTGTAGTTCCATTGACGCTATTTAAAGCACGTTTTAAGAGCTCCACAGCTAATGCAAAACATCAAACAGGTAATGAGTGACATCATAGAAACACTTTAAGTAATCCAACTTTAACTGTTTTATTTCTTAGTCTGAAGCATGGAAGCTTCATGTGTACTTTTTCCATGCCAGGTTTAATCGGAGTCCTCGAGGAAATGGTCATCTGGACTCTGTAAGGAATACTTGTCTTAATTGTTAAAACTAACACAAACAACCTATGCTGTGTTCTCCCCGGCTTGCAGTGAGCACATCGGCAGCCTGCTCCATTTTGTTGTCAAGTAGCAGGAAGACACAGAGGAGAAACACATGAACTTGTATCAGAAAGAGAGGATACTTGCTATTGTTAAGCGTTGCAGGCCCATGACAGTGAACAGAGGAGTCTGTGTGTGTGAGCTGCCTTTTATTCCAACCCCCCTTTCCATATATCGTTTCTCCACCCCTGAATCCTATGAAATATGTACAAGGCAAACAGAGGTGGAGTTGATGCGCGGACTTTGCTCCTCTATGACTAACCGCTACACGTCCAGTACCATTACTTATTCATAAGGCATGCCGTGTAAGTGCCGGAGTGGCCTCGCTGGCTTCCTTCCATGCCATAAGGGCACTTTCATCACACCCCTGTTTACATTTCAACCACCATAAGGGGAGTGATAACAAAAAAAAAAAAAAAAAAAAAAAGATCTCCAATTAGTTACAGTATCCAGAGTACTGGCTAGACAACGATCACAGTGAAGGCACTGATACGTAGTAGTTGTAGAAGTCATCGGCCAGAGCTGGTAATCATCGGAGTTTATTAGAGAAGACGAGTAGAATATTTTTTTTAGAGGGTCTCCCCATTGGTTATAAAAATTCACAAAGCGAGAGAGGCACATTCAAGGTTTAGTTTCCATTAAAGTAACAACCAAACAGTGTGATTTTGTTGTTTTATAACTAAGTACAGTGGAACCTTGGGTTATAACAATAATTTATTCCGTGACACTGTTTTTTATCTGAAACATTTGCAATCAGAGGTAATGTATACCACTGAAATGAGGGGAAATGCAATTAATCCGTTCCAGCCATGGAGCATTATATTTAACTTATTTTGATCGTTGTGTTGTTAAAAATGAATACTGTGCAATACAGAAATTGGATGAAAACACAATTTATGATGATGAAATAACAGTAATGTTTATTCTTCACTATGTGCAGCTATTCTATGCAAAAAAAACAAACATACCTGAAGCACAGAGCTCATGACGTTTATGCGGCACGAGAAAAAGTTTAAGCTTTCCACAGCCATGCCAAGACTGTTTGTAAAATGAAAATAGTTTGTAACCTGTGATGTGTTTCGTTAAAAAATACATAAATAAATAAATAAATAAATAAAAACTGAATTTTTCATAAATTGATGTTCCACTGTACAGCAAAAGTTGAACTTGAATATGTCAAAAATAGAACAAGTTAAGTTTTGCAACATCATGAGTGGTAATCAAATATTGTGAAACTTCAGCTGAATGACCATCGCAGGGGTGGCAAACTGCGGTCCTCGAGGGCCGGAGTCCTGCAGGTTTTATAGATTTCCCTACTCGAAGTGCAGCTGATTCCAATTAACAGGCTCGTTATCAGGCTTCTGCAGAGCTTGCTGATTAACTGGATCATGAATCAGCTGTGTTGAAGAAGGGAAATATCCAAAACCTGCAGGACTGCGACCCTCGAGGACTGGATCTTGACACATGTGATCTATAGGATTAAATCCTATTAAAAATATTACTTGCATGTCTGTCAGGTATCTTAAGAGTCTGTTACACCTTAGTTTAGTTTTATTTTACTATGGTTAAGCGTAACTAGAGAGACCGATATGCTTTTTCTGGGCTGTTACTGACAGTTATTTGAATGCTTTGAAGCATTAGCATTAAACAGTTAGTGGGAGGATTCACTGTTGGAGAGTAAACAAAGCGCTGTGACAAGCTAATACTCTTTGCTACTGTTTTTATAACACAAAGACACAAATAACAAATGGATTAAAAATGAACTGCCGGTGGCATTTTACATGAACCCTTCAACTGCAAGCATCACCGTGGAACTTGTGGCAATCCGCTTCTTCCTTTACAATCATGCTATGTTTTGTAGTTTAATAACAACAACAACATCAACACTATAGTATATTCTAAGTCTCCAAATCAGATGTCACAGTTTTTTCGTTGTTACTTTCCGGTTTATTAGAAGTGCTCACTTGCTTGGTTTGTGGCGAAGAGACTGTTTTACCGCCTCGCTCGTTGTGCAGTGGGGTTAACATGTTTCGAAATTTGAATGGAAATCGGAGTCCCCAAATAATAGGAGAGACATGCAAACTCTACACAAGAGGGCCTGAGCCGAGATTAGAACCCAGTGCTTGTCGACTGGGGCTGGTCATGTATATGAAGACAGACACTGTAACCACAACTCCACCCTGCTGCCTATATTTTTTAGCCCTAACATGTATTTTGAATTTGAACTGAAGTCAACCAAAAAAAAAAAAAAAACTGATTACAGCAATGGGCCGCTTACATTATTTCCCACGTGTAAAATTGCTTTGCAATCAGAACCACTTGGAGGTCAATGTGGCCAATGAATGGATTGTGATCAACTTCAGAGGTTCCACTAGTGTAAATCATGTTTGGCATTACCAGAATTTAATCTATAAAGACAAAGTTGTGAATGTTCCCAGCTGCAAGCATTTCTCCTATAGGGTAATGTAGGTCACATTTTCCTCCAACTGTGCCTCTTGAGTGTCTCACTATGAGGCTAGACTGGCCCAATCTCTGGATGCCACTAACACAGAGCTTGCACGACCTCATGGGACATCCACATGCACTCTGACAGATGTTGAGCCAGGGAAGCCTCAGACATGTTACCATACTGCATCACTGTCTGGAACCTCCTTTGCCGCTGTATCCCCAAACCGCTAGCCAGAACCACACCTCATAGACCCAGCCTCAGGCCAGACCAAGACCCGTGATCCAACCCAGACCCGGCTGACAGGTCTACCCTCCATCCTCATCAGCTGCTTGAGCTCTCGCTCCAGATTTCGCTTAGCCGAGTCTCTCTTATCACGAGCGTCTGCAGCTTGAGAGCAGGCTTTGCTTGCCTGCGTCCTTGCCATCGCCATCTGCTTGGCGGGCAAAAGGAAGGAGAGAGGAATGGCTGTGTGCATCTGCCAGTCAGCAAGCCAGCCTCGCAAAAGGCTGCTGTGTCCAAAAACACTGCGCCGTGCCACAGATCCTTAACACACTGTCACAGTGCCGTCCGCCGTGATTGATCTGCTCCATTTAGTTCGAGCAACCAAGTCTGGAGGAGGCCTGGTCATTCTTTAGCCCCTCGACTGCCCTCACATTACAGTCGCCAGGACTTCCCAGCTAGAAACCTGCCAGCTGGCCCAGAGACCTAACATGCTGACCTATTTCGGTGCTTCAACTCTTAAAAGCAAGTCTTACATAAATGTTTGCATCATCATTTATGGCGGTTCTTTAAATTGAATAAATGAACATTAATTTTGTACGTTAAATGCATATCAAAGATGAGAATCTAAGGTTTAATCAGGCACACACGGACTACATTTAAATGCAATCAATAATCCTCTCAAAACCCTGAATACTGGCAATATTCGAGTTTTGAAAGGCCATAAACACACAAAAACCCAAATAAGACTCCTGTTCTAACCTGAATATTTGTTCATATAAAGGCATATCAGGGTACCTCGATCAAACTGAACTGTTTGCGTTCTGTGCATACTGTATTCGCGACAAATCTTGGTCTGAATTACTTGCATGCAATGGCGGCCATTTTATGCTGCTACTCGTTAAACAAACCTAACTTGAATACATTGATTTCTTTGCGGTGTTTCCACGTTATTTTCTGTCTACGGTGGAAATATCAGTGAGTATATATGCACACACACACGTGTCGTGCAACCCACCGAAAATACACAAGCAGAGTTAAACAGAAATGGCGAAACATGGCGACGCAGGACAGAACCGCACTTTTGGAGAGAGGAGGAAACCGAAGATTTTACTACAGTGGTGATTGGCATGAATATAATGTTATTATTGACTGTGGAAAGTTACAATCAAAATGAAATCTACAAAGTATTTTCATAATGGAGTTGTTTGCGCGTTGCGGTTTAGTTGGGAATAGGTACGCGGGAGTAACTCTGCCCGTTCACACAGAAACTGGAATTTTCACCTTCAGCCGAATATTGAATACATGTAAACATAGTCACATAGTGGGGGTGCATTTGGTATTATTGTCTTCGAAAGCTTATTTACACACTGTTTAGCTGATAATGAACTATGTTGCACTGTTTGCAGAGCAGATGCAGCTATCCCCATACTACTCACATCTTGCGGTGGAAACTTGTATTGGGAGATAAGTGATATGAACGATATGAAACTCACGCGTATTGCTTGGTCGATACGCGTCTTCAGTGCTTGAAGTCATTTGAGGTCGACCTGATTTGTTGTCATGGATGTGACGTTAAGCTGAAACATTGCTTTCAAGCTTTAACCGTGACCACAGAAGCAGACCTTTTAGTTCAAGGCCACGATTGAAAGGAGAAATGGACTTGTGAGCTGAGTGGTTGTTGGGAATGGGAAAGTTGCGTGTCCTCACACTTCAATATTTAAAAAGAGCAGAGCTTTTTCTCTCTAACTTTCAGGGTATCCTTCAGGACACTTTGGGCGTGTTTTTTTTTTTTTTTTCTTATACCAGGATGATCACCCCTCTCTCTTTATAGTTTGCTCAGTGTCTGCTGTGTATGCTTTTTTTTTTGGCTATTTTGACTTACCAGAGACAAAAACGTAATTTAACATGAAAGAGGTCATTGTCATTTATTTTCACTGTATTTCCCCTATCTTTACCAGCGCTGTAAGCCGCACTGCGGTGTGACAAGCAAAGCAAACTCTTGATCTGACTGAGGAAGTTGGAACATACGACTGTGAGCCGTCCAAGGACCACCACCATGGGAATTTTGCGCGAAGGGTTGGCTCGAAGGATTGTGGGAGTGCAGTGACAGTTGGGGGACTTTTCTCATGTGAAAACGACCCAGTCATGCCATAGAAAAACACACCACTCCAAACAAAGAGCAACCATGACCTGATAATAGGGCACTCTGAGTTTGATCATTTTAAAAAGTAGTGGCAGAGCCCGCCCTTTTCTGCCTTTGCTGTATTCATCATACAGCCGGGTTAATTAAGGATTTTTTTTTCTTTCCAAATTCCCCTGAATATAATCATGGCTGTTATACAAGCAGCAAGGTAATACGAGCTCATATTTTTCTTTGGTGATGCTAACCATGCTGCAAAGTAGTTTTAAGCCTGTCTACAACAGTGACATCTCATCACAGCACAGTATAAAATGGTCCTGAAGTTGAATGAGACTCAAACAAAAGCAGGAGGGAATTAGTGTATGTGAGGCACATTTCCAAAAAGTGTTTATGTTCTTCTTAAAGCCTTTCTCTGGCAGAAGCGATTACATGAACGTCTCCTACTTATTTGTTTTCATCTGAACATTTGGCTGTGGGGTTTATCCATCTTGACAAGCACATAATATGGCTTTTGGTGCTGTGAGGGAGAAATGAGCAAGATTGGAAAAGAGAGAGAGAGAGGGAGAATATGTGAATGTTAAAACAGAGGCGCTATGGTGTGGTTTTATCACTTTCCCCTGCTCTTCCCTTCCTCTCTTTAACACCATGCAAAGATGTGTTGAAAGATCACAATAATCCCCTCAAAATGACATTAGTCCTTACTTTCCTCTTTGAGTAGGTGGAATGTATCTGAGCCAAATTACTGAAGACACTCTAGGGTGTTGGGAGCGATGTGATAAACACAAAGTTCTCAATGTAATTTGATTAAGTCTAAAAAGTATAAATATGGCATCTTTTCGGGATGCCATGCTAAGCCAATTAGGGGCCCTACAGAAACTGAATTTCGGCTCATGGGATACTTTCGCAGTCGTCAAAATGTCAGTTTTTAACAGTGACTTCATTTGACTTTTTGAGCACATAAAAATGGCCTGGAAATTTGTGTTAATTTTGTTAATGAAAATTGAACGAAACCTTTCCTCAATGGACATGTTTTTACTGGACAAAAACTAAACTATACAAGCCTAAAACCCCCACTAATAAAACAATAACAGACTAAATAAATATGCATTTTCATGGGCTAATAAAGATGAAACAAAAATGTAGTTCAGTAAATAAAGACTGGGCTAAAATCTACAGATATTTTAGTTCATGAAGAAAGACTAGATGAAATTCATATTGATCCAATCCGCTAATGCTTGATTTTAGTCAAAGGGATGGAATATGGGCACAAGGTGGCTGCAAAAAAACACAACAACCTACCTATCGGTGCCCATATTCTGAGACTTGAAATACTAACAAATATGTCTACCAGATCATCGTTTTGCAGTTGGCACACAAGTAGAAAATAAATAATTCTGCCCAACTGGATTGTCCTCTGTACTGTCTCAACCACTTGACCATTACTTGAAACATTTCAAAATAGAACATTCCAGAATGCAGACTTTTCCCTCCCAGCAACTGAACATTTCAGAAAAAGCACCAAAGTACTCATTTCTACCAGATCAAATGGGGAGCCAGCAAGACTGGAGTTTTCAGGTACTCAAAATAATAGACCACTGACTTTTTTTTTTTTTTTTTTCCCCGGTCCCTTCCTTTTATCTAGTAGTTACCTGCCTGGTTTGCACCTACTGCATGTCTGACACTGTTCTTCTAGCAGGCCACATAGGGTTGTATGAGTGTTGCTTTGTGTTAGCTCATCCACTTCCCTCAGTGTGCAGACATGTTGGATAATTAGCCGCCTTATCAGCCTGGGACTCGGCCATTCTCCTCTCTCCTGACAGGTCAGGCAGCCCAAGACCAGCAGGAGGTAAGGAGCAAGGGAGGTGTTGTGATAAGGCCACATAAGGAGAGACAAGCAGCAAATAGCTAGAGAGAGAGGAACGAAGCTGAAGAGGGAAAGCGCTCAGGACGAAGAAGAGGGAGAGAGAGCAAAAGATGGGATGAGAAGGCAGACAGAGGAGAAGATGGAGAGATGGAGCAGTTAAAAAGGGGGAGACAGTTAGGCCCCGCAAGGACAGAGCAGCTGCTCTGGCCTATCAGCTCTTCCATGAGATCTTGGCACTCATTAGCATAAATTCAAATGACAAATGTGGCCCGCTTTGGCAAAGACTAATTAATTCACAGAGGGGGGAAACTCACCAGAGTAAGAATTCAAATCATTCAATGCCACGGGCGTGAACAAGTGTTAAGAGAGATGATTTTGACCACTATTGTCTTTTGGAATTACGACTTATCCCTAACATCACCTGATAATGTTTTCAATGTCGTAATAAGTTTTAAACACACATATCAAGTAGTCTGTTGTTAAGACACGTGTCAGTGAACAGTGTTGTGCTTAAACGAATACCATCCCCCCCATCCAGTGTGTCGAGGTGGCCACCGTTAATTTATTGACTGAGTTCTTTGTATTTCCTCGCATATAGACACACTCATGACTTCATGATTTATAAGAGGAACAATAGGCTGGAAAAGATTGCTTTGCTGTAAAGTGACAATTCATGTGCAGCAGCAGGGATAGGATAAGTGCGCCCCCTTGTGTTTATGAATCCAAGCACTTATTTGGACCCTGCTTCACATTGATTTAATTTTACCATTCAATGCAGACCATGCTCACAAACAATTAAAAAATGAATTGGAAAAAAAAAAAAGTTTGCACATCATGATGTACAAGATAATGTCAATGATTATTATAAATTAATTAAAAAAAAATACTATTTCAGCAATTATAGCTAAATATTGAAAAAAAATGGCATCCTTACGGGTCTGAAGATAGAAGAATGACTAAATATTAAAGAAACTAGAATTTTGAGTTACTGCTTTTGATGAATCACATTTGTAGGACGTTACAAAGCACATGACAGGTCTGTATTTCCTGTGTGCATATATTTACTACTGTATTGTAATGACAAAGATAGTGATTGACCGGCAACTAGTCCAGTGTGATTTGGATAGGCTCCAGCTTCCTATGACGCTCAACAGGATTAGTACTGCAGTTTAGAAAATGCATGGATGGATGACCAGAGAAGTTGCGAGAAAGCTGCACAAGTTACAGAAAGAAACCCAATAAATACATTACAATAAATTGTGTGATTATCAAATCTAACAGATCTGGGTCCTTATAGAAATGACACTTGATCAAAGCTTTGGTGTACAGGAAAGTTGGCATGACCCAGTTTACTCCTCCATCTGATTGTCTAATTAACAAAACACTGACTAAGATACCCAACTTGTGTAATCCTGTTTCCTCTTTGCAGTGGAGTTAGAACACCTGGCCTTCATCAAGCTCAGGTGTCCCTGGTAACCGTACGAGTGTGTGTAGTCTCCATCGCTCAGCACTCGCTTTGTCTTCGCCTTTAACGTCAGTCTCCTCATCTTCCCCGGCCCAAAAACGCATGAAGCTCAACCAGGTGCAACCGTTTGCAGCAGCGAGTCCCTCCGTTAAAGAGTTTAACAGTTGCCCGAGAGCCCTCCCTGTTAAACCAGGCTTTTCCTGCACCATAATTACATCAAAACAGAACATGTTGTGCAGTGTGAGGACTATTTATACATCCCCGTCCCGGGAGCCAGCTTTCGCTGCTTCTGTTTCCAAGGAACATCTTTCCGTGCCGTGCGTGTGTGTACAAGGAGTAAAGAGGCAGCGGTTCGCAGGGGTAGTGTGATTCTCCAGGTGGCACGAGGTGGGCCGGCTGCCACTGCCCATTACCAATTATCCCGAGACTCCTTTACGCCTGAAAAAAGCATGACAACTCACTGGATGTATGCGGAACGCTTTTGGTCTTGACAGCAGTGGACAGTTTAAGGGATTTGAAGGCAACTATTATAGGGCTACTATTCATATCTTCTGGACAATTTCCACACTAGAACTGTTCTCTGTTCGAAACTACAGCATGTTCCTTGTTGCACAGATCTCAAAATCATGCAATGTTCCGAGCACTGATGGCCAATTACAGTGCAGACAGAGCCATTTGTTTATTTAAGACCTTAGCTACCATGGCAATGACATTTGTCACATTCGTACCAGCACGCTATGATTGATTATGGCGTCTAAATCGACACACTTGCAAAAAAAACAAAGTGTCTTCATTTCTTTGGTCCCTGGAGCAGTTAAGACTTAAACTCACCAAAAAGGAAATATTAAAACCAGATATAACTAGTGTCTGGCAGCAAGTGGTAAGCAAGCAGAATTAAACAGTAAGATGATGTTTTCCAAACTATAGTGACAAGACTCTTTTTATTAGACAGTCACAATAGACTGACTTCAATTTCAAAACTTATGCAAATCTCTAGAATCTCTACAATGTATCTCTAGAATGTAAAATACATAGCCAGGTGCAACTATCTTACTATCTTGCAGGTAAAATGGTACTTACACTTCTGCTTAATTTAATCTGAAATTCCACATGGTGAACGGATGATTATCAATGTGTTTAACTGATAAAAGCAGCCAAAATAAAGAGTGAAACCTCAAGTGATCTTATGGTTCTTAAATGTCAGTAGATAAAACACAGCGAGACACATTAGTCGACACTGTCTCCAACGAGTCCAACATGGTCTCCCTAATACGGTTCAAATGCTTAGTCAATCATATGCATGGTAAAAGTAGAATAATGAGAAACAGATGTCTACTGCTGCATTCATTGAAGATCCATAGGTGTGAATGCACGTGTGAATTATGCCCGATAGGCTCCAGTAATGTTTTTCACATGTTAATTGAACTTTACATGCGGCTTCCACCGTAGGCCTACGCAACACACACAATATATTCTGCTTTCAGCTACTTCCACAAATAATACCAGGCAACATAAAACATACTGAAACGCTCTTTTGAAGTGCTTGCTGTCACAAATGCAGCTGGTTGAATTGTATATAAATATGTCACTTTCGGCTGCAAATGTCTTGCTGCAGAGTACCAGTCTAAAACAGAAACAATTAAATCAAAGAACCTCTTTGTGGTAGCACCTCAGGCAGCACAGAAAACTACCAACACAGTAAATATGATTCAGTTAGATTGGCACAAGGAAAGTATATGGAATAGCCCAATTCAATTCTATAAATGTTCTTTTTAACAGAATTGATGAAAATTTGTAAGTTCAATATTCCTCTGTTTGGCCTGCTCGAGTGTGATAAAATCCAGGATAATGAAATGTGGCTTGTGCAGACTAAGGTATGCTGCACTTTGGGATATCCTGCTGACACACACGCACACACGCGTGTATATATACACACGCAGGAAGGGAGTCGAGGAATCAAGGGAAGGAATGGTTTCATGGCTCTGCTGACTGCTTGGATTAGTCTATTTTCAATGGGCATCGTCTGCTATCACTCTGACATGGTGTTGCTCTTGCCTTTGGCATTCATCCATCCCTTCAGACTGACACCCCTGCACTCACACATGCTAATACATGCAACACACACACATCTTGCATTTAACTTGCCTTCCTCCGACCTCGCCGTTGTGTCTGACACAGCACCCATGATCCTTTGCCTGGCGGGCTGTGAGCTGTCAGACTGACAGCGATGAGGAGGCTGACATGTGACGCCGCCAGACGGGATCAAATGTGTCATCGTCTTCTCAAACAAAGGAAGGAAGAAATGAGACATTCCTTTCCCAACAGTGAACAAATGCGTGCTTGGCACATCCTCGCCAAGTCCGTGTTTTTCTTCTTGTTTAATCACTTTCACCATTGACTTGGCTTTTTTACAGGTAATATTCAGAGGTCATCATTGAGGGCTTTGTTCTAACCCCCCCCCCCCCCCCCCCAAAAAAAAAAAAAATAAGATTTTTTTTTTTTTTTTTATTCAGGTATGGGATTGTATTTTGCCAAAGAAAATTAGGTTCGTATGAAGCAGCACATGACAGCAGCATGTGGATGTTCTTACTTTACAAGAAACTATTCTTTCTAGTGATTTTTCAGACCGATACCAGAACAAGTACTCTTCAGTATTCACCTATGCAATACAAGTACCAATAACGCTTGTCCTTTAAATACATAAAAAATCTGCCCCAAAAAATGACAATTTGAAAGATAGTCCTATATATTCCAATGAGCATTTTTCCTTAAAATTGCCTGCAATTTATGGCAATTTTCCATTCTTCTCATTCTAGTTCCTTTCTTGGGACGCAAGTGCTGACACCTGGCTTGAAATATGGCCAGGTATTGTTGTATACCAGTACCTGCTGTTATATTCCATCAAAGGTTATGGACTTTGATCAGTTAAAGTCTCCAATGAGCATTTAAACAGGCCCTCTGTTTTACCGTTTATTGATACACTTTGTGTGTGGATAGTCGTTGCACTGCTATTTGTGTTACCGGTAATTTTCTGTTAGTTTCTATAAAACTAAATTTACTTTGCTGTTGCTGTATTCTTAGTAGTTTGTAATTAAAACATGGGAGGGTAGCGGATGACCACCACTGATATGCATTACATTTTTGTTTTTTTCTGTGTGCAACTTGCTCACAATTTTTGAATGTTGGCAAATACTCTTCAATATGTAACTTTAACAGTGATTAGTGCTCTTGTAGACTGGTATGTGTTTGCTCCACATTGTCCATGTTATGTTCTGCGGAGCTATGCCTTGGTTCCCTCCCACATTTTTCCATAGTGTTCATTTTTATTTAGTTTTAAGTTCCACTTGAAATGTTTTATAATCAAACATAGCATGTACCATTGATTCGCTCCAAAAAGTCATTGGTACAAATAAAGGCCTCCCTCCGAGGAGGCATTCTGCCATCTGCAGTTGAGTAAATAAATGCCCCAGGCCACTATTTGTGGAACTCCAGTATACTCAGAGTGTTGAGGTTCCAGTAGCATCGTCCAACCTGTCCTATGGTGTCCAGGCCTGTGCACTCCTAGCAGACCACACATCCACACGTCAGCTCTTTATTGTTCCTTCCACTGTGGTAATGGAAACAGTCAATGTGGCATGGAGGAAAGGAAGTGGTGGCCAAGGGCTGCGGGCCCCGAGCCCTGGATGGGTCCCGTCCACGGTTGGCATCTCATTACTCTCTTTTCCTCAGACATAACCTGTCTCTCTCTCTCCCTGACACACACACACGAAGCCACACACACCATTATGAGGTAGGAAAGCCGCACTATAGTGAAAACACGCATCGAAGGAAATCCTGGACATGTCGAGCACATTTAGAAGCATGCCTGAGGTTTGTGAGAAATTGGGATCACCTCATCTGAGAGTAACACGATGCTGCTTATATTAAAAAAGTCCATATGGAAGCCATTGCAGAGCTGGCGCATACACATCCAAATCAAAAGCAACTGCAGTTTGGGCGCTAATGAGGGTGACCATGATGTTTTTACGTTGTTATCCTGGCTTAGGTAAGGAGGCGGGGGCTTCATCCACACACGCACAGGGGGTCCGGGGGTGGTATTGTTACAGCCTAAGCACATTTTATGCTCCTCTTCGCCTTTGAATCATGAGTATCAGTCGTGTACAAGATAACTTGGATTTTGCGTTTTTCTCTGCTTGATTTATTTACTTGAAATGTGTCACAGGAGTTAACACCGGCTGTGTTTACTGTGAAAATCCAAACCACCTCATGACATGTCAACGCACGTGTTTATTGCGCCATGCTCCACTTTCATACTTCCTAACTGTGGGACTGTAGATGCCACGGCAATAATTGTGTGAGCGCTGCCCTTGATTGCTTTCAGGAGATGCGTGTTTGTGCATCTGTGTGTGTGCTCGCATGCTCCTGCGCTATCAGTCTTGGTCAGGTCTCCACCCGGCTGCGTGGAGGTTTGTCTCCCCGTGTTGTTGCAGGTTGTGTAATCAGGGTATTAATTATTAGCTGTTTGCTCTCCATCATCGCCCTCCCCCGGGGCGGGGCGCCGTGTCTGGGCTGCCAAGGGCTTGCCTTGCCTGTCTTATCCGCTATAAATCTGCACGATTAACATCTATATCACCGCCACAGCGGTTTAAAGCCAAGCACGGCTCTTAATACAATTACAATTGATTGAACTACAAAATGCAATGCGTGAAATTGCAGGCGAACGGTGAGACGAAGATAAATTAACTATAGGCTAATTCTGGTTCATACATCACAGAAAGCCATAGCAATCCCAAGACACCATGCAAATATGTCCTCTAAGGCAATGATTCTCAAAGCGTGATCACAACAGCCACAAGTCGACTACGGAGTACACAAATTTTCCTGCAGCACAGATAGACCAAGCAATGTAGCGTGGTCACCTGCAGCCAATGATGGCTAAGCAGGGCGTATCATCACAAATCATTTGAGTCAGATGTGTATCCTGACCTCCGCCAAACCCCAGAGACTGACTCACCAAACCCCTGGGGTTCGAACCACTTCACTACTGTAGTGCTATGTCGGCTCTTTTAGAATTATGCAAAAGAATCAATGCCTAAGTACAGTTCAGTTGTATTTAACGTTTAAGCTCAGTGTGTTTGTTTTCAAACCTTAATTTTGATATTTTCATACATATTTTCATATGTCTTAAAAATCTTAAAAACAAAATGATTCATACCTTCCAAGTTCAGCATCGTTAAACCTTTAACTGTACAAGCAAGGTTTTAGCTAACTTTATACAAACAGGTGTAAAAAGAAGTAATTACCGTATCTTAACAATAAAACACTCTTTAAACACTCTCTCAACTTTAATGGTGAATAGCGAAGGCATAGTAAAAGTCAGTGGCAATAAAACATTACCTTTGATAACAAGTGACTGCAAGCAAGTAGGCTATAGCAGCTGGCCAGTCGACAGCTAGTTAGCTGGCAGCTGGCCCAAACAGCGACCATTAGCAAGCAACCACATTCTTATGTTTCTCTTGTTGAGGGTGGCCCTTCTTTTAGGAGAGGGGGAAAAATGAAACAAAGCCAATGAACAAGCTTAGTAAATCATTTGATGCTGGCTGAAATCTGCTTTCATCACAAATGTATGATTTGCCAACAGTTTATGCTTAACAGCATTATTTGAATTAGTGGCAGTAAAATAATGCTGATTTGGAGGATAATCTAAGCTAAACATTTATCAAAACTAGAGTATTGATTTAATGTGTTATGTTTTCAAGAAAAATAAACCATCATATAAAATGATTTGTCCAACTCATCAACCATTAACATAATTTTTGCAAGACATTTTATTTGTAATTTAATTCGTATATTTTACTGTTTTTGGTGCAACCCGTATAGTCAGGCACCAGAAAACCAATGAAAACATATTGCTGAATAATTCCTTCACAATTAAATAGTTGCATTTTATTTGAAGAAAAATGTAATTTTAATATTAAAGGCGGCAAAAAGAGGGTTGCAAATCAGTGCTCAAGCGTACTGCTACCTGTGATAGCTACTATGCTAACTGGTCCAGAACAAACTTAGCATAACAGGATGAACAAACATCTTTTGCCTCTGACATGTCCACTTTTTTTTTTTTTTTTTTATTTATTTATTAAGCCCTAAGAATTTTTATAAATTTATGAAAAAGTCAGATTTTTATTACACGACAAACATGAGGCGGAGTAGACCGTGTTGTTACCGAGACAGGTAGACCACAGACTCCTTCCAAGTCGATAAAATCACGGGAACAACATATTATTTAATCATTTGTCAAGTAAGACTTGGGTTTTATTTTTCACCATAAAGAGGAGGCATATTTTAAATGATGAAAAATAATATGAGTGGAAGGGTTGTGTTGATTTAAGCAACACTATTATGTAGGGGTTTTAAAAAAATAAAAAATCGATTGTGCAATATATCGCGATATACTACAGCTCACAATTCTCAAATCGATTCAATAGGCAGCCGAATTGATTTTTAAACATCAATTTTTGATGAAAAAATATTCAACAAAACGTCTTATTTAGGGTTAGAACTCAGACTTTTAGCATGGAAAAATGTTATATTAATGGAACATTAAGCCTTAATATTTTATTTCAATGCTGTTCAAACATGAAACAGATTACAACCTGTCTGTTAAATACAGTAGCTCACAGTTATAAGACTGAAGTTTCAGATAAATAAATAATACCTTTTCATACAAATCTTACAGTGTACATGTACAAGTTTACTTAATCGTATTTTCTAAATTTGAGTTAAAAAAAAAATTCGCAACAATCAACTTGTAAATTTGTACCGGGATTAATCGGTATCGAATCGAATCGCGACCTATGAATCGTGATACGAATCGAATCGTCAGGTACGAGGCAATTCACACCTCTACTATTATGGCATCTACAGATGGGCAGAGCAATGAGCTTGATTGTCATTTCTGCTGAGTCATGTTGCTCATTTTTTTTTCCTCTTCCTTAATAGATAGCAAAAATGTTTTAGTGCAGGGTTGAATGTATGAGTTCCAAGGAAGACACATGGGTCGAAACAAAATCAGATAAAAAATGCTGATTTAAATGTTTTTTGTTTGTTTGTTTGTTTGTTTGTTTGTTTTCTCTTATATAAAGTACTTTGTAGGCTGGTCATCAAGAGGAAGGGGCAAAAGCAAAAAGCCACTTAAAGAACTTGCTCAAGAACTTGTTGGTATTGTAAGTAATATTTAGGAGTTACAACATCTACAGCATTTTGTCTCAGGGCAACTAAAATTTACACACACACAAAAAAAAACAAAAAAACAAAAAAATAAACACGTTTCTGTATTTTGTGCTAGAGCCTGCTTCTGTATTTGTTACACACAATTGCATTTTAATTCTCAAAAATCATATGTACACATACTGTATTGTATATACACAGCCTGAGGTCATTTAGTTCAATCATAAAAAAATAAATAAAACAATGCATCCCCATGGGCGTTGCTTAAATGGTGTGAGAAAAGATGTCTCACATTATCCGCGTGTCCTCGGGCAAGGCTGTGAATGAGACTCAACTCAACCTCATCCCGTGTGTCCTTTTCGCGTGGCGCCAGTGGCGAATGGCCATCATTCACTAACGCACGGCTGTTTGTGTTCATTTGTCTCCCTCGAATGCCACCGTCGGCATTGCCCCTTCGGATGTACTTGTGAAATGAATTGTCGAAGAGAAAGTCACCGCATCTGCCAGTGATTGTGATGCCACAGGCAGTATGTGTGAGGCTTGGTTAGTGTGTTACAAGGAAGACGGGGATGATTAACCTTGCTGGTCTTTAGGGGAAGACAAAATTCACCCTATTTTCCACCCCCAAGACTGTAGTCGTGTTTACATATGGATTTTGACTTTAACCTTAAATTCTCAAGGCTTTAATTTGGCTCTATTTGCTACATAAATAAAGGTGACTTGACTTGACATAAATACATTAAAAGAGATTTTTGAGAGAGATGTTGCAGCTTACCTGTATGAACGCACTTTGCGTGTGCCAATTTCATCTCTCGGAACTCAATGTCAAACGTGCGCCCTGATTACAATGGGAAGGAAGGGACTGCTTCAATTGTCTGGGAGTCGGCTGAGTTCCATTCCCTAATTGCCCAATTCTACGTCTGCAAAGTCTAGGAAAATACAGGTACAAAAATATAACATAAAAAAAGAAAAAATTAATATAGACCTGCACTCCACACGAAAATATGGCCCTTAATGTCATTTACAGGCTTAAAAGTCCTAAAATAAAAATTATTTACTGACTTTCAGTGGTTATCACACCTGCCTGTCATGTTTCACAAGTCATTCAAATTCAGTGACAGTCATTAAGTCTAGAAAATATAATTTCAGCAAAATTATTTGTTAATTTACTGCATGGAAACGTAAATTATTGCTTTGAGCAAAAATCCACTAAAAACCAATAAAGCTAAACAGAGATTTTTTGTTTGCTTTTTTCTGAAAACAGTTTCTCAAAGGAGCAACGTTTCACCATCCAGGATAAAGGAGGATGTCGATGGATTCAATGCAAAAAAAAGTGTTTGTTTTCATCTTTGGATTCAGGAAAATAAATCATTTGTACAGAGTCTGTTGTATTAATTAACAACTCCCAATGTTCCCCTGTGGTTCCGAACTGCTTTGAAGATTCCTCCACAATAGAAGCAGAGACTTAACCATGTATGCACGAATGGGGGGATGAAATCCTGTGATTGGATCACAATGCCACATGTTGGCTGATTGCAAGCGCAGCAATTGTGTCGTAAAAAGCAAAAAAATAAATAAAAGCCTCTCGGGAATCCAACGAGGGAAATGCTGCCAGTGTTCACCATGGACTAGTAAAAGGAGATTTTTCTTCTTCGCTTGAAGATAGCGAGCTGTTCTAATCCTCTGTTCATTGTCAGAGTTATGTGAGACTGGCCGAGGATAATAGTGTGTTTGATGGCAATGGAGGGGAAAAGGGAGGTTTGCCAAAGAGGGCTTCATAAGTTAATGGGCCGGTTTTGATGCTGACAGTAAAATCTCAGCTATACAGCCATGTGGAGCGTTATCTAATTCAGCCGTTTTGAAGATAATCTTTAAACGGAACACTGAGGAATGACAACATGAAGAACAAGAGAGACGTCTCACGGCAAAGGTTTGATCTCGCCATAATTCACATGGAATTATCACCGAGCTAAAGCACATTTGTGTTGAGGAGGCAAGATAGTTTGGACAATATTCTTCCAGGATAAATGTTACATAGCCTTGAGAGGGTGTCAAAAGTAAACAAACTCCGTGGTGGATTTTGCGGCGGCACCACCTGAAAAGCAGCTCCTATTGGCTGGGTAATCTTTGATCCACCGGATGACATGTTGCCTGAGGTAAACATTGCCCCGGCACAACAAGCAGCCAAAAAGAAAATGAGATCAAATTTTCTCAGCGAGCACTCACATATGCAGGTGCCTGCTTGTGAATGCCAACCTTTACTCCAGTGAAGGCAAAGAACAAAACAGGAACTTCGTAGGTATTTTAAGAATAGTATGTTAGTGCCAAACAACAGCCAAGTAGAGTGGGAACTGTAAATTCAAGATTCACTTTACATCGGTGGGTGGGAGAGTGTGGCCTTCTTTCTGAAAGACTAAGAAAGTGGGGACATTTTTGATGCAACTCGGGCTGAATTAGTGGTGACTCCAATTAAGTAGCGGATTGGCCATTGATAAACATCAAACACCATTTCATAATTTTCCCATTCGAGCCATAATGTGTCAATTCACTTTGTCAGAGTGGAACATTTGAATGGGATCTCCCGTCTCTTTGTGGAGATCGCACATGCGCGGAAGCGACATACGCATGAACTGGAAATAGTTTGAGTGTGTGTGTCCCATCCTAGCAATGGGAATAATTGGCTGCTTTAACATTTTTAACAGTTATTAGCCTCTCGTGCAACAAACAAAAGGGACTTTAATAAACGTGGACGCTGGCCGCCTCCCGATCATGCTTTCTTATCTAAGAAGAATTAGGTTGGTTGGGGGGGGTTATCTCATGTTTTTATTTGTTAGAGTGGAGACCAGGACAGAATGGCTGTAATGTGTTGTGTAAACTTACCAAGTTTATTGTTATGGGTCCCAAAGCCTTGAAATCACGGACAACAAAAAGATTTGTGGTTTCGGTGTCTCAACGCCTGAAAAACACAGGTAACATGGAGAAGGAGTGAAGACACGAACCAGTGACGTTTCACCCCAAATGTCTTCTGTTTATTACAATAAATAATCAAATCACTTCCCAAGTGCATTATATAATTTTACACGGAACAAAAACGGGGGGTTTTCATCTTCAACATCTCTTTCAATAGGTACCCATACATACATACATTCATACTGGCTATCTTACATATACTGTACTGTCATGTAGTCAAGTTATCCATACTGTGATTTTAAATCATCAAATAAGATATGTAACTCAAAACACTGCTAATATTAATTTTTACTTATTATTCTTCACAGAGAAAGCTATTCTAAACACAAACGGGGTTTTTTTTCATTCACAAAGTGCTTTTAACAAAACATTCACCAGTTTCAAGTCTTATTAATTAAAACATAACCTAGTATGAAAAATAATCATGTCGGGAGCTTTAGCGCACTTAGCATTGCTACCAATGGGTTTTTAATAACGTTACAGTTAGGTAACTAACTGTAACTTTAACCAGCAGTTTAATGAGCCTCGCCCACGCACGATGTATGCTCGTTGACAAGCTCGGTAATTGTTAACACAGGGCAAATATACGTCTTCAAAATCCATCGCGCAGTGTGTTTTATATGTCAAACATTCGATTACAAGTACTTCCCAAGCGTTACAAACCTGAAAAACACAGGTGGTTTGGAGAAGTGAAGACACGAACCATCCGCGTTTATCTCAAATTTCTTCTGAAAGGGGGTGGGGGTGGGGTGTGTGTGTGTGTGGGGGGGGGGGGGGGGGGGGGGTTGTGAGTTCTCTCACTAAAGTAGCAACCTGGGCGAAACAACACGTAAACACAATGGTTCCGATCTTTGTTTTCTATCCACGTTAATCAAAATAAATGTGAAAGATACATTTTCACACAGTTTTACATTTTGTATATAAAAAATAAATCATGAATACAAAATATGCTCCCCATCAACAAAATTATTTATGACCACATATTTTTGAGTGTCACGTTATATTACATGAACAGCATGCAAATCAACTTGCGGTTGTGATTGGTTAGCTAGGATCGAGTCATGAACCAGAAGTGTTGACATCATCAAATTTATACGATTTTATTGGTTAGGCACGCAGATATGCCTGGTCCACTGCAATCAACTATGGGTTCGAAGGAGTAAAGTTATTTCCGTTGGTATGTTGCGTCAATGGCCTGCAGTGTATAGGCTTCGACACTCAATATATTTGAATGAGTAAAAGTGAATATGACTTAGTAAACGTATATAGATAACGCACTGTTAAATTGTACTCTATTTAAACATTACAATTTTTGCATTATTTTTATTTATTTTTTTTTATATGTTGGGCTATGAAGCATTTTTCGGTCGCTGACATGAACGAGAATATTGAGTAATGATGATGGCCCTGGGTCAAGGCACAGGATGCAACATAAGATGCTTGCTTCTACTGTCCTAAAAACCAAAATCCAACAAAGAAGAGAGGATGAGCATTGGATTATACCGTAAGCTTGCTGTTGTAAGATGCTGTGACACCTCTACCAAACATAATTAATCACCAAAAGTTGCAGCAAAACATCACAAAGACAATGACAAGCCCGGGGTTGAGCAGCAGCAAGGAGAAGGAGGTTGCATCTGAAATGGGAGCTAAGAATAGTAACAGTTGTGTGTACATATTTGTGTTTGGTGTGTGTTTGCGCACGTATACGCTTATCCTTTCCCGTGAGGGTATCTTCAAGGCTCCTGGGGTCTGTTTGAGAGCAGAGACGCAGCCAGGGAGCCACGAGCCATCAGCAGCCAGGTCAGATTAGGTTGCTGTCGTTGGCCTTTGCGCTGATAAACACAGCAATGAGTGGCACCTCCCAACCACCACTTCACCCCGGTCATCCCACACTTGTCAGCCCTCCACCGGTCAGATAGGCTTTGACAGTTAAGTAAGAGATAAAGGGAAAGTCAGGGGTGCGTGTGTGGTTTAGTTGAGGGGGTTTTGTAACAGACATGGGTCACAGAATGAAGGAAGAGCCCTTGGACAGAGGGGAAGGGGAAATGCACTGGCACATTAGCTGGTGTCTCCCTATCAGTGGGTTTAATGAGAAGAGACAAGGGATCTCTTGGTTGTGGGGATGACCATGGGAAGACGTATGCGCAGGAGCAGGACACAGCTGTCCACACCAATTTGCCTTCTTTGTCTTAATGTCTCCTCTCTCTATTGTCTTGTCTGGTTCTGACGCTATTTGTAGAGTTTCAATACAAATATACATTGGTACCTTGATTTACATCTTGACATAACATTCAAGATATGAGCTGTCACTTAGCCGCATTTTTGCTTTGACTCACGAGCTCAACTCACTTCACAACAAGCAGCCAAATTAAATCCTTAAAAAAAGAGGCTTATATCTGTTTATTGCCACTCGTAGTTGAAGTTTACTGAAAAAAATATTCATCATAAAACAAACAGAATCATACATTATGTATTTCAAACAACCACATGGCTGCCTTAAGAAAGTCTGACAGCTTTCAAGAATGAGTAGGCAGGTTGAGTTTTCCTAGCTTTCCTAGCCAGTTAGCTAGTGGGTGAAACGCTAACTTCTAAGGACTTTTGCACACTGGGTCACAGTCTTGCTGGGACAGAAAAGGGTCTTCTCCAAACTGCTCACGTCGCTGTCCAAAATGTCTTTGTATCACTGGTATAGTGCATATGGAATCATATTTGGTGTTTTTGAAAGCCTAGTTAAAAATAACATGCCAGAAGAAGAAAAAAAAACATTTTCCCCAATCACTCAATCTTTTTCATTTGAGGTTTTTACTGTGTTCTCCTCGCAAGCCAATTAGTTTTTAATATAAAGCGCATCACCTTTTCACACTCATCACTGATAATTAGCCTTGCGGAAGAAGCGTGACAGAATATCTGCATGATAGATGTATTCAGTCTGTCAACAAGTATCATTTCAGATAGGATGAGACCCATGTCAAACCCTGACTTGCTCTTCAAACACAGGCGCATCTGCTAACACTCTTATTGAACTGGCAGCACAGGAGCGTAACCCACCCTCCTCCCTTTACGTCCCATAAATGTGAAAATTGTATGCTTAAGAAATATTAACGTCACATTCAATCAATCATTATTACCCGAGTGGGGGGGAAATCCTATTTGAGGTGTAGCGGTATTAGCAATTTTTAGCTTTGAGAATGTCTGGCTGTACCACTTCTAAAGTGTGTCTAACAAAAAGAATCCTTTATTGCTTGTCAAAATATTTTGCTTATTTTGTCCTGGGGAAATGTTTTCAATTCAGTTCGCTCACTCTCAGTGGGTGACATCAGGTTTATTGAAAAAGTCATTGTCTCCACCTACAGGCAGTGATAAAAACTACACCTGAAAACGAGGCAAAGCAGACAAAAGTTCTCACAAAAGTACTTGTTGCAAAACGTTGCAAAAGAAAGAAAGAAAGAAAGAAAGAATGAATGATGTCAAATTAGATAAAGTCAATCATAAAAGAAGTACCGGTACTGTATTTAAAGATGATTTTACTTTACTTTTCAATTGAAAATCTCATTTGTATGTGATCACTAAATGAGTACAGTACTTAAAAATGTTTAGGTTTCAGTTTTTGTTTTTTCTATTTTAATGTATATGATCGTCCTTAATGTAGTTTTCATTGATTGACAGGAAAGCATACACTTTCTGTTGTATTTGATATTGAACATAAAAGGATGGAAGAGGAACTTTTAAATAAAAGTATAGATGCTCTAGCTTTGTAAGTCTGTAGTAAATACAAATAACCATACAACATATAAATATTTGTTGTCGCTATACATTTTTATATACAGGGTGCAGGGTACAATTCTATTTAAGCCGATTACAGTCTGAAGATGTTTTTGTCGGTGTGTTACATGACTTAATTAAAATCCAGGGGGAACAACAGAAGACAACTTAATCAAACGATGTAAGTATAGACATCACCATGACAACAATACACAGCATCGTCTCCAAGATTGATATAGACAAATACGGAGCCTTTCAACTCTGCCGCCGTGTTCCGCGGCAGTTAATCAAGAAATAAAAGACTGTCAGTAACAAATATAGTGCTGTAAAATATCTCAGGAAAGTTGTGGAGATGATTATAAGTTGAGGTGCACACGTATATCTTGATTATACTGTATAATTATGAGCAGTGAAGCAAGTTTTTGTGATGAGAAATGAATGCCTCTTATTATGTTTGAATAGACAGGAAAACATATACACATGCACAATATGTTTGTTTCTTACAAGATATGTATGTTTGTGATCATTTGTCATTGTGATGTGATGTGATCCCGCCCACCAACATTCCTTCAATTAACTCCTGAGGAAATAAGTTATCTTGGTTAAAAAAATAAAAATAAAAAAAAAAAGGTCCTGGCTGTTTTGTTTTGTTTGACAATATGAATGTTGTTGTGTTATATATAATGTGTGAAAATATTGTTTATATTTTCTTTTTCTAAATCAATGAACACGACAATGCATACAATCATATTTCTCTTCACACTTTCTGAAAATAGAGGTTAGATTGTGAGGGATGATGGCGTCCCTGAGAGTGTGAGTGCATGTATTCGTATATTTGCTATATGGTCTCCACATAATTGGCAGGGAACAAGCCTTGGCGTCCATCTTTGCTCCACCCCCTCCACCAAGCTTTATCCACCGTTTCCACGTCGCGGATGATGTCACCAGGTTCAAAGGAGATCTCAGATTCGTCCTCTGTGGGAACCGCAAGATAATATGCTGTGAAAACCCGCTAATCACACAGTCATTACGGTAAGTGGAGGCACTTTTATGTGCTCAGGAGAGGAGATTATCCCCTAAGTGGCATCTTACCTGCTTGGTAGTCGTACAGAGCTCTGACGCATATTTGTTGCTCCGCCAATACCTTGAATGGAGACAGAAAAAAAAAAAAAAGAAAAAAAAACATGTTGCAATTTTGGAAAAAATACCCTTAAATTACATTTATTCGTAAATGCTTTTATTATTACAGTAATGCCTTTCAATATAATTTAATCCGTGACTATGCTCAGAGCTCAAAATATATCTGAAATAATCTTTCTCGAATAAAACAAATGCAAATGCCATTAATCTGTCCCAGTCTTTCCTCCACAAAAAAATCCAACAATACTACCGGTATTTGTAATTAGTTTTTAATTTGGAAAACAGCTCACTACTATATTTACTTCAGAAAATATATAATGATAACAAAATGAAATAGAACACAAAGAATTAAATGACTCCTTGAGTACACAACCTAGCCAGAAGGAGGCAGTATAATAAAGTCATGAAGACACAAACAAAGAAGACTTTCACAACTACCGGAAGACTCACTAAAACTAAAATGCTGTAACATATGTCGTTTTTCACAAAGGATAAAAAAAAATATGTGAGTATTACAATCAGACTTTATTATCCATCGACCCATTTTCTTAACCGCTTGCTCCCCACAAGGGTTGCGGGGTGCTGGAGCCTATCCCAGCTGGCGTACATCCTGAACTGGTTGCCGAACAACCATCCACATACACAAGCACACCAAAGAACAATTCGGAGTGCCCAATTAGCCTGCCATGCATGTCTTTGGAATGTGGGAGGAGACCGGAGTACCCGGAGAAGACCCATGCAGGCACGGGGAGAACATGCAAACTCCACCCAGGAAGGCCAGAGCCCGGGCTCGAACTTGCGTCTTCAGTACTGTGAGGCGAACGTGCTAACCACTCAAACACCGTGCCGCTTATAATGATTATTGTACGTATTATTATTATTATTATTATTAGCATTATTATTATACATCAAACTGACCCATTTCTATTTAGAGTATCTGTATTATAAAGTGTGTTCCTTCTCTTGTCTTTCCTCCCATGCCAACTTAAAACTACTGATTCCCTCTCCAGTAAAGCGCAAGTACAGTAATTCCACACAGGAAATAACAGATGCATTCAATATTATTTTGCATACAAATGAACGTGACCAGAAGTTTATGGAAATGACTAAGCCTGTTCTGAAAGGAGAGTTTACTAGTAAGCATGTTGCTCACATCTGGAACTAAACAGGCCAGTGGTTGAGGAAGGCTGCAGGAATGTCACAATTAGGGTCTGACAGGTGGAAATGAAAGCACAAGAGCAGGAGGAAATGCCAGATTTTACTGGCAAAATAATTGAAAGTCTCAGTTTGACTCGCAGTAACGACAAGGGAAAGGAAAAACAAGGAAGAGAGTTCAATTGAAACGGAAAAGTGAAAGCACACTTTTGAATGATTTCCGTAGGCTCCATTAAGTGAATATGAAACATGCAAGAACGACAATAGGCATGTTAGTCTGAGGGAAATAAAAATTATAGTGACTTTATTGTTGGGGGGGGGGAGTCATTTATGAATGCATTTCATTTGTAACTATAAGTGTTAAATATAAAATCAATATTTATTGTATATAAGAAAACATGATTGATGGTTTAATCCTCTTTTTTTTTTTTTTTAGCACATAATCTGTAGCTTCATGATGGCAACAGTTTGAAAAGGGCATTTGCTGCCATCTACAGGATTCATGTGAAACTTATCACAAATGATCATTATCATCATTTCTTTTTTCAACCATTTTCACAGCAGCATGGTTATTTGAAAAAGCCCCACTTATTGGTTGCTTCCGATCCTCTGGTGAGAGTTTCGATCACGACCCTGTTGACCGATTTGTTTGCCATTAACTTAACCTGTGAATGTGTTTTTAAGAGAACTCGAACTGGATTTTTTTTTTTTTTTTTTTTTAATGTCATGTTTGGGTGACTTATCAATCATTTCCAGTCTATTTACCTCTTGTCCATTTTCTGATATCTCCTTCTCTTCGTTGATGTCATCGTTCTCCGCAGCGTTGTGAAGGTCGTAACACCCGCTCAGCTCTGGTGAGCTGATTTCTGCGTCAGATGGGCTCAAAGATCTCCCTGAAGAACATCAGAGTAGGAATCGCCGCTGACATTTCAAGTAGCGCGGATGATGTGTTTTGTATTGTATTACCAATGCCATTCTCTTCTTCTCCATGTACAAACCCGTTGGTAGGCGGGGCCACCGTCTCAAGTTTGATGGTTTGACAAATGGGGTCCTCATCTGAAATGATGATTTGACCTTCATCTTTTTATTGAGTAACAAATTGTTTGGCATTAGGACGCTGATGATGTTGTGAAGAACGGAAGCAATAGTACCTGCCAGCTGGGATGTTTCGTCTTTTTCCGGAAGATCAGCCGGTTCCTCTGGACTCTCAATGGTCTCAAATTGGTTATTATGCTCTTTACCTTCACTGACCTCCTCTTCATCATCACACACCTCCTCAGCTTTTTCCTCTGGAGATGCACACTCAACTTCCTGCTCCGATTCCTGTTCGTCCTCCACCTGCTGCACCATCTGCTCCTCCTTCACCTGCGCCTGTTCCTCATCCTCATCCTGGATCGGTTCCTCAGTAGATGGACAAGGTTGCTGTTGCACATCAGCTTCCTCCTCCGCGTTCTTCTCCTCCGCTTCATTCACCACCGCATCTACTTCCTCATTCTCCTTTACCTCAGCTTCCTCCTCCGCGCTCTTCTCCTCTGCTTCATTCACCACCGCATCTACTTCCTCCTCCTCTACCTGATCCTCCTCCTCCTCGTCTACTTCCAGCAGTACAGCTTGTGCTTTGTAGCCAGTGTCAGTATGAACAAACATGCTTGTGTGGAGGTCTGTTGAAGGAGAAACATTGTGGTACAAATTTGACATTCATAGAACAGTCGAGTGTACCTTTAGAGTTTAAGATGGCATCAAAGTGTATATAGGGTGTGCTTTATAGTTGAAAATGTCTTTTTTTTTTTTTTTTTTGCCTGGCCTGTAGCAATATGGCTCTGTGTAGCAGAACTCTGATTCAGTCTGTTGGCAGTGTTAACTGTCTGGAATGTTGTGGATTTGACTTTGGCACGAGCACCCATTTAACTTCACTCTTTAATTTTTGAAAGACAAAAATAGATGACATGATTCTTTGGCTAAGTAATGAGCGCAGGAAGTGGTTTGCCTTAAAAGTGTCACTTGTGAAAGTTTATTTTTTACGAATCGTCGGCTTACCCGTGTTAAGCTGCGGTATCTCGGGAAGAGGAGACGATGGAGGCTGTGGAGGTGGACCTTCGAAGCAAAAAGTGGAAAGCTCCGGCTCGGTTGGCGTATTTGGGGGTGACTGTGGCAGAACCCCGGGAGGTGACTCAGTACGGATACTTGTTTCCAAGCCGAAGAATGAGGATGCTTCCAGATGAATGGATGCTGGCGGTGCAGAGGGCTCTGTGGGCGATGGAGCTTTGGTCTCAACAACAGGTTGCTGGTTAGCAGGGGGCACGACGGGCTCTGGGGCTGAGATCGGAGGGGCATTACAAAGTGGGGACGTGGGTGGTGACACGGGGGAGACTTTGGTCCTGGTGGGAGAGGTGAGAGGACGGAAAATGGGGCTCGTGGGAGGAGATGTAGCGCGGATGGGGGAGGGAGAGGCCCGGGAGAAGGGGGAAACGAGGGGAGACCTGAGTGGGGAGGGCAACGTGCTCTCTTCTGCTTTAGAGAAGATGAAAGCGGTGTCGGTAAGGCTGCGCTGGTATCGTCTAAATGGTTTACCTGGAGGAAACACAGGAAGGTTTACGGTATCTAAAAATGGTGCAGCATCAAGGTTATTTTAATTAACGAAAATCAACAAAAAAACTAAAACTAAAATTCAAAAAACAATTTTGTTAATGAAGTAAAATAAAAATGAAAATGTTTTTTAAAAAACAAAAATTATAACTGAAACTACATTTTATGTACTAACTATAATGACACTGAAAATGTCCTTTGTTTTAATCTGTGGCAATTATTTTAATATGAGCCTTTAGGGATGATTTTAAATGTGATTTTTATGTATATTTATTTCGATATTAACCGGAATAAAGACGTTTGAAAGTGTGTCACATATAAGTGATGTCATCTAGCAGCAGTCAATAGAAAAGCATCTTCAGATGACATCGCGACAAATTTGCCTGTTTGACTTGTGGCTCCAATGGCTCAACTCGCCTGCTTTTTCATTTTAACTCAGCCGAAATGCAATGCTTGGTAAAAAAAAAAAAAAAAGAAAAAAAAAAGAAAGAAAGAAAACTAATACTGTAACGAACTAGAACTAAGCATTAACTAAAACAAAGCAAAAACTAAAACAAAAAAACAAAAAAAACCTAATCATCCATCCCATCCATTTTCTTAACCACTCATTCCTTACAAGGGTCGCGGGGGATGCTGGAGCCTATCCCAGCTGACTTCGGGCAGGAGGCTGCGTACAAGCTGGACTGGTTGCCAGCCAATCGCACAAGTACACCTAGGGACAAGTCGGAGCACCCAATTAACCTCCCATGCATGTCTTTGGAATGTGGGAGGCGACCGGAGTACCCGGAGAAGACCCACGCAGGCGCGGGGAGAACATGCAAACTCCACCCAGGAAGGCCGGAGCCCGGACTCGAACTTACGTTCTCAGTACTGAGAGGCAGATGTGCTAACCACTCCTACCGTGCCGCCCCAAAAAACTAATTAAAACTACCGGTAACTAAATTTAAAATAACTTGAAATTTAACTTTAAATTTAAAACTAACTTCAATAAAAATCCCAAAACTATAAGAACTCCGTGTGGCATCAATCACTCGGCACTTTTTTACAGTAGTGGCTCAGGTTAACTCAGTTCTAAGTGAGTATCCTCACCTCGGTTTGGGATGGTCACTTTTACACATCAAAAAAGTAAAAAAAATTGAATGTATCATTCAGAATGGGAACAACATAATAGGAAAAATGTAAGTGTTGATTTCCTTCAAAGATGTATCTCTCCAATAAAAGATGATTCCATGCGTTTCTCAATATAGCCTACTTCTCATTGGAATGATTCAATTCGATGCACTATCATGTTTTAAAATCACGAGAGATTTTCCATTTCAAATTATGAGTAGCTCCGTGCGCCGCATAAGTACACACATGTTAATACATACCAGCACGTGAAGATCCAGGACTTGTTGGACTTTGCGATGACGATGACGACAGCTGCCTGAAGAACTCCCGAGGGTTCATGGATCGCTGGGACACTAACACTGCTGCCTCCTACAAAGAACGTAAAATGTCACTGATTTCCAACATTTACCATTTGATGCGTTGACGCCAAGTGATTTACTGTTGACTTACTGCAGCCATCTCTATAGACTCGCTCCTTCTCAGACGAGCCCTCATGTCCTCCTCATGCTCTCTCTGCTGTTGCTCCTGTTCACATGGATGCACATTCAAACTATTTGGTCCACTTTACACTCATGGATAAACTTTCACTTCTACAGCTCATTTCTTTTATTTTTTCCCCCTTTGGCGGAGGACAGAAGCTCAGTCAGAACCAATAACCCCCTATAGGAAATACAGTCTTGCCTTGAGATATGAGTTACCTGACTTAGGAGTTTTTCAAGATATAAGCCTAATTTTTGCTTTGACTTGTAAGCAAGATTTTGAGATCTTAAGCAGCAGTTTTGGCATAGAGTGAACAATTGTTAAAACATTCAATGAAGAATGACTATTGGGATTGTTTCCTTCATGTATATCCATAAGACTGTATCAAACATACTGCCTCCTGGTGGACAAAACACATACAACAGGAGATGCAGCAAAATGTCCATATAAACCAGGTGTGTCCAAACTACGGCCATACGTTTTTTGGCGGCCCGCGGCAAATGTTAAAAATAATTTTTCAATGCTGTTTAAAAAAATAAAAAATAAAAAAATTGAGGGTGGATTAAACATTTCTAGCTACGCAAAGACACAAATTTGCAGCTAATAATTCAGTTTCAGAAATAAAAATAGTTTCATCCACTTGTTGCTTAGTGTCAAGGTCCAATTTGTGAAAACATCACATTAATTTAATGGTTCTTAAGTGTGGTCAGTTTACTACCGATTGTTCTTGTTGTGGTTCAGAATATCAAGTTGGGATTCAGCTGCTGCTCAGTGGAGAGGTGTATCTATTATAGTGGCACACAGGGGTCACTATTTGTCTTGTGACTGTTAGCAGTTTTCAATAAGTAACTGTACATTATATCAACAATTTATAATTGCTTCATTGATTTTTACAATGTTTAACTCATTCACTGCCATTGACGGAAAAAGACGTCAATTGATGCTTTTTTTTTTTGCTGGTCTGGCAATGAATGTGTTTAAAAAAAATCAAAGTGGCCCTTGCAGCTTTCTATTTTTCTGTATGTGGCCCTCAGAGGAAAAAGTTTGGACACCACTGATATAAACCATTTCATTCTTTGCATTGGACTTTGCGATGACGATGACGACAGCTGCCTGAAGAACTCCCGAGTTTCGTTTTTTTATTCAGCTATTTCTTCTTTTAAAAATCACATTACAATAAATATCTATATGAAACAAACAAAACTTCTAGACCATAAATACAAAACAATCAAAAAAATAAAAAACAGTAGGTCCAGCACTAACTGAGCGGCTCTTCCTGTGTCACGTGACCAACTATTTTTACTACTACGTTATATGTCCGGACCATCATAAACTGAGAACTCTGCATTAAAAAAAAAAAAGTACATATTTAAAGGATGTAGAATTGTCACTCACCCATCTAAATTTCTCCTTCCTGCGCAGTTCTTCCTCTTGTTCTGCCTGCTTTCGTCTGCATGACAATAAAAATAAATGACAAACAGTTGGGCATTTGAAGTGCCCTCAATCACACAATGCGAAGAGTCGGGCCTTCTTTTCACCTTTGCTCCTCTATCATCCGTAGTTTCTCGTCCATTTTTCGATCTCTCTCTTCTGATTCCTTCCGTTCCTTCAGAACTCGTTCCCTTTCCAGCCGCCGTCTCTCATCAACAGCTCGTCTCCTCTCCTCTTCCTTCCTCAGTTCTTCTTCTCGCTGACAAAATGAAGAATATATGTGCTGCTCAAGTGACGTTTCATCCAGCAATATACAGTGCTTAAGTAAAGAAAGTAGGAGAAAAGGCTCTATAAAAATACCTCTGCACGTGCCCAAAAAGAGTCTCTGTTGATGAGTCTCATCTCCATTGCAGCGTTGGTCTTCCTATAGTTTGTACCCTTGAGAATACAAAGATTGTGTGCCATGTAATCATCCAGATTAATTTACCCAGAAGCACCTGTCCATCGAAGCTTCTTGAAATAATTTGTGTCAAATATTTCAACAGGCAAACAGCACAACTACCAAAATGATTTACAAAGTAAGTCTCTGGCACCATCTAGTGGTCACGAGGAGGCTTGCCAGCTACTCACAACTATGTCCTCCCGTTCCGAGAACCTGGAGCTCTTCTTGGCCCATTGAGGATGAGCTTGTGTCTTGCTGAGTTCAGCTCTTATCTTCTCCTCTGTCACGTCATCTGCTTTGTGCGCACTAATGAAGGCGTGCGCCTCCTACATGTGAGAATGGAGGACAGCAATTAGGGTATGACAAATGTGAATATAATGTTACATAGGGTAGCTGCTCATGCGCAGCGAAGTCCCAAAACACTCGAGCACAAAAGGGGCCTCTGGTGGTTTTCACTTGGACGGATCTAAAGTTATGCAAACTTGGAGCCAAAGTGTTGTGCAACTAAGAATGGAGGGAAACTGAAAATAACGTCTCCCTCGGTTGTGACGGTGAGAATATTTACTGACAGTAGAGGGAGCAATGGGAAAAAATATCAAAAGCCTCATACAGGACTTAACACAGGCGTTTAAAAACATGACATTCTCTTATAGAACAGTGGTTCGTCCACCAATTACTAACTAAAAAAAACAACAACAAAAAACAAAACAAAAAAAACAATCGTTATAGAATTGTATTTATAAATCATAACGTCACGTTACAGCAGTGTAAACCCAAATCACTTCTAACCCTACAAATTAATACACTAATACACACAGACACGTCCATGAATGATAGCAGGAACATTCATAAATCACAATAAGAGCAGAAAATCCACAAACGTACAGCCAAAAGTCACAATGTTACCAAACAGCGGCCAGACTTTTTTTTTTTTTTTTAATTATTCAATAAACGCGGGATGTGTAAAGATAGAACCAATCATGAATGAAACACATATTCAATACATACTGTGTGCATATGTTTCATTATAACAGTTTGACATATTTTACAAAACAGAAAATATGTCTGCACCTCGAAGCTATCTCTCTGCTCAGGAATGAATTTCGCCTTGGGTTCATTCACACTCATGATAAGTACAGTAGAACCGTTTAAGTCCAATGCCCCTGAGATGGGAATTTGCAGAAAAAAAAAAAAATGCATCTCAAACCACATAAAACATTTGCTTGGATTTTCGGGACAAATCAACAAGAAGTGTAAAGAAAATGTGAGAAGCTAAGAATATACACCAGACGTTACGTGATGGTGACTAATATTCTTCAAGTGTTTTTACTAATAGCAGGCCTTGGATTTTAGAACATTTTACACTTGCATGTGATGTTATTTTAAACATATTCAGTACTGCTAATAAAGGGTTTTATGATTCCGACAGCACATCCACCTATTTTCTATAGTGGTTGTCTCATCAGGACCACAGCCTGGATCTGTCGCAAGCCAGTTACTAGGCATGAACACGCAACCACGCTCACATTCACGCCTATGGAGTCTTCAGTGGACATAACATCGTTTTTCGAATGTTTGAGGAAGCTGGAAAACGCATGGAAAAAAAATATGAATGCATACCCTGGTTGATCTCCTTTGCTCTGCCCCCACCTGCTGGCTGTTTGTGTCATAACTACTATTTCTGCAACCGTTCTTTGCAGTTGAGAGGCTGCATCAAAGCCTTCTGTCTGCTCTAGCATTAAAAAAAACCGTATAAATACGTCTTTGGGACACATAAAACATAAAAAAAAAAACTTATTCACACGTTATTGGGAGCAAATGAGTTTTAAAAACGCTTCCGGTTTTATCCTTGTCCCTTATTTACAATACACGCACTGTTCTTTGTTTTGTACAAAATTACCGGTGACACCTTATAAAACTGTGGCCTCGTGCCAAGCTGCGATAATGTGAGTATAATAAAATCAAAGTCGAATGTTACCAAAACATTGAACTCCTCCCATGTGCTCGTTTTCTGTTTCTTTAGCCTTTTCGTATCTGCCTTCGCATCTCCAACCCTTGTGCCTGGATTGTGTCTGTTACTTGAGTTGAAACGTGCAACAATGGAAACATCTGCACCCTATTCACGTTCGCTTTCACTGCAGCAGAGTATGGAACGCACCCAAGACTCGCCTTGACATAACCCCCCCCCCACTTTGGCCAGCTGAGACACGCAGGATTCGAAGGAAGAAAGGAAGTTGGAAAGGAAGATGGAATGAAGAGCAATCTTAAAAACCTCATCGTTAAAATATATGACAGCTAATTAAAAGACTAGAGATAGTAGCCAAGTGTGATATTTCTGTAATAGCTGTCCAGGATATTTTTCCGTAATACATGACAATAATCAATATGTACATTTTCGAATGAAAAATTTTGTGGGATTGTCTATTGACTAAAATTCAATGATGTGTTTTTGTAATAAAAATGACAAAATACGCTAATTTGGGTACATAATTCAAAGCCTTTTATGGCTGAATTATCGTTATAAAAGTGTTTAATTCAGTCATGCAAAGTTAAACGGTAAATAATTGAGCTGATTAAAATAAACATCAACGCGCATCATTTGATTAAATTTATGGCAGTAGTTCTTATAGTGTGGTAAGCAGGATGCCTCTAGTGGTATGCCAAAGAATCAATGCCTGAATACAATGTACAGTACAAATTTTTTTATGTGCAATACATTCATTGAATCATTATTTAAGTACAGTTTTTTGTTGTTACAGTGGTTTTGGGAATAAAACCTCTGTCTCATGTATGATGAACACTCTGGCCTATTACACTACAATATTTTAATATTGGTGTTCATGGTGGTACTTAAATGACCTTTTGAGTGGTGTAAAAAAATTGAAAACCGCCAAAAATGAATACATTACAGAAATGTCAGCATATTGAGAACTCGGTTCTGTGAACATCAAAACAAAAACAGGAAAATAAGGCACAGCCTTAACAAAATATTTTGAGAGAAAATAAAATTAAAAATGAGTCATCAATTTTTCTTTACCATATTAATGCCTAAGCAATTAATAAAGAATTTGTGATAGCCAAAATTTAACCCTGGAATAAGATTAGTTGTATTTACTGTACAATATTTACTATGGAGAAAACATTGTGTTAAAAAAAAAAAAAGACAAAAAACGTAAAAGGTTAGCCGTAAAATGGTAAATCATTTGTGTAATTTCCACGTGCGCACAGACACGCATTCACACACAATTCACACAAAAGAGTCTCAGACGGTGGCTCACAATAGTCCAGACTTGACAAAAACAACAACAAACATTCCACACAGTCGACTTGGTGATGGCTTTATATGGAAACTCATAAACCTCGTGGTCAGCCTTCACTGCTAAACAAACACTGATCAAGACGCACGGATGCAGAGGAGACACTATAGGACTGCTCCCTTCTGATGCACCTTCGTCATGAGAGCGCTTCCTCTCTTATTCCTCTCCGTCCTGTCACCTTCTCGGTGGGGAGGAGAAACAATAAATCTTTTAACACCAAGCCAAGCCGAAATCTTCAGCTGGTATCAATGTTGGCCACATAGCACCAACACAGGAATAGGACAGGAAGTGCATTCAACACAGGAAACTTACAAAACAATACCCAGTCGACACGAGTGTGTAAATATAGAGAACAAAGGCTGAAAAATGTCACTCCTTGGAAGGAATTTGGGGGAAACCAGCACTAGTTTGCTGCATTTAACATGCCTCTAAAAAAGTATGAAACAAAACTACTAAATTGGTTTGATGTTCACTTTCAAAATGCTTATAATTAAGAAAAAAATTACTGTACTGAACCTTGAAGAAGTGTTTAATGGCTGGAATATGTCCGGCACATTCCGTCCTGCGGTATTGTTCCACATGTTCACCAACCTGCAAACAAACGCAGGATACAAACACGTTCATTCCATACCACAATCCTGGGACAAGCTGGGGTGACAACACGAATCCTCATGCTGTCACTTGGCATCATGGGCTAACACATGTAGATAGACAATAACAATACTCACTGGCATATATTATTGTTTTTCCTCAGCGAAAAACAACTAATACCGCATTCTGAGCATACACGGATACTTTTTTGCTATGTCGATTAATGTGCTAAAAAAACATTGACCTTAAAAAAAAAAAGTGCCAGCGGGTACGAGTTAGCTCCAGGGCATGGTATACATGTCTTATAGACCAGATATTCTATATTTTGTTTAAAAATAAACATAGTTTGTGTTCAATGGGAAAAAAACTTTTTTATAACCAAATCTAAATGTTTCTGGAGTGGAACTTGCATGTACAGTATAAGTTGTGCATATGTTGTGAAAAGAGGAATTAGAATAACACCACATCCCACTTCTTTGTGTGTATTTTTATTAGTGTTGCTCCGATACGTTTTTTGGCTCCCAATACCGATACCGATACCCAGCTTTGCAGTATCGGCTGATACCGATTCCATACCGATACTTAAGGTTTTTTTTCCTCAACATGAAAAAGCTATCCTGCCATTGGTTCAGAGCATTTAAGGGCCAATAGGATATCTTAGATCGGCATGCAGTGAACATGTCACATATCAGTCAATGTTGTGCACGAGCAAGACACAAGATGCTGCATCCAAAATCCTATATTAGCATTGGAATTAATGGTATCGGCATGTTACTTGTGAGTAGTCACCGATACCGATACCACTGTTTTTATGCAGTATCGGCACCTCTGCCAATACCAGTATCGGTATCGGAACAACACTAATTTTTATGTTTTGTTTTGTTTTGCTTTTTACCCAGGCGATCATAGCGATTCGGGGGCCTCCCGTGTCTGCACTTCCCACTCTGCACAGTCCATATTGTGGCTTGGATGCATGGAACTTGCTGGCTAGTTCTGCAACACCACTCACTTTTGCAAAAAAAACAACAACAAAAAACACATGCGTGCATAAGAACTCTTACAAGGCCAAAGTAAATCTGCTTAGGAATGCAATTGCAACATGTGTATTTCTGACATATTTCGATGAACTTACCCCCTGAGTCAGCTAGTTTGAGCTTGTTGGTGAGGCCTTCATATACAAATAAAGCCCTGCGGACACACAGACGCACAAGAGGTCAGTAAATGTGACAAAAACGTGCCAAACACATCCGTCCTGTTGACAATGAGATGACTTCAGGTTGACAACTTGAAAATGATTAGCGTTCCGAAACATCATCACCATCACATCTGAAAATAAAGCAAGCGTACGGATGCAACACGTGTTTTGTCTATCACTGCTGCCCATCGGATGCACACATGTTTTTGCTAAACATGCCTTTATTATGTAGCCTTGCAAAAAATGTACTGACAAAAGAAGTTACTTCAAAATTTATTGCACCCATTTTGGTTGCAAAAGTGCAACCATCTATCATCATCTTTGCTTTGATGAGTGCTAAAAGTGGCATACATCAAGCTGAGAAGCAGAACAGAGTAAAAGCAGGTTGTGACATTTATGCAGGTAAAAAACGTGTTTGGACGGCATCCTTCAGCCTGTCAAGCTTGGGACCAGGAGAGGAAACGTGCTCAGGCTCATAGATCAGGCACATCAAAACGGATAAAAGTGAGTAAAAACCGTTTTTGGTGAGGATTCAAACACTCTTTCCGACTGCATCTTCAGTTAAACGTCACCCAGTTGACATCAAAGGACAAGGACGCGTTTGTTCAATTCTGACATATTTGTGTGAGTTATCCAGCAGAAAGATAAGCTGTCAAATCTTGAACACAACTCTGCATGTATGCACCATTGTGCGTTCAGCAGGCATCGCTCATGTAGGGAGGCCATAAATATCAATGGAACTCATTAATCTTGGACTGAACACTCATTGGAATGTGCGTGTCTGCAATTGTCAGTAAATTTCCCCCCCTGACTCCTGAGGGAATGTCAATAACATCTGGAGCTGCGTAGTGAGTGCACAAGGCCACCAGCAGCTATTACGATGGGTCAAAGGTGAAGGAGCCGTTTGTGTGTGTGCGTGTCTGTGTGCATAGTAAGCATGAGAAAGTATTTGTATTAACTATTTTGCCTCATGAAGCTACTGTAAGAAAACAGCTCTAACAACTACAAAATTGTGAATTACCTGAGTTAGCCTATAAAATGGGTTAAAGTGGAAGTCAACCCAATTTTTCTTTTTTTTTGACAATAGTATGTTCTATGCATCCCACTAGTCTAAATATGGTATTCTGGTTAATATTGCGTTAGTGGAATATGAGTTAAGCAACAAAATCCAGCCGTGTTTATCCATCTCAGGGGGCGGCTATTTTGCCACTTGCTGTCGACTGAAGATGACATCAATGTTACTCAGGTGGTCTCAGGTAACAAACTCCAGAAACAGGTGAGCTCTGAGTGGTCATTGCCAGCCCCTGAGATGGATAAAAATGGCTAGAGTTTGCTTCAGAACTCATTCCACAAATGTAATATTAATCAGAACCTCAGCTCGGGGGCTCTTGCTCGGCCTTTAAATTCTCCGCGTGTTTGCGTAGGTTTTTCTAAGTCCTGCGGCTTCCTCCCCACATTCCTCCCACAGACTCTAAATTGTCCATAGGTGTGAATGTGAGCGTGAATGTCTAGATGTGATTGGTTGACAATGAACGCATGGTGTCCAGTACTCCGCCTCTCGCCCTAAGCTCACTAGCAGTCCTTATATGAAGCGATATAGAAAATGGATAGGAAAATCTGTCTCTGAATGTTCTGTACTCCTGTATCCGGGGGAGTTTTGCAAAAGCAGTGCTGATGGAGCTCAACTTTCACTCGCGAACGCCATAAACGAGTTTAGACTTCACAACGCCAAAGTGGTGTAAAGATAAGACAGCGTATGTGCACGTGTCCATGTTGTTTGTTTGTTTGTTTTCAACCAAAACATCAAAGTATCTCTTGTGTTTACATTTGATGAGCATGAAAAAAAAAAAAAAAGTCACAATAATGATAATAATAATCATCATCATAAGAAATAAAAACATTTGTTTGACAGACAACAGCCCTATAGTGTGAATGTTTGTTTCTCAGCATTCACACAATAACGGCCTACAACAGCTTAATTAGCATCCTGATATAAAAGGTCAGTGTGAGCACAATAAACAAAGGCTGGCCAAAGTCAATCAGTCCATGTATGCGTGTGCAGATGTGTGCGTGTGTGTGTGTATGTGTGCGCACTGAGGACACAATTACCATGTTGTTTGCTCTACTAAGCATGCAGCATGCATAGAGCATGAAGATGCAAGCCTCTTCTCATAGATTTTCATTTTATTGCTGTGCTGGTAATTGTTAATATTTACAGAGTACCCTTATTTAGGTCAGGATAATAATAATGTACTTTTACCCGACAGCAATGCAATAAATCTTGCCTCTATGACTGGTACAATGTTCATTTTAATGGAATGTGTTGTAGACAGACGCTTATTTATTCTGATTGGATGTTTTGGTGCAGCCTAACAGTTGAATGACCTTTTAAAAACAGATAAAACACTTGGATTTATGGAATCCTCAAAGTAAAAACATGTGTATGTCTGGTTTCCTAAACAGTCAACAAGCCAAGGTGCAGACTAAAGTGCAACATTGATCACATTGGTGTTGGTTCCCAGGCACATATTTGAGGTTTGATAACAGGACACGCAAGCCAGCATCTTGCCAGCTGTCAATCAGCAGACTTTGAAACCACTTTGAAAGTTATTAACGGCATGATCATCCTTCGGTCAAAAAACGAAGTCAAGCAAATTACACATTCTCCAAGAGTCACTAGCAAGCTTTTCACTAATCTCATGTTTCCGGACAACAGCCACAAAAACAACACATGCCACTAAATGTATTAGTCTTATTGGGACTCCAATCCACTGATCCTCGCAAGTCAAGACATTCCGCAAGGTCATTGTTGACAAGCCAGAGGTCATATTGGAAGACAGTCCATGTGCGCATTTTCCACCCACAGTCAACAATGTGATGTTGGGGGAGGTAATTATTCTATCAAAATCAGATCTAAAAACCAAAAATTGCTTTTTTTTAAACTACTGTATAGCTTCCCAAATTGAAATCCAAGCCCTTCTTTCTTGCATTAGGTTGGATATACACTACATGGTTCAATGATGCGGACAAACAATGGCCCAGTTGTTAGCATGTCTGCCTGACATGACTTCCTGTGTGGGCTTTGGATGCTCTCGCCAGGCTTGCGTGGGATTTCTCCGGGTAATCCAGCTTCCTCCCACATTCCAAAAGCCAGCATGTTAAGGAAGTCTCTCGTCTAAATTGTCCATATGTGCGACTGTGAATATTTATTTATTTATTTTTTTAATAAGTGGTTCAGTGACACAGTTCAATCACCATCAACCATTGTGGCCTAGTTAGCAAAAGCCTAGAGTCACTCAGCAGTCCCTCCGAGTTTGTCACTGACAGCGGATCATTGTCGTCATCACCCTATGGTGTCCGAAGCCGTCTGGCAACCACCTCAAACTGCCGCCCCCGAGACAAGGGCCATGAACGGCTGACCGGGGACTGCTGAATGGCTGAAGAGTGACGAAGTCGCTGTAATTTTTCTCATATGCCTCCCTATTAGGGATGTCACGATAAGGGCAATAACGTGATATCTTGATATTAAAACTGCCACAATTTCGTCGTCGGCGTCATGTTCACAATATTTAAAAGGAACACATCTGTTAAAAAAGTCATGTTGATTTCCATTTGTGCAGTTCTAGCCCCATCTAGTGGCTAGTTTATTAGTGCAATTTAATTTTCATTAGGGATGTTTTGGCCTTCTATGTTTAAAATCTATGCTAATTGTCAGATGAAGGGGAACGTAATTTGCTTGTGAAGCGATCAATGTGTGCTTGCATTACCTAGTAAGTGCCTCAATATTGTTATTAGAGATTGTAGCTGGTGTATATGCATTGCTGTTATGTACAAAAGCACAATATTGTGCTTTTTTTTTAGTATGAGCTCTATTTTTCACAATATTGTGATCTTTTTTAAATATCGCCAACGCCCCCACAATATCGTGATAATTATCGTATCGTGACCTTCATATCGTGACAATATCGTATCGGGATGTTTGCATATCGTTACATCCCTACTCACTATTTCATCCATTGGTACATGGTTAAGTATTATTGTAAAACAAAATATATATGTACTATACATACTGTTTATTTTTATGACTGATTAATGACCAAACAATTCTGAATATTTAAAGATCAATTATCATGCTCATCCCTCCTGTCAAGCTTCATAATTATTCCTTTACCTGCATGCTCTCCTTTCTAATGACTTGCAAATCTATTACATAATATGGCTAATTATGCAAAAGCCAATTCAAAAACGAATAGATTTTTTTTCTATGAGAGCATGGAAAAAAATGTCTAAGCTGTTTTTGTCTCTGACAGCACTTAAATAAATATGCTGTCGTAGTTTGTAATGTAGATGTAAAGCATGCTTGGGGATGATGGAAAAGAGATTACATGTAATGAACAAGCGTGCAAGAATACTCCCAGCAATAAATCAAATATTTCCGTTTCTTCAGTGTTATATTACTATAAAAATGGATTATGTCAAAACTTGATGCCAAGCTTAATCCCGCTGAGCCGATTTAAATTACTGTATTGACATAAAAACAGCTGTTGTTTCGTTTTTACGCACTGCAAACGTGTAGAAGCAACCGTAACAATGCAACTTGCAAAATCTGCCTCAAAAACACACAGTAGATGTAAATGTAGCTTTGCTGATCGGAAAAACAGAGTCATCCGTGTAACTGAGCCAGCTATGACCTCAGAAGAGAGGAAGAAGAGAAGAGTAGAGAACAGAAGAGAAGTGGGAGGAGCCAAAGTGAGGAAAACACCATGATGTCATCATCTTAACAATGACAAATGAAATGTGTGCATGCATGGCTACCATTGCCAGACCCTTTAGACTGGAGCAACCATAAACAAATAGCAAGTGTTCATCTCAGCAAAAAGAACAAACACGGTACACAAGCACATGTGCACTCAGTCAGATGAGAAGCATGAGCCAGTAACAATGAGGAGAGTTTGTTTTGGACCGTGAGAGCCCCTGTAATACGTCCATGTAATGGACGCTGCCACTCGAGCATTTCAGGATGAACATAACAGAAACAGATGGTGTCTGTAACTGTAGTACTCGTGTAGGCAGACAAAACTTTTTCTGCATATAAGCAACGAGCAAAATTCATATTTATAGTCCATGTTATGCCTCCTGTCCATAAATTACACGATTCTTTTCCAACCTCAATCTTCACCACGTGTAATGACTCCAGCTTTACATCTTACATGTGTGCAAGTAAAGAAATTCCTCATGCTCATACTTGGTAATACATATTTCTCCATGACAGCAAAATCCTACAGGTTCCCCCATGTTATTCATTCATGTCATGTGTGTCAGCAGGGGAGGAACGGAAAGATCTGTGGCTATTGATTGATGACACGGACATGAAAAGAAAGCGCTGTGCAAATGAATGCCAGAACATCACAAACATAAAAGCATCACTCATTCATTATAATGCATGCATAAGGCAAAAAACTACATTTGGTAATAGGGGTGTGAATTGCCTAGTACCTGACGATTCGATTCGTATCACGATTCACAGGTCACGATTCGATTCGATACCGATTAATCCCGATACGAATTTATAAGTCGATTGTTGCGATTTTTTTTCATTCAAATTTAGAAAATACTAATCAGTAAGCTTGTAGAGTGTAAGATTTATATGAAAATGTATTATTTATTTATCTGAAATTTCAGTCTTATAGAGGTTGTAATCTGTTTCATGTTTGAACAGCATTAAAATAAAATATTAAGGCTTAATGTTCCGTTCATATAACATTCTTCCATGCTCAAGGTGTGAATCCTAACCCGAAGTCAGACGTTTTGTTGAATATTTTTCCATTTAAATGGAAGTTTAAAAATCGATTCACACACACACACACAAAAAAAGGCAATGATGATAAGACGTTGAATCGGTAAGACTACCGAATGAACAATTCTGAGCTCTTAAAAAAATAAAAATAAAAATAAAAAATAGATATTTTTTTTTTTAATCGATTCGAGAATCGCGCGATGTAGTATCGCGATATATCGCCGAATCGATTATTTTTTTTAACACCCCTATTTGGTAACTTGAACTTGAAAATGGAGAGCATACCAAGACCTAAACGTACTCATTTTATTTATTATTTTGAATGGGACTTTGATGGTATTTTGGACATTTTCGTTAATTTTTGCATGGTTGGTCAAAGGAGATAAGTAATGTTTAACTCAATATTCTTTTGTTTTGTTCTTCAATGAAACATTTAAAAATTTTATTTACAAATACGTTTACTGACATTTCATGCTTTTTAGTTTTATATTATTTTTGCATGGCTGTCTTTGCATGATAAAATGTTCATTCGTACTTATGCGTGAATAACAGCAACAGTAACGGTATTTGAAAATTGAAACAGTAACATAACATATTATTAAACACTTTTATATATTAATTTATATCATCTTTTAAGTGAGGAGTGTCTATTTTCCTATTCGACACTTATCCCTCCCGTCTCACCCTCAGACCTGGTTTAATGCCGACCTAAGATCCCAATGCTATTTTTAGCCTTTAGTCTACCTCGCTGTCTATGTTTCAGTGGAAGCCTTAGACGTCCCCAACGGCACACATAGCTCATTTCCTCTCTCCAAACATGGGCAAAAGAAGTCCTGCCAAAATCCTTGCCTGTCTTTCCTCTTTTTGTCCAGTGTGTTACTCATATAATACCCCCTGTGACTCATATAGTGTCATGTCTATGTGGCAAGCCCAGCAGCACATGCATTCCACTGTCTCAAGTCTGGACTATATGGTCAGAAAAATGTGAAGTAGCAAACTTAGATAACAGAAGAATGGAGCTAATTTGACTAACTAACTGGAGCTAACTAATTTGTGCCTATAAGGACAATTGTGGTTGTTTTCAATGAAGGAAAGTAATTTACAGGAGGATCTAAAGTGCAAAAGTTTAAATGTCAAGTATAGACCTTAACTTCTGGAACACTTTTGGAAAAATAAGGACCATCATCAACAAAAGTGTGAACATAGACACCAATGGGAGAAGAATATATACTGAAACGATTTACGTCCAGAATATCTTAATTCCAAGGTGTCGACAGAACTCATTTTTACATTTATATGAAAGCTAATGATGTTTTACAAACGTACGGCAAACTGACGTGGTTGTCCAACTAAATATCCATCTGTGTCAAAGTCAGTCAGTCATTTTCTATTTGCCTCTTTCATCCCCTCGAATGAGCTGATGAAACGTGGCTGGCTGTGAAACTTGGCTGCCAACAGATGACAAAGTTTATGTGCAAACTTCTCTGCCAAAGAGCTGACCCACATCCAGTGAGTGACAGGAAGGGGAAGTGCTCGGAACGGGTGCAAAGTAGAGAAAGAATGTGCAGGTAAATTGGAGGGTTGCTGAAGAGAAGAGTGAGAGCGAGAGAAAGAGAGAGCAAACGTGAAGCGTGTTGGGTCTGTTTGTTGAGTAAGATGTGCTTTGTTGCAAAGAGGGGCCGAACACAGAATTTATCCTCACAAGCCAATATGCAGGGGCTCTGGGCTGAGATAGAGTGGAAACATACCACTGTTGACTCCCAAAGGACAACTCAAAATGATGAAAAGTCAGTAAAAGGATGCACAAAATAGAATCTACTTTTCATGTCTTGCAACATGTGGTACAGCATGACCTGTTGTAAGATGTTAGTTAGTAAGCTTCCGTTGGCAGAACTTCAAAAACTCTGACTGAAGATCACTAACAATGCTGTGTGTACAAACAACATGCCATCACAAGAATTAGCAGGAAATCATAAAAAAAATAAAATAAAAAAATAAAAAAATTCTGAGGTTCTGGTTCTCGGGCTTTCCTATGTGAAGTTTACATACTAGGGCTATGCATGTGGTAAGTGTCCTGCGTTCAAAGCTCAGCACTAGTAGCAGCTGGTGCAATAAGTAAGCAGAAGGATTTTTAAACTTTAACAAAAGTTTACATTTTTTTTTACATATTTTCATAATTATGATGGACTGACTAAAGAACGTCTACACATTAAGTCAGCTGAGCTCAGTCATTTCCATTCAGAAACTTATTTTCCACAAGAGCTTCCTTAAACAAAAACATCAGCCATAAGCAGCCAAACATTATACCACCATGAAAAGGCTCATTCATTTGCATTAATAAAAACATGAAAAGAGATTAACGACATCTATGTAAATCACTTTTAAGTACTGTGTACATGTCTCTGTGAGCCATAAGAGCTGCGGTCCACCCATTGATTCACAGTGACTGATACGCATGATATTTGACTGGGTGGAGCACATAACATCGTCCCCTGGAGACGATTAACAGACCACAGAGGCTCTTTGAGGAGAATGGTAATTTTTTTGGAGGGGCACGGATCACCAAATTGATGCAAGATTGCACAGAAGAACATGTGAAGAGAACTAAAATGTGTATTATTGAGCTGTGAGGGCTGGTGTATCGAAAGGGCCTTGCATGGAATGCTTATAGGGGAGGAAGAAAGACTTTGTCAACAAAATTCCGTGTTTAGAAGTGGACAAAGAAAACAAGTAAGTATTTAAGTGAGTGCCAAGGTCCGGTGAGAGGAGAACAGTCCATTTGATGCTGAGGCAGGCGGAAAACGCAGCGGGGGATGCAAAGAGCGAGGCAGAAGGAATGCATAGTTAGAATAGCCATTTTTGAATGTGTTCAAGCTTGATGCCAATTTTGATAAGACATATACTTATTGATGTAAGTCGGGTGACCAATTGCGAGGCTGTGCATGCCAAGATGGATTGTTCAAACAGTGGCACTTGTGTTTTAGCAGTTAGTTAATCCTCAATGAACACAGAGGCCAGTGATTGCGTAAAAAGTAGCTCCACAAGGACCAATTCGACAGCTAACACGTTTCTTTCTATGTAATGCTAATGCTAAACACAGCATATTTGACCTCAAGGCAGAATTGATGACTGAAACATTACAGCATTTTAGACAGGATTAAATGAAGCTCAGACTGTTCACATTTCAAAAGCTGATAAGAAAGTTCAAGTTCACCTCACGATAAGTCAGGCTACAAATTAGAGGAAGCTCACGTGTGCGTGTTCAAATTTGACCTTTTTGGTCATACATTCATCTAGAATTCATGTTTCTCCACTTGACTTTACTCACCTCTTATGTGGTCGGTCTATACTACAGCAGGAAACTGTGAAGACTACGCATGCATTGGATAAATTAGATGGAACAGGACAAACAATAACAATAGAGGGAATGAAACATTCCTGTATTTACTCACATCATTTTGCAGCTAGGAGGGGTTGTGACAGAAAAGGTTTTTTGTAGTCAATGCTAATGTGACTGAAGTTGAGTCGTCTAGTCATTTATGTCATCAATATATTTTCAGTACAGTGTAGCGCAGTGGCCCCCAACCTTGTTTTGCGCTATGGAATTGTTCCACGTAGACATAATTTGATGGACCGGCATAGGAACAAATATAAACAAATTAGTAAATGCGATTCTATGTTACGCTGAACGTAGTTGTTTTAGTTACTGACAGCCCTGCCCTTGTTTCTCTTCATCTCATCTTGTATTGCATATGTATAGCATAGCGTGCTGCTAAAGGTTGAATATCTTTGACCATGAACAGCACCTGACTTATCTCTACTACAGTTGGTGTTTGGTAAAGTCGTAGATAGTCGTATGACATGAGGATGTTTACGTTCAATTAGCTAGCGCTAGCAGATGTTGCAGAGCAGTTCTGCTTTTAGGGGACTATTTGAGGAAAGACTTGAATATTTGCTTCTGGTTTAACATTTCCACAAGCTTTGTGTACCAATGCTCGTTTGCTGTGCGGCCCCACTACCCTCCTCACCTGTTGCTTTCTGTGAGGCATCCATTTTGCTCATGCAAAAAACAAGTGATTAGCATTTAGTTGACTTCAAGTTCTAAATGTCATGGACAAGATCCACCAAGTGTTCAAGACTCTAGATCAGGGGTGTCCAAACTACGGCCCGGGGGCCATTTGCGGCCCGCCATCCATTTTGTTTTAGTGGCCCGCGACATATGCTAAAAATGGCATTTGACTCGGTTCAATTAAAATAAAAACAAAGATGTTTGGAGATGGTCAAAGTAAGAAGGGAGCGCGTCAAAAAACACAGGTGCTATTAAAGGTTATTTTAGTTAACTAAAAACAAAACAAAAACCCTAAAATTCAAAAAACAATTTTGTTAACGTAATAAAATAAAAACGAAGGTGCTTTTTAAAAAAGAAAACTAACTGAAACTACAAACTACAACTAAAACTAACTATAATTATAGCAAACATGTCGTTTTAGTCTTTGGTAATTAATTTTAATGCACCAGACTTTGGGGATGATTTTAAATGTGATTTTTAGTAGATTTATTTTGATATAATAATGACTTCGCCCCCATGGTGTTTTTTAAAAATTGCACAAAATACTACACATAAAAAAAAACTAAAACTAATACAAACTCCTCAGCTCCCCTGGTAAGGTCTATTTGAGGGTCTGTCAAACAGTCAAACCTGGGAATAAGGGGCAATAAGGAGGAGAGTGTATCCGAGGGGCTGTATCCCTGACTGAGTTCACACCGGGGGAACGAAGACCAACGGGAGATGGAAAGATGTAAATGGAAAAGCTGACAGGAGAGTGAATGGATGGTTGCCAAGGTGGCTAAGCAGTATGTGCTTATTGAGTGTAGTGTTCCGGGAGAGCTGAATGGGTCAAACTGTTCTGATGCTTTTACATGGAGGTCAGCTTGTGACAAGGGGTGGGAATCAATAAGCAACCAGTGATAAACATTATTGGACTATTTTTGATGGACTTTTTTTTAGCGCTTACAACTACATCATATGGTGCCCAAAGCGCTTTACAATGCCTCACATTCACCCATTCACACACCAGTGGTCAACTGCTGCCATGCATGGAGCTGCCAGGTCCACTGGGAGCAAATCGAGGTTCATTGTCATGCTCATGGAAACTTTAACATGGTCGCCACGGGTGAGGATCGAACCCACAACCTCACGGATAGGAGACGACCACTCTACCACTGAGCCATGTCACCCCACAAAACAAGACTAATGGCAAAAAACATTCACCATACACAACACGCATTAGTTGCCGTAGCTTCAGAAACAAAAACAAAAAAAAAGATTTTGTAAAATGCTGTTTAATGTATGTTTATGAATGTATGTTTAATAATGTTTTACAACTGATTTAAGCTCCAAGACGTGCATGAATGAGTTTTGTACAGTTGAAAAACGTAAAAATAAATGTATGTAAAAACTGATTACTTTTCAAAATTGTCTTGAAATCCACAGGTCAACCTCGGTCCCTGAGCGGACTGTGTTCAACTCCACTGCAAAGTACTTTCAATGAAAAGAGGAGGGGAAGGAGTAGGGGGTGATGAAGAAGAGGAAATGGGGGATGAGTATGAGAAAGGAAGAGGAGAAAGTAGCGATAAACTCTCTAAAATTGTAGGTTTCTGAGATTACACTGGCATTTCCTGTACATGTTGTCTCACACTGTACATGCGCACGTGCATCCTCGAAAATGGGATCATTAGAACATCTTATCTTTTACCATTTCCATACAAACAAGCACATTCTCCTTAAATGTAATCTTTCCTCCCTTGTAACTCCTCCACCTGTGCTCTCTCGTCCTCCAGTTTTTCATCAGCCTCGCATTCTCTGAGGACCACCCAGCATTTCGTCTCACATGTGGTCCTTTTCTCCATATATTTCACTTAAGTGTGCTTTCATTTTACGACCTTTGCCAACGTCTGCTTTCATTGAATTCGCCTTAACAAACAACCTAATGTTTCCACTCAGGTCGCCACGACAACAGACCCTCAATCCCTCCTCGTCCAAGTAACCCACAATTCCCACCAGCAGCAAGTTAAGAGACCCCAGTCAAGTGTGATTTTGCTTCATGATGACAGCTTGGGGGCGGTCCTTTGTAACCATGGCGATGAGAGAGCGAGCCTTTTAAAAGCTACTTGGCAAACATTATGACTGGTGATAGCGGACATGTGAATATGTCCTTAAAAACACTTGTTCACACATGGATAAAAGTTACACACAAACAAGCAAACAGCTGTTTCTCCTGCATTTATTTTCCCAGGTTATGGAACCAAACTTGTATAATAATATTTAAAGATGTTTGATATTTGGAGTCTATTCCAGCTGAAATGATCTATCTGGGTTGCAAACAGCCACTGGGCCATAGTTTAGACACCGCTGGTATATGCTAATTTTGCATACGTGCACTAGACTGGATTCTATCTTTGGAGGACACTGCAGCGAGGACAGATCCTGCGCAATGTCACAAAGTTGGTCGGAGCTGCCATAAAAAGAAAAAAAAAAAATACTAAAAAAAAGTTGTTAAAAATAGTTTGCACTTTGCATGAATACACATAACAGTACACACTTCCTCAAAAAAACCGCTTCCTCGTCATTTTTGGATACTGTACCATCAAAATAAAATATAGACAGCAATGGCCAATTGGCAAAGTTAGATAAGTCAATTTTATATATATCTACATGACCCTAAATCAAAGTTTTCAAACAGAGGGCCTCTGACACTGTATTGCACTGCAAAAGGGAAGTAATAAAGAATCTGTTATATCACTGGTGTTGGCCGAAAGAGGCAACAGATTCTCATGGGCAAAAAATACAAAGTTTTACATCACAATCATCCAGCAACAACGCCATTTGAACAAGGATGGGAATAAAAAGTGTTTATTTGATCTTTAACAATTTCGATGTGGATTCAACGTAAGTTACGATGACCAGCTGTTACGGATTGACTGTGGTAGTCCCGGATTTGAGCCTTGGGTCCCGAGTCCCAGCGGATTTTGTCCCAGTGTTACGCAGGTCCCATCCCGTAGTCCCGTTTTTTGCCATGTGTATGTCAATAACAATGTTGTCATAGCGATTCATACGATAAACCCATTAAATTGCATCTACTCCCTAGCAGGCGTGTTTTCATCATATCGAAACTAGAAATACTTCCTGATGCCTTCGGTGCCGGTTGGCATGGGTTCACTTCTCCGCCTGGGAGACTATGTGTGGCTTACGTGATGTTAGCTTGTGTGAGTGAGTGAGTGAGTGAGTGAGTGAGTGAGTGAGTGAGTGAGTGAGTGAGTGAGTGAGTGAGTGAGTGAGTGAGTGAGTGAGTCAGTGAGTGAGTGAGTGACAAAAAAAATAAATAAAAAAACAAAATAAAAGAAATACTTCCAGTTCCTACTTTAGTTTCTAAGAATCATGGGAAATGTAGTCCTACTAGCCGAACGCTGCGATCGCACAGTCAGGCCCAACGCAAACTTTTCTGGAGGGATATTTCGAATGATAAGGAAAACGACACTGCCCAATAGCTGTCGGGCTGAGCTAAAAAGGTTGGATAATGGTGAGCGCGTCTTGTTTAGCGCTGTTAAACTGTCAACCAAGATAGAATTTGTATTAGCAACTAGGGGTGTGAATTGCCTAGTACCTGACAATTCGATTCATATCACGATTCATAGGTCACGATTCGATTCAATACTGATTAATCCCGATACGAATTTACAAGTGGATTGTTGCGATTTGTTTTTTAATTTAAATTTAGAAAATACTAATCAGTAAACTTGTACAGTGTAAGATTTGTATGAAACTGTATTATTTATTTATCTGAAACTTCAATCTTATACAGGTTGTAATCTGTTTCATGTTTGAGCAGCATTCAAATAAAATATTAAGGCTTAATGTTCCATTAATATAACATTCTTCCATGCTTAAGGTGTGAACCCTAAGACGTTTTGGTGAATATTTTTCCATCAACAATGGATATTTAAAAATCGATTCGGCCGCCTATTGAATCGATTCGAGAATTGCGCAATGTAATATTGCGATATATTGCCGAATCGATTTTTTTTAACACCCCTATTAGCAAAACAACTGATTTTCCCCCTCCCGGTCGATTAATTTTGTGAAATTGTAGCATCCAGGTTTTTACTTTTAAAAATCTGGTCACGCTAGTGTAAGTGCTGTCTAAAGAAGTGAACATTATTTGTGCTACATATGCTAACCAATGTACCATGCTGCCTAAAATATAGCATATTTTGACATGAAAATGCTCTATTTTTAATGTGGCAAAGACTGACCATCATTTGACACACTACTGCACCACTGTCATTTGTGTTACATGTGTTCAGATTGTGTTCAGCAGACAGACATATGCAAAACACACATAATAACTATGTCTGATTAGGCCCGACACCTACCATTATACCACCACCACACCTTCATCTCAAGAGCCCAGATGAATGTGATTAGTGTTTAAGGCGTCACAGAAAGCAGTTGTTTAGTGATTACCGCTGCCTCCATTCTGTCACTTCAAATAAACTGACATGTATATAACAGCTATTATAGCCATCACTCATTGTCATTCTCCTCCAACATGCCACCCACAGAGGGGCTCAAGCCAGCAGGTAGAAAGGCGTATGTTCAGTCAGTGTTTTGCACAAGAAAAAGACCTCCCCAACATGTATTGTGACAGAGTCTGCCTTACGCAACATTTTTTGTGATTTGTTGTACATTATCATTTTTTGGGGGGGAAACACTTAAGGCTACCCGATCACACTTTTTGGGACCCAAGTCCAAGTCCGGACTAAAACTAGCTAGACTGGACTAAAACCCTCATTAATAAGGAATAACTGCATTGATTTATGACCACCATGTTCAAGTCAAGTCATCTTTATTTATATATTCTGAGCTCTGCGTGAATTTGACAATATTTGCAATGTGACAGGTGGATTCAGAAGGAAGTGACAAAAAACAGAACACGTACGCGGACGTTTTTTGGTCACTTCTTCTTCTCTCCACTTTGTTCCCCCTCCAGTGAGGAAATCACCTGTTTGCGTGCACGCTAACGCGTCGGTGTCACTGAGTTTTGCCTCCCTCGCAGGTGTCTGACCCGTAACTTTACACCCCTTCCCTCTTATTCATGCATGAACATGTGGAAAATCTGGCACACAAACACCTCGGCTCACAGAAATGTGCCATCACTGGAGACGGGTAGACAAAAGAGGACAGACAGTACCTTGCATGCATTGGGATTATCAAAAAATAATTTATTTATGAGCGTGTGCATGATTAATAGATTCGACAGATGGAATAACAACATATTGGTCAGTTGATTAGAGTAATACAGTAATCAAAACACTGGCCTTATTTTTTCTTAATATTAATTCAACAACAGTATTATGTTAGCGATTTTAATACAGCTTACCATCGCTAGTTAGAACATATTGTAGCAACCCTTGCATATAGTTCACAAACTTTGTAGTTTCCTATGGCCTGGAGGGGTCATGAAGGCCACAGGAGACGTTTTTTGTAAGCCGAAAACATTAATAGCTGCAGCCCTAGATGGCAGCCAGTGTAGTAAAACCAACTTTCCACCTTTATTCATACCAACATAGGCCTAATCATATCATAAGGATTCATGCATTATTTACTGAGCACACATGGGGAATCATTATCAAGATTCCTAAAATGATTACATGAGTTTTCACTGGCCCAAGCACCGCCTCAACAAAAAAAGTTTTGTGGAAATCTTTTAACTGCTTTCTGCACTGTACTGCTAGCTAACAAAAGCAGCAATCAAAACATAAAAAAAAAATTGTTGCTATAGCGACTGCTTTATTTATTCTGTCACTGCCCGTGTCTGTATCTGGGACATTGTGAAACACGAGTGCGCCGCAAACCGTGTCTGTTTGTTTTGTAAAAAGAAAGCGTGACAGAGATCACATCACAGTTGGCTCGATAAAGCCCCCCGCACCCATTTGTGATGAATACCACTGCCAGGTCAAGCTAATCAGCTTAACCTGACACAATGCTGCAAACATTTCTGTCAGCTGATTCACACATACGCACATTTTTTTTTTATGACTGGCTAATCTGGCATTGAGTGGTTTACACTTGGCGGCAATACGTCTTTATTGGCTAGTCTGTTGAAAATTAATACTATGTGCAAACCAAACTGCTTTCCCAGGAATTCCAAGAACTGCGCTCATACAACTGAACTATCTTGGCTAACTTTTCGATCAAAACATACAAGCTACAAAAGGAAACTTTGTCTTCAATGCCTCCATAAATACTTTGCATGTACACAAAAACATCCATCCATCAATACAGCTTGTCCTTTATCAGGAAGTCCATCCCAGCTGACTTTGAATGAGTACACCCTGGAGTACACCCAATCACAGGGAACATATTGACTTGGGATGTCACGATAAGGGCAATATCGTGATATTAAAACTGCCACAATATCGTCGTCGTGGTGTTCACAATATTTAAAAGGAACACATCTGTTAAAAAAAAAGTCAGGTTGATTTTCCTTTGAGCAGATTGAGCGCCCTCTAGTGGCTATTTTATTAGTGCAATTTCATTTTCATTAGAGATGTTTTGGCCTTCTATGTTTAAAATATATGCTAATTGTCAGATGGAGGGGAACCTAATTTGCTCGTGAAGCGATCAATGTGTGCTTGCATTAGCAAGTAAGAGCCTCACTGTTGTTATTAGAGATTGTCTGTGGTTTATAACCATTGCTGTTATGTACAAAAGCACAATTGTGCTTTTTTTCAGTACGAGCTCTTTTTTTTTTTACAATATTGTGATCTTTTTTAACGCCCCCACAATATTGTGATAATTATCTTATCGTGACCTTCATATCGTCATAATATCGTATCGTGATGTTTGGATATCGTTACATCCCTAATATTGACAAATACATATTCTTATTGCTTATTTTGGGAATGTGGGAGAAAAGTGCAAACCACTAGTGCACTATGCAAACCCATCATGTATTTCTCCATCGGTTTATTATAATGTGACATTTAACATCATGTCAATTTCTCAATCATTAAATTGTGCAGGTGTACCTAATGAAGTGTCCGATGGTGAATAAACGATCCATTATTAGCCACAAGTGGATCCATGCACCGCCAGCAGCAGTATATGTCAGAGTCAGACCATCCCGTGTGATAACCTGCAACCTGACCACCTGACACCTGCGCATCCCCATGGTGACACGTCAAAACAACACCCAGCTCTCATTCCGTTTTTTTCTTCTATTCACACTGAACGCAGCATTCCCAGCACGCACGCAACTTCTCCTCACATGTGATCACTGTTTATAATAACCAAAAGTAGCCCAAATTACAAGTTGTGTCTCGGCCAAGCACTGCAAAACATGTGCGCTCGTGTGGGAGTCGAACCCGGATGACGTCCAACTCTGCAGACTCCAGCTGCATGAATGAAAAGCTCAAATTTGAATGGGTAAGGTTGGAAAAAAGCTTCCCATCAATTCCCATTATGTTCAGTTTTATTTCTTCAGTGCATTTGGGGTCATCTTTTCCAAGTTCCATGTTCGTCGACATGTTGGAGAGTCAATCCCACTCAGCAACTTTGCATTGAACTCAGCTTCTCATTGGATTCTTTGGCTTGTAATCTGCCGCCTGTCAAACAATGCCATGTACACAATCTTTTCCAATACGCCCAGAGGACACAATGTCATGAGTCATCTGTCAAACCACACACAATGGCACACAGTATTTATTCCTGCATGGGAGTGTACTGCAGACACGATCACAGTGAGACATATTACCATTAATTGGCCTCAAGGAGCGTATGAGTACACTACCAACAGGTGTGTATACAATAGCTTTCAGAAAAAAGTACAAATCCCCAGTAAAACTCGTAGTTTCTTTTTTGATAGCATCTGTTTTATTACGTCTATTTACATTACATATTTGCAATGGCAATGCAGAATGTTTCCCAAATGAAAACAAGAGCGTCCCAGAGCGGATCCGGTTCATTGTAAGTTCCGCAGTACCGAACTTTGCGCAATCAGTGTACAGCTTGTGTCCACTTGTAATGTTTGATCTCAGCGCCAATATCTGACATTTTACCTCATACTGGTAAGTATTTAGTTTTTTTTTCCCCATTGTGTAGATAGATACATCATAGAAATATTCGAAACTGTCTTTAATAAGATACAGCACAGTTCCACAACAATAATAGTGAGTCTGGTTGGTATGCGTACCAAAAGGGCTCCCTCTACTGGTACGTCAAAGAATCACTGTCTAATGTCAATTAAGTTACATTCAATTTTTAAATGGATCCAGCGACACCTTCTGAAAATAATCGTATTTTTCCAGATTTTTCAGGAAGCACAAAAAAATTAACCATTTGCATCATTAGTGAATGACTTGGCAAATTTGGCAAAAATTGACAATTTTTTCAGAGGGTGATGACATTTGATTTTCATCTGTTTGAAATGTTTGAGCACTTGTTTAGGTAATTTTTATTATTTATTTATTTATTACCTTTGTGTACAATATATTTCAATTAAGTCGTTATTTAGTATATGTAGTTTGCTAGTGTTATGACTGTTTTGGGTTAGGTCAAGGGGTCATTGTGTTCTTAAGGTCCCGTATTTGCTCACTTCTGATCATGATCACAAAGCTATCAGTTGCTATGGTACTATAATTATCATTCGGTCCTGTATTTTAGGTTGTGTATTTGTGACTCTTGTTTTGTCATATAGACATTTATTCTGTCATATAGAATTGTGCATTGCCCTAGTGAGAGTTACTGAATGAAACCTGTCAGTATGTTGTGGTTTCGTAAAATTTTAATGTGATGTTAATGTTTAAACTGCACATAATTTGACAGTGTCTTACAATAATGTTAATATGCTGGGAAATAAAACTACATCATGTGTATACAGGTAGCTAAAAAAATAAAAAAAAAAGAACAGTAGCTAAAAAAATAAAAATAAAAAAAGAACAAACAAATACAGTGTTGAACCTTGCTTGTAGTCGACTACTAATATTAAAGCATGGGATTATCTTGTGCTGATTTCTACTTAATTAAAGTATGCCTTTCTGAAACAGAGCAAGCAGAAACCTGATCGTGCCAGCAAAGAAGACAAGCTGAGCAGAGGAAACGTCGATCTTTTACACTTTGGGGGCAGTGAGTAGTGGCTGCGCCATGCGTGCGTAATGGTCGACCATCACCTCCTCTCGTACACTCTCAAGAGGGACGTTCGAAGCTTTGGTGTACTTAAAAGTGTCTCTCACTATGTGTAGGACAATAGGGTTATAAAAATAGCCCACGTTGCGTGCGCCGTCTTGCAGAGCAACACTTTGTTCATTGGATTAATGAAATAAAGCCTCCAATTAATTACGCAACCGCTCGTTCAGTAACATTGAATTTACTACTACTTCGAACACAACGGGATTATTGTGGATTTAATGAAACAGAAATTGTTACCAGTTGGTGGAAGAGCGAGGGTTAAGGATATCCTCCTTGGCCGTGAGCAGTGACAGGCTGTAGGTATCAAGGTTCACCGTTTGCATGCTCATGGTGCGTTTAAGGGTCCAGACCTCTTCCCGCAAGATCGACTCTTCACTGGTCCCCCAACTTGTGATCGGGGTGCGACTATATGCTGGGATGAGCCACAGCGGGGAAAAAAACAACCACGGCCGTACACAGTGGAGAGTCCGAAAAAGAAGAAGAAAGCAGTCCGCGGAAGGCTTACACGCAGGTTGCACGCAACGTGGGCTCAAGTTTCAAAGTGGAACAATCCGTCGTGCATGCAGCCGCTGCGCACTCCCCTGCGTGGATCAGACCGGAGTGTGCACACTGGGCTTTGTGCAGAGAGGGGGCAGCGGAACGGAATAAGTTTTCGGCAAAAAAAAAAAAAAAAAAAAAAAAAAAGCCCCACCTCCTGTTGAGTGAGTGGAAAGCGTAATGACTTCACTGGCTGGGTAGCACCGTGCACACGAAAACGGCCAATCTTATTGGTGCGTCACTACTTAGAGTGTTTATTCTACATAATTTCAATTATTCTACAAAAATACTTGTGCGGGTTTTAATTACTTATTATTTATTCTACATAAATCATTTCATTTATTCTATATACATTTAATATACATAAATACAATTATGGTTTTATACTTAGAGTATTTATTTCACATGAATAATTTCATTTACTTTATATAAATCCTCGTATGTATTAATTATTCTACATAAATACTTTTATTTATTATACATTAATACATTCACAGTTTTATACTTAGAGTATGTATTTATTAATTGTTGTAGTATGTATTATATATCTCTCAGAAAATTTTGTTTGTCAACCATTTTGCTCACAAAGAGGGGGTTCATAAGCCGAGGTCCTAATAGCCAATGCCGAACTAATGCATTGTAAAATAAAAATAATTAAAAAAAAAAAAAAATCTGCAACATGAAACAATGATATGGTTAATTAAAGAGATGGGTAGTGGCAATGTAGCCACTTTGAACTACCAGTCATTCGCTGTCTGTTTTGTTGAGCTCCACTCGCCACAGTCACTCCACACATCCAAATAAAGCCATTTACTGCAAAAGAAGGAGCAATTTCATGGGAACTGCGCATGACGAAGCCTGTGTGTGGCATAAAACAAAGAGCAACGGGAGACTGCGTGGCTGTCAGATTGTGACAGAAAAACTGGTTGCACAATCAAACATTGTCATGAATTGATGCTCAGACATGCACCCATGAGCACACAGACTGAATTCAATACAAAACAAACACATTCACACACACTACTGTAGGAACACTGAATGGGCCTGTCCGTGGGCCTTGTGGATGATGAAGTACCCTCATGAGCTTGGGAACCCCTTTTGAGATTGTTTGTGGAAATCTAGGACAAAAGTCAAAGATTCAAATGGCAGCTTTTTTTTTTTTTTTTTTTTTTAGGAGTCATTTACTGCGATTGGCTGGCAACCAGTTCAGGGTGTACCCCGCCTACTGCCTGAAGCCAGCTGGGATAGGCTCCAGCACCCCCACGACCCTTGTGAGGAGCAAGCGGTTAAGAAAATGGATGGATGGATGGATGGATGGATGGATGGATGGATGGATGGATGGATGGATGGAGCCATTTAAACATGGTAATAAAAGTGAATTGAGTTAGCACCAAAATTCTTTCGACACTTTTTGTCAAATGTTCAGTTTGCTGTTCCCAACAATCATACAGTTGGCAATTTAACATGCATTGTCAATCAAAACCCAACATTATTATTTTTGCAAAAGCAGACTTAATACAAATCTTGGTTTGGATCTAATTAATTTGTGCTTGTGTGTCTAATTTAGTGGTAGCTGAGCATGTTTTCAAAATCAACAATAATCAATAATTTAAAATAAAAGTCAGACTGAAATGTTTAAATAAACCTAAAATACAAATACAGAAACATGACCTAAATACATGAAAATGTCACTACCGTGCATGTGGTCAGCACATCGTCGTTTGCATACTTGTGTTTTCTCTGCCATCCTCCCACATTCCAGAACACACATGCCAGGTTAATTGAAGACTCCAAATAACCCACGGTTAACCTTTCCTTCCATTGATCATTATGGGAAATGTCAGGTTACTCACCAATGGGGTCTGTCTGAAAATTACAGCAATTTGTTTACATTCAGCTGCTGGCGCTGAAGCCATAGCTAACACAGGTGAAGTCATGTACAACGCGTTAGACTGTGAAAAGAGAGAAAATAATAATAATAATAATAATTATTATTATTATTATTATTATTATTATTATTATTATTATTATTATTATTATTATTATTTATCTGTTTATTTATTTATGTATGTATGTATGTATGTATTTATTTATTTATTTATTTATTTATTTATTTATTTATTTATTTAATATGAACAGCAACTTGTTAGTTATGGTTGTTCTTTTGTTTTTTTGTTGTTGTTTTTTACTGCGATTGGCTGGCAACCAGTCCAGAGTGTACCCCGCCTACTGCCCAGAGCCAGCTGAGATAGGCTACAGCACCCCCTGCAACCCTTGTGAGGAATAAGCTGTCAAGAAAATGGATGGATGGATGGATGGATGGATGGATGGATGGATGGATGGATGGATGGATGGACGGGACGGACGGACGGACGGACGGACGGGCGGACTGACGGACGGATGGACGGATGGACGGACGGACGGATGGATGGATGGATGGATGGATGGATGGATGGATGGATGGCTGTTTTTATCCATCTCAGTTGGGGGGCACGTCACAGTTGCTCAGGGCTCAGGCAATGACCAATCACAGCTTACCTGTTTTCTGAAGTTGAGCTGTGATTGGTTGTTGGGACCTGAGCAACTATGTCATTTTCACTTGATAGCAAGTAGCGAAATGGCCGCCTTCTGGTATTGATTAAAAAAAACTGCTGGATTTTGCTGCTTAATTCATACTCCACTAACGCAATATTAACCACAATGTCATATTTAGACTAGTGGGGCTGCATTCAACATAATTGTCAAGAAAAAATGTTTGGGGTTGTCGTCCCTTTTAAGCGCTCAATGAATAAAGCTGGGATGGTTGAATGAGTGTGAATTTTATTGGTATAGTATGTGTGCCCTGTGATTGGCAACGGGCGTAGCCTGCCTATTGCCCAAAGGCAGATGGGATAGGCTCCAGCTCAACCGTGACCCTGAGCTGGTAGGATTACATGCTTTTTAACAGTGAAACAGGTATAGTAACATTTTTTTTAATAGTAATGAAATTAAAGATAACAAACCAATGATTGAAGATTTAGGCCGCGGCGTATCTTCAGATTCTGGCCAACATCGGGTCTAACCCGCCTCTGCGTAGAGTTAGGTCTGCGACTGAGCGAGAGCCTATGACGAGAACATGCAAACTCCACACAGGGAAGATTTGGAGTCGTGTAATAATCCATAAATTAAAAATTCAACCTGTGTGATACCGTAAATGTATCGACTTCCTCACAGCTATGTGGTACTTGAACACGTGAAACAAATAATTCAGCACATCCTCATGCATGGTGCTGTTCTGAATCAAGCTTACAGGGGGTTGTTGGCGGCGGGAGGCTTCCATGACATCCTCCTGCTGCTATTATTCTTCCAACTTCCTGTTATTAGAGGCTCTCCTGCCCCTCCAAGCCTCTTGGTCCATATCTGGACATGTGAACTGCGGCGCTGTTAGAGTCCACTTTAGAGGACTGTGGCATTTCCTCTGCAAGGGTGCGGCGGTTATTGGCCATTGGGTCCAAATGTGGGATAAGTGCCAGGATGACCAGTGGGGCTTTGTGCACGTTTGTGCGTATATGTGTATAGAAATGGCCATTTTCTCCTAAATATGTCCTTCGCTAATTGCCACCAGCTCTTTGTCCAGCCCCCTGCCTTCCTGAGAGTCTAGACTAACAGACTGTGCTTGACAGCTTGTGGAGAGCTCCACTAACTCGCAAAATCCGCCCCTAGCCTCTTAGTGTACACTTAATTCAATTCACTGTCCATTTAACAGTAAGTTGATCGCGTATTGACTTGACACAAGCTGATAGATGTTGCTATGGTTCAGGACTGGGGGTTTTGTACCTTCAAAATGACAAGGCCAACTCCAAGTCCTCGCTAGAAAAAAAAAAGTTTCTTGGCGGGATGGCACAAATTAAGTTGAGTTTGAGTGGTGCATGGAAGGTTTATGTGACTTCAATCCAAGGGGCAGCCGAAAATGTAAAGATGTGTTGAAGCCTTTTCTTTCTTTTTTTTTTTTTTTTGTCCTTCTGTTGTCATTAGTCTTCGCTAATAATATATTCTCCATCACCCTACACCTTGTGATCATTTCTGCTCTCATCTAGGCGCTTATATAATCTCCTGTGTAGTCGTCCCTTTATCTCATGGATCCATAATTGCTACTTTTACAGTCTGAGCCTTTAACTCTTTGTTCCACATGCCAGTCTTTTCGCACACCTATCATCATCCAGACCAGCAGCAACAAGATCTGTAAAAAGGTTCGATGTAGCAATTGCTCTAGCTTTATTTGGGCCCAGTACTGTCCAGTTGCAGTGTTTATTATTAGATATTTTGGTGGAGTTTAACATAACATGGTATATGGCATCAGAATGACCAATGAAAAAGCTACTATATAAATAGCCCATACTGAGTCACAGCATACTGCTAGCCCAAAATATTAACATAAAGAACTCTAAAGTTAAGATAGACAAGCAATATACAAAGTAGATATTCGTCACAAGTGATAAGAAGAGCATAAAAACATTCACCTGACGAGAGAAGTCATTTGTGGTCTGTTTGTCATCATCATGTCAACTGCTGATTTGAGATACGATGAAATGCTACATACATAATAATAATATTGTGCATGTTAGGAGAGGTTTTATGTCAATGCTTGCCAAGTGTGTGCGTGTTTTGTGAGAGAGAGGGGTCAAAACGTGTGAATGTGCGTGTGTGTTCAGAGCAGGCCTCCAGATGAGGTGACTGCTCAGCTATGCGCCTTGACAACAACCTTGAGGTATCTTCCCCTTGGGCTGTGTGCGTGCGCGCGTCAGGGTTATTTACTTTTAGACTTTTCATTATGGTTTGTTTTTGTTTTATTGACTTATTTTATTCATTTGCTTTCAAAATAGTTTTTAGAGCAGATTTATTAGTTTGATTTTTTTCGGAAATGTGTCGTTTCACTTTAATTTCGTATTAGTTTTACTTTTATGTATGTATTTATTTATTTTTTTAGATATATGGAGTATTAGTCACCTTACTTTTTCTGGATGGCCGTACAGGAATGCCAAAATAAATTGAAATTAAACCCCAAAACTAATTTATTACATTAATTAAAACAAGTTGAAAATGCTTATTTAAAACAAAAATATGTCCATTTGTTTTATTTCGTTACGAAAATGTTTTCCCCAAATTTTTATTATTTCGTTTACTATAATTGTGTGTGCGCATGCGTGTGTGAATGCGCACGTACTTCCTGCGCATACATGTCATGCAATACAGTCCAATAACACAATCCAGTGTATTTGTATTGTTTATCATCCAGCATTCTACAGACCGATCAATGAAACCGGATTAATGAACCGAGCAAACACTAATCCAGCTCCTTTGTATACAATCTCTACGTCTTCCCTTATTGGATAAACATTTCCATGGCAACTGCACTCACAACATTTTTGGAAGTAGCCCCTCAATTAGATGGGAGACGTGAATAATTGTAGCAAGACAATTTTGGTGCCCTGTCGGCTACTTTTCGTGCTATTTGTATTTCACGAGGTCTGCTGGAGGAAGATGAACGTTTGGAAAACTAAGTCCAGGTGATTTGAAGCGCGCCCTCTGTTGGCGGTAATGGCACAGTGCAATTGGTTTTCAATGTTCCTGTTTATCTCAGTTTGTTTTATTTTTTATTTTATTTTATTTTTTTTAAACTTCATGATGTGACTGGATGGAAGTCTTGATTTGACTGAACCCAAGCAGAAGTTAGGCAAGTGAACCGCTCCACCACCAGTGATTCAATAATAGTATAATAATCTTCAAATCATGTATTATTTTCCTTTTTTGGTTCTTCGCCCTCAAAGTCGAAATGAAACGTTTTCATGTCCTGCTGAGTCAACCACTGGCAATGAGAGCCAGATGGGATGATGTCACAGCCCCACATGTGTTGGAACACGAGTCAGTCGGTCCATGTTCATAACAGAGGCGCATGAAAGTTGCCGAGGTCATGATTACAACTTTTCATCATCTAAATGTAAAGGTGGCAAAACTACTTTAAATAGAAGTATAGCTGATGGCGTCACTGAACTGCACACATGGAATATATCAGCAAGCAACTATTTCACATCCCGCAAACATATACCTTCCCTTGTCACTAATCTCAAGATGATGATCATCGACCACATCACTAACGTCACCATGACGACGCGAGGCCGCCTTCCTCGCGCGCGCGGCTTCCTCTGATCTCTCAGCAGAACGCCTTCATTAAAAGTTCCATGCAGCTCACCATGCGCTCGACTCCATATGAGTCACGGCTAAGTTAGGGACCCGTTTTTTGCTGACTCACTCTGCTCATATATGACTTTGATTTTTGTTAGATACTTTACAATGTTATAACTGATAATCCAATATGCCCCACACTGTCCCATTAAAAATATTCTCAAGTCATTTAGAGTTTCGACATTTTCTTTCATTTAACACACGCTAAATTTGTGTGTGTATTTTGAGCAACTTTAGGAAAAGTCATCAAATTACAGAGTGAAAATAGGCCTGCATTTAAAGGGATATTTATTGCTGACAAATGTAAAATTTGACCCGACCAATATGTAGGCTACAGTAAGGGGAGAAATGCTATGTAGAGTCCATTAGCATTTTTATATTATTTAATGCATACATGTATTTTCCGCACATTTGTGTGATTTAATCGCAAAATAACGTCATTTAAATTTGTTAGCACTTATACATTGTTTTTTTTGTTTGTTTTTTAACTACAACCAAAATAACAATAGTCACCATTCCTTTCAAGAGACAGTGAATAAATATTATCTTTGCAGAGGAGGCAAATATTTTGACAGCTCTTGTCATAAAGCAAGCTAATATTGTGGCTAGAGATTGTCACTTAAGAAATTAGTAAACACATTTAAATGATTATAATAAATAAATAAATAAATAAACAAATAAATAAATAAATAAACAAGAACTCCCATGTCAGGTTGACATGCAGGGTAAAATTGCCCTATGGCTTAATGACTCATTTTATCCACTAGAGGTCACTGCTGCTTCACAATTTCAGACCCAGAAGCAGTGTGTGAAATAAGGACAATCATTTGCTCTTTTTAATTATTATGATTAAATAGCAGCATGACATGACATTTGAATGGAATATTTTATTTATATTTGCTGACAGAAACCCTAAATAGAAGTTTAATTTTAATTCAAAAGTAAAAAAAAAAAAAGAAAAAAAAAAGAAGAAGAAGACATTTTTAACTGTCATGCCAAAACTTATCATTTATAATGTATGTTCTTGGTGTTAATAAATATAATAAATACATTTGTGGACCTCATAGAGTCGTTCTCTTGAAGTTGTGTTGACATCACGCTAGATATCACTTTGTGTCACTTTGAGTGTGGAACGTAACTTAATATTTTCTTTAACTACGACACACTCAAAATAAGTGACTGGATTTCCATCTTGAAAACACAAATCTGTCAGCTTCCTGCATTAAATTTGAAACACGACATCATGGCATATACATGAGGACAGAATGCTAACTGTGAAGTCCCAGAATTCTTCACTTCAAGCTGTAGTAAACACTGTAGTTTCTCTCTCGTATGTATGCTAATGGTTAGTTTGCTATGCGTCTCGATGGAGGAATGCGGTCTCCTCCTGCATTTTATTTCTCAATTATCAGTTTTCTTCCACATACACAACTTTACAAAACAACTGTAGACAGATTACTTCACCCAGAGAAGTAACAGGATGGATTGATCGTGATTGAAAAAACTAAAGAGTTTTGAGTAATGCATTATTGGCATCACTGGCACTCACAATTATATAGTATAAACAAACAAGTCTATATAATATGGGACATTAAAATTAGTATGATGATAAATTCAGAATTTTTAATAATGCTGTATATTTAATTGTATTATTTTCAACACATTTATTTTATATATTATTTTTACAAAAAAATATACATGCATAATATTTGGACTGCTGGATCATGTATGCATCAAAACAATACACAATAGACAAGTTCAAAAGATTAACCGTTTTAATAAAATCCATGTCAAACATCAAAATACTGAAATGGCAACAAAAAAAAAAAAAAAAAAAAAAAGGGAAATTTTGTACAAATCATAGCCGTTCTAAAATATTACAAACTGTTTCAAAAACATTTTTTTTTTTTCAAACAGTAGCAAACATTCTGATTGTTTAATTTTCTTTTTCTTTTTGAAAGCCCTTAACAGTCTCGGGTGAAGGTGGTACGTGTGCTCTTTGTTGTTATGGTGATACACATATGAGCAGTGGAGGTTAATAAAAGTCACATGGAAACAAAAGTGCACAACTATTCTAATTAGTCCACACAATCCTCCGCAGCTCAAACATGACGTCCATCTTCTCAAATACTGGACTTCACTTTGGATAACGACTATCTTAATTCATTAAAGCATCATATTATACATGGATGTCACAGCGAATGTTTGCATTTAATCCTACATGATTATTCACACTGCATCTGAATAGTGGAGCGGTATACAGTAATACTGAACGTGGAGTAATGATGTCAGTAATAAGATGAGTTGTGATGGAATATAAAGACTTCAGCGTATTGACCACAAAAGGTTTCATTATAGGCTACATAATAGAAAGTGCAGGCACCTAATAAAGAGTGCAGAGAACTGCTGGTGTGCAGGGTTGTTTTACAATTCAACTGTTGAGCAGATAATACAACAACAACAACAAAACCTCGTGTCATCGCTGCTGCTTTACTTTGCAAAAACAAAAAACAAACAAACAAAAACTCCAAGCTGCCTAATGTTACTTCTGCATGTGGTTACTTTTTGGCTTAATTGACTTGAGAAGTGGAGAATGGTAGTAGTGGTCAGCCTGTACAGGGCTACAAGTGTGAACATTTTCACTCAAGGCACATGAACGACTCCGTTGTAACAGTAAAAACTACACGATGAAGACAAACAACTAAACATGACATCTGTGTGCAGTATAACTTTGGCCCGTGAGAGGTCGCCATAGAGACGGTTGACTTAGCGCTCACAATATTTTATTTTTTTTTGTCATCCAATTTAAGATGGTCACTCTTTTCATTTCGATAACCATTCCACCTGATGATTGCCTCTTAGTTTTTGAAGCATGCTTATAAACATCCCTGCATATTATTCTTATTATTTTTATGACAAAGCTGAGTGAAAGTGTTCTGTGTACAAAAGTCAGAGCTTCTAAAAATTGGGTTAATTTAGGTCAATCAAAAGCAAAAACCTGTGCTACAATCATCCAGGTTCTGCTAAGCACAGAAAGGTCACAAACAACTTCAAAAGAAAAATGCCTTCCAAAGCAAAGTGACATTATTGTAGAATGTTAACTGTACTGCCCCCTACCAACACATGCTTGAATAACAGTTTGAAATCTTCATTTCAGGAATCAACGCCCCCCCCCCCATATCACAACTCCTCTATGGCCTTCTGTCCATGGCATGAGTCTTTCTCCATCCAAATAATCCACATAAAAACAATAATCTGCAGAAATCGTCATTGCAGAGATCAATTCAAAGTCATCGTCTTAGAAAATTGAGTTGTGATTCCAGTGCGGGCTAATGTATAAACCATTATGTTGACTAATTTTGTCCGACAAAAGGCACATGGACTGAGAGAAGATGCTAATTGGGCCATACCAATAATTCATACAATTCGCCTTTCAAAATTCCCTAAAGTCCTGAACTGTTTTTGCCTTTTACACTTTTTTTTTTTTTTCTCTCGCTGAGAAATTGGCTTGGTTCTCACTTGGCTCTCTTGTTATCCAATTCGAATTCTATTTCAGGACTTCGTCGCAGCTCCCGCGGAGGACAGGGACTCAAACCATCCCAACTCTATCCCTTTTCTAGTTAAAGCGCAGAAAAGAACTCTTCACCGGAAAGTCTCACTTGTCACGCGACCACTGAAAGCCAAAGAATAAAATTAAATCTTAGCTGAACTAACACATTGGTGGTGAATTCAATAGAAAATCTGTGTAAAATCGGAACACTACACATTCTAAATTTGTATTATTATTATTATTACTATTATTTTTATACACAAGAAGCATGTGTTCAACTGAATGACCTTTTGGAAGCACTTTTAACAAAAGTGAAACACTAGAAATTCAGAACTAGGGCTGTGCAATCAATCAAAATTCAATTGCAATTTCTATTATTACACTCCACCATTACAAAATCAGCATAAATTGTACAAAAAACAAATATTACTACTAATTTTGAGTTTTAAAATGTTAAAATAATTAATTTACTAAAATTTTGTTTCATCCAAAAGGAACTTGCATACATTTAATTTTGTCTGAAGAATTTTTACGTTTAAACATTTTCTTGTTTTGTATCAAAAAAATAAATGATCATCCTAATCATGATTAATATTTTCTTCATAATCGAGCAGCCCGACTCAGAACTAATGTGTGTGCATGTGTCTTGTATTGTGTCTTAAGCACCATTTTTGATTCCAGCGAAAGGAACGGAAGGCAAAGTGAATATTTCGTCTTTCCTTCTGTGGAGGGATTCAAACGCCATCATGTGCCTTGTACTACAAAACCACTTGCCCGCCGCGTGGCTCTCTCTTTGCAACAAGGACGCAAGGGAAGCGGAAATGAAGCAAAGTGGGGAAGAAAGAGAATCACAGCTTTGGTATTCCGAGTGAGGTGAACACAGTTCATAAATGCACTCAATAACATGTTGCATGTGCTCGTGCTTTCTTTTAACACTCCTCACAATACTGTACATGCCAACGAAAGGAGTACTCGGGCCACAATGAAAACAAAATAGAAAAAAAAAGCGTAATTACAAGGGGGAGGAATGAAATATTTAAAAAGTGTAATGTAAGAATAAAGTCGTAAGTTACAAAAGAAAAAGTTAGGTTGCTTACAATAATAAAATCTCATTTTTAAGGACAAAAAAAGGTAAAATGCCATGAAAAGAAAATATCAATATTACAAGGAAACCAAACTTAAACCGCATTGTCATGAGAACAAAGTTTTTTTTTTTTAAATTCAATACAATTCATATTTGGACCTCCCTAGTGTCAGGTTTTGATTTGCACTTCCCCCTCCATTCCAGTGGTGTTCAAACTATGGCCCAGGGGCCAAAAGTGGCCCACAGCATACACTAAAAAAATATATCTGCTACTAATACATGTTTTTTGTTTTTGTTTTTTTATACTGTAGTGTTTTTAAGTAATGTAAATTAACCATTTATTTTCATAACACTGTACTGAAGATGTTTTCGACAACCTAAAATTGTCTCCTTCTATGAATTATTTTACTTTGTGAAAGCTGTTAAGGTATCACAAAAAACACAAAAAACAACACCAATATCTAAACAATATACAATTGCTTGATTGACTGACTTTTGGTGAACTTGATACATCAAAGTAAAAAATGTCAACATGGCCGTGGCATCCGGTGATTTTTCTGTTTGTGGCCCTCAAAGTAAAAAGTTTGAACACCCCCTGCTCTATTCACTGAAAAACTTTCATATTTACGGTTTTGTTTTTTTGCTCAGGCGCCATCTGGTGGTATTTTGGCATCAATGATGCATGGTGAAGTGAGTTTTAGACACTTACACGCACATCTAGACAACAAACCATTAGAATGGGCGTTACTGGTCAACAAAGTTTTTTTTTTTTTTTTTTTTACATAAGTTCACGTGTGCAAATATTACGACTTTACTCAAATACATAAGTCTGGGAATATTATTTGTTCAGTGTGGCCCTAATACTCCTCCTTCTACATACTACAGACAACAATGTACTGTAGAAGTCTCAGGCATACAAAGTGTGACTGTGTAGTGCTGGGGCCCTGAGCAGTGCTGCCCCCAGTGGTGCAGTGGTGTAAAGGCAGGCTTGCTGAGGCGCTTCCATGCAGCCTAGTGGCGGTGATGGACGTTACAGATTGCTTTTGTTTAATACTGTAATCCGTCGTTCCTCCAGGAAGAGGCGTCAAGTAAGGCTCCGTATTCCCGCCAACGCTATTGAGTGGTCACTTGGAAAGTTTCTGAAGTGCCGTTTGGCCAGTGGTCAATGTGAGTTTTTTTTTTTTTTTTTGGGGGGGGGGGGGGGGGGGGGGCTGTGGGAGGTGCAGGAAAGAGACGTCGTTAACTGCAAGGGTTTGCCCTCAATTTGAAAAATGTGCTCCAATTCAACAGTCAAGACAATCATGAACACTTCCTTGGAGGAGGCCTATTGACTTCTCTCGTGGTGTAAAAAGGTGCGAGGGGTTTCAAAAAAAAAAAAAAAAAAGAAAAAAAAAAAAGAAAAAAAAAAAGAAAAAAAAAAAAAGAAAAAAAAAAAAGCACGACTTATATCAAAATACTTAGTTACATTGTGTTACTTCCTGGATATCCAGTGCTGGTTGTATTAGACAGGTAGATCTTGGACAAAAGGTCTGTGTGTGCAAGCTAACAGTCTGTGTCGAAGTGAAGGCAGAAGTGAACCCCTCGCCCGACTCTTCAGGTTAAATTCAAACAAAAGTGGAGCTAATCGAGATGGAAGGTGGAGACGAGGAGATATTGACAGCCCTTGCTCCCGGTCCAATCACACAATGGACGGGATGAAGCTCTCGAGATGGGAGGGGAGGGGGACCAAGGAAGGGTGCTGCTGCCCCCTACAGGCCCGAGTGGGTCAGGGAAGCACTTGGTTCGAGCGACGCCATGACGTAGGCATAAATGCAACTCCCGTGGTTGAAAAGAGGCACAATACAGTACATTCCCTCTGAAAAGTGAGTCAGGTCTGCATCGAGAAAGAGTGAGAGAGAGCGATGGATGGGGAGGGTTCCAACTGGGACCTCTTCTTAGGAGACGTGCGTCGAAGAGGACGGCTGTTTCCAGAAGCACCAGCCTCGCTTGGTGTGCTGCTTGCGCAAGATCTCCTCCTCGTGCTCGCGCTCCTTCTGCGAGCGCAGGTAGCGGTCCTCCTCTTTCAGGAACCAAACGGGAGGCCAGCGCTGCTTCTCAAAGTGCCTCTGGTTGTCTGCATAGTGGCACACAAGTTGATGGAGTTTTAAACCCAAACATACTGCTCATTTTCCATGAATATACTCACAAATGTCTGGGATGATTAATCCATAATTCATGTTTTAGAGCAGAGATTCTCAACTGGTGGGTCCGGACCCAAAAGTAGGTCATGGACAGTGTTTGTATTTTGAGTTTTTCAGAACAGTATAGAGGCGTACCAAGTTCTCAGATAGAAGATACAATATTTGGGTAAGCATCAGGAATTGCTTCTCTGCAAATAAACAGTGTAGCTAGCTAGTAACATCATAGCTAGCAATATGCTTTTGGCAGTATTTGAATTCTGAATTTGTTTAAAAAATAGGCGTTTTCCCACCAACAAGCCCAGGAACTTTGAGTTCTGGGTAAAGGGAGTTCTTGGTAAAAGTTCCGCAGGGAATTTATGATTTGTGTTTCCACAGCCTCTTGCAGTTATCGGTAATTAATTCAAAGTACTTTGACTGAGTCCAGCTGATGGAAAAACAATACCTCCAAATTTGACCAATCAGCATAGGTCAGTGCAGCCCGCCCCTTCAAAGTTCCTGCCTGGCTCAGCAAGACCCTGCTGCCGAGATAGTACTTGGATGCCCCCTGGGGAATTTAATGGGCTCTTCGCACAGTTCGACTACTTCCTGAACTGAATACCACTTTTTTGTTTCCTATCTTTCATGAGTGGACAAACTGATTAATCCAGGTGTGTCTGGCCAATGTCGTTGTAATTACTGAGATCAGGCACACCTGGATTAATCAGCTTGTCCACTCATGAAAGACAGGAAATGAAGGACTGGTGTTGAGTTCAGGAAGTAGTGGATTTGTGCAAAGAGCCCATTACCCTGGTAATTGTTGTTGGTGGAAAAACGTGCAAACTGAATTTTACCAAAAGTTCCGGCAGTGGAAAAACCTATTGTATAATAATAATAATAATAATAATAATAATAATAATAATAATAATAATTTACATTAAATTTTAAAATTAATAGAATTATTCATTTAATTATTTATACATTAGTTTTTAAATATTATTATTAACATTATTATTACCATTATTATTATTAGTAGTAGTAGTAGTAGTAGTAGTATTTAATTTTTTATTAATAGTTTTTAAATATTATTATTAACATTACCATTATTATTATTATTATTATTATTAGTAGTAGTAGTAGTATTTAATTTTTTATTAATAGTAGTAGTATTTTTAACTATACATTATTGAATAATGAAAAATTAATTAGTTAATAACTGAAATAATTCTGTGAAACTCCATCTCAGGCAGCAAAGGCCGCGTGCATGTTTTTACCTGGCGATATGGCCTTCATGTCTTTGGGAAACTTGCGGCAGATGCTGTTATAGTTAGTGCAGATGTGATGGAGACACCAGGCTGAGAGCTGCTTGGCATTGTGGAACTGAAAGAGGGGGGAATTGGTAGAAAATGTAACAGACAGAACTGCAATACATAGTCATTTAACGTCATTCAAATATTCCTTTAAACGGACCTGGGCAAGCTCCAAATAGCCCAAGACGTGCCCATCAATGTCAACTCCTTTCACTGCCAACTGCATAAGCTCGTCAACAGCGTGCTGCTCTGAAAACGTACACACATAAGCATGTTATTATTTGCCATCTCTCGTTGTCTTCTCCTACCTTTAGCTGCAAAGAATCCTTACCAGTGAGGGCGACCAAGCGCGGCAAACAAAGACGGTTGGCCACCACTATGAGCTCAATGGCCTCCAGATCAGCACAAGGTGTCAACATGGCACAGTACAGGAACTCCAGCACGCCCCGCATACATGCAGTACTCGTGGTCGGGATGGGCACCTGCAGATTGAGGATAAATACAGGTGAGCTGGAATATTTCTCACAATTAACTACAAGGGTGACTATGTGCAAACTTGGCTATCAATACAAACAAAGCAGTGGAGGTAAAGGGTAGAGGACATCCTGTTCTGGTTCTGCTACCTTTCCTCAGATAGAAGCATGATGCCTGGTAGTGAGAGCAGTGGGTGGGAAAAAAACAAAAAACAAAGCATGCAGGGAGACAGGAAGCACCTCACGATGAAGACATTCTTGACTAGGAACATGGAAATGAGTCCACACCAACCAAAAAAAAAACAAAAAACTTCCAATTTTGACTTTTGAAGCATATTTTTAAACATTTTGGTTGAACTCCACTTTCGAGTTTCTATTGTATTCGCCAACATCCCTGTAAGCTTATGCAATGACTTCTGGATGCCGCAATCCAATCTGAATCCATTTAAGAAAATAAATGCATACAAACAAGCTGAGCTGTTTTCAATTACTGCCACTCAAGGTATGCAGCACGTCCGGAAACTATACACAGATGAAAGAGGCGACCTGAACTCTAAACAGAACCCCTGAGTCTACCTACTGAGTCGATCTTCAACTTCCATTTCTCGGCGTAATTAAGAGAATGTCAGCGTGGCAAGACCTCTCGTTATGAGTAAAAGTCACAACACTGAGACCAGGGTGGTCTCAAGAGCTTGGAGCCCCAGCTGAGACTATGGAACATTAATGAGTGGTCTCATTCACATTCATGATAGTAACTGGAGGCACTGTATTGACAGGTGGTCTGTGCTGTGCCCCTAATCATGTAAAAATCTAAAAACATTTGATATAAGAATATAAGAAGTCTACACTCCCCTGTTGAAATGCCAGGAGACTAAGATAAATATTTGTACAACTTTTTCCACCATTAATGTGACCTATAATGAGAGGCACTTTAAATGGCAGAAGGTATGCACCGATATTATGCGTTTGAATGTGATTGATCAATATTATATATAGTAATAAGGGGTGTGCACACTTGTGTAACCTTATTATTTCCCCTCTCGAAAAGATTGTCTACAGGTTATGGGTCAAACTGACAGTGGGGGAAAAAAAAAAAAAGTACTTAAATTATTTTTCTTGTTCCATCCATCCATTCATTTTCTTGACCGCTTATTCCTCACAAGGGTCGTGGGGTGTGCTGGAGCCTATCTCAGCTGGCTTTGGGCAGTAGGCGGGGAACACCCTGGACCGGTTGCCAGCCAATCGCAGTTTTCTTGTTCCAATTGTTTAATATCATTAAAACCTGACATTAGAATAGGGGTGAGTAGACTTTAAAAAACCCACTGTAAATGACTGCTTCAAGAACAAATAACTGCATTTTCATATCTCCTATCATTTCTACAGGCAATCATCAACAATTAATTGGTTTCAAATTCAAATCCTTTGTGAAGACTGTTGCACGCAGATGGTGTGAAGTCATGATATCGCACAGTCAAATGTGTGAAGCTAAAAATACCGAGAAGGAAGTGTGACATGAGCATGAAAATAGAACAACGCTGGCTGATCACAGGCTACTTTCACAGTTTGAGGAGTTTTGCCTAAGGGGATGCGCCACTCCCACCTCAAATTTGAGTGTAATTTGCTGCCATGTCACTTACTGATTCGTATGTATTTTCAATAACAAACACCGCTATGGCTGTTCCCAGAAAAGACTTACTCTGTGCCTCAATAATTTGCGCAACCACCCCATGCATACAAGGTGGAAAAAAATATAAAAGACGAAAGTACATTTGCTCTATGTGAGAGTCTAAATTTGCAGTATGAAATCATTTCCCTCGATGAGTAAGCATTTTGCAGTGTTGCAGGATGGAGAGGTCTGGTTCTGGTGTGTCAAGTGACCACGAGATCATCTCAGGAAGTGAACCAGATTACAAGTGAAACATCACATGTAATGAATCTTGCTAAATATTGAGGTGACATCATCATCATCATCATCATCATCATCAGTCCTGTAGTAAATCTTAAATCTTAAATGAAATGCTCCCGGATGTTTTACTGGATTTTGACTTATTTTGCAAGGTTCACAGAATATTCTGATCTATTGCTATAAAAACATGGAACCTACCAAAATAGTCTCTTTCATCAGGAAAGGAAAAAAAAAAAAAAGTATATTTGTATCTGTTTCCGTTTGCAGAAATTAGCATTAGAATATTATATTAATATAATATTATTCACAAACCTGTTGAAAACATTATGGAAAAGAACTTGTTGCTACATGGCACTGGCTCATCTCTTATACTCTACTGCCATCTGCTGGCCATTTTTTTTGTAATAACTACCATTGCTTTAAGCGACCTCTTCATGTAAGAAGCTGCATCAAAGCCTTCTGTATGCTCTAGTATAAAAAACAAAAAACAAAAAAACAAAAACAAAAAACAAAACAAAAAAACAAACAAACCTATAAATACGTTTTGGGGAGTGCAGGACAAAGTATTAAAAAACTATTTATACTTTTCTGGGGTTGAATGAGTTAAGCTTGTTAGGCCTCACCTCCTCAACGTAGCTTTCCATGAACGAGCCGCGGAACATGGCCGCCATCCAGTCGCAGCTGGAGATGAGCAGGGGCTTGTGGGCCGGGAGGAAGCCATCGTCCAGCTGGAACACCACATCTAAAACCGGGGTGGGAAAAGAGCATTCATCTCGTGGAATGCCACAGAAGCCCAAGCTACAGAGGGGGAAAGACGGACAAGGCAGACAAAGGCAGAGACAGACAGACACACACACACACACGCACACACACAGAGACATAGAGACACATGTAGACAAACAGAGAGATAAATTGACAGAGGGACAAAACAGCTTTTGAGAGTAAGGGAAGGAGAACAGACGTAAGGTATAGGAAATGGGGTAAACCGTGTATTGACATGTGTTGATATCAATCAAAACTGATCGTATAGTCAATTAATCGTGGCATGTATCACAAAGATAATTTTCCTGATCTCTTGACTTCCAGTTCTAAATAGATAAAGCAGATCATCTTTTAGAACAATTCATCAAGTAACTATTCATTGAGGGAAACTCTTGTTAGCGTTATGAGAAAGCCTGCCATCATTATGATGATAACGATGACTGTGAATGAACACGAAGGAGCGAATGCAAGACAGGCTGTGTTGAAGCACAGCAGATGCATGACATTGGCTGTGATAGCATGCAAACACAACAGCTTAGAGGGACAGACACCACTACACAAACAAAGAAGGCACGGAAGGACTGAGACAAGCAGACTGAAGTGCCAGTCAGTCATCAAATTGTTTGATGACTACAAAGGAAACCACCAAATACAAAATGCATATTCTCTTGGAGAAATACAATGTTAAATATACAGTGATATCAAATGTACACTTAGCGTACATTGTTAGAGATTGAAAGAGAAGTTTTGTAGTTCACTTTTGCATCTTTCACTCACAACCATTAACTTAGTGGTTCTTAACCTTGTTGGAGGTACTGAATGAACCCCACCAGTTTCCTACACGCATTCACCGAACCCTTCTTTAATGAAAAATGAAATATATACTTTCTTCGAATTTAAGACAGTAGTGTAGGGTTTTCTAGTGAACAAAATGTAACCAGGAAAGTAGCCTACTGGAACACAGCGGCAGCAGATCAATGAAAACAGCAGAGGCTCCAGAATTGAACCCTGTGGAACGCCAAATGTTTTTGGGTTTTTTTGCTCGACATAGTTAGTATGAAGAGATTCCAATAATGAAGAAATCACACGACACACTATCACAACAGTCACAAGTGGACTACTGAACATAAATAGGCCAAGCAATGTAGTGTGATCACCTGCAGCCAATGATTGTCAAGCGGGACAAATCATCACAAATCAATGAATTGACTCTTAACCACCGCCTAACCGACTAACCCACCAAGCCCCCATCAAACCCAGGTTAAGAACCACTGAATTAACTTATGCATACATGTAAAACATCTGCATGATGCATACATGTAAAAGATCTGCAATGGCACCAATGCTATTGAAGGGTTAATCAGCACAAAGGATTACCAGCAAAAGTGCCTTTGTTAAGACACTCCTTGATGCGGTTGGCTCTGCGGACATGGAACGCCTTGGTTATCTCCTGGTTCATGAAACTCTCCCTGTTGAGCACATTGGCCACCATCATCCGCAGGTCGAACACCTCAAGTAGCTCAGCGATGGTGGCCACCTGCATCAGGTCTCCTCGACCTTCATCTAGGCTGCCAGTGTACAAGTACTGCAACACGGCCTGGAACAAGAGCACGAGGTCAATTAAATGCATCTGAAACGATTCCAAGACTGCATAATATATGCATGTATGTACAGTATATACTGTATGTGGTTTACTACCCATAAACTGAATATGAAACCCATCACCTTGAATGGTTCCTCTTGTATGAGCGCATCCATGACTACCACAGTCATTAGTCGTGGTCGCCCAGTCATGGGGTCATCAACATGCTCCAGACAAACACTCAGGAAGCCTCTTCCCCATCCCGAAAGTGCCCGGCCACTCACAGGAGTCCCCAGCGAGTACTGGGCTCGAGAGGGGAGTGCATTATCACTCTGGGATGTCCGTAACGAGCCGCGCTGGAGCAGCGGGGGTCGATTCAGGCCCCGCACGCAGCCATCGACCCCGTCTTTATCAATGTCTAGGCTTTTCGTGCGCCCAGCTTGCTCCTTGGCTCCTCTTCTACTCTGCTCATCTTCCTCCCCGCTGTCCGAGCTTTCCTTGCTGTTGTCCTCCTCCCCTTGTGGCCCCGTGCAGGATGCACCAAGTTCAAGGGTGAAGAGGTCATAGAATTTGGAGCAGGAAGTAGCCAGATACACTTTGTGCGCGAAAACACGAGTGGAGCCGCCCTGCAGCAGAAAAACAACATCTGCGCAGAGCGGGTGGCAGAAGAGGGAGTCAGGGCCCTCACCGTCGGTTGGAGGTGGGTCTGGAATTCCCACTATGGGCCGTGGTGGGCGAGGGGGGAGGAAGGGTGCCTGGAGAAGTGGCCTTTGGACCTTCTTCAGGTGGGATTTCCAGAACTGCAGGTGACGACGGGAGATGAGGGCAGCTCTGATGGCGTTGTCAAATACATCCTTGACTCCAAACTGGGCTACGATGCTCGTCTCGTAGTAGGGTATCCCCAGCTCCTTTGCCACCTCATGACCTCTCTCGGGAGGAAGGATATCGGTCGGTTTGATGGGTCTGTGGGGTTAGAAAAGATCATGATGGTATTAAGGCTGGTGATGCAATGTGAATGACGGCGGGGATTACTCCCCTAAAACCACTAAAAAGTCCTAAAAAGTTCAATTCCGACCAAAATCTGTCCATTAAGGACGGATATGGAAGGCTTCTCACTTGGCAAGGGGTCGACGGGCACGATTAACCGCATCCAGGTCAGCGTAGCGGAGATCCAGCTGGCAGCCGACCAGGATGATGGGCGTCCGTGGACAGAAGTGCTTGATCTCCGGAAACCACATGGTGCGGACGTGGCGCAGGGAATTGGGATTAGCCAGAGAGAAGCAAAGCACCACCACATCCGACCTGGAGATCAGGAAGGAAGATAAACAACCGTTGCTTCATCTGCTCAAAATGAACTGGGATCAGAGATAAGACAGGAAACAAGGATGACGGATAAAAGCTGTATTTTATTTTTTAGTTTTCATGAACTTTGATAGAGCAAGGGAACAACATGAGGGAGCGATGCCACTGATTCACTGAATAATTGTCACTTTAAATTTACAAAAGCATTATGATCCAGGGGTTGCTGATCTTTAAGACCTATGTGTATTATCTTATAAGGTCTTGAGGATATATTGCTTAAAAAGACTAAGGATAAATATGTACACAAATATGCACACAAACACACATCCATGGTTGGTCTGTTAACAAATAAACAGTTCTGTTTGGACATGCTTCTAGGTAATGTTTAAAAGAGCTGTGTGACTTTGGTCATTTAGTAATTCTATTACAAGGATGACAGTGCCACATGCTGTAGGTACTTAAAAAAATAAAAAAAAATAAAAAAAATAAAAAAATAAAAACACACCTCACATTGACTTCATTTTTTTTTGGATATGCTTTTGTGAGGGGGAGGGATGGATACTAATACCAGAAACCGGTATTGTGCAGATACCCGTCTTTATTTCAAGTTATTGGTAATCGTGGTGCTTTTGTATGATCAGTAATCAGAAATTAGAAGAGGAGAAAAAGTCCATTAATTTCATGTAATTTAAAGGAGAAGGCAACACAGTCCCCTTAAAAAAAAAATTCTTGTGTTAGTGGAATATGAGTTAAGCAGCAAAATCCAGCAGTTTTTATAAATATCAGAAGGCCGCCATTTTTCTACTTGACGTCGAGTGAAAATGACATCACAGTTGCTCGGGTCTCAGATGACAACTTGACTAAAGATGATACCACAGTTACTCGGGACTCAGGCAACGACCAATCACAGCACACTTGTGTTCTGAAGATGAGCTGTGATTTTTACCTGAGACCTGAGCAACTGTGATGTCATTTTCACTCGATGGCAAGTGGCAAAATAGCCGACCCCTGAGATGGATAAAAATGGCAAGGATTTTGCTCCATAACTCATCCATCCATTCATTTTCTTGACCGCTTATTCCTCACAAGGGTCGCGGGGGGTGCTGGCGCCTATCTCAGCTGGCTCTGGGCAGTAGGCGGGGGACACCCTGGACTGGTTGCCAGCCAATCGCAGCTCCATAACTCATATTCCATAAAATTAATATTAATCAGAATATTATTTTTAGATTAGTAAGGTCACATATAACACATTTCTGTCAAGAAATGTTTAAGGTTGATTTCCTCTTAAAAAAAAAAAAAAAAAGAAGGAAAGAAAGAAAGAAACAAAGAAACCATACATTGGAACGTGTGTACACTGGTGTGTATGGTGTGTAACAAGTATTTTTATAGACATTCTTTGGGATGAGTCACTACACATCAAAATACATTCAGAGGCAGTCGGGCACATGCCAAAGCAACAGGTGGCGTGAAAAGCTCTCTCATAGTAATGCTATTTCAGCCAATCAAAAGCATAATGCGGAAAATGCTGCATGAAAAAAAAAAGAAGAAAATATTATGCTGTTTGTGTGGACGGATAGTGGACAGAAGTAGAGTTATTCCTGAAAATTTATGAACAAAATGTGTGTGTGTGTGTGTGTGTGTGTGTGTGTGTGTGTGTGTGTGTGTGTGTGTGTGTATGGGGCGGGCGAAACAAAACAAAACAATAATAAACAAAAACAAAAGACCATACTGCATAGGAGAGACATTTTAATGTGGCTCAATAAAACCAACAGGCCTTGTGACAAGTTACTTTTTTTTTTTGGGCTGTACACACCCTGCTTCTTTACTTTTCCCAGTGTAATCTCACCTAAACTCATTTTCCATTTGACATACAATACACTAGCAAGCCATTACATCACACACGGACACACAGCCAAGTCTTACCACCATGGATTGGACTTGTATACTAATAGGATCACTGCATTGCTGTCCTACTGCACTACAGTGTAGAGTAGAACTGAGGATCCAATAAGAAACATTTATTGAATAAAATCAGGTAATAATCTATGATGATCTTTGCGTATGAATGTTTTGCGTGGTGTGATTGTTTGGGTTGTGACTTTTCAGGAATAATGCGGATGGATTTAAAGACTGTGTTAGGGCTAATAATTGACCGCCAGCTATTATATGACATAAATGGGCCTGTCAGCGTTGCATGTGTTTATGTGGTGCATCCACACTACAAAGGTCACCAGTTTTCTGATTATGTAAGACACGCATGCACATGCACACACGCACGCACATCAGACATATCCTATAATAAATCTGATTTTTCTCAATAGCAATGAAATGTGTATTAGCCTACTGTCACATAATGTCTCTCAGTCCCAAAATCCGCTTGCAAGAACAATGCTTCTTTAGAAACTGCATTAATTAGCAGGAGAAACATTTTCTTTCTTAATAATTATTTATATTGGTGCAGATTGCAAATAGAAAAACATAGTTGAGGCTGAGGTTAAGTGTGACTTAGCCTATTTTCAATAATAAGACTGTATTCCCCCCCAACCTGAATTTTCCACTCCTAACAAGGCATGTGACAATCCTTGATGTCATGTTTTGAGTTTTGGTATCAACAAAGAGAGGAAGATGATGTGTGACGTGAGCTTAGTCATGCGCTCATGGGAGGTGAGACGCGCGCCAATGAACAAGTGAATGGACAAAGACGGGAGGAGGAGGATGTGAGGTTGACGCCTGCCGCTGCAGACGTCAGGCAGGCGGGCAAGCAGAAAACAGCTGAGCTGGCGCTGCGTCTTTATCAGCTGACTGCAGGCTGACAAAGCATCCGGATCATTAGCGAAGGTGTGGAAACGTACACAAACAGGGACAGACAACTGAGTCAACATGTGAAACGCTGCATATTATTGTGTGTACAGTGGATATAAAAGTCTACACCCCCAGCTTTATTTTTTAATTTCCCTGTCTTACCATTTTCATCTCTCCTTTTTTGAGTTCAAGAGGTTAAAGGTCACATTAATGGTGCGAAACATTTGAACTGATTTATATTGATCTCATTCTTTTTGGCATTCGTACAGGGGTGTGTAGACTTTTTATATCCACTGCACCTGGATGACTGTGCAATGTTCTATTACTGTATATCTCCAGCCTGTTTTCATGTGAATTTAGTAGGATTTGGTACAAAAATAGAGTTAATGCGCTGGGATTAGTAGGAAACTACGGCATATTTTTACTGTAAAAAGCCTTTGCTAAGTCTTTAGAACCATATTTGGCCATCTCACTATTAAGAAGGAGGACTGTCTGAAAACTTTCGCCTTAGATAAAAAAATAAATACAAATCCTGCAGCACCATATTTGGGTTTGTTTCTCTTTATATTAGCAAGCTGAGCTAATGGAAGATGACATACAATGTTAGGAAGTTATTTTCTAGTTCATGAAGAATTCCTTTTGGATTAGACCAACACAACACAATTGTACTAATATTATGCAATATCTAAATCGGTCGAATTATGTAATGCATTACAGGAGTTCACTGGGATTTAAATGTATTTCAAATATGTTTTGTATGATTCCCTACAAAAAAACAAAACAAAAAAACATGCTGCTTATTAGCATGGGAGAACAGCAAAATGTATCAAATCAAGATCACGCTCTGTATTTTGACATTCTCGTTGCCGGTTTTGCTTAATTACTTTTGCATTTCATGCCAATAAAGCAGCTTTGATCCAGGCATGCCGAGTAAGAGGATCAAGCCATGATCCAATCATGTCTGCTGGAGAAAGGATGTAACAGCCTGAGGGCAGAGTTCAGCTAAAAAGCGCTGCTGGTTGGGTCACACAGAAAAACCGTGTAAATTCTCCAGCCCTCCACCCCACTAGGCGTGATTTTTTTTATTTTCACTTAATAGGTTCAGTGCTTTAAAATATCTGCAATTAATACAAGAAAAATAAGAGTAATTGTGTTTTAAAGCAGCCGATCATTTGATTTTGTAGTACAGTACAGTGTGGTCTCACCTGCCATAAGCAAATCGTCGGTCCTTGTGATGGTCCCCGAATGTGTCCCAAAGCCGAAGGGACACACTGACCTCGTCCACAACATCACGAGATCTCTCTAACACCTGTAGCATAACAGCACGCACAAAAACAACACCACCATTCGACTTTACTCGGTGCAACTTTTCTTTTATTCATTCCGTTTCCTCCACGCTTTATTCTGTGTGTCTTGTGCATGTTGTGTGCCCACCTCTTGGCATACGCGATACTGGTCGATGGCCCAAACGGTTGGCACGTGGGTGGCGAGCAGCTGATACTGTGTGAGGGTGGCATTGCAAGCCCGGGCACATATAAGCCTGGTCTTGCCCACTGCATTGTCCCCTACCACCACACATTTAATGGTTTCCACATTGGGCCGCTCATAGTCTGTGTCTATATCCATGGAGAGGGCCCTGGGGAGAAGGGGAAAAAAGGGCAAGAGGTCAGTTTATTTTTAAATAAAAACAACAACAACAAAAAAAGTTCTATTGATCAGGCTTCCCAAGGGGAATGAGTCATCATTGGGACAGTCGAGGCTCTTGGCATGTAGGCACAGTGGCTTCTAGATGCCAGCCAGGCTAGGGTGGCTTTGACAAGGCTCTGAGCGTCACTGACCAGTATTTGGAGGACTCTGCCAACTCCTCTCCAGAACACATGGAGGGACTGCAGAGCTATTTCTGTAACACTACCCAGAGAAAAAAAAGAGAGATGACGTTGTCTGAGCGCACTGTCCTTTTATCACCTTGCATATCTAACCTCAATTTTAGTCACCTTGTGAATGTTGGACAGCTTGTTACAAAATTGTACAGGATATAGGAGGAAAATACAGATGATGATGACTCTAAGCTGAGCAAACAGCAACACAAGAGATGGTAATAATGCTGAATATGCATCAAGTCATACAGGTATTAATTTAACCCAGTTCTTCTCAAATAGTGGGTAGAAATACAAGGTAGTGCTGGCATGTTTTTCTTTTTTGCCATAATAGAATAAAGTGTAATTGCACATCCACTACAGTAGGTGGCAGTAGCGCTCTCATTGTCAGAGACTCGCAAGGAGTATTAGTTCCCCTGCAGAGGTGTACTTACAACAATTTTATAGACAAATGATACTATTTATAGTCACGGCAGAAAATTATTATTACAAAATAATTTCTTCTTACTTGGGAAGTTTGAGAAGCACTGATTTAACCATGTTTAAAATTGCGATTTTAGTCTGTGGTGTTTCTGAGTGCTATTTTTAATATTCGAGTTACCTTACAGGGTTTGAGACCACCCCTAAATGTAGAGTGCCCCTAAAATATGAGAAAGTACCGATATCAGACCTTATTTCAAGATATTGGTACTTGGCAGCTGATACCAGTATCGGCCGCCCTCTTGCGGCTGTTTAGGAGCAGGAACAACAAATTAGAAATCAAACTAACATAAAATTGCACATCATTGTTTTCCTTTTTTTTTTTTTGGTATGGTATCACTTGGTATCAGTGACTACTCAAGAGTTGAGCACTCACAGTGGTATCGGTTTGCTGTCAAACTTCAGCCGATGTGTTGACGATAACGCTGATGACAATAACTCCAAAAGAAGAAGAAAGGTGATGAGATGAACACTGTGTGCGAGAGCACAGTAGCTGGATGACGACTGTGATTGGATTATGCGTGAAAAGAGGCGGGGTCTTGGGGGTTATCGTTTCACTCTACAAGTTTGACGCCACTCCTGCAAACAATGAACAGGAAAATGGCAAAAGGAACTATCAGCGCTTACTTTCTCCCCAGTAAAAGTGTGCCATTTTGCTCAAGACTCAATTCCCCACAATAGACCAAATGTGTCTTTGACTACCTGTCAACAAACACGGCAAACAAAGATCAGTGTGCAGCTCTAAGGACTCACTTACAAAATAATTTAACTGAAGACAGCCTTCCCATTTTTCATTTGCCAAACCGCAAAGCAAACATTTGAATGCCAATTTTGTACACACAGCCCTTGTAGAATCTTCTCTGTTGCATAACCATCCCCCGCACACAGTTTTACCGATCCAATAATCCCTGAAAGTTTTTCAACCACTCGGCAGACTCATAAATAGAACCTATGAAACATTCATAAAAGGCCCCTGCTTGGTATTCCATTGACGTGGTTGTCTTAAGTTCGGCACCAGCTGATACGATCAGCTAAAAATGGCATCCGTTCACCGACTAGACACATGAGCCACACCATGAGCCCTGACCTGCACTTTGAGTCGTCACACATCTCCAACCTGCTTATCAACCAACAACAGTCAGGTATCATTAACAAACAATTAAATCAGTCAGGACGGAGGTGGATGTATGAGCTAAAGAAAAATGTCAATTCCCTGAGTTAAATATCCTGAAAATACGAGTGTCTTAGCAAGATTGACAAATTACTTGTATTTTCCTTAATGTCTGTCTGGCTGTGACACATCCATGTAAGGGAGACATGCAGTAATCTGAATTCTATCATTATTTTAACTACTTTCATCACCGTCATTCTTCACTTTCTATATGACAATGTTGGTGTGACAGTTTCTCAATGGTCCGTCAACCTCTTTGTACCTAATAATGCATGTTTTTAGACAATCATAAAGTACTTCCACCTGCCATTATTTTATGATGTGTTTGCTGTGTATGTACCACCAAAATTGTTCAACAAAACAACCCAGATAGAGCCGATAATAGGGTAGGTTAAATCAAACTGTTCTCAAGTACGATTAAAACTTCGCCCAACTTGTATTTCCATTAGAAGATGTGAACATCCAGAATTTTGCATTCTATCTTCTCAGAATGTAAGTATTATTTCAAGACCAGTTGAGTGATTTGTGTGCATCCAATGCAAGGACACAGTTTGGTAGCTTTTAGATAGTAAGTAAAGCCTTGCTATGGACAATAAATTCATGAGGTCAAAGCAGTAAATATTGAAAAAAAAAAAGGAACTTGGGTCCGATTTGCTTTCTGAGCACAGTCAAAGTGTGATTGAGAAAGATACGCTGCCCAAGCCTTGACTACTTAAGAACAAGCTAATGTTAACCTTCACTTTGACATCTATACCTGAATGTAAACAGTGTTTTAACTCAAACATCCACAGAGACGATTAAGTTAAAGGTCAAAATGAATTAGGCTTTATGCATTTTGAAGAGGTTAACACCATCTCAGAAAGACAAAAAAATAAAAAATAAATCATCAAAGCCTCAGGTTACAGTGTTAAAGCTCTCGGCGCTCCCAATACAAAATCAGATGTGTGAGTGGGATTTCCACAGAGACGAGCCAGTGAGGGATTATTTGAGTCTTAGGGAGGAGGAGAGGACTGTCACCCGGTATTACAATCAGTCGGTCATGCCACAGGGATCAAAAGTGCAAAACCAACAATAACCAAGCATGTTTGTGGTAAGAATTCAACCCTTATCCTAGCGCTTGGGGAGAGGAAGTAAGAGTGACGAATGGCATGTACTGTTTGTGCATGTTGAGTGTCTAATGGAGTGAGCAGCTGCTGGCGTGGACAGACACGCAAGGAGATCCAGAGCAACCCATCCATCCGTGGACCTACATTGTGTTGGTCAACAGCCATAACCCAATTATCTCCTCGACATGTTAAGCACCTGCTATCTGGTCTGTGTTTGAATTGTAATGATCTTATCCCGGCTACCACAATTATTTATAGAGGAGCTGAGCATTTATAAGGGTGCAGCGGTGCAGCTCGGAGGAACGGAAAGAGAAGCCGCTAAGCTCAGGTTTCATTTGTAGCCAATGACCTCTTGTGAACTGCACACGATTGTCTAGACTTGATCTGCTTTGTCAGTCATCACCACTGCATGGCAACAAAGATGACTGCTGGAATGTATGTAGGAAAAGGAAGATTTTTTTTTTTGTAGTCAAGAGGAAAAGTTCAAATTATTACTCTATGTTACAGCAATCAACTTTTGATATAAATAAATGTGCAGGGTATTTTTTTAAATGTCAAATGTGCTTGCATATAGTTCCCCCCCCCCACACACATTCGGTGGAAATTTGAATTCTGAGTATTTCGTGTTAACATTATGTGTAAAATGTGCATCCAAAACGTTGACTTTTGTTTTTTTGTTAAACAGCTGTGCATCATTTCGCTGCTGTGTTTCTACTTCCTTGTTAAGTCATTTCATTCATCCCTCTGCTGCTGAGCTTTGTCTGGCTTCTTCCCAGCTGTGCCCACTCAACCACTCCTCCTCTCCCACAGACTGAATCGCCCCCTCCTTCTTCCTTACTTTTATGATAGTAACACTCTGATAGATGCTCACTCACATCCATCTACAGATGTATAAATCCATCTCTGGACGTCCCACTTTACTGAATGACAGTCAAAAAGCAGCATTAAGCCGATCGTCAACCCCTCCCACACCCACTTTTGCTCCCCTCGTTCTGTTATGTAACACCTTTCGGGATCCACTGGAAGCGAACACTCATGGCACAACACACCACTTTTTGGGTCCATTTTCTTTGGCCTCGAGTTCATCCTAATCACAAGACTCTGCTTCCCTGCCTGGCAAGAAATGACCCCAATAGCCACTCGCGTTATGCTACCACAGCTTAAGAAAACAGGCTTGACTTCTATTTGGAAGCGTTGTTGGAGGAAATTTTATTATTGCATATGCAAGTATTCTTCCTAATTTGGTGACGTGTTTTACTAGCTTTTGTTTGTGTTATTTAGGTGTTGGAGACGGTGAGTGCCAGAGGCGCAGCTGGCACAGACTGCTTACATAATCGGGTCTGCAGCCTCTGCTTGGCTCCCCCGATGGCTGACGGTGGACCTCAAAGACACGCAAGCACGCATGCCGACACAAACTTGCCTGGCCCACTGCTGGAGGCACGCGCTGGTATGCAAACATCCCAATGAACGATAGTATCAAGCTTTCATGTTCAACAATACTGAGGTCTTCTTCACGCCTTCCTTTCTTGTCCTTCATTCCTCCTTCGCTGGCCATGTTTGCCACCTACTCCTTGTCCACCTCTCAGCTTGCTTGTTTCTCTCTATTTTGCACCAAGTGCTGTATTCATTATAGTATTACCATTACTATAAACATGCAAAGAGTGTTCGTTTGCCCTACTGAATTTTCTCATTATAGTACCATTTAGGCACGGGCCGATATTAGATTCTGATGGTATTATAACTGTGAGAAAAAATATCTCTTTATCACAGTATAAAATTACAATTCTAAAATGACCATTTTTGAAATATTTGGGCAAATAAAGACAGTATTTTTTCCATCAAACGCAATCTATTACCTATTATTTTTTATACAAAATATACAGAACAAACATGTCTCATGTTAAGTTAAATAAATAAACAATTCTGTTTTAATTCTTTTTAGTGAGTATGTGTCCAATCACTAGTGAGCTATTTTTAGAACATAGCTAACTTGGGGCTAACTAGTACCCGTTGACACTTTTTTTTTTTTTTAGGACAATGTACCTTAATCACAGCACAACAACCTCTGTGTTTGCAATATATTGTCTTCCTCACTCCCCACTCCTCCTTTACATGCCAAGAAGAAGAAAAAGTTAATTGCCTCCAATTAACTTCAAAAAGGAGTTTCATTTACTCTGCAAGTAGCCAATCATATTGTGCCATGTTTATTGCCAGCCAGTATGCGCGGATATTGAAACCATCCATTATCTGAAACAGTTAACCACATAGCACTCGGAGTAGATTAGACTTGATTTTTATGTCATTTGTTTTTAATCAATAAGTTCAACAAATGCATTTCATCACCATTTCCATAATATTTTTAGCACTTTTCCTTATGAAGGTCCCAGGTAAGCTTGAGCCTATTACAGCTGACATGTTGACACCATTCAGTCTTTGATTAACACAAGAGTCGGAGAAAACCACATATGTACAGATAGGACATACAAACTCCACACAGGAGCCAAGAGTCAAACCTTAAACCACTGCACTGTGAGGTAGACTGCTTTTTTATTCTTCGGGATGGACATTTGACTGCATTTTCTTTATTGAATTCTGAACAAAAGATGAGAAAGGAGGAGTAAGAGTAGGAGGAAGAAAATTACACCATCTGTTTATTTTTTTTCTTGAGGGGAAAAAGGGGCCATCTATTTTAAGAACAGTGTTTATTTATTAAAATGGACAACGCAGCTGGTAATTACTTGAGGCACGGCGTCTGTTAGTGCGGAGGTCACTATATTACGGAATTGACGGCACATTCAGCAACTGGCTAGATTGTTTGACCAGCAAAACCACGCCCTGCCGAAGTGCTTGTCAGCAAGGCACGTAACTGTCCAGTTTAAAAATGCATTTAAGAATGTAACAAGGGTGTTCGTTTCCTCTACACCCACCACTATTTATGTATCCCTTACTGCCACCACAAAGTGTGTTTATTCCAAAGATGACATCAGCACATAATAAAAAACACACGCTCCATTACCTGAGTTTACCTTCCACCTCGACCTGATAAGGAGCATTGAGAACACCCACCTCAGTAATGTAATGCAGGCTGTCAGGGTTCTGCCCCGGGCTTTGCTTTCTAAAGCCTTTCACACAGTAAAGTCACTGGCCGTTATGTCTGCACGAGACAGGAGGTAGCTGTGTTCCAGTTGCATCCCCAGTGCAAGTAGTGGGAGATCAAATTTTATCTATTTTTTTATGAACAAAGACTTAATTTTCATTAAACAATAACAACAAACGTTGAACCAACTGGAATTTGTAATTGTACTCATCTTTTTAAAAGCAAATATAGTACACGAACAGGTAATGCAAGAGCAGTATCGTACATTGAACTTTTTACATGAGAAAGACAATTATTATTAATCACCTCTCAGGTTTATGAAATATGTGATTGACATACACGTGGCCCAAACATTCGGATTGCTGACTGGACATTTTTTATTTTATTTTTTTTTTAAAGCAGGGCACGAGTGAGATGAAACAATCTCGACTCGGACACAAACTAGACTGTCCTGTTAAATCCGGGAGGTACATACGGCCTCTCACAGAACACTAATTTGCCAAAGCAAACTGTTGGGAATCACAACATTGGGTTATTTAGCTAAATAACGTTGTGACCATGCAGCCAATCACTTCCAGAGTGACAGCAAACTATAAAACCATTACTTCCAATACTTCTAATAGATTTTAACAGGTGGATTTACATTCCAATCAGGATGCTTGCACTATCACCCTCCCCCCTGTGCCTGCCACCTGTGTAACGCAAGCCCTCTGCTGACGTCATAGCTACAGGCTCAGCACTCGTGCGTGCTGTCAAACTTAACATTTCCTTGCAGAAAATGGGCTGCCATCGTCACATCCCAACCGAGACGGGCACGCACAGAATTCTCCATTTATTAGCGCGTCTTGCCTGAGAATGAGATCACACTTATCAATGAAGCACTACCTCCCATTCATAAGCACCTGACTCATTCATAATTTTTGGGGGGAAACCGAACGTGCACACCAAGGTAAATGCATTTTGCAAAGAGCATATTCATTTTTTAAATAAATAAATAAATAAATAAATATATATATATATATATATATATATATATATATATATATATATACATATACACACACACATACATATACATATACATATACATATACACACATACATATACATACAGGGTAGATATCATCATTCCACATGCCAAAAGATGCAGCTGATAAATCTTGCATAACACACCAAGCCCATCCGCTGCACTAAGACACGTAACACCTCAGCAAAAGCAGCCAGGGCATCAATAATCCCACCACTGTAAACATATCTGCTTGCAATAGGAAGCGATGCATCTATGTTGGGTTATTAGTGACGAAAGGAGATTAAAGCCCCATTAAGTGCAGAAAAAAAGCGAGTCAACATGACACGAAGAGAACGGCGTTAACTTTCAGGATTAAATGAGGTGATTGATGGCATGCAATTGGGAGCATGTGATCTTTTTTTTTCTTTCTTTCTTTCTTTGTTGAATGGAAGGGGGTCCCTACCTTCCGACGGTTCCGGAATTGACCCACATGCCACTCTGCTGGGGGTGCCCGTCTCGCAAACCGGGCAAGGACACGCAGGGAGAACAAATAGGTGATCGTTTTCTGGTCCCCTTGACACAAAGAGCATGTAGTATATCTACAAGGGGACAAAAAGGACCTCTGCCCTCTCACCCCCCCCCCCCCCCCCCCCCTTTTCCTGCTTCCCGTGGCCGCCTTCTCAAAGCTTCGCCAGCCTCGCTTCTGTTTCAGTCATCCACTGGTGACAAAAGACGCGTTTGGAACTCAAAAGATCACTTTTATAGGTTGAAAAGTACACATTAATGTGCCAGACACTCGGTTCCAGTCTGAGCCACCTCCTTTGCTGTTGTTGTTTCCCCAGCTGATTTCATCAAAAGACACGCCCCCAGCCGTGACGTCACGGCACTATTCACCCAACTCCTGCCATGCGGCGTTCATGTGCTATCAGAAAAAGCATGTACTGTGGAGTGAACATGATCCTCCCGTCACGTAGAAAAACACTCGCAAGCCATAACATCAGGCTACTTGCATAATAAAGGACATAAAACTACAATATAGGTATAAGGGCATGCAATAAAAATAGGCTAAATAAAAATTGTATTGGTCTGTGACCATTGTGAGGAAGAAGTGAATAAGAAAATGGATGGATGGATGGTTGTTTATATATATATATATATATATATATACACATACTAGGGCTGCACGATATTGGAAAAACATGCGATATGCGATATACTTGCTGAACATTGCGATATTGATATTATTGCGATATTTAACATGTACCTAAAGAAATTACATTTTTATTACCTAATGAAAGAAAAACATTTTTCATGTGGGAAAATAAGCAACCTTAATGTAATCTTAGTTAATTAAGTGTAATTATGTCTTGATAATTTTCAACTATTGAATGGCGATGCACATTTTAGTTAGTATCTGACTGGTCAAATTCATATAAAAAGCATAAAATTCCATATAAAACTTATTGCATGCCTTTGCGATATGCATATTGCAAGGGCCAATATCGCGATATCAATATTTTTTCGATATATTGTTCAGCCCTAATATATACATATACATATATATATATATATATATATATATATATATATATATATATATATATATATATATATATATATATATATATATATATATATATATATATATATATACACACACACACACACACACATATACAAATATACACAAATATATATTTAAATCTATATAGTTTATTGTGATATATTACCCATTGACATAAATGGGATGGACTGCAATGGAAAATACTGTACCTTTTGGGCCCATATTTATCTCTAGGAATTAATTCCTGGAATTTTAAGCTGATCTGAAGAGGAAACTGTTGCAGTCTTGCCAGAAACCCGATTAATATATTTGAAATATGTGATTGTGATGTCACTTTGCTCAGGCATGTTTTCATAGCAGTGTTCGAAGATAGCTGTCAGTCATTTGACTTGTAACAGAATTTGTGGTGCTATGTATTTTATGAAGCGAAGTCAAATCGGACATTATGCAGTCGCTCCCTGGCTCATCTGACATTTCCTTTGTGTTTGTGGAAGACTGAAGACAGACATCTACTGGCAGGTACTGGTACTGAGCTCTGAAAACAAAGGACACAATAAACTCCCTCACACTTCCATGATGTCGATGCAGTCGTTCAAGGCCACAGCGCCAAGAAAAGTCTTACTGCAAATAAACTGTCTTGCCATGGGCCTAAAGTGTGATTAAATATTTGACCTTTGGTTTCTGTCTATTGATTATGTCACTTATCTTCTCCCTTCTGTTTATATTTTTAATTATGTACGTCCTAGTTTATTTAGGGGCACTTTTAAGTGGTGGTGAACACAGCACCTATCGTCCAACTCTCCCTTCAACTGACAAATTGTAATGGGCAGCAAAATGTCTTTTGCACCAGACACGTCAACCATTTAAGTCTTCCAATCTTCGGTTGTTAACAGCTGTGGCTGTGGAAACACTCACATACTGTATCTCCTGGTGAAAGGGTTCAATACTGACAATTTTCCTTATTGCACAACAAGCAATAACCACCACCACTTTCAACCCATCCAAAGGTGGCTCAAAATGCACACACTGAAGAATAAGTCTCTTTCTTTTTTTCTTTCTTTCTTTCTTTCTTTCTTAGATGTGAGTTTGGTCTTTTGCGGCCTGAGAAAACAGTGCCCCCTGACCCGGCTGGCATGGGCAGAAAGAAGCAGCATGAAAGATGGTGAGGAATGCCATGGGATAAAGTAGGCCTTCAAGAGCGCTGGCACTGCGAGGGCTTAGAAATGTGGAGAGTCTGCCCCTTTGTTTGTACACTTGTGAGAGAACTATCAAGCAGCACAGTCTGATGGGACATCTGGCCTTTTCAGCCACGGTGCTGCAAAAACAGTGGAATGGTGCACTTGCGATTATGAACTTTCTCGCTCTTTTATCCTCTGTGTGGGAAGTTTGCTCCTGTTGCGCTGTACTCTTTAACAAGGTGTGTTCTTTATGTAGGGTAAACATAAAATCCCTCCAGGCACCTCCTCAGAACATTTTGAGCTGCACTGACCAGCATACAATATGTCTTGAATTTGAAAAAGAAACCACATTTTATTCAATAAACAAGCGCTAACCCATGTCATTGCCACATTCTATATCCAATTGGCCTGCAATGGTCCTAAAGCTGTCCAAACAGCCAGCTTCTCACACTGCACGTGCCTGCAGAGTTTGCCTTCAACCCACACCATCGTGCGCTAACAAACACACTCTTCATACACACTCAATGAGGAGAAGAAATATGTGTGCATGTATACCCCGTGCGCTCACACAAGTGGGTCAGAGCTGCAGTGGGTCTTCAAAACAGTTCCAGCACCATGTTAGTGATAACAGTATCAAGGATTAAATTCTAATACACACAATGAGAAACACTACAAAACATTGCATGGGACATGTAGATCAAAACTGCAGTTTGAGATCATTCACTTGTGCAGGAGGAGTTTGGCTCATGTTTTTGTTTTTTTGTTTGGCAGACAACGCTGGAATTTCAATGTCTTCCCATGAGTGGGTCAAAGTTTCAGGGTAAGATTGGAATGACTGAAGGGCAACATTGAGAAGTGATCTTGTGGGAAATATTAATACTGGTATTCCTAAAATATGCACTTCTGTTGCAATGTCTGCATCTCTTGCCTTCCCTCTTAATCTCTCCTCGCACACAAACATACTGACTAGCTCGGAGAGGTACATGTCAGAGCCGCCACGCTGGCATAAAGCAGAGCGTGTTTTGTAACGGCCGGCCCATTTGGCAATTGGTGATGAGTGCGAGTTTAAGTGGAAAAACATTGAAGGCTCGATAAGGCCTGTTGCAGAGGAGAAGATATTGTTGACTTGTTATGTTATCTGTAGATTGTCTTATCTAGCCAGATGTTGTTTCCTCATTATAACCTAATGAAGACATATCACTGTGTTATTCCTGACCAGAAAATAAAACAAGAGCCTGGTACTTGTCAGAGAGCTCATGAATGGACTATTTGTTAGGATTTAATTCTTTGTGGAGAGGAGATGCTTGTTTCCTGCTTGCGAAAAGCACATTATTTATTACAAAGAAGGCCCGTGAGCAATGAGGGGCACAGGAAGACACTTCCTGCATGTGTTTTCTTTTTAAATCCTGTTCTTATGAGCAGTCAAAATGGATAAATGGCCTCTAACTACAGACAACAATTAACAAAGTTTAAACTTGTCAAATAAAATTACAATACATAGGATTCAAAAAGCAATTTTTGTTATGGTCATGGAGTTGAGGAAGTGTATCGATAACTAGTACATTTAAAATGACAAAAACAAACAATCACATAACAGATAATTTTGAAAAAGGTCTATACAATTCATATCAATTCAGTAAAACAAACTGGAGCTTTAACTTAAACTGGAGGTTACAAAAATAAAATCATATCTAAAAGAGACTACGAAATGAGCACATGCACAAATAAACACAACAAGGAACCAGCAGGAAGTGAATGAAACCTGGTTACAGAACAAGAGGCAGCAGGAAGGAGCTTATTGGTTGACACAGGAGCCAAACAAAAACCGACCAGACAAAACTATACAAGACATGACAGGAGTTATCACAGGAAAGATAAGAACAACTCTAAATCCAATAAATATCTGTCAGATACTGTTTAAAAAAACAAACTAAAAAGAAACATTGCAGCACTTTCGACAAAAATGTTTTTGCCAAACATGGGAAAGGGATCATATAAATGTTAGCATTTCCAAGAATTACTAGCAGTGATGGGAACCGACCGCATGAGGATTGACAATCAGGGCAATGATTGGTCGTGATGGAATGAAATGCCAGGAATGTTAAGTGGTTCTTGGGGCGAAGATGGGATGAAGGAGGTAATGACTGGACAGGAGGGATGTGAAGTGGAAGTCGGTTCAGTATCTCTGTCTGAGAATTCAAAGATAATCATGAAAACAATGAAAAATATGTGTTGTTGTTCTATTTTGAGTTACACTGCCAGATATTTCCCAAAAGATTGGGTCAGCCTCTCAAGTAGCCTGCTATCCATTCAACTGATACGTCACACTTACAAACTACAGTAACAGAGAAGAAGCTTTCTTCAAGAAGGCTAAAAACCCATTTATCCTGTGTCGTCAATAACTATTATAGTCAGGAGATTTCTTGAGCTTTTGACACTCAGAAGTACGTTTTAACAAAGGTCAAAAGTCCACCTCGTGATGAAGCTTAGCTGTCCAAGTTACATGTGGCTTGATTATTGTTGTGAGTCTGTCTTATGAGCGAGTGCAGCGTGGACAATGTGCAGAGAGCTTTCTAGCTAGCTGACAGGCCCGGTGAGTGTTTAACATTCTTGAGGGGCATAATGGTGCATTGCAGAGGCTGCCCACTCTGACATCTAGAAGTTATTGTCAGCAAACAGTTTGTTCTCATGACATTTTAGTAGGATACCAAAAGTACAGCGGAACCTTTGAGGTTGAACATTATTTGTTCTTGGGATGAGGGTCAACATCAATTTGTTTGTATTTCATAACAACTTAAAATAATGGGAACAGAATTAATCATGGTCAAACTGTTGCTGACACCAAGCCTTTATTGACTGCTTCAAGTAATATGTTAATGTTCTTAACTGTCAGGAAAGGAGTATTTTTGGTAAATCAGAAAGCAATCAAACAATTCTTAAATTATCTTTGATTCCAACCACGAACCTGTGAACTGTGAGGCAGATATGCTCACCACTAAAAAATACATAAATGTTTTCTCCTGGTGATTTATTCTTAGGTTTTGACACTTGATTGCTACCTGAGGTGATAGTGATTATGCTAGTTACAATACAGCAACCATTGTCACTTTGTAAACTTTGTCCAGGGTTTAAGGCCAGACAGCAAACACGAAAAGGTCAGAGAGGAAAAATTGAGTAATTGGACAAAGAGTAAGAAATGTTCTCTATGCTTTCAATAGTCTTACTTAAAAGTAGCAGACTCTACACAAACTTTCATAAAAGAAGTATAATTGATAAGTGTTCATTTGTAGTAGCTGTGGCATAAATGTTGGATTGGGTGTTGGTCTAGTAAAACTGTAGATACAGTATTGCATAATACGCAGTGTATAATAGTACAGCTTGTAGTCAAGAGTGAGCTTTGTGTGTCCTCAGTGCAGGTCAGTCTGAATTCCAGAATCAACCTGATCAAACAAAGCGGAACGCCAAGTCAAACACCTCTGGACTTCAGTCTGGTTCAGACTAGCTGTTCAGTCCGTACGTTAGCAGCCACCTCATATCTTCATGGAGCACAGTGGAGCTACATTTCCACTATGGCCACCCTAAAATAATGTAAACATGATCTTGCACCGTGGTTGTGGTTTGCAAATGCATGTGATATTTTACTGTGGGACCTTTAAAATTGAATACAATCCGTTCTGAGAAGTTGTTTACAAAAAGACTACACTTCACATACCAGCAGAATATATTGCCTTTATAATCTTAACATCTGTCCTTAAAGAGTAAAATACACTCCAAAAGACAGGAGCAACCTCTAATTGCAGCATAAACCGTCCTAAAATAGACCCTACACATATGGCAAAGTAAGTAATACTTTGAGAGTTTTGTTTCCAAACTACACCTAAACAATTTCATCATTTTCTTCTTGTTGATTCTTACCACCGGGTTGTGGGCCTCTTGTGTTGCTCTGAATACAGTACCCGTACTTTGCAACTTAGCCTCATCCCCTTGTGCTAAAATCTATCATTCGTCAGGCTGTCTCACTGTCTGCTGCTATTTAGACGTTGCTCACACGTACAGAAATAGCGAGCAGAAAAAGGAAGGGAGGGAACAAGCGTGCGTGCGCGTAAAAGCAAAAAATCTCATACCAAGTGAGACGCAGATGGACAAAAAATCACTTTATCGTGAACTGAGGCTTTGCAGGAAGTTCCTGCCTTGTGTTTACTTCAAATAGCCTCATAGCAAGTTGTTTATCCACTTGTGTTGTTTGTTCCTCGCATTGTATTGCAGTCGAGCAAAGAAAAAAATCCAAGAGGTATTCCCCAAAGAGCGACAACAATACCTCAGTAGTTAATGCGCTTTTAATTTGCTCTAATGCAGTTTTGAGAGGGTGTTTAACACTGGAATTTCTAAATCCACACAGGGATCATGTAATCCCGTTTGATGGGTCAGAGTGGGGAAAAATACTGCATTAAATAATATGTAATTTTATGAAAACTGCCTGCACCAGGACATGCAGGAATGTGATTAAACACACACATATCTATGCACAGTATGTGTCCAAAAATAGCCTGATGGAAAAATCTATACTGGTATCCGGTTATGTCTGCCCTACTGCTGCATGCGCGATGGCCTCTTCAATCAACTGGCATACAATGGTCACTGGGACCACATGTCACTCACTGACTGGCCTGGCTGCACCACGTCAGGCTTAAAGTATCCAAGTAAGGTCAATGGTCAAGTGGGTAGAGGCTCTGTGGGGATGGTCCATGATCCAAGCTAATCCACCAGTGAACAGTGGTCACTCAGACCGTGCACTATATTCATATCAAAATAACATGCAGCATTTTTACTTGCAATTTTTATTCCAAATAGTGCACATTACCTCCCAGCTGCACAATTGAGCATTGCATCAAAAATATATAACAATAATGGGGCATAACAACACACAGATTTCAGCCTAACGTGTCCCATGTTGAAAAACGCATTAGCATTAAGTAGCCCCGGGTTCATTAATTGGAATACTGCCGATGATATTAATTATTCATGTTAAAATGAGAGCGATGTAATCATGTGAGGGGCAGAGAGATAAGCAAAGATGATTCTGCGATCATTTAAACACAATTTTTTGGGAATGAGGCCTTGGGGTCAAAGGTCACATGTTCCCCCTGTGCTCATATGAGTCTCCTGCTTCCTCACACGTTCCAAAAACACGCATGTAAAGGTTGCTTGAGGAGTGACCATTGGCGTGAATGTGAGCGTGAAGAGCTGTTTGCCTTCACGGGTTTCCACACTATGGCCCGGGGGCCATTTGAGGCCCACTCTCCAATGTTTAGTGATCCTTGGCATATGCTATAATTCACAATTGACACAGCCCATGTCATTGATCTGCATTGTACATACAACATACTTTCTACATGGGGTGGTAAATAGGGGAAGAGAAGATGAAATTCCTCCTCATCGCTCACGTCCTTGTTTTTCACCAGTAACACATCTCGAAATAGTAACATTTCTTTTCATTATGTCCCAATGAAAAAGGATCATACAGGGCCGCTGGCCATTAATAAACTAAAAAAAAACGAAAAAAAAAACTTCCACTGTTTTCTAGGGGTGTGAATTGCCTAGTACCTGACGATTCGATTCGTATCACGATTCACAGGTCACGATTCGATTCGATACCGATTAATCCCGATACGAATTTATAAGTCGATTATTGCGATTTTTTTCATTCAAATTTAGAAAATACTAATCAGTAAGCTTGTAGAGTGTAAGATTTATATGAAAATGTATTATTTATTTATCTGAAATTTCAGTCTTATAGAGGTTGTAATCTGTTTCATGTTTGAACAGCATTAAAATAAAATATTAAGGCTTAATGTTCCGTTCATATAACATTCTTCCATGCTCAAGGTGTGAATCCTAACCCGAAGTCAGACGTTTTGTTGAATATTTTTCCATTAAAAATGGAAGTTTAAAAATCGATTCACACACACACACACACAAAAAGGCAATGATGATAAGACGTTGAATCGGTAAGACTACCGAATGAACAATTCTGAGCTCTTAAAAAAAAAAAAAAAAAAAAAACGATTTTTTTTTTATTGAATCGATTCGAGAATCGTGCGATGTAGTATCGCGATATATCGCCGAATCGATTTTTTTTAACACCCCTACTGTTTTCTTTATAAATATACCCTAATGTAAGTAAAGATGATCTAAAATTGTCAAGCATATTAACAATGACAGTGTTTTTTTTTGTTTGTTTGTTTTTTTATTTTTTAAATAATTTGAAGGCAAAGAATGTCAATGTGGCCCTTGCATTCTTTCATTTTTATGTATGTGGAAGAAAAAGTGAAAAAAGAAAAAGTTGGAAGAAAAAGTCTGGACACCCCTGGTCTACAATACATACACTGTGACTGACAGATAACCAGTCTGAGCTAAGAAAAAAATTGACTCAACAGAATAAGATGTTAACAATAAAATAAAATTAAAAAAATTAAAAGGGACAGCCTGACGGATGCATCTCTTTATACCATGAATACGTTACAAACCCTCCTATTGTTTTGCTTATCATGTATTTTGACACATCCAACATGATATTGCGCATAAATCTCACCAGATTATGCTCACTTACAAAAAAGTGCCGCTTATTTTAATAAAACTCCCTGAAATAAACGTGTAGTAAAAGTGCCTAAAAATGGGTCCAAATGGGCTGAAAGCGGCAAACTGACGTGCGCGGCATGCGGTGAGTCAGTTTCACATTTCCATGTGGGATAAGAACCACAGAGACAAACACTGACTAAGATCATGACAGATCTCACTGAAACTCGCCACACTGCACCCAGACCTGCTATATCGGATTCTTCACTGTGTGTGTGCGCGTGCACACGTGTTGGCGAGACAAAGAGTGTGTCAGCCAGCTTGCATCAGCCTCCTAAAACTGCAAAGAAGCAACCCTTCCCCCCCCTGACAAGAATGTGTTTGTATGAAAACAGATTATAAAACGGGAAACAACTTGGTGTGAGCGACAATGTCCGTCCATCTTTGAAAGTGCGTTAACCCTGATTAGCAGGAATGGCACCCTTGGGCGTTTCTCTCACTTCAGATTAGAGTTCAAGCCTACAACTCTTAGCAGGCCAGACATGTGTCGCATGTCAATAAGCTTGGCTGATTCAAGTGTTTGCACATGTAAGTTCAGGAGTTCATGCATCTATGTATGACTCTTTGTGTCTGCAAATGAGAGCGAGGGGGCTGCTTTCTTGTGCATTTTTCCCTGAGAGGATTTTTTTGTCTACACAGTAGCAAACATTACCAAAAACTTCTCAAGGCTAGGCTGCATATGACACCACAACACATGTTGCAAATTACTAACTTTCATTCCCCCACCCCCCTTATGTGGCCCAGTTTGGATATACATCAAGGCGAAGTAAGCAGAAAATAAACACAAAGAATCAGATATCAAACTAAAAATCTATGTGCAAAAGATGCACGACAGATGTTACAAAAAATAAATAAAAAAATCAAAGCTACAGTGAATACTAGATCAAATTAGTGGTACAGCAGAAACTTGGGTCAAATGGACCCAAGTTAGTGGGCTGGTCCAAATTTTTGACCAAAATTGGGTTGTTTTTGACACAGCAGTTTTAAGAGGGTAGCGGAAGAGTTAGTCCTGCTCAAACAAAACACATCATACTCACAAGAGATGCAGATTAATATGTGCAAATCACTACAGACGTGTTTTTTGCAAGTCAACGTTTTACTCTGACAATATAATCGGAGGATGGAAATATAGTGACATTATTGAGAGCCAACATTCTTCGGGCAAATTTGAAATCTGCTCAATCAATCACATAAACCTAGATTGACAGATTGACATGGCAGTACACAATCTGAAATCTGATTGGATTAAAAAAAAGATGAAAAAAAAAAAAGAATCCAAAATAAAATCTAATATCAACATGCAAGTGAGTGTTGTTGACGAAAGTTTGTCTTACTTCATGGAAGCCAATGATGATGATTAATGCAATAGGAGAGTGTTGTTATTGTTGTAAAGGAAGTGAATGAGTGAGAAAATAACATGACAATTTTCAGGGGGCCTGAAAACACAGTGACGGCATCACTAAACACACCAGAGCTGCTTTGTTTCGGTTTGGTTTCATACAAACGGGAAGTGGTTTATGTGTGGTTCAGTCAGAGATTAGCACCCACCTGTTCAACTACACAAATTCAACACAAGGCAGCGCAAAAGCCTGAGAAAATTCATCTCGCACAGTGCAGTCATCAAGTTGACGCGCGTACACTTTTAGACATCAAGGCCAAGACGATAAGCTTTCAGGCCTCAACGAGATGAGCAGATGCTCAACGAGGAAACGCCAGCACAACACTGCGAACAAACCAAAACACAAATTGCAGCCAAGTAACTGATCCACAACCAATAATGGAGGAGAACGGATATCTTGTGTATTTCATCACGAGACAATTGTTTCACGCAAAAAAAAAATAAAAAAATAAAAAAAATACCAAGGTAAAATTACAAATATAGTAACACACACTTAATTTGATTAATAACTTTAATCTGATTACTTGTCTGGAACGTGTTAGATTGCGCTATAAAAAGAAAATAATACTACTGAAGTTCTGACAGTAAAGGGTAACCAATATCACTGGTTAGCACTGATGCTAACGTTACTGTTGTATGCTATAACACAGTCACTATTGAAAAAATGGTCCCCCCAACCGCATGGTTTTAAGAGAAGAAGCTTAAAGCTGATCATGAAGTGGATCAATCCATCTGTGGCCAACCTCTGACCCTGGAACCTTGCCCTCTTTCACCACATTCAATCAACAGTGAAGTTGTGTAACGTCCTCTATCGCTACAGTGCCCCCTCCTCTCTCTTTGTCTCTTGTTGGCTCGGGCCCTGGCTCAGGAGACGTGCCGCTCGCTATTCCTGTGGGTTTTCTTATCTCCCCTTGCCCCCTCGATTCTGCCCAGCCCGGCCATTTCCTGTCTTCACTGGCGACACCTTCTTATCCGCCTCTCTCGACACGCACACACACATGCATTGATGCTTTATGAGCTGTTAATGGAGTGATCTGAACATGTAAGCACAATTTAGAGTAGCAGACGCCTATAAACTGCAAACACAAGTATTTCCAAAAGGAGTCTAAAAGCCAGATGAACGATCACAGGTGAAAAATGTAGCCCTTACTGTACATGCTGTTCATTTTCCATTCAATTTTGAGCATAACCTGCTCAATCAATTGATTTATACAACCAGGATCGTCCAATGCTGTTGTCATATTTATGAATGAAATACAACGACATCCACCACACACGAATCTGTGCCAAATCTGGCTGCCAGCAGCTCGCTCATATCCACCAGAATCGTGTTACATCACCTGCGCCACAAGTTAGGCCTTTTTTGCGAGTCTAAAATCGAGTCGACTTTTTGTCACCAACTTGCGAGATGCCACAGACTCGTTTTTTCCGGAACTCCCAGTGAGGCGTCGTGTGACTCACTGTAAATATTTGTGGAGTAAAGTTTAATCTGAAAAACACTAAATTCAGTCCCAATCTAAACAGAGTAAACTCAGAAGAGAGTAGAATATTCACACACAAAAAATACCCCACTCAATAGGAACAATCACAGAACCTTCAGGTTGGGAGACAGACAATCTAACCACTGACCCATGCCACTCCTGCTCTATGTCATTATATAGCAGGTGTCAGGTGGAATCCCTGTACCTCCATTTTTGGTCTTTTGTACACACCAGCAATATGTCAACTAATAAGTCTGGCATAGGTCAAGTGGTAGAGTGGCTGGCTCCCATGCTGAAGATTGTGGGTTCGTTCCTCAATCCTTGAGTGTCTTTTGTTGTTTGTTATTTTAGTATTTTACTCTCTTCCAAGTGTAAAATCTGTTTAGAGGGCGACTGAATACAGTAAAAAAAATTTAACAGTAAAATTTACTCTACCAAATTCACAGTCAAAACTACACTTCCGAACTGCCTCGGCAGGAAAATGCAGACATGCCAGTTTTTACCCTGAGAGCACAGGCACCTGTCTCCAGAATTAAGGCCTCACAACTATGGCATGTAACACTTTCAGTTTAGCCTTAAATCTATTTTTGAGACACATGGTAAAATCTGGCCTGGAACACCCTCAGTGTACAAAAATGCGTATCTGACATTTTGTTTAGGAATTTAAATTTTATTTTGGGTCGCTTTAGGGAATTTCATTGTGAAAGAATGACCGTTAGGATATTTTTGTTTCCTAGTTTTCAAATGTCAAAACATTTGACCCGAACAGCATGTAAGGATTAATCCATGTTTATTTGGGTGTGTTTATGGCCATGCGTATTCTAGTAGTTGACACCCTCCTCCTCCTCATCCTCGTTTTGACCTTAGACAAAACCCCATTTGTTTGTGCATGCTTCGTCCCTCCATCCTGCTCATCTCTTTAACACTTCCTATATGTGCCTCATTTACAACTTGTTTAAAAACTATGCAGCTATAGTGAGAATCTCTCTCTCTCTCTCTCTCTCTCTCTCTCTCTCTCTCTCTCTCTCTCTCTCTCTCTCTCTCTCTCTCTCTCTCTCTCTCTCTCTCCCTCCACCCACCACTTCATGTTCTCCCTCTGCAGAACTTTCCCAAGAAGACAAACATCATGCGGTTCTGGGAAGAGGAGCTCATGCTGTGTCGTGTCTTTGTTATTTCTTCTTTTTGTAATGTGCAAATGTCCTGCATCCAAGGACCGTGCTTTTGACTGCGATTAGTTTCCCCGTGCAAGCGTGCATACATGTATTCGCATACAGACACACAAACCTCCTGAACCTATTGCACTGCTGCATATTGGCAGACAGAGGGACGGCCTCACCCTGAAGGAAGAATGGTTCAAATTCCACAGCTGATAGAAAAACACGAGAGCGAGAAGGAACAGGGGAACTGATGTCAACTTCATCCGATCACTATACCGCCACCAACCCTCTCTATGAGCGACAGTAAAACATCTCGTATTTAAACTGGCTGAGGTTGAACAATTTGGATTTTGGACAAAATTCACACAAATCACACAAAACGTTAAAGTTAAAACACAAGATGTCGGTGTGCCATTGGATGCTTGAGGGTCTTTTTTTTTTTTTTTTTTTTACACCATAAGAAAGACACTAAAAGTTATGTAAATGAGACAGAATTGAATGTATAAACAAATTGTGTTTGGTAAGTGGTTAACTTCTGTGTTATAATTGCATTATTGTTGATGTTTTATGTTGTGTTTCTGTAAAGCACCAGCTACGACAGTTTGAAAGCGCTGACTTTATCATACCATCAGCTAAAGTGCAAAAAATTACAATGATGCACTTTTTTTTTTTTTTAAGTCTTCTGTAACCTTTCCCCCTGACTGTTCATTTTTTATGAAATATATAAGAGTTTGCATAATAATTAAACACCCCAAACTAGTTCATCAATTGTCACAGTGACTACAGGAAATCATTACAAGGTGATTAAACATCTAACGTGATCCTCTGTCGCTGTGAGCTTCCGTTGAGACAAACTTAAGGGAAGACACATGATATTAAGTCAGTTGCTTAAAGTGACACACCCACTAAAGTTTGATGAAATCATGTGTTTTCTGAACACTAATATTCATAATGAGTATGAGGAAGCCGCATACAGTAGGCCTGGATATTAGAACAGATGTTTTATTGAGATAAAGTACAAGTTCTTCTGATAAGCACAACTTTTTTTTTTTTTTTTAACGGTCACTACTGTTATGTAACTTCCACCCTCCCTCCACAAAGTTCTGCTGCGTGCACGAGCTCAATAACAAGTTGTCTTTTTTTAAATGTATTTATTTATTAAGAATCAAGTGATTCCTACCTTTAAATAGACATCCACCTCGCGGAATCAGTTCGCGTCTCTTTCTCCTCGACGTCCACTTACAGTTTAGCACCTCCCGGCTGCTCTTCTGCCTCTCCCTGCAAGTCACACATACACATGCAATGATGATGGTGATGATGATGATGATGGTGATAATGATGATGATCTAATCAGAATCTTTTTGCCCTGCTTTGGACCGGTCGACCAAGAGGATGCATACCTACTTAATCATAGTTATTCATGTTGCAAAAAGATGTGCGCGTGCTATAGTAGGCTATTTTGTTTGTTTCTGGAGCAGACAAACATCTACTCGCCCAGTCGAACCCGTTGTGCATGCGTGGCTCTCCGTTTGGGTCGGTGTGGTCCTGATGCGAGTTTTAACGTCCCTTGTTGTTGTGTCTCACCTACAACGCAGGCACGCCGGGAAGTCAACATGCCGCCACTATATTATTTATTTATTTTTAAATATCCGCTTTGTTTTAGAAATAAACGTTCTTTTTTCCCAGTCTCCCTGAACGCATCCGATCACAAGCTGCAGCACAGTCAATTTATGGTTTCTTTGTATGGCGTGCGTGCGCGTCAGTTCTCCTCACCGACTTCAAGTCCTTGCTGTGGGGAGCGTTTCCCTCCTCTCCTGCGCTCCGTGCCCTCTCTTCGCGGTGGTCGCGCCCACTTATGTTGATGTTCCACTCCGGGCCAGCCTTCAGCAGCAGCTGCGCGCTCCGACGTCAGCCTCGTCTCTTGCGTGCTTTGAGCCACACCCATCCATTCATAAAGTGGACAGAGTGACAGCCGGTGCTTGTGCATGGGCATGTCCACGTATATGTACAGCAGTCAACACCGAATGACATCATACTGTAAATGTATTACATCATTAATTAGTCCTGCACGACCTAATGCGATCCAGTGCAGGAGATAAGCAAAAAAAATAAAAATAAAAATAATAATTAGAGCAATGGATTAAAACTACTTGATTATTAATGTATCTGTAGTTTGCATCACAGTGAGGAGCTTCAAGTAGCCTAATTCCAGCTCCTCTCAAAAAAGCAACCAAAACACAACAAAATCAGTGACTATGGTATACAATGTTATATCAAAACAACAATAATAAACTGTGCTAGAGGGGAAGTCAACCTGAAAAATGTCTTTACAGTATGTTATATATGCATTTCTACTATATAGAATATTTGCAACATTAGAAAATGCCAAATTTGGAGGGGAAAAAAACATTACATAGTTTCTGAGAAAAAACTCAAATATTTGCAACATTATAAAGTGGCACATTTGCTAGAAAGAAACTCACAAATTTACAATAAATAAACTTGAATATTTACGAGATATAAAGTGGCAAATTTGCGAGATGATGACACGTTCAGGATAAAGGATGCGGGGCGTGTTGAGGTCACATGTGAAGGCACAGAAGACCCATGGTTGTATATATTTATACGGGGCCCTAATACACTGTTGTATTGCAGTGCCTCTTCAAAATGCGATTGCTTAGTATGATATGGTTCATCTCTGCTAAAGTAATTCCGAATTTCCTTAAAAGTATAATTTAGTTCTTCAAGCAAAGACATTTTGCAGATTTGGGAATTGTGACAAACATCCAAGAAGGCTATGTGTATTACCTGCAAGTTTGAGTTTTTTTTCTTGCAAATTTGCAAGTTTTTTTTTTTTTTGCCACTCTATAATGTCACAAATGTTCAAGTTTTTTTTTTTTTTTTCCGTAAAATCCTCGGAATATACCCCCATCCAAAAAAAAGAAAAAAGAATGGTAGACATCAATCAATTTAATCTTTTAACATTTTCAGTGTGTCTTTCAGTGTTAAGAATGGCCTTTTAAAGCTACTATACGGTTGCAGACAATTGCATCATCTATGTGAGAGTCCACTCACAACCCCAATGAGAATGGCTGTCATTTGTTATTCAGCCACATTCTGGATAGTACAAAGATAGATAAATCATTAGCAATGTTGAACAAAATTAATGATTAAAAAAGGTTTAAAATCTCCATATTGCTATTTAGGTAGAGTCTGAGCAATAATTTTTCTCAGTGAAGAAAGTTGACCACCATTTTTTTTTTAAATCTTACCTTGTGAAAATGATCAGAAATGGTGTAGTGAACTAAGAGAGTATATAAAGTATTATGGCATAAAGATTATGTGTGTTTTGCTGGTTTACTTTAAAGAAAGGAATTCTGTGCTAAATGACTGAGAGGATTTCTCCTACTAGATTCCTGTGACACCATTTGGAACATGCGGCAACCTTGATTGGTTAGAACAGACGTAGCGATCAACAGCATGTCAGGCGACTCAAACGTCTCCAAGACTCCTGTTCATCCAAGCATCATTCTCACGAAGGGATGAAGAACCTGCCCAGGCTTGTTCCCATGTCAGTGCGTAACCACCAGGTCCTACAGGCAATAATCAGCATGCGGTGCAGCCACAATCATGTGGACAGAACAATTTGATCATTAAGAAAGACCGTGGGGAGAATGGGGCTTCAGTTTCGTCCACTTCCTTAAGTTTGGGAAAAACAAAACGAACCTTCTGTGTACCAAGGTCATATGAGTATGTGATGCACACATGTATCGCAAAATGTCTTTGACAGCACTTTTCTATGCCATGCCACTATTGATCTAGCAATATGGGGACAATAGGTCCATAATAGAGCGTGTCCACATGTAAACATAAAACAGATTCTCGATCCGTCTCTCTTCTAAGTGGGCAAACTGCTGATCCCACGCGTGTAAAAGGCTTGCATCAGCAGAGCGATGGAAAAACAAACAGCTGGCAATCGCACAGCGCCTTTACCATAGACACAACACAATATTGACACACACAAAGGCGCCATCTCGGTCCAGTTTGGATCACTTTCACTTCTGCACGTGAGGAGCCAAAGCGGCGTTCGACACCAGCCATTGAGCCGCCACAATGACACACGTTCGGGAGCTGAGCGGCCACAATGAGCCTCTATTTGCTCCAGAGCCTGTGTTATTCTTTCTGATGATCGCTGGAACAAAGCACATGACAAAAGTTCCAATTGAGCTTGAACAATCGCTCACAAAGGAGCCAGTGACTTGATGTCTGTGGTCCTCGTTGCCAACTGTACAACATTAGGGGTCAGTGTGTCATGGCACACTGACAACACGGGCAGTCTCTCACAGTAAGAGTGTTTTCAAATCGAGGTGATTGATATGATTCGAGTAATGCATCTCAACTGTTTTGATCAATGAAGTTGGAGCTGTTAGATTAGGGCTCTTGATGACTCGATAGATGACTTGAGCTAGGCCGTTGTGTCGCTGTGATACGTCCTTGCTTGGCGCACTGCTACGTGTCCTTGCTTGGCGCCTTTCTATCTGTCTGCATTCTGACATACGTATCCAGTGAATACCAGTTAAGGCCATCAGGCCACACATTCTCACACGGGGAGGCTGAGCCGTTCACCCATGTGGGTGGGCGGCCTAGACAGTATAAGTGCAGGGACGATTTTGAATAGATCAGTTCCTCTTCCGCATACTAATAGAAGAGGGCTCCGCAGCTGTGTACTCGATCTTTCTGGCATCCGGTAAATATTTCAACTGAGAACATGCAGTCTTCTGGTTATTACTGTTAGTATAATATCGTGAGCATTAAGATACAAGAACCAGTGAAAGTGAAAGTTCTCACCAAGAACGTTATAGATCATTTACAAGAGATTCAAATACGTTTCGTGGCTAAGGTCAACAAAAGTGTAGTGATCCAGAATGCCACTCAGAGCACAGAACACGCTTAATTTGGATTTACCCTTCGGCTATTCACCTCCTGCGGACGTTGTCTTTAAAACTAAGAATGTTGAATGAATAATTCAATGCTGAAAACTCGATCTCACAAGGAAAAATGGAAAACAAAATTAAATCGGTTCTCCTCCAAGAAGTTTTTTAATTCTGCTAATAAACAAACTTGAGTGAAACTCAGTAGAAGACCAAAAATGCACAATAGAGGTTCAACAATCTCCTAATTAATTTTGAAAGTGTTATGACTTCATGTGTTTTGGGTTGGGTCATGGGGTCATTGTGTTGTTATGTCCCATATGAGGATGTGTTTGCCAGTTTTATTTTGTCAAGTCACTTTTAATTTGTAGTTGCTGGACAGTTGATCATTATATAGTTTTGTAGTCACTCTTATTCTGTCTATTTGGTCATATAGAATTGTGCACTACCCAAGTGTGACTCGTGAGTCACGGAATGACACTTTAGTATGTCTACTAAACTAACTCTTCAGGCAAACTTTCTTCTGTGCTAGTTGTGTTCGAGGTTGCTTCCATGCATCCATCTCTGCTCTCTCGTTTCTCATTCTCAATCAAGATTTTTCCGGCAGTTGTTTTCTTCAAGGCCATCTAAACCCAGTCCTGCCCTCTGTTGTTATTTAAGACTCTCGAACTCCCGTGTGTTGTCTGCGTTTGGGTTATAGACCCTTCCAGCTGACGTCACCAATTAGCTTCCGTTGCGCCTCCCGGGGGGGAAAACATCCTATAACAAATGAATGTAGAAAACTTGATTTTCGGCGTTTTTGTTAAAAGCTGGGAAATATGTCAAGTGTCACAAAAAACGTCCCGAGTAGGACACTACATTATTGCGAATCATTGAAACCAGTCGATTGAAGCCGCTAGCTACAAAAAAAAATGGAGTTTGTTGGGCGGCAAAGTGGAAGTGGAAGCCTAAGGTATGTTGTTTTTGGTTGAAACAGTACGTCAATCAGTACTTTCATGGTGTAAATTGTCATTCATTAAATCGTTTGTGTCCGGATATACTCGTCTTGCTGTATATCGAAGTCTTCGAGCTATCTTAGCTTTCTAGCTGCTAACAAACCGACCGCACATTTACTACACATTCCTCAGCAGAAATCAAGCCCGAGTTAAACTGTTGATTGTGATAATTGTGTTAAATCGTTAACTTTTTGTTCAAAATTGCTTGAATACTTAAACAAAAAAAGTATGACTTATTGTTTCACTAAAGATAATACAGCGCTTTCATCACATCTGCCTCAAATTTACAATCAGAGGATAATGTTATGACCCACTCTATATGAAAAAGATAAACTACTTGATATAATATGCTCTGAGCATATTCATATAAAGTTCATTTTGTGGGTGCAATACAGTTGCGTTGTAGTTTCACGCTAGCCACCGTGCTAGTCTTTTACTCCTCACCGCCTTTCGCGGGGTTTGGAATCATTGCCGGCAGCCGAAAGAATGCTCTCATCTCTCATCCGTCGGCCGCGCACAAGTTCACCATAGCATTGGTCGCTGATTTATCAACTTTGACCTGTTTTCTAGCTCACACTGATTGTTTTCTCATTCACTCGCATTGACGTGCTGCCCGCTAACCACAAGGGGTGCACTTCAACGTGACGTCACACTAGAAGGGTCTATTCCTACATGACTGAAACTTTTGTAATCCTTTACAGAAAGCAAGAAATATAAACAGACCAGGAAGCAGTACAGTTTGTCAAATACATTGTAGAGTTGATAAATTTTCTCTCCAAAGTAAACACAAAAATAGAAAATCAAAAAACTTACCTTGCTGTAAAGATGAGTCGCAAAAACCTTTCCACTAGTCCGCTAAAAATGAAATTTGATAATTCTTTATCAGTTCACAATTTCATCCCTATACTTGGAAACTTGTTCTGATGTTAAACGTAAAACATTAGTGGAAAATATTGGAGACAATAAGGTTCCATACAAATCCTGTAAGTGACAGTAATATGGTTTATCTGTGACAAATGCAGGACAAATTCTGGCGAAGACATCACTCATTTTCCATGGAATCTGTTTTTCTACGAACACAGCAAATTTTGTTCTTGCAAATGCTAAGACCAAAATTTCCTGTATACTTCCTTGGTCTTTGTTTCATCCCCAGACAAAGTTTGGTGGATAATCAATTATGTCCAAACACAAAGTCACACAAAAGTAAATAAACATGAAAACACATTATTTAAAAAAAAAGAAAAAAAAAGCAAGTCTAACTGCTAAGAGTGATTGACGTGGAACTTGATCTTTGAATTATCCCGACATATGCGCATTACTCAGGCAGCCCCTCCCAAAAAGTGTTGTGTTGTGTGACCAGTTGTCTCTTTGTCAGTCTGGACAGGGATCAGAAGGAAGATGACATCGTTCTCCACAAGTGTCTGACCGCCCATATTCATCATAACTATTCACGGTCCGGCCCAGATTGCGGACCCGGCCTCTTTGGCCCACTAACTGTGTCCCTGTTTGGCGTCACTGAGGTGCTATGAATAGACGCTGGCGTAACGTCAGTGCTGTCAGCTAGGCATTGGCACGTGTGTCTCATGTCAGCACGACCACGGCGCAGTACTCCTGACTGGTGTCGCCGCACTGGCAGCACATTGGTGTTGCCATGGAAACAAGAATGAGCACAGCTACCCCTGCCATGACATTTGTTAGTTGTTGTTCTCAAGAAAACTCGGTTCTTCTTTCTTTTTGTGGCTTTCTCCTCATTTTTATGCAGGCTTCTTACTTTCGCAACAACCCAGTCATTTCAGGTAAAGTGAAAATGTGTCTTCTTCCAAATCTCCTCTCTCTCTATCCCTGTGTGTAGTGTAGGAGAAACTAATGGAGAGGTGCGCGGGTCACCGCCTAATTGACAAAAGCCCCATAGCCTTCACAGGACAAAATGAGCAGATTGCAATGTTTGTATTTCTGCTCCATTTACCACTTTGTGTCTGATCACATAGAATTTACTCTGCACTGATGGGCAGGCAGGAAGCCATATGGCATGTCAGGTAGGAGGTTAACAAAATGAAACAAAAAGCAAAAGGCAGACGGTACACTTCAGCTGCATCCTCTGCCTTCTTTTTTCTTTCATTCATCACCTGAGAGCGTGTGGCCAATATAGAAAATGTACTTGAAACCTTTGGAATAACCTGGATTTCTGCATGAATTTGGTCATAAAACATATCATTCCATTAAAAAAAAAGTTTCAATTCAGCAGTTCTCTGCCTGGTGGGAATTGCTCTCTTCGGGTCATGCCACAGAATCCGAGTCAAGTTGATGTCAGGACTGTCAGTGGATCACTCCAAAAGACATTCAGTCGATTTACTTCGGCCCTTTGAGTCATTGCAGATTTCAAACAATTGTTAGTTCATCTAATAAACTAATTTTCTCGTCAACGATAGCAGCGCATCCAGGCTCTGGGCTATCAAAGCAGCCCCAAACCATCTGTCCAACTTTGTTTTTTTCTGAACTGTCTCCATTTACATCTGTTGTTTTAATTATTTACCGTAGATTTGACAGGTTCCTGTAAGTCTTTCGCCAACATTCTTGGATTTTCCTTCACCTCACTGAACATTTTACACTGTGGTCTTGCAGTTATCGTTACAGGATGTCTGCTCATAAGGAGAGGGACATCTGCACTTTCACCACTTTCGCCATGGCTTTTAGAGATATCTTTGTGTTTGTGACAATTTCTGGCTTTACTCAAGAGAGTGGAAAACTCAAAATGTACGTTTTTGTAATGTGGCAAGGCAACTTTAACCAACACCTCCAATCTTGTCACATTCATTGAATTGTATTGGGTGGGTGCAGGGGTGTGCAGAGGGCGGGGCCTATGGGGTGTCTTCCCAACACCTGCTCGAAGATTTCTTTTGCGTTTGTTATCAAAACTTGCCAAAAAACTGTCGATGCTGATTAATTGGCGTATCACTATGCCACCGCTGTATCTAAAGTGTGGAGCGACAAACAATTGTCTATTGATTTGTCAACAACACAGAACCATCACAAATGTGGCTTAAAACATATTTACAGTTAGCAAGACCAGTTAAATAAAAAGTAACACCAAGCTGCATAAAGCGAAGACGGGAGCACGGATGTGTACGCTGGGAACACATTTGATATGTTTGTTTATACATGGGAGTGACACAACAGCTGGGGAATGTCTCGGGCAAATAGGGCCATTAGGGCCCCACTACAAATATGTTTGGCACTGCTTTTTTTTTTCACCATTTGTCTTAGCACTAAAACTATAGTAGGCTGATGCAATAACAAAATTAACTGCATGTATTTCATGTTCAACAGGATACAATAAGAGATACTGAAAATGTTAATTTGATATTTTGCTTAAAGGTAGCACAGGTTGAGCAATAAACATAATTGCATGCATTAAAATATTTAATAAATGTTTATGTATGACATTCAGAATATTTGTTCCATATCAAAAAAATTGGGGTAACTTTTTTCCCCATTTTAAATTATGCAAGTAATTAGCTGATTAAAAAAGAGGAGTATTGTAGATGAGAGTGTGCAGTGGATTAAAAAAAATGTTGAAGACATCCTCATAACATGAAATATTGAGAAAAAAAATTAACACACAACAGGTGCTCGTCAAAAGCATTTTTAATTAAACGATTAATGGTGATTAATCAAATTTCTAAGATGTGATTAATCTGATTAAAACAATCGTTTGACAGCTCTAATTTTAAATCAACACATTGACGTTGTTAGATTTTATTTTTAAATGACTGAGCTCATGGGCAGATTTAGTTTTTTTTGTGTCAAAGTACATATAGATTTCAGTGCAGCTTGTCAGCCATTTTTGTGGAGTTTGTGTGTTTGGGGACTCACTTTTTTTATTTTTTTTTTATTTTTATTTTTATTTTTTTATGATAGGATCTCTGCAGGGCATGACACATGGGTGGAAAGCTTGTGCAGGATGAGCGAGGCTCTTATAGTTGTCAAAGGCCCGTGAGTACCGATACACGTTAGCTGGTAGTTTTATTTATAGATGTTACGGAATTTTCCATTTATTAATTACACAGATGCAATTGTTTTCTTATATGCTGTCCCTCACCACTCTTCCATTGGTGAACTAGAAAATTGGCGTGATGTCTCTGCAGTGTTGTGTGTCATATAGCTGTCGGGGTGTGTGCGCAGAGGACAGAACAAAGAAGCCACAATTAAATTTGTGCCGGAGATGTTTGCGTATTCAGACTTCCTGTTGCGCCGAAAAGAGGCACATTTATATCACTCAGAGTAGCAGCCTCACCTGAATGACAGATCAGTGATAAGCCTTTATGAGGATATTGCTGTTATTGGTGCCGCCTACTCCCATGCACACGACTGAAAATCAGAATTGAAAGTGAATTAAAAGTAATTCAGTTTTGTTTACATCTGAATTTGACGTATTTTTAAAGTGTGAGAACGAAGAATAGAAAGTGTTTGATAAAAAAAATAAATAAATAGAACCATACTGCACTACCCCCAACGTGTTCCTACTGTCTTCATTTATGAGAACCTGTCGCTCACTCTCACGCAGGGAGAGCCAGGGAAAATTGAATCTGACTTGATTTGGAGTACCGGTCTGGAACATGAATCCATCAGCATTTCAGTGGTGCCATCCATCCACATGCGCATATGGCTACATAAACAAGAAGGCCTCAACACACCCTGCGCACTGGCTAACGTCAGCACACCAACGTCAAACAGTGCCCAGTGCTAGGCAACAATGCCATCCCAGATGGCAGGCTCTGATGTTGATTTTGCTCTAATCTAATGCACTTAAGTCCCATTTCCTACCCATGCCGCCGAGATGATGCGTCAGGGAATATATAGTGAGGTCTACAAGTATTTGGACAATGTCGGTTTGGAATTAATGACCTTCTGAAGACAAATAATGGATGATCTGTCTGTCCTGATCTAAACTCAACAGAGCATGTATTTTCACTTACTGAAGAGAAAAGTGACACCCATGAAGAAGCAGCAAACTGAAGGCCTTGCAAAGCAGTGAGCCGTGGTGTGCTATACAATAAATACAAAATGAATGATACTGAGGGTGGGCGAGTGGTTAGCACGTCCGTCTCCCAGTTCTGAGGACTCAGGTTCGAGTCCAGGCTAGTGCCTTCCTTGGTGGAGTTTACATGTTCTCCCCGTGCCTGCGTGGGTCTTTTCCGGGTACTCCAATCTCCACCCACATTCCAAAGACATGCATGGCAGGTTAATTGTGTGCGCCGAATTGTCATTAGGTGTGTCAGTGTGGATGGTTGTTCGTATCTGTGTGCCCTGCGATTGGCTGGCAACCAGTCCGGGTGTACCCCGCCTACTGCCCAAAGCCAGCTGGGATAGGCTCCAGCACCCCCGCGACCCTTGTGAGGAATAAGCGGTCAAGAAAATGGATGGATGGATGATACTGAGGGTGGTGTCTTATCGATGTGATGGTACTTTTTTTTTCCTCACCTTACTGCACCCTTGTACTAAATTGAAAACTTGTTCAACAAGTAAAAACAGCTCCCGTGAAAAATGATAACATTTGCAATGAAATGTTTTTACATTGTACACGTGCAAGCATCACAATCATGTAAGTGCAAATACTATAATTACAAAATGATATTACAAGTTTAGAAATTGCTACAGGTTTTCCAATAAGCATGGTAATCAGATGACAAAATGCAGGATAAAATTGTTTTTTTTTTCCAATTGAGCCCACCTAGTAGTTAATTTATTGAATTTGTGTTTATGTTATGCCGACTACAAATCAATGTTGCTAAATTTGGAGTTTATTAGGATTTTGAACAAACAGTACAGCCTTGTAAGTGGTTTCTCTCTTTCTTTTATGTTGTATCTTCTCGGGGTTTAATTTTTATAGTATATATTGTGTCTTGTGGGGAAATATATTTCCTTCAAAAGCATTTGGAGCATATTGACTCACTCTCTCAATCAAATAATATTATAGCATTTAGTATTTATTAAAAGTCTACTGATTATTGCACTTCATCATCTTTCTTTCGTTTTTTTTGGTCCAAGGTAGTTTCTACAAAGCCCCTAAAATGCCATTTAAGAAAGTCAACAACAACAATTTTATGTTCCCTGTAAATGTAACATGTAACACAGCTTTATAAAGGAAATACAGTTCAGTCTCTTTGTACATGGATTGGACAGCTAAGTCTTGATGTTCATGATGGTCTGTCAGGCTGAAGTACTCTTGTTTGTTTTTAACAGTGAGCTGGTCCATCTATGGCAGCAGACTGCAGACTGGAAGGGGCTTTAGGCACTTCATCCCCCACAGTGAGGCTCTATCCCAGCAGGCTTAGCCACACCGGCCCAGCTGCTGCCACGAGCGTGGACGAGCACGGGATAAACTGCTCACTCTTCAGCATGGTAATGAAGTTTAATGCACAAACATGCATGCATCTATCACACTTTTTATAAGGTCATCATACTTATGCTGCCAATGTTATTTGATGCTGCACTGGGTAAAAAAAAAAGTTTGCTCCACATGTTTTTTTTTTCTTTGATAATGCCATCTTCAAAGTTATATATCGAATCCAAAATTAAAATATTTGGAAATAATCTTATTTCATAATCATCTATTGACGTCAACCCCAAATGTTTGCAGCAAAAATAAAGGACTGGGCCTCCTTAGTCTGACATTTTTGGAAGAAATGTGTATAAGCAAAGTAGCATGAACACACATATGTTCACTCACTGTGCTTCATGTTCTAATCGTTCCTTTTTGTGTGCTCAGCTGGAACAGCCAAGAGTCAACAAGTTCTGCAGAAGTGGCCCCGGGCTTGAGAAAAGGACCAGAGTGTCACGCAGTGTTATTGACTGATCCAATGAAGACTTGCTTAATGTTTGTCTCTGCATTTGTGAGACAAGTGACATCAGCGTCCCATAATTTAAAACCTTTGTTTGACAAGGTCCAATCACTCCCCGGTCCACCAATCCATCATTTTTTTTCATTTCATCCGCCGCTTTTCACCAATCTCTTCCTATGTGTATTGTACTGTTCCAGAAAGTTATGTAACATCAGCGTCTGTGTCACGGGGGACCTCATTTTAGCCATCAATTCTTCTTCTGCTGAGCCAACCCCCCACCACAGTACACACCAGTCGACTGCGATGTGTGACACAACACGACCTACAAAAATGTATCGACCGCATTCTAACGTGTGATGTTTGTGTGGCTCCCAGCGCATGTTCGCCATTTACGTGGCCCGGGCATCAACATCGACCCCGCACAGTCATCTGGCACCTCGCAAATTTAAGTTACATAACATGTCATGAGTGTGTGGCTTCAAAACAAGTCTTGTCACTTGATGTTATGTGATCAGTGTTGACTGCAAACCAGAAAAAAAAAAGTGACTACAACTCTGGGATTTAGTTTAGCTGCAGAGCGACAAACAGCGTACAATTCCTCACTGACCTCATTCTTCTTATCTCGTCACGATAAGGTGGACGGATTATGGTGATACCTCGTTGCATGATATGTGCAAAAATAAAGTGCATGTGAACCGTGATAAGGGTACAAGAGACCACATCAGCTATCAATAGTGATTGAGGAGCTAGCACGGTTGCTCTTACACCAAGTTAAAAAACAAACAAACAAAAAAAAAAAAAAAACTGTGATAACTACAGAACCACAAATGGAACAGCGCATCATAGTAAACTGTCTGGTTACACAGTACACTATGATCTATATTATTAATTAAATACACACAGTTTCACCAAGCAGATGATGACATAAATATAATGCAGCCTAAAGCAAAATGGCTAATGACTAACAAAAACATAAAATATGTAACTTGCACTTCCCTCATCTAGTTTTATGAACTTCTCTTTACAGTCGTATGGCAGTTAGGAATGTGTGAACAGTTAATCCATCCATCCTCATACTGCTTATCCTCATTAGGGTCACGGGTGTGCTGTAACCTATTCCAGCTGACTTCAGGCCAGAGGCAGGGTACACACTGCCGATCGCAAGGGCACATATTGACTAACATAGACAAACAAGCATTCATCCTCACATTCACACATAAGAAGAGCCTTCAATTAAGCTCATGTGCAGAACAAATTAATTCACTTTACATGGTTCACTACGGCAACGTTTTGAAATTGTAACGATTCAGAAGTCAACCAGGGTCAAGGAGCAGACTGTGTTTATATCAGGTCCAGCAATCAGTTGTACATTTCATCTTAAACTGGTAAAATCGAAGGAAAATCATGAATTAGCTACTCCCATTTGGATATTTAAAAAATTAAGAATTTACCTTCAATATAGGCGCACACATTGTAAAGCAGTGTTAATTGTAGATTTGAGTAAATAACTAAATAACTAGCACCTTGTTTTTAGATATTGCTTATCTGTGTTTTCCTTTGAAAAGAAATTGTGAAAATCTATCATAGAGTATTTTCCATTTGTTTTTAATTGAATTTATAAAACATAGCACAAAACGTACCACTGCTTACTCACCAACTTTGAGATGGTTGCTTTCAGACCATGAACAAGATCCATGCTGTCCTCTAGTGGCGTTTCTTTGTAATACAGATATTTAATATTTCATTACCGAACTAAAGTTCATAAACAGGTAAACATTTGCCACTAAAAATATCTATTGACTTTATTTACACATCTGAGTCATCTTCAATAGGCCAACACACATCTGAAGACACACTACAGATCCCGACATAATGCGTACTTCATCATAAAAAAGATGCAATTTGAGACTAACCGCCCTTCCAGAATCTGACATAAGTGTGCTACTTTTAGAATCATATTGCGGAAATATTGTATGACATCTGTTTGATATCCGGATACTCAACCATGGTAAAGGTGAAGTCTTATGTTTGCGTGTAGCGTACAATTTCATTGAGGTCATATCCTGTCACGGCGAAGGCGTAGCCATCTCCGTCGCAGAACTTGGCGCCGCAGATTTGTGTGTCTGTCACACACTCATTGTGTAGATGAGCAACCTAAGAGGAAATAAAAGACATTTATAGAGAGAAAATGCACTAAAAAGTAGAAAACGAACTGTGCGTTGGGCTTACCTCCACACTGTTGCTTTCTGGGGTTACTGTCAGGTGCCACACCCTAACAAAAGAATCTTCAGCAGCAGACAGGAGCTAAGGAGCACAACACAAACATAAATCACACATGTTGGATTACTATACACCAATCAGCGTTTCTTTCCTAAACTGACCAGCCCAGAAAAAGGAGCAATGTCCAGTGAGTAGATCCAACGGGCGTGTGCGTTGACCTCTGCGTGCAGAATTCCCGTCACGGCCTCGTACAGCCGGATCTGGCCTGTTCCGTAACCTGCCACCACTGTACCTTTCCACAGCTTCACGGAAGAGCAGCTCATACTGACAGGAAGATGGAGGATCATTGCAGTGAGGAAACAAAAAGCGGCAATTACATTAGAGGATTGAGTGATAAGGAAGAGAAGACGGAGGAAACGGATCAGGTAATGATGCAAAATGATGTACGCAAGAGGATGAGGATATCGGAAAGGTACTAATGTATGGATGTAGATGACCACACTCGATCCCACAGCAATCATAAATGAAAACAAAACCGTTTGTTACTCTACGAATTCTTACTCAAATCCACTAATCTTGTTGAGGAGCTGAAACTCTTCCCCAGATTTCCACACACACAAGGTGCCGCCGTCATCAGCACTGACCAGGTCGGCGATACACTCCTGAGGAAAGAAGGACAGTCGCAAAATAGAAGGAGATCATGTCATTGAATGACTGATCGATATTTCTACTACTTTTCAAGCACATTTACACGAAAAGAAAAGCCTTCATGATCAAGAAACAAAAACAGCCATGGACAATCAGGAAGAAGGATCCATTAAGTTTTACTTGACTTATTTTAATTTTTATTTATATGGTCTTGAACATACTTTCTCTTTGCCATCACATAACTTCATAATGTGGTGGTCACTGATAGCTTTATGTGGGGGCATCATACATGAGAATTGTGCAAGTTTTGCAAGATAACATGAATTCATACTGCCAGCACAAGTACAGTACATCCAAGTATGCAATCCCACACCACTGTGTAGCTAAATAAAGTATGTGGCATACTGTATCAGAGACATCTCACAATAAAGTACAATAAGCAATATGATATTTTACAATAATACCTGACTGCCTGAGCATTCTTGGGCCAAGTCAGTGATGGGCTCCTTGTGCTCCTCCAGCACCTCAGACAGGGTGATATTACTGCCTTTACTGGGAACATCAAAAACCAGGATTCCACAAGAGGACAGACCTGCAATGCCAGGAAGACACAAGAGACCATTGAATTTCATCCATCCATCCATTTTCTATACCGTTTGTCCTCAGTAGGTTTAGTGGGTGAGTTTGAGCCGATCCAGGTTGATTTAGGGGGACATGTGGCATACACGCTGAACTGGCTGCCAATCAATCACAGATTACATATTTCTGGAATGTGGGAGCAAGTCAGAGTACCTGTAGTCCACCGGACTGAGAATGAATTCTGTAAGTTACAATATTAAGGTTAGCTCAAAAGAAACGTGTTTCACTCTGTACTTACCCACACATATGTAATTCTCCCACACAGCAGCGATCCCCCGAGCAAACACAGCTTGAGCTGGGGACAAAGCACACATTTCCGACACATAATAGAGGCGACAGTTAAAAAAAAAACAAAAAAAAAACATTTGAAGATCTTTTATTGGCTCACTTACGCTAGGCATGTGTACCTAATGAAATGTCTTATAAGTGGAATAGCTTTTTTGTAGGTTTATGTTACCTGTTGGTATTTCAGGAGTATCCAATGCATGCCAGTACACCATGATGGAGCCATCTGATTCATACATCTTGAAAGGAAAACACAAAGATTCTGTTACAAGACGTGACGATGTTTTTATTCACGTCTAGTCAATAATGTCTCACCTGGATGCCTTTCTGTGAAGTGACTACCAGCAGATCACGAGAGGGCAAAACACAAAATGCAGCCTTTTGCCAGAAAACACAAATACCAAACGTTGAATCTCCTGTCAAGTCCAAATATAATGCTCATTCTGCAAAGATCCTTATTGCTGCACACAGCCTGACCTGCATGATGAGCGATGGACTAGTTGCGACGTTGGGCTCCTTGGACAGCAGCTGACGGTGGGAGTAATTGAGGCCGTCCCACGACGTGCTGACCATATTGACCACATTGGCGTGGACCACCGTGAAGTAGGTGAGGCGCCGTGGGGCGATACGCAGCACGCTCAGGTTGTTGTACAACGCGGACGCGCTGTTCTTAATCTGAATGTTTTTCTCTTTGTGATACATCGAAAGGCTTGATTCAGTATCATTTACTGGTCTGAAAATGTGTCAGCCTAATCGTGTTCCTTCTTCAAAAAGAATGGACCGTTACATAAAAACGTTCTGCCTGGTATTTAGCATTAGCAGCTAGGCTAACTAGGATGCTGTTAGCAAGCCAACCTGCTACTACGCAGTCAAATAATTAAAAAAAATAACGTCGTCATTGTGTTGTGAAATTTCCATACGATCACTTGCCAATTATGCAATAATTACTGGTCCCCGTCATTACTATCTATTAGAGTTGACTTGAAGCAAGCGTTAATCTCGATGGGATTTCCTCGGCGTCTACCGAAGCCATAGAGACAAATGTGTGACGTCAAACCACGTGCTCAGTTGCCAGGCAACCGTTGCCTACATCCGGAAGTTGAGGCAAAGAAGTCGAAAACGATTACAAAAAAGAAGATAAAAACAGCAACTTCAAGACAAAGTGAGTCGATTAATTAAAGGTATGTTTGTTTGTTAATGTATTTTGAGTGAGAAAACGATGTAAATAAAATAATGAACATCCACACAATAACGATATGTTAGTGTCTCTGATTTTTATACCCACAACTGTTGGATGGATACATAGATGAAAGAAAAATACATTTTCGTCCACCCAAACAAATACACGTACCCTCAAATCAACCACAAATGACTCATAATCTGTCTGCACTGCACACTTTACGTAGAATGAATTAACTTTACGGATCTTGCACAAATGTATAATTTACACGACAGCGCATTATGACAAAGACGCAAAGGTTCACAATATATGTGGTATATTGATAATGACTATAATACTGAGTGCAAACCCTTAAAATCCAAAGCTCAGCGCATGCTAACTTGTTGCACGACTCGTTGCGGTTTTAAAAATCGCCACGAGAGTGTGCTACTCCTTACCCTATGATCCAAAATAGTGCTTTATCATAACGTATATACACAGTGCCACTATGAAGTAACTACATGTGTACAACCAAATACAATAGTGTTTTTTTGTTTGTTTTGTTTTTAACAATAGTAATGTTTATTTTGCAGTTTTTTCAAGACATAATCATTGACTACATTATGTTGAGCATTGTTTCTGATGTTTTCCCCCTTATATATAGCTTTAAAAAAAAAAAAAAAAAGGTAACCAGACACTACCAAGATGTCCCGCTCTACATCTAAAGCCCAAGCTGACAAGGGTAAGGCACCTGCTCGAGTGTCCCCGCTACCGTCCCATGAGCCGGAAGAGGAAGACATTATCCCCGGATGTCTGACTCAGAGCCAGTGGATGGAAATGTTAGTCCAAGAAGAGGCAGAGGATGTAATAGGGGAAATAATGGCTGATCTGATGACCAGTGTCATGGAAGGCTGTTACAAGGTCCACATTGAAAGACAGGTAAAGCATCCACCCATTTGTCCATTTTATATAGCGCTTGTCAAGGTCATGGGTGAGCTGGAGCCGACCCCAGTTGACTTGGGCAAGAGGCAGAAGCCCACACTGGACTAGTCGCCAGTCACAGGGCACATAGACAAACAATCATATACACTTACATTCACACAATACAGTCTTCCTTTAACCTCACATGCATTTTTGGGGGGAATGCGATAGGATCAGAGATCAATCAATGAAATGGAATTACTTTTTTATTTTTTTTTCAGCTACCATCTTTCACTGCATACTGGGCCATGGATTACTTTGTACAGACTGTGGAGCAGAAACTCATGTGCCGAGATAGATGGGAAGATGCAATGGAATTGGCCGCAACAGAAGACTCAGAACCAGTACCTATCAATCCAGATGTCTGGGCGGAAGGATGTTTTCCTGTTATACATGGAGCACCTCCATCTGAGCCTGTGTCACCACAGGTACATTTGACAGTCTCTTCTATAACTCTCGTCTTCTAACATACTGGAACCTCAGAAGTGAAACACCCCCAAAGTGGTACAATTGGAAATTTAACCGACCAAATCTGGAAATGTGTGAGTCAAAAGCAAAACCTGCAGAGTCATTTTTACTTTGAGTTTTAATAGTTGTCTTCTAGTGTGGTTAACACCTATTTATACTTGTATGATAGTTAACAGTATTTTAAGTTAATAATTTTATTATGATTGTGATGACAGCCTGAGCATGGAACAGTTGAATTCACTTCCAATTATTTCGTACTAGAAAATGGTTTCAAACTTTGAACAAGTAGTGTCAACAAATTGTGTGCATGTGTATGTTCGAGTCTTACAAATTCTCCTTTAATGTTAATAATTTCAAATTAATGTCACACTTTCTATACACAGATCAACCAGGAAGCTGATATTTGCGAGGAGGTTGAACCAGCACATCCTGAAGAAAACCACCAAAATAGTCCCACACCCCATACCAGCATGTCCTCCGAGCAATCTGAAGGGAAAGTAAGTCCTAGCAGGCATGTCGGTGACAAGATTTGCAAAGAACCAAGTCCTTGTCCCAAACAAAAGACTTCCACCAAGAAAAAACAAAAAGCTTCTTTACCTCCAAAGTTTACCGAAAGTACTGTCTTGCCACCTGTGTCTTGTGCAGCCGAAAACATTTCTGGTTCAAAACATATAACCACATCATCGCAACAACCAAAGGAGAAACAAACTATACCTAAGCTTGCCTCTTTGCCTCGACACTGGATCACTCCTCAGTATGAGATTGACAAGTGCACAAAATCTAGCGTCAAAAAATCAGGTGGACAACCCAAACCAGCGCCTGTGTCTAGTAATCTTCTGACTGGTATGATGGGAACTTCTTGGAGTCCTGCAAACAGAGATCATCACTCAGACAGATTGTCTCCTATTAAGGATGAGAATATGATGGCAAGAGCTTTGAGGATGGACACCATAGATTTGGCCAAAGGTGTTTCTCTAAGGGATCCCCAGAGAACACAAATAGGTCCAGTCCCATTCAAATCACAACCCCACTCTGCCAATGGGGCCAAGCTAAGGCCAATAAACAGTGAGTCTGTAAAATCAACTTTTCCTGTGGATCAGTTGACGACAAAACGATCACCCAAGGTTACCCAATTGTTGCCGTCTGACAAATTTAAGTTTTGACTTAAAAGTAACAAATTATTTGCTCAAACTTTGGATAATTTCACTTTCTTCCTCTTTGAGCAATAAAATGGCTTTTTGTTTGTTTGTTAGTTTTTTTTGCATACATTCTGTTGCGTTTTGTTTTGCTGAAACAAAGGAAACACGTCCCAAAGTTTGGGCACAGAAAGAGACATGAAATCAATGCAGTGCATTGGAGTCCACTATGGAACCCGCTGAATGAGCGCACCACCTCTAATTCTATCGTCGAAGTATTCTGCTATGCATATATGACTCATATGAGTATAATTAAAGAGAACGTTACCAATAAAATTATAAAACTCAAATGTGTTTGTGTCTTATTTTGTATTATTATCAGTAAACCCAATATTTTGGTGTGACGTTTCAACCTAACTTGAGGACGAACCGGAAGTTCCAGCCCTGGACCAATCATCATTCACGTCTTCCCTCTGTAGACCAATCGGATAATGTGTTGCCAACAAGCATGCTCGAGTGACCCTTGCACATGTGAGAGTGTTGGTGTGTCTATCGCAGTTTCTATAAAACCAAAAGAAATTAAAGATTTAACTCTACTTTTTCGTCTGGAATAGACATGAAGAAAAAGCGGGTAACTGCTGAGTCAGTCGAGGTAAGCTCACATTTTATTTTCATGACTAAATGTCAACAGGCGCCCCTCGACACATGGGAGATGTACTGTACTATATCGAGAGGCTGCAAACATGCAGTCCTGCAAACACGTTGAGAAAAGTAGCCACACCTCTTTGCTGCTTTTGAATTTTTACAATATATCGTTCCTTTAGGCATTACAAAGAAGTGTGCAGTTTAACAAGAAACATGGTGAATGCTTTTGGAATTTGCGATTACTTAACATTTTTAGGCCAACACAGACAGTTTCTGAAGCGATGTTTACAGCATGTTTTTTTGTATGTGTGTCACTAGATGATTCCAGAAAAAGTGACCAATAACGTGGAGAAGGACAAAAATGAACCTCCTATTAAAGTGAAAAAGAGCAACTCTGAGGATGTGAAATACCACCGGGTGAAGTTGTCCAGAAGCGACCTGTACAGACCCCCAACAGTGGAGGAGCTCAACCAGCTGAAAGAAGCAGAAAGTTTATTTCACTGCAGCTTGCTTAAAATGCAGGTGAGACTTCTGAGTTTTGACTCAACAATTTAAATGTGATGGGAAAGACATCCACTAAATCATCTTGTGTTCTATATTATCACCATTAACAGATGGAGGAACTGCTGAAAGAAGTTGCCCTCAGCGAACGCAGGAAACAGCAAATAGATACTTTTGTTGAGACAGTCACCAAACTCCTGAGGGCTGTACCTCATTCACTCGAGGTGGAGGTGCGTATTACTTTTCATAAAGTGGTTTTCTGTGTAAGATTACAAAATTCCACAAATTTGGAAAACATTTCCTTGAGAATTAACAGATATCTGTGGAAATAAACTATGAATTTACAAATTTAGGGTTTGTCGTCTTAGTAACACATCAATGACTACATAATCATAATGTTTATTTTTTATTATTTTTATGTTTAAGGTGAATGACCTGTCATGGTTGTCCAGTGATGTGAAGGTTCCCATCCTCCTGTTACCAAAAACACAAAAGGGAAAGTTCCACATGGCGCCTCCAACCTCTATTGATCTGATTGGCAGTTACCCGTTGGGAACCTGCACAAAACCACGTGTTGTAGTGGACCTGACTGTCACAATCCCAGCTGTAAGTCACACTTTTAAGAGTAGAGCAGCAGTACAGCTGAGCCAGTTGTTTTAAATGTTTGAGAATGGCGGGACACACGCATGAATTATTTTTTTTTTTAGGATATCCTTCACCCCAAAGACTTCTTAAACCAAAGGTATCCCAGGAAAAGAGCCATATACCTGGCAGGTCTAGCTCAGTATCTGACAGCTTCTTCAGACATTGGAGCCATGTCCTTCTCTTGCCTTCATGGTAATCGACTTCGACCTGTTCTGCTGCTGAGTTCTCCAGGTAGGCTATTAATTTACATCTCATAATGTAGCGTTTCATTCCAGAACACGAGCCACCGACTTGTTTGAGTTAAAAGGGAGTGTTTCTCATAGGAGATAATGCAATTGGTAATAAACGTTCCCAGAGTCAAAGGTCAAAATTATTCACTGTTCACATATTATTCACGGTATATGGGAACCTTAGTTTTCGACGTCCCAACATACAACGTTTCGAGTTTACAAAAACTTGATCAGCGGCATATGAATATGTGTTCAGGCAGCACAAGTAGGCCTGCCCAGTTAACGCCATTCTCACTGGCTTTTATTTAATTTCACAATACAGTCTTCCCTCGCTATAACGCGGTTCACTTTTCGCGGTCTCGCTATATCGCAGATTTTTTTTTTAAGTGCAATTTTGCATATTTTTTTTTACAGTAATATACCCATTTTATAAAATTTATGAAGGTTTGAACATTGTCAATGTTTGAACAAGAGAGAAATGTGAGAACATGTAAATGCCTCAATGAGAAAAGTGTATAAATTGTGCGGTCGGGGATTTTAGAGCCTTAAAACATTTATAAGAGTTGTAAAACATAAAGCTAACTACTTCGCGGATTTCATTTATTGTGGGTATTTTTTGGAACCTAACCCCAGCGGAAAACGAGGGAACACTGTATATTAATTGTGAGTTTTATACTGTCTTAGCATAAATCACTGATGATAGACTAGACTTGCACACAATTACAGGTCATGTGGTCGTCCTAAGAACAGAACTCTGGTAAAACCGAAGAACCCTTGAACATGCCATTTTTAAGTCAGTGTATGTGTGTATGCCTCAGTATATGTAAAATATTTGATCCATTTTGTGATATCCTTTAGGTAAAGACTTGACAGTCCGGCTTCATGCGTGTCCACCTCCGGGATTTTTCAAGCCCAGGCGCTTTCACCCTAAGATGAACAACATCCGGACAGCCTGGTACACTGAGGCGAACAGCACACAATCCGGTGAGACTTGTGACTTATTACTGGATATTATTTTCACAGTCGACACATGCAGACAAACTGTCTTTTGTCTTTTTTTTTTTTTTATTTATTTCCCGCAGAGATCAATGAGCCTCCCACTCCACATTACAACAGCTCCCTTCTGGGTGATCTGCTGCCCAGGGCCCACTTTCAGTTTCTCTCTGCTGTCAGTGCTCAGTGTACTGCTTTTCCTGACGGGGTGGCTTTGCTCAAAGTCTGGCTCCGTCAGCGAGAGCTTGACCAGGTGCGTTCACGACTGAGTCCATATGGGTGATTGACGTTATCACACTGCGCAGGTGTAATGTTTCACCTTGCGCCAAGTGTTTGGATTTTTTTATGGTTAGTGGTAAGCAAGTTTGTCTCACAGTTCTAAGTTTCAGGGTTAAAATCTGGAGGTCAAATATTCATTACTAATCTAATCTCATGTTTAGTGTTGTTCCGATACGATACTGGTATCGGCAGAGGTGCCGATACTGCATTAAAACATTGGTATCGGTGAGTACTCACAAGTAACATGCCGATACCATTAATTCCAGCACTAATATAGGATTTTGGATCTTATGTCTTCCTCGTGCACAACATTCACTGATATGTGACATGCTCACTGCATGCCAATCTAAGATATCCTATTGGCCCTTGAAAGCTCTGAACCAGTGGCAGGACCGCTTTTTCATGTTGAGGGACAAAAAACCTTAGGTATCGGTATCGGCCGATACTGCAAAGTTGGGTATGGGAATCGGTATTGGGGGCCAAAAAACGTTATCGGAACAACACTACTCATTTTCATCCAATCGTGCTGTTCTTTTGTATGTATTTAAGGGCACTGGGTGTTTTAATGGCTTTCTGGCCTCCATGCTCTTGGCGTACCTTCTGACCATGCACAGAATCAGCAACACCATGACTGCCTATCAGCTGCTGCGGAACACCTTAAACTTTCTGGGTATGTTGACAGAAACCTTTTAACGCAAAGTTACAATCAGAATGTACAGTGAGATTTTAGCGCTGGTTCAACTTCTTTTTATCGAACTCCCAGCAACGACAGACCTGACGTTGAACGGAATCAGCTTGGCCAAAGATCCCGACTCGACAGCAGTGAGTGATCGAAATTAAACACAAAAACATTCAAACCTTTCACAGCACTCATGTATGATCATTTACCCTTCACACTTATTAATAATGTCCTTATCTTTTTGTCCCACAGCCATCACTGGCAGACTTTCACGATGCATTCCAGGTTGTATTCATTGATCCGTCTGGACACCTCAACATGTGTGCTGACATGACGGCTTGCACCTACAAGCAGGTACACTTTGTACTTTAAAAGTAATCTTTGTTCAAGGGGTCTATGTTTTAACCACTTGAAACAATTCTCTCAGCTGCAGCATGAGGCCTCGCTATCCATGCAGTTCTGGGATGACCCCACTGTGGATGGATTCCACAGCCTCCTCATGACCCCTAAACCTATGATAAGGACCAGCGACCACATCTTCCAGTATGGCTGTCCATCAAAAGTTAAAATACCGTTTGATCATCTCTGTTGAAACTCCCATGTTGAGTTTGGATTCTCTTCATGTCCTACTCAGATTGTATGAACTTGTCAAGCTGCAGTCCAGCTGTAAGAAGCTGAACCTCCTCAGTGAGCTGATGGACCAGAGTGGAAACTATGTGCACACGGTGCTCCCGTTTCTACTCTCGCTGCTTCAGAGAGGATTTGGCCAAAGGATCAGCCTCCTCACCCATTCGCTTTGCCCAGAACCTGAGGTGGGTTACTCAGTATTCAAAATGCATAGATTAATAGATGCTTAACATGTGCTTGAATACATGATGAAATTATCATAATCCTCAGTGCATTCAAAATTTGAAGAAAACTTGAATAAACACAGCACCTGAACTACAGTAGGTATCCTCTGTGGAGAAAAGAACCATTTTACTGTGAACAAAGCTCATTTTTAGTTTGCAAAGCGCAGAGTCAATTATGGCATATTTAATTCCATGCAGGCAACGTAGTTTAAATTACCAGTCAATCACCATGTGAATGTAATGTTCTGATTGACCGGCAATCACGAAACAGAAAATGGATGAGTGGATTATAAATGTAAGCTATTATTTTTATTATTTTGTGCAGTGGTCGCTGGAGAGCGAACCTCCAAAGTACAAAGCCCAGCCACCTCTCACCTTTGGATTGTTGTTGCGGCCTGAGTTGGCAACGTCTGTTTTGGAACGAGGACCTCCGGCAGACGGTCCAAAGGTATCTTTGCCCTCTTTAGTAATTGACACGTTCACATGTTTAAAGTAAACATTTCTAATTATTCCAGTAACTCATTTACATTTCTTGGTGTTTGAAGTGATTGGCTTACCGCACACCGTGGCATTAAATTGGACTTGGAATGAATTTGCAGAGCTTGTGTGTCAGGGATGTTTATGCTTTAAAGCGAATCCCATGTGGTGTTTCTTTCTATTAGGCTGCTGAGTTCCGACAGCTTTGGGGCACTCGCTCGGAGCTCCGTCGTTTTCAGGACGGCGCCATCACTGAGGCCGTCCTGTGGGAAGGAGAAAGCATGTGCCAGAAACGACTGGTACCGCAACAGATCATCACACACCTACTACAGCTGTATGTACTCTATTTTTACAGACCGTTAATTTGAACTGATATTCAAGCAGTTGTTAGTTAGTTTTGCAGCTCATTGGTCAGGTAGTTTGTAATTCAGTGTAATATTGCAAGAGGAGCTTGTGACCCTCCCACCATCAGTGACTTCTGACTTTTCAAGTGTTCTAATGGAATAACAGGGGAAAAATCTATCCCACATAAGCTGCATACTTATATCAAAACAAAAAAAAAGTGGAATTTCCTGTATGGACTTAACACGTGGCACACTTTTTGTCCATAAAGTCAGAGTTGTTAGGCATGTTTCATCATACCAATGTGACTTCAATTTCTTCACAAATCTCTTCTTCGTTTTCTCTGCAGTTGGTAAACAAGTTAGGTGATGTTGTTTCTGACTGTCACAATAGTAATAAGCGTCACTCCTTCTAAATGTATTATTTTTCCCAACAGCCATGCAGACATCCCTGAGTCTTGTGTGCGGCATGTTGGGGCAATTGTTGACGACGTCATCAAAATTGGAAGTCAGGTAAAAAATACTTTTATATTTGCTACTTAATTTTTAATATTAAATGATTTTAACTTGCTATTGTTACATATACTTATAGCTTCAAATAAATAAATATGGGGATGCTTTTCTTAATGTTAATGTTGGGGGTTGTCATTGATCATATCAAACTGCAGAAATTAAAACTTTTCTACAGCGCTAAACATGCACAATTTGTGTTTCAAATCAATCAAGTGTACCTCATGTTATTTGTTTTCCCTCGCATTGTCAATAGGTGCCGAGTACTGGAGAGGAGGAAAGTTTGCTTGTGGTTCGGTCCTATGACGACCTGAGCCGAAAACTTTGGAAACTGGAGGGTCTTCCACTGGCCATTACATCAGTGCAAGGAGCCCATTCATCACTCAGATACACACAGGTAAACTCCTATTATGAGGAATGCATACCACAATACAATTACCGTAGGAATAAGTACAGTGCAATGTTATTGATAGCTTTTAGAATGGTTTTGATATTAAATTCACAACCTGTGCTCTCTAGGTTTTTCCTCCTGTGCCACTGAAGTTTGACTACTCCTTCTTTGACAAACAAAAGGCTTTCCAACTGCTTCTACCAAAGGAGGACAAACCTTGCCCAGCTTATGTGAACCCCATCACAGGTTAGTATGTAAGCCAAGCAAATGTTTGTTGTGGTTTAAATTAACCATATAACTCTGTTTTAAACACGATGTAAGATATTTTCAACAACATTTACATGATCCTATTGTCACCACTGTCACCTAATGGCCACAATGTATGATTAATGTTTTGGTAACCTGCAGTGATCTGTCACATGGAGGGCAGTGGAAAGTGGCCTCACAACCGCGTCGCTATCCGCCACATCCGAGCCGCCTTCCACATCCGCCTGGGACAGTTACTCAAGACTCGGCATAAATACACATGCAAACCCTGTGCCACACACTTGGATGTCTGGAAGGTGCTTTTTATTTGTTAGGAAAGGAACAGGCATTTGTGCAATATCATATTGAACTTGACTGGAAGTTTGCAGCATCTCTTCAATAATTTGTCTGTTCCAGGACGGCTTTGTGTTCCGCATCCAGGTGGCATACCATCGAGAGCCCCAGGTGCTGAGGGAGCGAGTGAGTCCTGAGGGACTGCTGGTTGTCAGGGACAATGAGGAGGCTCAAAGCCTGGAGATGAGCACCATACACAAGCCTCTACTAACCAGCACGCTGCACGGGTAAAACATGGTTTCCAGTCTCCCACTCTGTCATCTGTCCTCTTGATCACTGTGGCCTTAAAATAAAACCTCCTGATTTAAATAGCTTTTTTTTTTTTTAAACCACTTACCAAAAAACAAATGGCAAAAGTTCGTGCTTAATAATGTTTTATTGCATTTGGGTGTGGTGCTCGGTCTACAGCAGCCTTAAATTGACTCGGTTAAGTCCTAAATTTGCTGGGATATATGCTCAGACATAACTTAAGCCTACAAGCGGTCGAGAAGATGGATGTTTACTTGTTCTCCTTGTTTTCAGTCTCCAGCAGCAACACCCATGTTTTGGAGCAGTGTGTCGCCTGGCCAAACGTTGGCTCGGAGCCCAGCTCTTTAGTGAAGCTATCACAGAGGACACGGCGGACCTCCTGGTGGCTTCCCTCTTCCTACAGCCTGCGCCATTCACCCCTCCTGGGTAACATTTTCTCAAATAAACTTTCTACCCCATGAGCCTTGTATTTGTGTTTCGTTGCCCTTCTTTTTTTTTCTTTTTTTCTTGCTATGTCGGTCATGTGAATGTATTTTCCCTGTCCTCCTCAGTTCTCCTCAGGTGGGCTTCCTCCGCTTCCTTCATCTGCTCTCCTCCTTTGACTGGAGGAACAACCCGCTGGTTGTCAACCTCAACAAGCAGCTCACAGGCAGGCACACTCACACATTCCCGTGCAAAATAAACAGTTGCTGACCTCTTTTTATTTATACATCTGACATACTTTGACATCCTGCTCGTCGCCGTTGCTAAGTTGTGATTGTTGTGCGATTCTCCTCACGTGTAGCGGCCGACTACACAGAGATCAAGAATGACTTCATGGCCTCCAGGGAGTTCCTACCAGTCATGTTTATAGCAACGCCTAAGGACAAAAATGTTTCAATGTGGACCAAGCAAGCCCCCACAGTACAGGTCAGTGGGCCAACAAAAAAAAAAAAAAAAAAAGTGGAACCTACACTTAATCTGCACAAATCATTTATTAAATGAAACATAAATATTTCCGCACTATAAAACTATATAAAAAAAGTTTAGAGATTTATAGCTACAATAACAAACAGTCAATTGAATACATGATAAGTTAAAGTGAGCTGTAAGCTTAAGATGCTTTTTAGAGGTTATATATCCAAAGTGATAAGATCATAAACACCGATGTAAGAAAGAATTGCATGTTCTGGGCAGGGAGCAATCGCACAGCTTCCCAATCCTGGAGCCTCTCCTCAGTGCACACTGGTCTCCTGGATCACACTGTAGAAAAAGAAAGTGTATAATATAGCCAGACTTTCATGATAGTATTGTGTTACTTTGAGGTATTCTCTAACAAATCACATACCATGGGCAGGTGTCCGTGTTTTTTTCGGAGAGCTGAAAGTTGATTTTTCTGAAGTCTATCCAAAACTTCATGTAAATCATTGATCTGGTAACATCAATTTAGCATTTTAGAATGTATCAAACAGCAAACTCAAACAGTGCCAACAATACTTCCATGCACGACGAGAGCTCTTAAGCAGTGTGCTCACCAATTGCTTTTCGTTGCCATCCATGGTCATAAAATATCGTAAATGTCTCGCGTTGTATTCCTCCGTCTGAACCACAGCGTCGACGTAAAAGTTTTTGGTGATGCACACCAACGTGCAGAAAAGGTACACACCGCAACTTCTCATGATGCAGAGCTGACCCAGATAAATTTTGCGTGCTCCACCTCACTCTTCCCCACAACATTACAGGGAGGCTCCAAGCAGCCTCCTCTTATAAGGGGGCCGGAGGGCAGGGAACTTTGTGTTTGGTCACGTTCCTCTCTGAGGTGGTGTTTTGTGGTGGTCAGTATTACATTTCATCAATTCACAACAAAAATAAATAAAAATTGACTTGGGAGCAAGTTTAAGGGGGTGGGGGTGGGGGGGACGGGGGGCTAAGGAAGAAACTTAAAACAGCCTCTGGGTTTAGATGAGGAGACAGAGGAGAGAGGGACCGAGAGCAGAACGAGAAAAAGATCCTTTCACTTGATTGGATGCTTTGGATCGTATGAAGGGGGGGGTAACTAAAAATTGCTTGACAATATCTCAACATTTTTAAAAGTGAAGACAATTTGGAGTTTTGATATTTTAGCAATAAACGTGAAGTTGATGCACATCTTTTTTTATTTGTATTTTTTCACGGTCCACAAAAAATAATGCGGCGGGCCGGATCTGGTCCCCGAGTCTTGAGTTTGACAGTTCAGGCCAAGCATATTTATAGCTTGCCTGCCTTTTGATTCAGCTCACTGCGTGCCAGCAGTGTCTGCTGTAGTGGAGATATTCTCATCTGTCACTAGTTCAGGTCCGTGTGTTAGCCTGAACACTTAAGGCCTAGAGGAAGGATGGTAATAAATTCACTGAGGCACATGTGTTTTATTTCCTCCTCTACTCAATTTCTCAGAATACAATTCCTCTCTCTCTTTGAGCATACATGTGCACGTGTGGTTTTCTAGGAGGGAGAAAATACGCATGTGAGAGACACAAATGTAAATACAGTCAACAAGACTTGTATTATGCTCTTATTCTGAAAGACAGAGCGCACCACTTTTGGCACAACAGGTAATGGCTAATGTTAGCAGTGCTAACACGCCTCACTTTGTCATTGATGTGCACACCTGAAAGCAATTTATAATACTTTACAAGAGACACCGTGAATTCCCTGACCATGCACATGCCACGTGAATTGGACCCCACCAGTAACTAATATACAAATGAACTTGACTGTAATAAATGCTAAACCTAAATGACTAGACATTTTCCTCCAACAGTGGACCTCTTTTTACATGCTCACTTAACTGAAAACTTGAGATTTAAAAAAAATATATATTTTGTATCATAAACTGTATGACAATAAGGAGCTTTTGAATATAGTTTGTGTTGTTGTTAACTTAGCCCCAAGCACAAATTGGGTCACCCCATCTTCAAATGCTTACGCGTTTCCTTTCACTAGACAAGTTGAAACAAATTAGGAAATCTTTGATCAGAGTTTATTCATCCTGGGATGTTTGTAGGAATCACCTGTCTGTCTCAACTTGAGTATTCAAGCGTAAACACTTAACAACTCAGATGTCTTTCTTGTATGTGAATTTCCTCAGATGCTGCAGCGTGTTGTGATGGTGGCTGCTGAGAGTCTCAAAGTTCTGGAACATCAACTGATGGATAACAGTCAGATCCAAGATGTCAGGGTTAGTTGTGGGGAAAAAGCAATAACACTCACTCACACTGAAGAAATGATGTTGTAATGCGTGCGTTTCAATGCGCAGGTGGTCATGCGTCCTCCTCTGGAGGCTTACGACATACTGATCCACCTGAACCCCAAGCAGGTTCCGCTCCTCTGCCAGGCAGTGGACCCTCCCGCTGTCAACTTCAGCAGGGGTGTGATCACCGGCAACGTGATCCCCTCGGGGGGGAGGATGCCCGTCACCGACTATAACCCTGTGACTCTCTACCTGGCAGAGCTGCGGGTGAGTGTCATTTTGTCATCTTTGAAGTTGATGTTCCGAGAAGGGAGCGGAATGCAAAGCTGAGCTCTGGTAACTTTCCAGCGGCTTCCTGCCAGCAAACTGAAGTGCAAACAATAAAAATGCACATGAAACCAAATAAGAGCATTTGCATGTAAACTTTATGGAAACAATTTAAATTCTCCTTCACTTTTCCTTGCCAGTAAATTAAAGGGTACACTGTGCTCCTGAGTCCTTATACATTATGTGCACATTTACTAAAATAACATTTAAACCATTCGGATTGAATTGTTTAAAGATTACATAGCTTATTCCAATTAAATTGTTCCAAAGGGTATAATGTTGATAACTTGTTACTTTGTCATTGAAATTAACTCAGACTTTTTATTGTTATGTCCATCATAATCATCATCATCATATTTAGGACGCATTCGGAGACCTGGCCCTTTTCTTCTGTGACCCCTATGGAGGATGTGTCATCGCCGTTTTATGGAAGCCAAAAGCCTTCGCCCCTCTGCCCTTCAAGGTAAAACACTCTTTACTCAGAAGCAACAAGGCTTATCCAGTCTTCTATGTTTGGCAAGCGACTCATTTTAACCGATGAAGAACTGTGTATTAAGTTGGATTTTGTTTATGCGCCACACCCCAAGAGACTCTTCACTGTGTTTGCGCACCCAAAGAAATGTCTCTTTTGAAGATGGTGGTCATTTTCACATTTGCATTTTTTTGCTGAATTTTTCATGAAATGTTCTTTTTGCAATTTAGAAATTAGACTGATAAACCATTTAGATCAGCAGAAATTCAATCATTCCTGCTCTCTTAACATAGCCAAAAAAAGATGACTACAGCAGACAACAAACATTTCTTCTGTCCACTTCCTGTAGACGTCCCAGATGTCTGCCAGAAGAGTGGAGGTAGCTGGCGACGAAGCAAAGACGCTTCCCAATGTGGAAGCTATCCTAGAGGACTTCAAAATCATTGGAAAAGATTTGGTCAAATCTGTGGAGGCCAGGACTGAAAGATGGTCATTTTAGTTCCACATTAGTTTTCAACACAATTTGCTTAGGAAAACACAACAAAGTAAACTTGAATTCTTAATGTTTTAATTAAAAAATAAAATAAAAGAAAATGTTTATCATGTTGAAGCACGTCTAGTAAATATACAGACTTTTTTTCTATTCCATCTTATCTTTCGTTCTACCAACTTAACCAGCAGTTTGCCTTTACTTGTTCCTATTCATTACTGAAACAAAGCATGGTTGATATTTCTCAACACTGGATAGCAATGTGATGCAACAGTACCATGGTATGAATGTAGAAATTCAGAGATGACATCAAATTTGTATTTCAAAAGTCACTGACGCAGTGGTTCGTGGAAGTGGCGTGGGTTCAGTTCCAATGACAGCTGGGATTTGCCCCAGCTCACCTTTGACCCCAATGAGAAGAACCGGTGTAGAAAAATGAATGGTTTCCTAAAGTAAAATTAAGAATATCTGATGACAAAGGTGTACGTCTGTGGCTGGTTGGCGACAAGTCTGTGGTGTACCCTGCTTGTCGCCCAGTCGACTGATGTAACACCCTAATGAAGACAATCGTTATAGAAAATGAATGAATGCACAAAGGTGTGCATCGGACGAGCGTAAGCATGACTTTCTCCAGCTGGTTGGCACAGTTTTTGGCATTTTGGTGTAAGATTTCACCTGAAAATCTTGTGCAGGTTGGTGAAAGGGCAACATAATTTTAGATGCTGAGGGTTTGATGTAGCAGCTGTGAATATCAAGTGAAAGATCATGACCCGGATCTGTGGTTTTATTGCTGCTCTGAAAACACCTTCCTGTTGCTTCTATTCTGTGGCTGTCAGGTCTTCAAAACGGGTGAGTACGTTTTACTTACTATGCTTTTGATAGTTGAGGTAAAGTTTGTTCAAAAGAAAGATGCAAGTTTTATGAATGATGTTACATTCCTGTACAGATCCTTGGCGTATTTCTGACATTAACAGCAGACAGATTGTCTGCTTATGCAGATCATTAATTGCGCAACACCGTCAACAGCATGTCAGGAGCATTTCTTGTCATGCTGACACACTGGGATGTCATGGGGTGTGAAAGCAGGTACAGCTGTTGACAGATGAAGTGCGTTTTGACTACAGCAGCTCTGCTTAATTATAGGGAAAGTGGAAATGTACTAGACAAGCTTTGTGTTCGCGAGTGAACACATCAACAATGCTATAAAATTTTGTGACGATAGTTGAGTTGCACATTGCATGATCTTGATTTTTGTCTGGGGCAACAATGCACAATGTGTTAATGCAAACTGTGTGTATGGGGTGACGGGGTGTTTAAAAAAAAAAAAAAAAAAAAAAACATGGAGTGAGTGTTGCAACTTTTGTTATACCGAGAAGCAGATGTGTCACGGGAACGAAAGCATTGGTGTCTGCTGATGCCGTTACTCACTAAATAAAGTTGTTTCACGCACTTTGTTGCCATTAAAAATTTGCTACGCAAACTGTCTACGTTTCCTGAAGCCATGCCAGCTTCACTTTTTTTTTTTTTTTTTTTTTAAATCACAATGGAAACATCTGGTACTCCCCAACTAAAGACAAACATCTGGTTGGCACATACTGTATTTATTGCCCTCAATAATTTGAAACTGTTTTCAGCAAAACAACCAACACCTAGGCAGGCATTCTACAATTGTGCTTTTCAAAATAGTTGTGGTCACAAGCATTGTTTTCACTCTCAAACTTCCTCTTGTACTCGTTGAGCCAAATTATTCCTGGAAAAGAACAAACAACAAACCATCATTTGGGCTCCTCTGGTTTTACTGCTGGGATTGTTTTACCTTGAATAATAAAGTAATGTTTGTTACAATCGGCACTAAAAATGTCCTGTGCCAAAATGTTTATTAGTACAAATTAGCTGTAAAAGGATACAACTGAAACATGAGGAATTAATATTCAGCATTCCCCCACTTTAACCTGTCAGCCATTAAGTGCTCAGGCACGAGCCCAAATATACAGTGATGCTTTGGTGCCATGATGCAACATCATGATTTATTAATTCAAGAATGGGCCAATCCAAAATCATTGAAAAACAACAGTGACCATTCATAAAAACAATTAGTATCACAATTTGTAACGCTTTACATGGGTAGAATCTTTGAATTATTTGAGTTGTTTTATTTTAGGTCAGGCCCTCCCGTCTGTCATTTCTTAGCTCCGCCCAGCTCCTGTATCAGCCAATCTGCTTCTCCCTTTTGTCCGACCCAGCCGTGTGTCATCTTTGCGATTACGCTGAGTACAAGTACTGTAGTTTGTTTCCCCCCCTTTCTACTTTATATGACCACGTTTGAATGTTTCGTGCCAGAGTTTTTGTAAGTTAACAAATGTATTAATGAATAAATTAATAATTAATTGTGTCAGGCCATGGCCATGATTGGCTGTGACGTGTTCACGCTAACTCGATTGACTTTTAGTTGCTGAGATGAAGCTAGCTAAGGCTAGCTAAGGCTAAAGAAGTATTAGAGAAATTTGGACAATGTTAAATGCGACAATAGTTTTCATGTGCAGTGTTAAGTTAAGTGGCTAATTTAAAACAAAAACAATAGTTTGCGATTAAGCAGAAGCAGAACAACCCTGGCTTAATTCACATTCGTAAATTTACCTTCCAGGTTATGAAAAAGACCTGCCGTCCTATGGCTGTCTATTTCAGCCTTTAAAATGTGAACTCAATTAGAAATTTGAGAAGAGAAAACACTAGTCACAGGCAGAAGCAATGCAATAAAGGCTGTTTGTTTTCACCGTGTAAGGTGAGCTTCAGTGGCATTGCAGAAATATCAGTAATGCCCGGATGTTCGGAGTTTTCCATTGTGTTTCACAAGTGGAGCCTAAACAAAAAAGTTAATTTTGGACTGATCAATTTGCTTTTATTTATTGTTTTGGTTAATGATGCTGTCGGGTAATCTCTACATTTGCACACACACACACACACACACACACACATATATATATATATATATATATATATATATATATATATATATATGTATATATATATATATGTATATATATATATATTAGGGGTGTTTAAAAAAAAAATCGATTCGGCGATATATCGCGATACTACATCGCGCGATTCTCGAATCGATTCAATAAAAAAAAAATCGTTTTTTTTTTTTTTTTTTTTTTTAAGAGCTCAGAATTGTTCATTCGGTAGTCTTACCGATTCAACGTCTTATCATCATTGCCTTTTTTGTGTGTGTGTGTGTGTGTGAATCGATTTTTAAACTTCCATTTTTAATGGAAAAATATTCAACAAAATGTCTGACTTCGGGTTAGGATTCACACCTTGAGCATGGAAGAATGTTATATGAACGGAACATTAAGCCTTAATATTTTATTTTAATGCTGTTCAAACATGAAACAGATTACAACCTCTATAAGACTGAAATTTCAGATAAATAAATAATACATTTTCATATAAATATTACACTCTACAAGCTTACTGTATTAGTATTAGTATTTTCTAAATTTGAATGAAAAAAAATCGCAACAATCGACTTATAAATTCGTATCGGGATTAATCGGTATCGAATCGTGACCTGTGAATCGTGATACGAATCGAATCGTCAGGTACTAGGCAATTCACACCCCTAATATATATATATATATATATATATATATATATATATATATATATATATATATATATTACTATTTGACGTTCATGCTCTGATTATAATCATTAATCAGAAGAGTAGACCTGCGAGAGTGGTTTGAGAAGTAGTCAACTTACTACTGTTTTCCTTGAGTTTTTCTGACTCAATTTCACCTTTTGGCAACTCGACCCAACTCAGTTGGTGTGGGAAAAGAACTGTCTCAAATGTACCTGACCTCAAACTTGATGAACGTAAGGCCAGGTTTCACACCTGTGCAGACCTTCCGCAAAACCACCTGATCTCATTCTTCTATTGTTATATTTCAGACTGTGAGAGAATTTTATTGTAGCTTCTCCTGTGCTGGCGCCTTGTGGTGGTGCCACTGAATCAGCCCGACGCAAACAAGATTCCTGACGCAGGTAAACTTTGACTGATATGATTCATTTGCCTGCTGGGCATTTTAGTGATGATGCACGTCACTGCATTCTTTTCTTGCTTTATAACTCTGTTCAAAATCCTCATAGAGGTACTCACAATTCTGATTTTTATATTTTTTTTAAGATTAAAAATACTTGATATTTTTGGGAGAGAAACATATTAAATATGTTTTTGTTAGTGATTCAGTGCATTTCCTGTGCACACTCTGTGCGGTTCAATATTCTCCTGATCCACCTTGATTATGTGTTGGGCCATAAATTGGGCACAGCCAATGCAACACAAGGCAAGGGAGGAAAAGATCTCATCTGATCGAGACATTAACTACACTGAGCTCTTAAAGGCTGGCATGTTCTCACAGCTCGATTGAAACCAGAGAAAGGACGTGGAAGAATAATGTGCGCTGATGAAGTTTCAGACGGGGAAACAAAAGAACAGGTCAGACTAAGCCACGGAAGGAGCGCAAAGATCCGTGTCAAGCGGCGTGAAGGAAGGATGCAGAATGGATGTAGACAGGTTTAATAATTGGGCATTTTTAAAATTATATATACAGTGCAAGACTATTTTTGTGACAACAGTATATAATTTTTAAACGTCTTATCAAAGTATTTATACTATTATACAATACCAGTGTTATTTTTTATTTTATTTATATATTTATAGGTTTTTCTTCTTTTTTTTTTCTTTTTTTTTTTGGTGCTGCCTTCATAGTAAGGCATGTTGGCAAATACTGTTTGAATCCCTGCCGTTTAAATGACAAAATCTGCCTCCCCCCCCCCCCAAAAAAAAAAAAAAAAGTTGTGGCTCTCCAGATAATTATGTAAACTATGGTGTGTTATTAATATAAAGCAATGCATAAAAAATACTGCACATATGCAACATATCAATCTGTCAGATAATAGGAAATGCAATGTAGTGAAAGTATGCTCTGTAAACCTGCCTGTGATTCACATGGTTGACGCGCCACATGTAGGCGTGTGTGGCAGGGGGGCGGGGCTGCCCTCACAATTGGCAGTGGCCCAATCCAAGAAGACGCTGCTCTTTATAAGACCAGTCTGGTCCTTCCAGCTCCACAGCTTCACATCTGCTGGCTGAAACCCGCTCCTTGCTTGCTAACGAGACAACATGGGCAGACAAAAGATCTATTTGGAGAAACTGTCCAAGACCTTCCAGATCCGCAACCTACTGCTTCGCCAGGCCCTGGCAGAATGTCTAGGCACCCTCATCCTTGTGGTAAGTGCTTATAGAGTGATAGGTTGATGTACATACTTTATTTTTGTTTTAATTTTAGTTACACGTAATATAGAAACAACCAACAAAGAACAAACACGAGCAACATTAACATGGAATTAGAAGAAATCTTAATCTTATCTCAGAGAAAGAAGAAAAAAAAAAACATCATGCGTATTGTATCAATTTGAGCAACACTGCCAGCCTTTCATTGAATGTTTAAACTATGTGCTCCACCTCTTTTTCAAGTCTTTTTTTTTTTTTCTACACTTTCTATTATACGACAGCCTAATCTCTCGCTGAATGCCAGCGTTCCTTTTAATCAATTTTCTGTGGCAATATTTGCCAAGCATGGCAGCAAAGTCAACTGCAAGTTATGTATAGGCCGAGCGCACACTATAAAGCAAGCATTTGTTGGATTGTAACAGTGTAAATGTTAGGTTAGCGTACACTATTGACTTGAGTGTGTCTAATATATACAATGCAGAACAAACATGGAACCAAGATCCGAGGGAAGACAGTCTTTTTACATGAACGAGTGTAGTACTGTCACTATAGAATATTTTTTAGAATCGATTAATCTATCGATTACTCAATCGATTAATCGACTAATCAAGATTCATTTTTACTTTGCATTAAAGTTTATTAATAAAGCATTTCCCCCCTGAACATTACTGTGGATTTGCTGGATTTGGACAATTTAAAAAAAGAAAAGAAATGGCTCTGAAAGATTACTCGATTATAAAAATAGTTGCCGATTAATTTGATGATTAAGTTTGACAGCTCTACAAAAGCAAGCATTTAGGGTAGATTTTATGGGTAAAAATGTTGAAATGCTAGTATAAAAAAACAGCCTTGTAGGCCATATTAGGGCCCACCCTGAGCCTAATCTAATTAGTAATTGAGGATGGAAGGAGGCAGGAAGCAATGAAATTATTTATCCATGGCCCCCCTCGCCCCATGATTTCACAATGAGGGGAGCTGTACACAGTCCCTCTGCTAATCAGTAACATCGATTACAAGCTTCTAGGTATACCATAATCGGGTTATTGAATGAGTCACAATTTAAAGCACACTTAAAAAAAAAGAAACTTAACAGATAAGGTAATAAATCATCATTGAATAATCACATTGGTTAGTGTAGAGTACAGTGACCAAAGGTGTGGCACATGCGTCACTGAAAGCAGGAGACGGAACAATCGTATGCATGATATGATTTGACTTCCGAGTGTCATTTGACATTCTTCCGGTTTGCTGATGAAACTTGAGTTCCTGTCGGTGACAAAGCAAACGAGTAGATCGGGGACAAGTAAGGGTGTGGACACTCTAGGTGTGAGCGCACTGTTTATTTGCAGAATTTAGCCACTGTTTCCAAAAAGTTTCTTTAACCTCAGAACAAGCACATGTATGGAGACTGGCTGGCTGATGTTGTGGTCTCGTGGATAGATGAACTGCAAAAGTGAAATAAACCATACGTTTCCCTTATTTATGTTGACCGTCAGATTCAAAATGATGATGGAACACAACATGGATAAATTATAAATTTAGGTTTTAATTTTAACTTGCTGAACTCCCAAAGAGGGGGGGGGGAATAAAGTGCCAGATGTTTTTTTTTCTTTTTTTTTCTTTTTTTTTTTTAAATAAGCCTGCCCAGATTGCCGAAGGCTGTCTGAAGCCGCACTGCCGCATAAATTGCTGAATCAGTCAGTTTAACTTCATCTGAGCAAACCACATTTTGAAAACAAAAAAGGTTGAACATTATACAGTGGAATATTGCAAACGTTCAAAACTCAGCTTGAATCTTTGCTTGTGTGTATTTTGCTTGGGGTGGAAAGCAACAGAAATAAGACGCCATTTCTGTGGTATTTTAATGAGCGGCCTCATCTGGGTGTTTAGATGATAAAATCCAGGTGCAACCAGTCTGGATGCTTTGTTTTCTGTAGTTTTATTGCAAAATGAAGAGGTTTCAGTACACACATTTCTTGAACCTACCATAAAAAAACATACTATGCAATTTTTGCAGTAAGTGCTGTGCTTTAATGTTTCCTCATGCAGAAAATTACTAGTTTGTCGAAAATCATCTGCTGAAGACCAAACTAACATTCATGAAATTTTTTTGGTGATGATATGGACACAAAGAAGCTTCTATAATTCAGAGCTGACTCTTTTGAATGGACTTTTGTTCCTCTATTGATAATGATCATCATACCTTGGCTTGACCTTGACTGGCTAACAAATTACCGGACTTACTATAACATACAGTGGAACCTCAGAAGACCCGAACGATCCGTTTCAGGATGCTGATTGGCTTTTCCTGAGAACAAACTTATGACTTTGTGTTTTAGGAAACTTGCTTAGATTTCATGCTAGTATGAAAACATGTACTTATCACAACTTCATTTTATTTATAGAGCCAAAAGATAACCTCGTAGTAAACAAATTGTTGTACATAAATGCACATTGAGTATATTGAACACAAGACAGATGAACATAAACTGATTTAAGTCACTTTAAAAGGATATAAACAAGGCCAGTCTCTCTAAAGAATCAAACTGGACAGTGAGAAGGGGCCTTGTCTAATGTGCACCAGGAGGTCATTCCATAGTTTGGCAACCCCGCTGAGCTTCCGCTTAGACTTGCGTAGCTTCAGAAGCAGCTGGTAAGCTGACCCGAGGCAGCGGGCAGGAGTGTAGGGATGGAGCAGCTCGCAGAGGTAATGCGGGGTGGGACCAAAACAAATAGCAGAATCTTAAAATGGACTCCAAAGCGGACAGGCAGCCTGGAGTTATGTGCTCCCTCTTGCATGTTCCAGTTGTGAGGCAATACTGTCACCCAAACTTGCACAATACAGTCATTATTATGTTATTGTTGAATGAATACTGGAGAAGCGCTCAACTTGTTTCACTGTGTAGTTGAAAATGTCGATTTTTGTTTTTGCAGATGTTTGGCTGCGGAGCCGTGGCCCAGTTGGTGTTGAGTAGCGGTTCTCATGGTTTGTTTCTGACGGTCAATTTTGCCTTCGGCTTTGCGGCCACCTTGGGAATCCTGGTCTGCGGTCAGATATCAGGTACGCAATTATCTTTTCATGTAAATGTATTATACTAGATTTAGTGCCGTTGTTCACCGTTTATGTATTCATAAATCAGGAGGACATCTGAACCCTGCAGTGACGTTTGCCCTCTGCCTGCTCGGGAGAGAACGCTGGAGAAAGTTCCCCATGTACTTCCTCTTTCAGACAATCGGCGGTTTCTTCGGTGCAGCCATCATTTTTGGGATGTACTATGGTAAGGATGAAGCTCATTTTGTTATTTAGTAGATTGGGCTTTTCCAAAAGGCAATATTTTATTATCAAGTTGGCATACATTCATTCTTGAAGGGTTCTTTGTTTCATGGTTTGTGTTCTTTGTCCTTAAAGAGGAAGTCAACCCTCCTTTATTTATTTATTTTTTTATTTTTTTATTTATTCCAATTATATGTTCTTCGCAGCCCCACTGGTCTGAATACGGTATTCTGGTTAACATTGCATTAGTCACTAATGCGATGTTAACCAGAATACCATAAAAACGGCTGCTTTAACTCATATTCCACTAACGGTTAGTGGAATATGAGTTAAAGCAGCCGTTTTTATCCACCTCAGGGGAAAGCATTGTGCCACTTTCTATCAACTGAAGATGAAGGCAACCGATCACAGCTCAACTTCAGAAAACAGGTGAGCTGTGATTGGTCATTGTCTGAGCCCTGAGCAACATTGCAAGTGGCAAAATGGCCGCTCCTGACTTGGATAAAAATGGCTGGATTTTGCTTCATAACACATATTCCACAAATGTATTATTAATCAGAATGCCATGTTTACACTGGTGAGGTCACATATAATAATATTGTCAATAAATGTTTATGGTTGACTTCCACTTTCATGTATACTTCACAGAGTCAACAAATTTCAAATGAGTCTAGAACTGGAAATGTCTGGGAGATCTTCCCAATAGTCTTAATTTGAATCGTCTGTGTTGTACATTTTGGCATGTGTTTGTCAAAATGCTTAAACTGTTTCGTCTTCATACTATCCAAGTGTCTCAAAACACCAAGGGAAAAAACACGACATACAAAACTTGGGCCAACCTCTACCACTGAATGAGATGTGACCAAACGTTTTTGGGGGGTATTACGTACTGTGCTTCAGTCCACTTTTTTTTTCTACCCTGCCATCTATAATAAAATGGCAAAACCCTAGAATAGAGATGATTCAACAAGATGCCAAAAATATCCTCCAGCCAAAATGCCTCAGGCTTCAAAGAGTTTTTTTTTTTTCCTTTTTTTTCCTTCCATATTCAAAGCTCAAAAAAAGACTAACAAACCTACAATGGCAGTCTAAACCACGACAAAGAACAAACAATCCTTACTTGGATCAACACAACATGTACAGCATGGATTTTTTTTTTTTTTTTTTTTTTTTTTTTTTTTTTTTTGAATCGAGATTTGGAATGGAAATACTGAACTGCAAGGAAAGCACGTGCACAAAAGTAACCAATCATGTTCTTTTCTTTCTTGAACCCATTCAGATGCCCTGTGGGACCATCCTGGTGCCTTCAATGTCACTGGCCCAAATGCCACAGCTGGAATATTTGCCACCTACCCCGGAAAACATCTCACCCTTGTCAATGGCTTCTTTGATCAGGCAAGATTTTGAAAACGGCAGTTATACGATGCATCATGATTTCTTGACCTCACAATTTTCATCCTTGCCTTTGTGTAGATTATTGGCACAGCAGCACTGATCGTTTGTATCCTGGCCATTGTTGATCCCTACAATAATCCCATCCCACAAGGATTGGAGGCCTTCACTGTGGGCTTTGTGGTTCTGGTCATTGGCCTGTCTATGGGATTCAACTCTGGCTATGCGGTCAATCCCGCCAGAGACCTCGGACCTCGTCTTTTTACTGCAATAGCCGGGTGGGGAGTAGAAGTCTTCACGTAAGCGCACATTTTCCTTTTAACTATAATCTTTGTCACGTCTTTTGGTGCACTTTGTGACACTCCCAAATGCTCACAACCTTTTTTCAGTGCCAGAAATGGTTGGTTCTTGGTGCCCGTTTTCGCCCCCTTCCTCGGCACTATAATCGGCGTGATCATCTACCAAATGATGGTCGGATTCCACGAGGAGGGAGAAGTCCGTGACCGGAGAAACGCCGAGGCGGAGGAGAACCTGCGACTCACCGTCGCCACCAACGACAAGTCGAATGAGACGAGCAAAGAAATGCACTGAGCAGCTATGCACATTTTATTGATAACAAAACCGGGTGTGATCCACTTTTCACCACAGTTTAACCGCCAGATCGGCGGGATCTTGAAATGAAGCTATCTTACGTACTTTGTGTTATATTGCGTTGTTTGTAGTAGAAAGACGGTAGAGGGGAGAAACGTAACAACGCAAACATTCTTTTGAAAAGAGATGAAAATGTTGACATTGTGTCCCTGGTCTTCAAGTGTAAACAGTGTTCTGTACTTTGTACCGATGTAGTTTTAAATACCTTTTTATGAAGATTTATATCTTAAACGTCCAAACAAGCACTTGGATGGGCATGGCACTAATAAGTTTCCATGTCAGTCTGGTCAATTTCAATATTTAAATTTGAATTCAAGCATTAAACCATGTTTGAGAAGTTTTTATATTTCACTGTGGGAAAACAATTGTTTACTGTCAGTCTCTGGCTGTGTTATTTTCTAATGTCACAAATCACTTTTTGTTTCTCTCAAGTGTATAGTCATGAATTGCACCATGTTTGTTGATTCACAGCTGCACCTTTTTGTGACTTGTGTTTTGGTGCTGGACTGGAATATGAGCCTCCGAGTTTTCTATGTAGGTTGGTGGGTCATTCTTTTGTACTGATGCAATAAAATGTTTTTATAAATTGAAGGATGTGGATAATCTTACTGCCTATCGAATGTTCTAGTATGTATGAGTACAGTATTAGTTCTCAGTTATATAAAGTTGGTCTGATTAGTGTGGCCACGCTAACTATTGCTCTGAATAAAATGTAATTTGTAGTTACAAAATCAAATATAGCTACTGCATCATGCTGTACACAGCAGTATCTCATAATACAGCTTTGACATTTCTGCTCTATTTTAAATAAGCAGAAAGCGAAAGTAATTCAAATTTGGGGCTTGTTGAATGAATTCATGATGTTCTTTTCCTTTTGGCTCAACTGTATACCAGTGCAACCATCAGAAACATTTTTAGGAGATATTTTATATGTTATATGTAGTTTTCTGTATGATAATCTGAGTAACAGGGATGTTCGGGTTTAAGGGATCCAGGATCAATAAAGCAAAAACTCTGACATTAATAAATTGATACTTGATTCATTCAGCCATTTTCAGCAGTAAAAAGTCATTATTTTTCATGTACTATTAATACCTTTATTTTTTATTTTTTTTTATTTAAAAAAAAATACTTGCTGTCAACTGATAACCTCACCTGTGCTGAGGAATTAGCTAACGACCAATAAAGGCTCTGTTTACCGACCAAAACCAGAAAACAGGTGAGCCATGATTGCCTGTTACTTCCTTCCTCAGCACGGGTGATGTCATCATCAGTGGGTGGCAATCAGAAAAATTACTTTTTAAAGGTATTAATTGTACATAAAAAATAATGTTCTCAAATTCATTCTGGACAAAACATGAACTTTTCATTGGTGAAAATTGTTCAATGAGTCAAGTATCCTTTGATTAAAAACAAAACAAAAAAACAAACAAAAAAACCTCAATTGGCAGTTAAACGAGCTCATTAGAAGCACATGTGGCTAAAGCTAAACTGTTTCTGGGTTTTTACTTTCTGGCTCTGGATTCTCCAACCCCCGTGAGTGAGAGACACGGTCCGTTACAACTGAAAACATTGAAAAATGTTGAAGAACGACTAATCTTAGATTCAACTTTGATCAGCGCAATTAGCTTAATTGTCACTTCTGCTGAGTCATATACATAACTCAAGTAAGCTAATGTACATGTAGCGCTCCCCCCCTTCATCTTCCTCTAGGTGACTAAAGATTTCAGTAATAGGGCTGCACGTATATAAAACAAGACATAGCAAAATAATACTGAAAATGCTCTTATAAAACTTTTTCTCCCAGAATCCGTTGTATTTGATTTGTAAGTTAATTGGCCATCGAGAGAGAGACAAAAGCCGTTTTAGGGGTGACTCGAGGGCTATATGGTATTTAAAAATAAAAATTAAGAATGACTTTTACGACAGTTGTATTTCATTGGATAATTTATATAACAAATGCTAAACGTTTGTGGGATGGGGGACAGGTGTACATGCGGCAGAGAGGAGGAAATGTAGGTCTGCTACAAAACAAAATAACACATATCCTTACTTGTAAACGCAGAATGCTTTCATCCTGTAGACTGAACAATCCCCTCAATATGGCATCTTACATACCAACTATATTCTATTTTACAAACTCCGCTATGGAGCATGGCTTTATTACACCCCTTAGGCCAGGTGGGTCTCAGCTCAAACATTTGGTCCTGGCTGGATTTCAATCTGTCAGGAAGAACAGTTGACAGACATGTGGGGAACTGGCATTCTTTATCCTTTTGCGTCATTAGGATTGGAGCAATCTACCTTTTCGTTTCTGAAAAGGTTTCCGATAACAATTCTTGGTAACGTGACTGCATTTGGTTCATCTACCACCAACAAGTTCTTATGGCCTTCTGCCTTAATGACAGAATCAGAGGACTGCCACTGAACACAAGCATGTCAACAGCTGAGAAGGATGCAAGGTAACAAGCTTATTGGTGATTTTTAAGAAAGTAAATAAGTGCCAACCATTTCAATATTATGTCAGAAGCAAATGTGTTTTCTGATTGAAATATAGCATTAATTTGATTAAATATATATATTTTTTTATTAAACTACAACAAAAACCTGAACAAAACAATATTATGTAAATGATGCAAAGCAGAAAAAAACAAACTTGTTTTACCCCAGTATGCGGATGTGGTTTGCGCTGTGCCTTTTTCCATGTGTAGTGCACACTTTATTCAATTTTGCTCCCTCTCATTAGTTTAAACACTACCAGAAGGGGAGAGCATTTGTATCCTAACACCAAGAAATCATTTTAAAAATATGCTCCAAAATTAAGCACTTTGTTCAATTTAACAAACGACAAAAAGAAACAATGCTGCTTTGTCTTTTCATACACACATCTGCTGACTGTTGTTGAAATGCAGTCCAATTAGCACTTGCAGCAGCCATGTCTGTCTCCCACCCCCAAAAGTGAAGAGACGACAAAAAAACAAAACAAACCTTCAAAGTCAGACCTGCTGGGAATTTTCCATGCTACAGGGTGATGTTGTGCTCTTGAGAAATTTCATGCTATTCTTCTAAATGGAGCGGGCTTCTTTTAAATAAGCAACTGTTATGGTCAAAACATTTATGGCTATGTGATCAAACTTTCTGATATGTTGCATTAAATTGTGCTTTGTCATATCTACACGCACACACACTGTTTGTATAAGGACCGGCAAATATGTGCAAACCAGAATAGTTACTCTTTAAAGAATGCGCAAAAATAATACACAGTCAGTGGTTTTAATACATTCAGGTAAGGGGCTATTTTCTTTTCAAACTTACAGTACTTTTATTTTTAGAAATGAAAAAAAAAATACATTGACTAAACATGTTAAAGCTGAACAAAAAAACTCCTTTTTGTGGAATTCATGTTCCACATGAACATAGAATTTTAGTGTACAAACTTCCATATCAGACGAATAAGTATAGTCAAATCCACAGATAGAGGGGGGAAGAAAAGCTTGGAAAAAAAGTACATTTAAAAAGTGCATGAGCTCTATATAAAAATGGATACAATGTGAACTAAATTTTAATACTGAACTCGGCACTTTTTTATTACAGGAAGTGGAGAAAAATATGATGGCTGTGTTTAAACCATATAGCCCAAATGAAACAGTGTGCAACTTTCCAAACATAATCCCACTAGACTCAAATATTTAACAAAAATAATATTAATCCTCCCTTACGTATATCTTTTTTCCCCCCCTTCCATAAGCAAGCTGTATAACGACTAACACAGCTTTCATGCTTCATAGAGTGGTGTAACGCTGCCATCTTTCCACTCAATCAGGATTTCTCCTCGCTGCATAGTCGGAGAGGAAAGCGGCTGTCGCATGGCGTGCTCGGTTAACGGGGCTCTCTCGCAGGGCACGGGGGACCCCGGAATGCCCGCCTCTGGCCTTGGAGTGTACGACTTCAAAACACACACCACCTTCTTCCTTCTGGCTCAGACAAGAAATTTGAGACGGTGTCAAGTGAGTGAGTGACCTTGAGTGTACTTGCACAGTTGTTCACGTTAGTGTGTTTCCACTCACCGATTGGAGTAAACGTTGAAAATAAGAATGATCGTTCCAAGCACGAGAGCCAAGGAGCTTAAAACCAACATGGTTATTTTCCAGCTCATGCCTGTAAAGGTACATAAGCAGTACATCATTACTTGTATGCATCTACTCATTAACCTTTCTAAACTGGGATACGTTCCCACATTTTTGTAGACTTCCAGTAGGTACAGTTACTTCAGTGGACGGTTTAAATCACCTTCTAAAAAAGTAGCCAACTTGGCCAAAAGAACCACCATCATGGCCAACATTAAGCTACAGCGGTCTAGGAGGGCAAAGTGATCATCAAAACAAGTCAGAGGTTTTATTCCTAAAAAGTATTTAAATATTATTTTTAAGCCACTACAGCATTATGCAAAGTTCAAGTATTGCAACTGTACTATAGGAAAAGGAAACAAACAAACAAACCTGTACTTAAATGAAAGTTCAACGGATATTTATTGCACATAAAAAATAAACAAAAAAAATTACTTAAATGCTTGAACACAAACTTAAAAAAACAAAACAATGATGCAAACGTATTCGAAATACAACTGTACTCAATTGTTTAAACTACTGAAACATTACCACAGGTTGAATATTTAATTTAGTGATATTTCATGTACCACTAGAGATGATTAATTACTAATCTACATATTACACAATCAAATGAACTTTTAGTGCAAGAGCTGTATGACAAATTAATTCACTAGTTGTTATGGTCGCTAATATATTGCACAATAGATGGGTTTTATTAGTAGAAATTCAAATAAAAGATATAATGCTAAATATGAATGCAAATCCGATGAATAGATAAATCTGATCTGATGCCTATCGTTTAACAATGACTAAATACATAAATTAATAAATGACTAAATAAAGCTATTTCATATTGATAATACACTGTAGCCCACTTCACTGCATTGTGAAAGTTAATGAATGAATGAATGAATTAAAAATAAAATAAATGTTTTATATAACAGTCTGGTCAAATAAGAAATGAACCTTAGGCCTAATACAGTACAAAATGAAGACAAACACAAAACTAAACATCATTCTTTCAAATCTCAAAACTACAGCCCCCTCTAGTGGTATAAAAGTCACATCTAATTTACGGCAGTACAGTAGCTAAATTACAGTTAATTGAAGAATCCTTTGCTCTTTTCAAATTACACGGAGGAGGAATCCCTTGAAACATGAATAATTGTACCATAGTCCATGGTGAAGAAAACCATAGTAGGATCCTCGGGTGACTTTGTACTTTGGGGAAAATCATCCAACACGTATTTGACTGGGAATTCCTCTGTGACTCCATCACTAAATGTGGCTTCAACTGTTAGGGAGGGAAAAGAGAAATACATCAGAGATGAACTAGATAATAGATTTAGACAAAATGATTGCATTCTCCGGTTAAGTGAGTGTACATTAGCGTTTCGATTTATGTGAAACAAATCACAGCATGAATGTGAATTTCCATGACATGACAAAATAATGGTGGTGGCACATCAAAGTAGCTGGCTGACTTGCAACAAGAAGAAAATATTGATTGCTGCAGCAGTGCACTTAAATGTATTGGATCCAGTCAAAAATAGTGGTGGGAAGTGACAATCTTTATTTAAGGCTCCAGTTTTTGTACAGATCGACCAATGTAGCTCCAGCTGCACTATAATTAATTATATTATGTATAGCTGAACCTTATTACCTTAGTAATTTCCCTGGTAACAAAGAAACACCAAGACTAAAATGTAGTCATATTGCATAAAAATAACTCTGTCACTAGTGAGGTCATCTGCAATAAACAACACACATCCTGTCGAATCATCCCTCCCCCACAAATAGATTAGATTTCACTGAGTTGATTACCGTTGTTGTTTACTGCCAGCATTTGTTGAACTTGCTTTGTGATACCAAGCCACTCCTTATTCTTTATCCTTGTTTGTTTTGTATTCTATTTTTTGGGGGAAAAAATATCAAGCCACTCTTGGTGTCCTTGCTTCACACTCAGTATACAGTATACTGTACAGTATGTCATCAGATACCTCTAATGTAGCATATTTAGTATTTACAGTGGTACATGCATGACTTTAATCCTAGCAAAAATCACCCAAACATCACAAAACTTGGCTTTTAAACAGAAATGTGTACACTTTTTTTTAAACCACTGTGTGTTGATCAATTCTTAATTCTTACATTCTTGTCTGTTCATATCAGAGATGGCACTTGGTAACAGGATCGGTTCCATTGATTTCCCCAGAGGTTGGTGGTTTTGGTGGTGGTGCTGGTGGTGTTTAGTGTCCCTCCCATCGCACAGTGTCTGGTTGTCCAGTGTCCTCCACCTGCTTCCCTGCTTGGGAATCCAAACACAAAGGTACAAGTCAAGTAAAAAAACATTCTTTAACATATGTTTTCTGTGCCCCCTATGAGTCTAAACATGGCATTCTGATTAATACTGGGTTTGTGGAATATGAATTAAGTAGAAATATCCACTCGCTTGTGTCCATCTTGGGGGCGGACCTTTTGCCACATGCTGAAAATGACATCACAGTTTAGTTCAGCTTGCGAATGTCACATGACCAAACCCAGAAATCAACTGGCCTAGATTCTAGGTTAGTTAACAGAGTCCTCAGTAGCAAGTGAGAGTATAAGGTAAAATGGCTGCCCCCTGAGATAGATACAAACAGATGGAGTATTAATCAGAATGGAGTGTTTAGACTAGTGGAGGCGCAGAGAACATATAAACATTTTTGACTTGACTTCCACTTTTAGCAGATGCTTAAACCAATAGAACACATTTTTACACTTCACATCTGCGAATATTGTCCGTATTGTTATCAGGGTGTTATGACTACATAAAGTGAATACTTGACTGGATTAAATAATAGAGAAAATGCTTACCTGTTTATGTTCCCGCGATAGGAAGACCAAAGTGGATTCTTGCGTAGCACTGAGGTGCAGCCCCTTACCGAGCAAAGTCAGGTGGCCTTTCTTGGAACAAGACCATTGCTGGCTGCCTGCGTCACTGTCCGCCTCTGATATGTGCGCTAACTTGCCACCAGCCTCTTCATTTTGAAGGTGGCAGGGTTGCAGGTGGACGCCCTCAAACTGCTCCTCGGGAGCAGTCAGACACTCCCCAGTGTACTGGTTGCTGAGAGCCTGGCGTTCAGGCAGCCACAGCCATTCTTGCATGGCTGAATGAGGGTCGCATTGTCCCAGCGACACCCTCCCACCGGGGGAACCATCCTGTACTTGAAGGCATGTGCCCAGCAGCTTGTTTCGGACGTTTAAACCACATACTTCTGGATATGGGGGAAGGAATACAAATTTGGATGACAAATAACTGATAACACAGCACTGATGCATACTCATAATTATTTAAACAAAAAAAATAGAGAGATATGGGATTAGAGGAGTACAGCTGAACTGGGTTTAAAAAAAAAAAAAAAAAAAAAAAAAAGCTACATAGAAAACAGACAGCAGTTTGTACAGGCAGGTGCATTTAAGTCCACACTTGCAAATATTACGTGGGGTGCCACAAGGGTCAGTTCTGGGGCCTTAATTATTAGTTATATTATATATAAATGACAAATGTAATATTTCCAATATTTTTTTTGTTTTGTTTTTGACAACATTTTCTGAAGTAGATATTGATTGAGAGAGCTAAGTAAGAGAGTTAAGTTGGGATGGAACGATATTCAAACATCACGATACAATGCTATCACGCTATGAAGCTCACAATACGATACAGTATACGATCGTGATAATTATCACGATATTGTGGGGAGGTTGGTGCTATTACAAAAAAAAAAAAAAAGCTACAATATTGTAAAAAACAAACAAACATCTATGAATAATCATACTTTTTTTGGCGTAAGTATTGATCACGATTAACATAACTGTGACGTAAACTCAGATAGATCCCATAAATGGGGCCTCATGGGAAGGTGGTTTGCTTGTTTATTAAACCAAATAGAATTGTTAATGTAACATGGGTTTATGAGTGCGTATGATGCATCGCTTTAAAAAAAACAAAAAAACAAAAAAACAAAAACAAGGATGTGCTTTACAATACAGTACGTTCTTTTAATGTACAAAAATCATTAGTGTAGTGTCACTTGGTAGCTACTTTCCCTCCCTTTGAATGTAAATAAAAAAGATGCATTCAGACTTAAGCTTATTGATCATTGTGAAAAGAAGTAACCTTTCGACAAACAGTACAATTGTTTGCTTAGTCAACAGGAAACCTAGTTTTTTGTTTTTTTGCGATACTGAGCTAACAGGCACAACTTGTCGATACACTGTGACGCTAACAACAAAAGTTGGAAAGAGTAGCTAGATGCACGTTGTTAAAAAGATAAATAAACTGTCAACAGTTGTTCAGTAAATAAACCGTTTCAATTACAAGAAGATCTTAACATGTCTCACCAGTGAAAATGAAGAGTGGAAGGAGGTGAACAAACTTCAGAGTTCTCCCCATGGCTGCAAAGACTTCAGTGGCCCAGTCGGACAGAACAAGTGCAAGTAGCTGCAAAGTGGACTTCATGCTGCCTCTCCATTCTTGCATGAATTACTGCAGTGAGTGGATGAATGGAGGCAGAGTGGGGGAGGTGGTGGGATTGCATTCCTTTCCTCAACTCCTAGGGACCGCCATAACGCCTCACATCCCTTTCCATGTAAATTCGCACTTTTTTTTCCTTTTTTTTTCCACTTAGGTGTTGCCTATTGCCATTTTAGTAATAACAATGCGTCAATATTTACATATCCATAGCCCAACTTTTTACCAATCGGTGGAAATTAATAATACGTTTACAGTATTTTCACATTTATCATTAAATCTGATGAGCATTACTAGTTTGAATAAAGTTGTGTTCAGTTTTGGAATTGCACAGCTTCCTGTGTTGTTTTTTTTCCCTACTCTTCACTTGTTTCCCACCACAGTTTGGTGATCTAATCCGCGTATATGCAAATGAGCAACAGCTTCCAATAGTTTTAAAGGGCATAAATCTGTTAATGGAAGAAAACATTGTTCCAATTTGAATAGGATCGCCCACTCATTATGTTGAGAAATGGGACAGCTCTGGAGGCCAATGTGGTCACATGATGTTTTTCTTCTATAGTGAAGTTTGCCGACCCTCCCCCCAAAAATAAAAAAAAAAACAAATATGATATACAGTATTTAAAAAAAAAAAAACACACACAAATCAATCCACGTTCATGATTTTAACAGTAATTTTGATTAATTGAATAATTTTGATTTTAATTTACTATTTATACTTTACTAATTTACTTAAATCTCTCACACTCATAGATTGCAAATCCCCAATAGTCCAAAGGGCAACATTGAGCTGGCATGCTGCGCAGTAAATCAAAACAAAGGGGGTGCCTGCACAAAATTTAAATATTATAGTACATAAAAAAGTTGCTACAGATGCAAGATGTGCTACCTTGTTGCATATTGAGGCTTACAAAATGCACTCTTCAGTAAAATACCATTTCACAACAGACGAGTCGAATAAAACAAATAGGTTTATAATGCAGTGAGACAAAAACATAGTCTCAACAGCCCTTACAGATTCAATGGATTATACACAATATAAAAATCTGTTTGGACCCTATAACTGTTGTATAGTATGTATGTTTATGTGATGCTTATTCAAGTAGTAGTTGTACTGTATGCAAAGTTAAGACCAAAATAATTTGTCTATTTTGAATAAGATATTAAAAGCAAAATCTTCGTCCCTGAATCTAGAATCTAACTCAGATTTTGATTTGATTTTTTCCCCCACAAAATTGACCAAAAAGAGCAAGCACGTAAATGTTTTTGAGATTATGAACAACTTTTAGTCACTTATGTCATATCAAGCTAAAAGATGCCTAATTCAGAAAGTACAAAGTCTTTTTTAACTTAAAATGTGTCCAGTTTATGATTTTAGGCTTAAAAGGCAGGAAGAAATGCATTAAAGCAGTATAAGGCCACTAAGAACAGTTTCTTACACTGTCAGTTTACAACTTCAAGATGCTTTCCACCTGACGGCTTCATATTTAAAATAAAAACATGCATATATGAGGACTCTTACATTTACAAAATGTCAGTGTTTATGAATCACATAGTCATTTGTTTCCCCCTGACTCATCATTTGCAGATGATGGGAAAATAAGTGAATAGGCTGGAGGAGGTTCATCAGATTGAGACAGGAAGTTGGTGGTGCTCATATAAGAAGGCGGTTCGTACGATGGAGCAGACGGATGTGGGTGCGATCCCGGTGGTGCTGATGAACCTGGATGGGCCACGGGGGCAGAAGGCGGCGGAGGAAATGTTGAAGTTGGTGGATAAAATGCTGTTGGATTCGGCGGAGGGTGAAGGACACGGGATGACGACGGAGAGCCATATGAAGAAATTCCTTGATTAAACCCCCACGCCATGGGCGGACCAGCATAGCCCGACGGATTAGCCGGGTAGGAAGGCGGGGCTACCGAATACGGTTGGGCCCCTTCGTATCTGTGCGTGGATGGAGGATAACAAGGTGCGCTGGCTGCTGCAGGGTGGAAGTCGCTGCTGTGCGGGCCCCAGCTCGGCCCAGAAACGGCTTGCTGAGATGCAGATGCCAGGTCTGGAGGGATGATGATCACTGGGAAGGTCACTTCCGGGTCAAAGGCAAAACTGATATCAAGATACACCTGAGGGGGAAAATATATACATTCATGAGGCGCCATGTTTTTTTTGTGTGTGTCACAACGGTTACCTTTAAGATGTATTCCAGTGAGATGATTTCACAGTTTTTGATGGTTGGCTCCTGATTAGTGGGAATCTTCACAGCCCATTTCACCTCCTTTTCTGAATGGGGGCCGATAATTTGGTGGGCCATTTTGTTGATGGTCCTGTTTTCATGTTTGGTACTACTGCTGGCAGTGTATACAATAACCTGGGACAAACGCACTTTCGGGGTCATGTCACTGGAGGAGGAGTTTCTGATTTTTGCAACAACCACCGCTGTTTCTCCTGGGGTAACCACAACACAAGTAGATTATTATTCTTTATTTATTTATTGTAAAAATAGACACCAAACAAATGCTATTTAGGTGGATAATTTGACATTTTCTCTGAGGAAATGTATAGATAAATGATAAAATCCATCCATATGGTCATATGTAGTGTGCACATTACTGACCTGGGGCATAAGCCATCCTATCAACAGTGACCTCCATATGTACTTTTCCACTTGAGAAAACCCCCAACTCTTTGTCCTTTTCTGCAACTTGTCGCAACTTGAAAAACAAGCATACAGAAAACACTTTTAATAATATTATAGAAGATAGTTTCTACTGAAGCATGATAACCCCTATTAAAGTGAAAGTCAATCTTAAACATTTCTTGACAATAATGTTATATGTGACCTAACTAGTTTAAACATGACATTATGTTTAATATTACATTTGCGGAATATGAGTTCCGCAGCAAAATTTAGCCGTTTTTATCCATCTCAGGGGGCGGCCATTTTGCCAATTGATGTCGACTGAAGATGACATTGCAGTTTGCTAAGGGCTCAGGCAAAGCCCAATCACAGCTCCCCTGAACAACTGTGATGTCATTTTCACACGACAGAAAGAGGCATGCAAACGTGAAAACAAAAATGTGTCAGTCACAAAGTTCCCCTTTTATTAGTCTTTATTTCATATAACAATGGAAGTCGTACAATTCGAAGTAGCCACTTTCATATTGTGTCAGCATTGAGGGATTAAATCTGGATGTGTGTTCTTGTTTTTCTTTGGCACTTTAATATGTTTTTTTTTTTGCTATGCAAAGGACCACATCAAAAGTGGGAATTCAAAGCAATAAAGCCCCTTTTCTCACTGCATTTAGGAAGGCGCAGGTGTCACACAAAATCTGTTGGACTATAGGCTCCAGCTCACTCGTGACCCTATCAAGGACACATGAAAAAAATGGATGTACATTACAAACCATCAGAGATTGTAGGTGTGGGAAGGACTTGGAGTGAAAAACAATCACTTTGTCAGCAGTCTTGTCGACTTTCCAACTTCTCGACAACTTTGCTTCAAGAATGTAGACAATCTTGCCATGGGTGCCCCTGAAGCTTGAAGGCATGCTCCTGCAATAGAAAAAAAATGCAGATGGGCAGATTAAATAACATCTGTTGAATTTAAAATGAATTATCTGAAAAACAAAGCAACACATTGAGACTTACGTTGATGGTATGGTAAAGTTAAAATTATACACATGGACACCTGGGGGAATAACAGTCTCTGCAAATGAGAATAAATGGATTTTATGACTGATAAGTAGATTCATCAGATGACAGCTGATGTGGAAATAAGAATCAAAATATGAAAAGTGCAAATTGGACACAAGTCCAAGCACATCCCGTCTCCCATTCACCAATCACTTACATTATGTCACTCAATACAGGAATTGAGGAAATGGGAATACAAGTAATCTGACACGCCTTGTATTGTACATATAGCTTACATAATACATGACAAATACGGAACCAGTTAAGGCAGTGGTTCCTAACCAACGTTTTTAAATTATAAAATACTGTACATGCCTTGTCTTAAATATAAAGTTTGGAGAAAAGGTAGTAGTTAACACAACTTCATCTATTGAATATGCATGATTGATGCTTAATATTCAATACTTACCTTAAATAATATCCTACTCGACACAAAGCTTTTAATAAACAAAAAAAAAAACCAATACCTAGACAGAGTATTTATGAACAGTAAAGAGAACAGTAAAAAAGGCATGCAGCACCGCCTACCATTAGCGCTTTCCTCGATCAAAAATTGCTTGAGTTTGAAGTATCGACGGTTTGCCGAGTGTGTGTGGTTGTGGTTTCCACTCCTCGTCGTCCAGCGTACGTGAGCGTCCCCCTTCACTTTGACGAAAAAGCTTTGCACGGCTGTGGGTTTTTCCACGACCAGCGTTACTTTCCCCCTTATGGGATCCCCCTCGGAGAACGTCCCGTCCTCGTTTAGCGCGTCGTAAACCATCGTTAAGCTTTTAATAGCGGGCATGTTTCAAGAGGGGGCACCCGCGACAATAACAGATAAAGAAAAAAGTCACGCAATCTATCGATATAGGTTGGTTTTTTTTATGTTTGTTCCTTGACCCTCACTCATGGGCGTTTGGCACTGGCAGTTGAGCAGGCCACTCCCTGTGTGGATGTGTCCGCTGTTCACACATGCAAAGGTCTCTGCTGCCATCACATGTTCAAAGAGGAGAACGCCAACACGATTGTTATCATAACAGTAAAAGTAGGGATTGAAATCATTGCCTTGCGTAAAAATAATTTATTAAGTACAAATGATATGGATCATTCTACAAACGGAGGACAATTTACCCAGATTAACTCCTTGACCGCTAAACCTTATCCAAACAAACAACCCTGACAGTGCCAACCGATTTTCACTCATCTTTCAAAGCAAACACAATATTGGGCGGTATGGCTACATAAACATGGTGGATACCATATGAAACATTGGATTCCATTCTTTCATGAGAACAAAAAAAGTTCTAAAAGTTTCTACCTTTTTCCATTCTTTAGTAATCAACCATTTGAAAATGGGTCATTTGAGTGACGTAAGCAAAAATACACACAAAAAAAAAAGGAAAGAAAAAAAACAAGCTTTTTGTGAAAAGATCCATTTTTTTTGGACAACTGTGACTTTAATACTAATATTTTTGTTTAGTGACACTCTTTGAATTAAATTTAATGTGACAAAGGCTTTGAGCATTCACGTCATCCTTGAAAACGTTTGATTCGTCACGTCTCATTGTAATTCCATACACCATTGAAAAGAGATACAATCCTGCCATCTGCTGGCCATAGTTAGTGGTTGTTTTTGATTTCACAACCCCAATGACAAGGCAGTGCTGCACAAGACGTTGCACTGCCCATTGAGGAAAAAAAAGAAACAAAAAACATACTAAACGTCAATTAACGTTTATGGTGGAATTCATTACGATTTTAGAATACGTCATTAGACGTTTTTGGCAGTCAAAGAGTTAAAAAGAATAAAAATGGCAATTTATTAGTATCATTTCATTAGTATCATAATTTTGCTGTTATATTTCAGAATAAATCCTTTACAATAACAATATAAAAAAAACCTCACAATTTTGGTAATTTTCAGATCTAAGGAGTAAGTAAGACGTCAGAAAATAAATTCTTTTTTTTTTTTTATTTCTTTTTTATTTCACACTTTCAAATACAAAACAATGAATACAAAGCTCAACAAAACAAAAACAAATTAACTTTCCAGGGGTTATACAAGACTCGACAATAATACATAAATGTTTTCATATCGCCCAGACTTGATACAATGAAGGGATTGTAAATATAACTCAAATTCTATCAGAAAAACAGCAAAGTTGGGAGGCGATTTAAGAAGTCTTCGTTTGTGAATAAAGAATTTGGCAAAACATAAAATTAAATTATAGCACAGTTCTTTGTTTTTGTCTCCAAGAAAAGTTCCAAATGTTACAATGTCTCTTGTTATAAGTCAATCTCCAAAATGTCTACGAGTCTTGCACACGATTCCAAAATACTTGCGTTTTGGCACATTCAAAAAATATGTACACCATTCTCACAGAAAGCACATGCATTATCATCTATTTTAAATCGTTTTTTTGAGTAAATCTTTAGAATTCTCAAGTAAAGTACAGATGCCAGCAACTTTCTCCGAGCCTGCAGCTTCATTTTCGCTCGATGGATGGCAGTAATGGACTCATAACGGATTTGCCACACGTCAAAACAATGCCTTGTCACTAGCAGTGTCTCATCAAAACGCTACCATGCTGGAGTGTAGCTTCCTCGGAGTTTACGCCACGTGAAACTGTTCCTGTTCAATTGCAAGCTGACATTGCAGGAAGCCATGACTTATTCTGTTTCATGAATGACAACAGGTGGACAGGTTTGTTGTACCCAATAGTCGCCTAATGGAAAAACATTCATTATCACTGACGCTGACATAGATAGATAGATTGTAATTAACAAACAATAGCTTTTGGACAAATACATTGGAATTAGATTTCTCACGGCGGCCCTGCACGTGATTCTCATGACGGGCAAGTGTTCTCTGGTTGAGAATCATGTAGTAGAGATACAGAAATCAAGTGTAACTGGGGACCTAGCAAGAACTGCTTTTACAGATTGTCTGTGGATGAATTAGTTTCACAATTGTAAGAAAATGCAATGCAAATATAAAGTATGAATATAAGCTAATGTGGACTAGAGAATAAAAAGCTAATGATGCTTGTTAGCCACCATTTCTGGCTCACCTTCACACTCCATATTTGTATGCATAGACTTTTTCCTTCCACTCTTACAAAATTACCACAATTAAAAAAAATAGCTTGATGTTTATTTGCTATAATGTGCCATCAACATATTGTTATGAAGTCCATGACCCTGCCAATGTGGTCAGTGTGAAGAGTTGTAAATGGGGTGACCAGACAAACATGCAAATTTTAGCAGGAAGTCATTGAGGGACTTATATTTCAAGTATTCAGGGAGAAAAGGAGTCAGCTGATAAAGACGTTAGCACAGATAAGTCTAAAGTCCGTCCGTCCGTCCGTCCGTCCGTCCGTCCGTCCGTCCGTCCATCCATCCATCCATCCATCCATCCATCCATCCATCCATCCATCCATCGTCCGTCCGTCCGTCCGTCCGTCCGTCCATCCATCCATCCATCCATCCATCGTCCGTCCGTCCGTCCGTCCGTCCCTCCATCCATCCATCCATCCATCCACAGCTTATCCGGGGTTGGGTCGCTAGGGCAATAGTAAGTCTAAAGTCATGTACAGAAAATGTTTTGATTATGATCTCTGAACACTGTTTAGGCTAGGCAACTACTTTATACTGTGTAGCACATTTTGTGCACACGGTTACTCAATGTGCTTCACATAGTTACAAATACATTAAAAGGCGTTTACAAACAAAGGAATTGAACATATTTAAAAGTACAGATTTGATCAAGATGCATTAAAATGAAAGATAATTTGAAGACAGAAAAGTAAGCTTCAGATTCATATTTCGTCACTAAATTACGTGCTGCTTTGTATTTTCATAAACATAAAATGCTGGGTCATGGCTATGACTATCATCGACTGCACATTTAACACAGCCTACTATTTGTTGTTTGTTGTAAACTATACTGTAAGATAATCAATACTAAGTGTGAAGTGTTGCATGATGTACATTAAAAAGTCTTATTCCTCTTCAATTAATCCATTTATGTTGAAGATTTAAATCACAATTCACAGCAGAAGCTCATTAACCCATGTACAGGTACGTGTATGCTCTCTGTGCGTGTATCCCTGTGATGGGAGAAAAAAGGCGACTGTGGTCAAGTGTAGTCTTTATTAAGATTAATGAACAGCTTGACATTTTTAGTCCTCTGTCAGAATCGATAATTTTAATACTAGCAAGAGCCAATGGGGATCTAAGCTTGTGGAACGCACATCCTGGCCGCAGAGTGAATGTTAAATGTCCAAGGGGTAATCAATTCCAAGAAATTAGCTATTGATCTCTTATAGTTTTGTAATGGGTTATCTATTGGTTTGCTCTTTCGTAAAATTCCAATATCAGTCGGATGGAATTGTGTTGGTTATATTGCTGTGGGGTGTGTGTGTTTGTGCACTCTCACAGCTCCTGCATGTATTTGTATATGTGTGCAGGGTCACGTTCTAATTAGAGCAGAGGGCAGATTTTAAATAGACATGTTTGGAAGAATTTCGGTCACTTGCATCAGAGACTCTGAATGCTTTAAATGTCAATGCTAACAACAACATTACATTGGCTGCTCTGAATTAAAACAAAAAAGACTAAAATGTATTTTATTTTATCAGCACCTAGGGGTGTTAAAAAAAATCGATTCGGCAATATATCGCGATATTACATCGCGCGATTCTCGAATCGATTCAATAGGCGGCCGAATCGATTTTTAAATATCCATTTTTGATGGGAAAATATTCACCAAAACGTCTTAGGGTTCACACCTTAAGCATGGAAGAATGTTATATTAATGGAACATTATGCCTTAATATTTTATTTTAATGCTGTTCAAACATGAAACAGATTACAACTAGGGCTGCACGATATTGGAAAAACATGCGACATGCGATATACTTGCTGAACATTGCGATAGCGATATTGCGATATTTAACATGTACCTAAAGAAATGTCATTTTTATTACCTAATGAAAGAAAAACATTTTTCATGTGGCAAAATAAGCAACCTTAATGTAATCTTAGTTAATTAATTGTAATTATGTCTTGATAATTTTCAACTATTGAATGGTAATGCACATTTTAATTAGCATCTGACTGGTCAAATTCATATAAAAAGCATAAAATTCCAAATAAAACTTATTGCATGCCTTTGCGATATGCATATTGCAAGGGCCAATATCGCGATATCGATATTTTTTCGATATATTGTGCAGCCCTAATTACAACCTTTATAAGATTGAAGTTTCAGATAAATAAATGATACATTTTCATACAAATATTACACTGTACAAAATTACTGATTAGGATTTTCTAAATTAAAAAAAAAAAATCGCAACAATCGACTTATAAATTCGTATCGGGATTAATCGGTATCGAATCGAATCGTGACCTATGAATCGTGATACGAATCGAATCGTCAGGTACTCGGCAATTCACACCCCTATCAGCAACCATGGATCAAATTGCAGTGGAACTTCAAACGTCAAACGTATTCCATATTTTATTTTCCAGATAATGTGACACTTGAGTAGCATTTGGCACTAGTTTAGTTTTAAACGTTAATTTTTCCCCTAACAATATCAACAGTAACAATCATCTCTTATAACTTGAAAATGTAGCAACTCTTTAAATGTCACAAAAGTGAAGTTTATGAAGTTTATGTTTTATTGATTAAGTGAGACATGAAATGAAAGAATTAATGTAATGTAATATGTTGAAATCCTCCAGCAGACATGGGAGACATGAGGACGTCAGCCTGGAGGAAGTGTACATGTGCTCGAGTTCAGAGGTCAGACTGGGCAGAGTGAACCTGCTGGCCTGTGGATCCATTCACTCCATTTTGGTTACAGGTGTGCACCAAAATTTCCCCCCAAATAACAATGGCAGATAATTTGACTGATAACCTGTATTTCTCATTATATATTTTTTCCTTAAAACTGCACATCATTAATGGGAATGTTCTATTCCAAATTCTAATTTCTAGTTGCTGATTATAAAATGGCCACAACAGACAATTAATGCTATATTGGGATATATAGGCCTTTCTTTAAAATTATCTGCCATTGTTTTTTTGTTTTTGTTTTCACTTCCAATATGATATCAGCAGGAATTATGCATGCTTTTGTTTATTTTTTTTAGTATAAAATGTTTAAAGAGACTTGATCAAGTAGTACTATTCAAACAAACACAGAATAGCAACAGCAGGTATGAGGAAAATATGACCCAATCATTCCAAACATTTGGGTTACATAAATTCAACCTCAAATATGAGATTGAATAAAATAAATTCAAAATACATTAAAGGAGCCTGACAAACAAATCAACCCTAAAAAAGTGGAGTCTGGAATGGGCTGCTTGTATATAAGTGCTAATATTGGAGATTTTGGATGTACGGTAGACCGATATCCGATATTAATATCAGAGCAGGACACTGCTAGCCAAAATCGTCCTTATTTTAATGTATTATATCAAGTTCTTCTGAAGGCTGTTGGTACCAGCCTGATAAAGGAGGGAAAAAATAAATAAAAAATAAAAAAATCCCTGCAAAACTGAAAAAAAAAAGAAGCCAGAATCCACCATTATCTGACATTTGATGGCCACATTGGAAATGTGATCTATTTTGCCTCTGTTGTGAGTTTTTTATTTGTTGGATTCACAACGAAGGCATGATATATCCTGCTGCCCTGCCCTACTTATTTGCCAATTTGATAGAAACCCCAAAGCTGGGAAGAGAGGAGCTTCTTTTAGTACATTTGCCGGCAGAAGACATAAATCAGTCGGCAGGATGAGTCTGAGTAGATCACCCTCTACCTCTGCTATCATTACAGGAGAAAGGTGACACGTTTGATTGATTAAAATGGTGTGCTGCGGCTTCGGCTAAATCATGTTAAGTGATGTGACATTGCAGTTTCACGTATCATATTTCTGTCAAGACAATGGCGCTAGACGGCTTTGTCGAGGCACGATATCTGACAACGGCAGACTTCTGGGGGGACCGCCGGAGATTTATGAGAAGATTTTAGTGGTCTGTGGGAGAAGAGCGAGTGTAAAAAGTGCTCCTTTTTTTTGTACATTGTAACTTCCTGAGTGATTGTAAATTTTACACCGGTTCTGTTGGGAAATGGAGACATTTACACAATGCCACAAATCGCCCGCCGTAAAAGTATTTACTATTGCCACCCCTCCAATACTAGTGCATCAAGCATTTACAGAAATATTTACCCGCAGATTATTTATGTGACATGCGTTTATGTGACATACCTGAAACGTCGTAATGGTGTCATGTTGAAAGCACACGTCTGTTGTTAATGTTTTAATAGACGAGATCTTGAGTAGGTTGTCATGACTTTATATTGGACACATTGCCTCCAAGAAGAAAAAAAAAACACTTGGAAAAGTAAAAAAAAAATAAAAAATAAAAAATAAAAATCCAAGTGGTGCATATTACATAGTATTTTTTTCCCAATGAAATATAAAACTGTGAATATTCATTAATAATAATAATAATAATAACAATAATAATAATAATATTACAAAATAATAATACAAAATTATAATACAAAATAATACTACTACTACTACTACTACTACTACTACTAATAATAATAATAAAACATTGCTATTCACTGTACTCTCAATTAGTACTGTCACAATGTTAGTTGCATTGCTGATCACTTTTGGTAATGCAAGCTAGTGAGTAAGTAAATTATTATTTTCATATAACAATTTCATTTTCACTATTTCTTTTGTAAGGAAAGACCTTTCAAATAATTACTTTCATTAATACTAGGCCTTTATCTTTTATCTTTGGGATCCATGTCAACACAAAAATATTTCATATCAGCCACTGGGTGGTGCTGTGAGACTGCCAATAACAATATAAAACGAAGGGAAGGAGAAGGGAGGCCCATATGCAGACAGAGCTATAATTTACTAATAGTGCATGGGCTGCCATTGCTGTTATCTTTTAATAGATTTGTACTGGTGGAAAACAGGTTCCTGTTGTTAATGTGTTCAATTGGCCAAGTTAGCATCTGAATTTAGGGCATCCATCACTGTCGAGGATCTTGACAACTTGTCTTTCTGCTTCATACGGTTGGCCGGTAGGGCCGGACTGCTTAACAGATGAGGCATACTCACCTCACAACACACAAGCATCTTAAGAGGACAGACGGACTTGCCTACCACATTTGGAATTCATATAATCATAAAAAGGATGGATTATTGCTTAAAACCGATATCCTTGGTGTTCAGCGGACCATTCGCGATCAAGTGCCGTTAAAGTTAATCTCTGTAAACTTCGCCCCCCTATCGCTTCTTGAATTCTTGACCTTCCAGCTGCACCCTCGTGCTCACCCGAGGTTTGCCCTGCACCCTGAAAAACAGCCAGCTGTGTTTAGAGCCGGGAGCAGAGTTGTAAGGAAAATGGGTGAGGTGCCTGCTAATGCCTTGTTGGAGTTCTCCCACTTGCTGGGTCTCTGCAAGGTCAGTGTCAGTTGTGCTTTAGTTCAAGGCCCTTGATCTCCTGCATGAAGGCGGAGTGAATGTTGGCCGTTTTTGACCTACTAATTTCTCTGCTGAGAGCCTGCCTCGCGCTGGAACTTTTGGTGTCGCAAAGTAGGTTGGATATAATGATTTTGGTAATGTCGACAGGGAATTTTATTTATTTATTTTTATTTTTTGCAAAATCGTTTGTTGATCTTTAACAACTTTTGAAACTTTACTTAGGCCTTGGTATCAGAATTGGCTTTTTTTTTGTACTGTAAATTAAACGTAGTAGGGCTGCAACTAACGATTATTTTGATAGTTGATAAATCTGCCTATTATTTTGTCGATGAATCGGTTGAAAAAAACATGTTCTGATTTCCATGACAAAAAAACCCCATGAAATTATATCAAACTGACATTAATTCAGTTACTGATTTGGTCTGTAGCATGTCAGAAGATAGGAAAAAATGATTATTATTTTCCAAACTAAAAGCAAATGTTTTATTTGATCCAACAGAAAGATTCATGAAGTACTGTTGGATTTACTGTTAAGCAATTTCGAGCGTTTGGACAATTTTTAATTAAAATAGTTATCTAAAGCATTAATTGATTACATTGGTCAACACCAAATTTTGTAAAGTGTAATTTATAGCTAAGATATTTTAGAAAACAAGATTATATTGCCTAACGTTAATTCCTAAATATTACTAGTACATATACTACAATATTTAAAAAAACGTATTATTATTATTATTATTATTATTATTATTATTATTTATATTATGAGCACTTAGTTTTGTTTATTAGTTTTGAACATATAAACATAAACACATTACAAGTGTAACAAAACAAAAAAAAGTTCAAAATAAAATACAAATTTAAAGGAAGAAAGACAAATCTGTCAACAATAAATTCCATAATTTACATGTTCAAGGAGTAGGAAGAAATACACGTACTTATCCCTATTATTTCTATCATATATAAACATATACTAACAAATTGTTCCTATACAATAACATACATAGAAAATTAAAACAATAAAAAGAAACATGCCTGTCCCAATGTGCACAGATAATGAAGAAAAGAGAGAAAGAAACCAAAATCTGATGTGCTAGAGAAAAAAAAAATGAAAAAGAGACAGATTTACAATTTTTGCAAAATTGCATCTCTGATTGAAAAAATGAGGAAGAATTTGTAGACAATTGTTATATATATTAAAAAAAAAAAAAAAAGAAAAAAAAAGGATAATGGCTTAGTTCTCAATTATTCAATTTATCCTTGGACCTCTATAATGTACAATAAATTATAGTTTGTAAACCATGATTTAAATCTTTTTCTTATTACAAAGAGGAGAGTCCGGTTTGAGAGTGGATGTTTTTCCAATCATATTATCTGTTCCTCACTGTGTCCTGAATATCATTCTCATGTACTACATTGATGTCCATCCACTTTTATGATGGCCATTAAAACAAATCACTGCAGACGTTTGTGCTGAATTACATGGTCTTGAAATTTAATATTTTTTTGGTTTCAACAGCAAAAAAGAGAAGTTTTTCAGAAAGAAACAGGAACTTGTGGTTGACCTGCCATCTGAAAGAGGAATATTGACATTCATGGCACACTACAACACTGAAAAATCAAAGCAACGAAAAACAGAAGACGGGTTTGAAGAGGGGAAATTGATTGGAGCACAGATGGCATAAAATCCTGAAAGCATATGCACTACAGTACATGACTCTGCCTTTCAAATCATGGCCAGCATGTGCCTTTAAGATCGCGTTCAGGCACACTCAAGTGGCTACTTGTAGAAATGTAAAATCCACTTTGCCTGTCAGGAAGTTGGTTTGGTGATATGGAGGCCCCTTTTCAACATTTATCTTTCTTCCCGTCTTTCTTTCAAACCATTCGAAGCACTTTTACGTAGATATTTTATTGTCCCCTGTAATGTTTGTCAAAATGTGCTGCAATTGAAGAAAAGTACTGCCCATTGCTCTTGCATGACGACTGAAGTATTTATGTCTGCTCAGAACCGCAACAGAGAGGAGCCTTGGTAATAATTTGCAGTTTAACGGTGTTATTTTTTTTCAATGATTTCCTGGTTGGGAAAGGTGAAGGAGCAGCAACAGGGGGAAAATAGCTCTCGCCCTCCCTCTCGCTTCCTATTTGACTCTCCCCTTGATCTCGGCGCTAACGGCTTGAGTGTTCAGTTTTGCACTCGGTTGCTTTTTCAGGTTAATACTTGGGCAGATGTGTTTGTTGCCACAATAAGGGTTTAACACCCTCAGCAGAGTACTTGAAAAATGCAATTTGCCATCCACCTGACCCCCCCCAACCCCTACTACTCTTCACAACCCACTTCTGATGAGACAAAAGTTATGCAGAACAAAAGATGGGGAGGGCAAGTCGTGCCTATTAGCAGCTAATGAGACAAACTTGTGAGGGTTTTCAAACCCGAAATGTGTCCCCCAATCCCAAGATCTGCCCTTGCTCCCAACCTCTTGTAAGCACCACCAAGGCCCTCCCTGTGATTATGCACACATGCTCTTGGCATTTTAAAGCTCCAAATAGTTGCGCGTGTGAGGAAAAAGAAATGCCTTGTGCATTGAAAATGTAAAAATGCTCATCTGATGCAAGGTTATTCATATTAAACCAAATTTACTTTTATCCTACATGCGACGAGCTCCTCGCCATCCGTTCCCAATTTTCCTTCACATGACAAAGCCAGGAACTGGGCGGGCATGTTGCGGTTGGGAAGTTGGTGAGGGAAGCACATTTGATAAGTGAAAAATAATAAGCCAAGAGGAAAAAAAAAACAAAACAGTCATGCCGGTTGCCGTGTTGGAAGCAAATATAAAATCTGTTTTTGTAATTGAGATCTTTGGCCAGCCTTGAATGATTCGCCGCGACTCTCGTTCTCTTTCTGGCCTCATTTTCTCCCGAGCATGTATTGGGAGTGAGTTCTGGGTTGATGTCAGTAGGGAAAATCAAATGTGAGTTGGCCTGGAAGTGTTGCAGTAAACAGTGAGCAAATGCAAACACGGGCCAGTTCAGGGAATACTGCGCTACTGAGTAATGCTTGGACTCAAAAGATGAAATGCGGCACAAATTTCACTCTCCAAAGGGATATATAATTGATTCTGTATTGTTGTCTACTTAATAGACGGCTTTACTTTGCACAACATAAATTTAACCGTCTTCTGTATTAAATGCCCTTAAAGGTAGGAGGTTGGGAAAGAGAGAGAATTGGGAGCGAGCACAAAATATCCACTTGATATGTTATTTGTTGGGGGCCGTACATTTGCGCATGTTAACTAAGTGTGCCACTGGACTTGGCCGGCTCATAATAGGGTTCCAATGCAAACATTTCCTCTCAGGGATTTCTATTATTAATTCTGTCTGAACACATCCATAAATGAATAATGAAATAAATAATGAAACCGTTATTACTTTTTGGCAGCTGGGTCGTTTTCTCGTTCCCTACTTTTTTCCTGTTTGCTCGTTTCCTCGCTAATTAACTTTCTAAGGAATTGTCCTCCTTTCCACCGACTGATTTTCCTCAGCATGAAGGATGGGCCACAGAAAAGTGTGCTTACAGTACATGGTCTTGTGAACACACGGCAAGCAGGGCAGTACGCAAGTTAATTCCTGATTACTCGTCACTCAAAGTTTTACCACAATCCCTTCTCAGTTCTTAGCTAGTTAGTTCAGTAATTTTTTGTAATAATTGTCTCAACTATCTGCAACATAAAACCTTTACAGGTTAATGGTTTAATGGTTATACAAATATACACATAATACAGTAAAAAACATAAATCTGTTATTTATCGCTTTTAACTATAAATGATTTTTTGTTGCACCCACCCCCAAAATATTTCACACCCCCAACTCTCCGCCATCACTATAAATAGTATCATTTGTTTATAACATTTTTGCACGTACAGCTTTGCAGAAGAGCTAATACTGTACTCCTTGCACACTCTCAGACAACGAGAGCTCCACTGCCACCTACTGGAATGGATGTGCAATTACACTTTTATTCTGGTGCGGCCCAACAAAATTAAAACACGTTCACTGGGATCAAACAGCAATAAGATAAAATATGTTGTAATTAGGAAATAAAAACGGAATATTGACAAAAACATGACAGAAAATGAGCACCAAACAACAACAAAAAACAATTTTATGCATTTTTAATGAAAATTTTGTGCCGAGCTCCAACCTTGACAAGCTTTAAGGTTTGAATTAATTGCACCACAACAGGTGAATACACAAGTAGGGCTGTCAGCAGTCTTTTGTGAGCCTTGAGCAAAACCTACCACATCTAACTTTGATTTACTTTCTACACCACATTTCTTTTTTTTAAACGTGATGGGCTTTGTATCTTTCGTTTAGGCTAATTATGAGACTGAGGGAGCCTCGAGCCATATTGCCCCCCCCCCCCCACTCCACCAAGGCTTTTCTCCCGCCTTTAAGATGCATGCCCTTTGCCCAGCATCCTGCTGTTAAAGCCTTGTGCTTTTGGACACAGGCTTGGCACTAAGTGGTCTGCATTCATTCAAGCTCTTAAAGAGTCCACTAAACTTTGTAGGTTCCCCCTCTTATTCCTCTTGCACTACCATATTGATGACCGGTTTGTCTCGCTCTCCTCATTAGAGTCATCACAAATTCTTTCAAACTCCGCCCGCACTCTGTGCTGCGTTTTTACTGTTAATTAGTTTGCTTTGTAAGGTTAGACGTGCGGACGGTGCAACTTCGCCAGCGACTCGGCCGCCATCTGCGTGCAAGAGGCGCTAACTATGTGCAGATGGCGTGTGCTTACAGACAGGTTGCCTCTTGTTGGGGAGACGGCGCAAGAGACGGTTTTGCTTACTTAAACAAGATTTATGGCCGTTCTCGCAGGTAACTGCTCCAGCTGTAATGATGATGATGATGATTCGCCACTTGTCAAAAAAAAAAAAAAAAAAAAAAGCTAATTTGAGGCCATAGGAAAGAGGAAGGAAATGAAATTACATATGTTTCAATTTCTGGATTTTTTAAATAAACATTATATTAAAAGAAAATATTTTGTTTCATTTCTGAAACAAGCCTCTACTTAAAATGAATTCATATAAGCTTCTTAATGGACCAGGTAAGTAGAAGAAAAGTGGGCATTCCCTAATAACAGCATCAACATTTACTCACAAATAAGAAAAATAATATAATAATGAAGAACACGTACTTCATTTCAAAAGCGATACACTTAATATCTGCAAGGTGCCTCCTTGCTGGTGGTGAACCTGCCCCTTGTCAGTCGCAGTTCAGTGACTTAATACTTTCTGCTGGGCATAGTTAGTGACCCTCTCACAATAAAGAAAGGGTTAGCAAAATGATTGTTGGCCTCTTGGCACATTTTCAGCGGCAGAGTCCCCGAAACGTGACTCGTCTATGAAATTGCAGCAATGACGACACATCGTCATTATTCTTAAAATTATCGTATACTATTTTGTCCTTGTAAAAATATATCAAATTTATTTCTACTCTTTCCTAGCCAAGTAAAACTCATCGTATGTGGTAAATCAAAGTTAGTATATTTTGAGTGTATATTGGTATGCATTTTTTTCTGCTTATTTATGTATTCAGAGTGATTAATGTGTAAGAGTTTTCACAGTTTTGTCAAACACCTTTCTGTAAAGGTTTATTAATGATTAGAATTTTCTGTGCTGACACCTTTTTTTTTTTTTATCCTCCATGATGAGATGGAGTGTTGAGTGGGCTGAGAGTTTTTGCAGTCCGCATCAGCGCTTTACGGGTTCAGTCATTTCGTTTGATCGACAACAATGTTAATAATTGCGCATTGACGTTAAATGTAACCCGGTGAGATGTAGTGAATCCATAATCAGGTTAAATTTTGACATCATTGAATACAAAATACCCCTGTTAGCGTATAAAACACCAATTTGCTTTTTAACATTGTCTATTAAAACAAGACTTTTTTTTTTTTCTCTCTCTAAAATCTCAAGCTCCTGAGAATCATCTACAAACAATTCAAGCGGCAGCTCAAAATACCAGGAAAAAAAAAAAAAAAGCTTTGTTCATTACTTGCCCTCGCTTTCTCTCTTTCTTTCCCACTCTCCCCGAGGTTCTATTAGGAAATAGATCCCAGGTGTTCGATAAGCCTGTAGTGGACATGACAGCAGTGCAATCAAGTGCATAAATTTAATTGCAGGCCCATTTTGTGCCATTTATTAGCCGTTTAGGGGCACATTGCTCCACTTGAACCCTGTTATTGCCAGACAGAACAGATGTTTGGCTCCTTTTTAACTGTTGGTTTTAAAAGCCAAATGCTGCTACTTAAAATAAATGTAAAACTATCTTTGAAATGTCAATATTTCTACAACTTAAGATTGTATTTTGTTATGCCAGAGAAAATATACCCACAAAAAAGTAAATTAAAGTAATAATCTTTTGTTATATGTAATAAAGGTTATAAACACGAAACAAAGCACACGCAAAAATGAAGTATTTTTATGCTACATAACCTGACTTTTTTTTTTTTTTTCTTAACACTGCCACACACCAAGAAGCTTGTAAATGCGGCGACTTGGTGGACGCCTTACTGTCATGTGGCACGCCATTAATAATAATAATAATAATAATAATAATAATAATAATAATAATAATAATAAAAAGCCTTGAGAAAGCCATGTTAATTGTGACCATAGACTCAACCGTGGCACGCCTATAAATCACCTGACTAATTGTAACAAATTACGGGCTGACATTAAGCTATGATTCTAAACCGGCAAATATTCATCAACATTGCAAGTAGCCCCTGTAAAAGTGCCGGCCATTTCCCAGGGCAAGCATATATCTATCCTCCAACTTGCCCATTATTTATGGATCTTTCTTGTCCTTGCCGTTTAAGTGCTGTGTGGTAATTGAATGAGATGCCGTATTGTTTATTTATTATACGGCTGCTTGAAGCCCAAGTGGTGCCAGGCGTATGAGCAGTCGCGTACCTTGTTTTGCATGTCACTTCTTCAGCCTCTCACAGCCCTTTATTGATTAACATCTTGCCTGTTGCATCAAAATCACCTTGAGGCATTCTTGCAATTACAACCCTGTTTAGTTTTAAGTCGCAAAGAACATTTGAAAAACTTGAGCTTTGTGTATTGATCTCATGTAGGAGCAGTTTTGCCCAGTAGTAGTGTTTTTCCAGTGATATTATTTCAGCAATTGATTTGTTGCCAAGGAGTTACATCAAGAGGCATTTAACCTCCTGTGTATTGTTTCTTTCATGCGGACAAAAGCAAGTACAGCATCAATTTCACTACGCTCTACTGGGCACTGTAATTGTCATGGTGCATGAGCTGTTGAACAGCCCAACATATTGTGATTATTGTGCTTCATTTTCTACAAGGAATCCGGGAAAAAACAGGGAAAATCCTAAATATAAAAAAGGGGAAAAAAAACTGCGAATATGCAATTCTGCCGGTCACGAACTGTGAACATGCAGGGTTCAGCTATAGTTTAAAGTTGCAATATCACCATTCACCACTAGATGGCAAACATGGCTTAATTGCACTTACAGGACAAACATAATATCTCAATAATGTTAACATTTTGAGTGAGTTTATTTTTGTGAAACTCGTGTGTTGTTGGGTTAGGAACTTAGACTAGTGGTTCTTTTATAAATGTGTTGAAAAAAAATAAATAAATAAATAAATAAATAAATAAATACATAAATAAATAAATAAATGTGTTGAAAAATGTATTCTCAAAAATGAAATGCATTAGGAACACAAATTTTCACTGTGCACACACTTTGTGCATATTTAAAAGTGCACTTTTGTCAGACATCTAGTGAGGAAGTCTATGTGGTCTCCCAGTAGTACTGATCAAAACCCTCCAGCATTTAAGTTGCCCATCCCTGATATAGGGAGAGGTTAAAAACAAAACAAAAGAAAACAAAACAAAACAAAACAAAGCGGAAAAAAAACAATTACTCAGTAATTGCTTTTACCAGTTTTAACTATGGAACAATTAATCTCAGATTTATTCTAGCATATTGAAAGTGCTAGTTTTAATTGCTGTGGACCTAGTTGGCTTGATAGACCATAATAATTATTATCAGACAGGGTGGAGGTGTCAGGCTTAAGAAGAAATCCTTCTTCTTGACACCGTTAAACATTGACGGCCTTATTATGGTGTTCTCTGATTCTGCGGGATGTGTTCAAGGATCTTCTCGGCGGTTAAAAAGGTCAGCTGCTCTTAGTTGGGCGCTGCCAGAATACTAATACTGTCCTTATTCAAATGATCTGCCTCAGCGCTTATTAAATTGATAGCCTCAGTGCTGTAATTTAATAGAGTTGTTGTCCAGAAGTGGGACACAGCTGGAGCCACTGGTGAGTGAGTTAGGTGCTTCTGAGGTAAAGTTCAAGCATGAGACCACTTTGCTTTTGGAATGCATTTCCCTCTGCAAATTAATAGTCAATTTTGCTATGGCTGCTGTGAGTTGCATCATGGTTTGAGATTTCCCACTTGAGTGCTGACCCAGGCAGGTGATTTGATTTCAACCAGTCACTTATTGATTGCAGGAAATTGTTGGAAGATGTGGACTGAGATATTTTTATATTGTCACTGATTGCAACCATGTAAGTTCATTGTATGGACTCACTAAATCTCATTGAGCCGCAAGAAGTTCATGTTGTTATATTTAAAGTTACGTTTTCAAGAATTTGAGATATTTTCTCGTCCTATCAACACATATTTCCGGATGATATGACACAAAATATGATACTCAAGTCCCACGTTTGCCCAGTAAGTCCTGAGAAAATAAAAATAGAGCAACAGAATAATATAAAATAATTACGATATAGAGATAAGGAAGATCCATATTCACAGTGAGTCTGAATGTGTTGAAAGATGCAATGCAGCAAAGGTGGGGGCTGCAGCAGAATGAAAATGCAAGAGGTTTGAATTTCACATATTTACTGTAAAAGGTCATTTTGTACTTGATAAAAAGAACAGAGTGCTCAAGAAGAAAGTGTTCAACCTGCAGGGATGATTGGGCATGAGGCTGTGGTGTTTTGACTTGAGTAGTTGAATTTTGGTAACTGAATAAATAGATTTTTTTTTAAAGTTTTGAAATCAATGAGCAATCATATTTATTAATCATGATTTCAATATCAATAAAAAAATAATCATCATTCCCCCAGCCCCATAATCACCCAGCCATATTATGAAGTGCTGACACTCTTGCACAATGAACGTCGTGTTTGGAGCACATGAAAATCAAGGTCAAATTTAATGGAACTGAATCAGACTGACACAAGCAGCTTGTTATTGGGTGGGCAAAAACAAGGGTCTTTGGGTCTCCTTAAAAGTGCTATATAAATGTCTTAATTGAGATTAATAATGTTGTTGTTGTTGTTCCTACCATCTACAGTAAGACATGAAAACTGATATTTCTGGCTGGTAACCGCTTGTCCTTCAATGGATGCCATTTTTCACATCTCATACACACAAACCTGTTCAGACTTGGATGTCCTTAAACATTTAAAAGCATTAGACAAGTACACCATGTACTCATTTAATGGATGCATACTGTACTTACGTACGTACATGTGCAGCCTGATGTGGAACGAGTCCATCTTATCGTAACACTTCTCCAGTGGTAAACTCTCTTTCCGGATTGCATGGAATGGCGAAAGCAGCATCAGACATGTAAATAGCACAGTTTAGTCCTTCATTTATGATAGCCTTAGTCTAGCATCTAAGAGGCTGTGGCAGTTTTGTCAGACAGTGATGCGTGACTGTGAGTCGGACAACCTAATGTGTATTGCTATTAGAGAGCACACCCCAGTCCCCTCCACACACGCACAAATTACAGGTTGTTCCCTAATAAAGTGAGGTGAAGCCAGTCAGTGTCGTATGAGTCTGATTGATGTGACCTTGATGCTGTTTAGCGCAGTGATTTGTTTATTGGCACTTACTTTGACGCATGTGTAAGTGAGCCTTTAAAGCGCTGCCAGTGACACTCGCGCACTTCACAGAATGAGGGGGATAAAAATGGATAAAATAGCAACGGAGAAATGGGAGGGGAGAAAAAAAGCGAGGGAGATGGAGTAGGAGACGTGGAGCCACTCCTGGGGCAGATTACATAATGCATCATTCACAAAGCATTGTTGCCAATTCGTCTTTTATACTCCTTAAATTGCTGTTGCCATCCCAGAGCCCCCCTCCACACTTTGACAAATGCATCACAACACACACAAACATATTGTATTCTCTCTCTGTACAGTTTGTGTATAGTTAGTAGAGTCTATCACAAGCCCCCTGGGACAATCCTGTGTGAGGAAAGGAGCTTGTGCCGAGGAGAGCTGTACAGTATTGATGGAGCTGTGTTTCTGTTAGGCAGTGAAAACAAAGTCTCCCTGATGCACAGCAGAGTGTAGGGGGATCAATAGACGCGCGGCGCTTCATTTCCTCAGGCTTTTACTGAAGAAACGCTCACTGACGTGTCGGGCCTGCCGTGGTTGTTTCTTTGACAGAGAGCAGATAGCAAACCGTAAAGCTCGACTGAAAAAAAAATGTAAACATAGACACATACAGTATAGTGGACAAATTCACAACAAGAATTGACATGATACACTGATTTATTGACCGACTATAAGGCATCGACCCAGTGCTTGTACAATACGTTTGTTTTACAACATTTCGATACTTGCTAGCAGCGAGGAGGGGGGTCAGTTAAGTAGGATCAACTAATTGGCCTTCCAGTGTCTACTGTAGCCATGAAAATGGGCTATAAACATGAGAGCTTACCCCAATTAATGTTACATCAAGACTTTAATAGCTTGGATGAACATCTAAGCTGCTTTGACATGCTCGTATTTCTCATCATAGAACTAGACATATTTTTGTTACTGCTAGCTTACCACAGAATACTTGAACATCAATACATTGGTTATTCCCGGTAGTACTTGGTGACGTGGCGGCTGACTTGTTTTCCTAACTGTAGTTGGGGATAGCTTATGTTGTTGTCATAAATTGTTGCCTCCAATATCAACACAACATCATCCTTAAATCATGTTGAATCGCTAATTAAGGATGCTTAAAATTTTTATTACCCCGACGCTGACATGCAACGCCTGTTAATAGCGTTAGCGTTTAGTAGCTAGCAGTTAGCTGCTAAACTAGTGCGACACAGTTGCAGTTCCTACTGGTCGTTTTTTTTTTTTTTTTTTAAACAAACCAGGCTCACTCAAATGTTTTCTTTTTCTTTTTCTTTTTTTAGCTGGCAAATCGCAACTGTGGTTTTGACGTCACTTTTTCACATCGTGAGTTTCCAGAGAAGATTTTTATTTTATTTTTTAATTTAAATTTAACTGAAAAATGTTGAACAATGTTAAAAAAACAAAAAAACAAAAAACAAAACAAAAAACTCGTTGGATGTTCCTTATTGAAGTGAAATGTGTTAATTTCTCTCTCTCTTCATAACTGTCCTTTAAAGCTGCTGAACACAGAAAATTGAATTTCAAATCACTACTGCCATCTGTGGCTAAAAAATGAAGCTTCTTCACATTACACAATCCGCACATTACATCACATTCGCAGACAGAGGGTGTGAAATTCCAACCCAAATCCATTCTGAAAACTAGAAACTAGAGGCTTGCAGGAGTGCCCAGTGTGAACAGCTAAGGTGTTAATCTACTAATTAAATTGATAAATGGTCGAATAAAAAGTGTAATGTAAAGATAATTTTAATCCAAATTGTTACTCGCTGGAATTTTGGATATCTGAATTCCAAAATATTTTGGAGTTGCATCTCTAATCCCCAAAATTAACATTCACACTCACATTCAAGCCCCATGACAATTAACCCCCCCCCCCCCCCCCCCAAAAAACAAACAACAACAACAAAACTGAGCAATTGGATTTGAACCTTCAATTTAAGAACTATAATCTGCCATCTGAAATTGAAATGAAACGGTGATTCATCATGTTAATTTTCCTAGTCACTGATCAAGGCAATTTCTGTGAATGTGCACAACCGAGTATGACTGAGGCTCCTGTTCATACCCTATGTGGGGTCAAAGGGCAAGGTCAGCAGGGTGTATCGCAATGAGCTGTGTTAGAATAACATGAAGCAGTCATGGAGCAATGGGGAAGGCTCGGAGTGAGCTTGAGTGATGGGGAGGGCCTTGGCCCCCAACACAGAACGTAACCGCACACGCGACTGTACGTATGCATGCGAGGACGGATTTGGCTGGCGCGTGGGATGACACCGGGCCAGAGCCTGGGGCAGCCAGGGAGAATTGAGAGCCCAGCTGTCACCTCAGTCATCCCCTTCTCTGGGGGCAACTGTCAATCAGCAGCCTCTCATATCGCGCCGTCATTGATGCTAATTGCGACTGTCAACCCTAGAGACCCTCGTGCAATTGCTCTTTCGCAGAGAATGCCGCCTCCAAACATGAGCGACCACATCAAAGTTGCTTCTGGGTTGAGTGTTAATAAGGTATTAGGGAAAAAATTAAAGCCGGGATCAGACAATAACATCTCAACTAGCAAAGGCTTGACTGAGAGGCTTGTTTGGCAGAGTGGAGTAGTTAAACATTACATCCATGTATACGCTGGTACAGCCACACACACATGCACAAGCAGCAATAGACCTAATGAAAACAAGATGGATGCGCTCAGAGAGATGGGCGGCTGTGTTATTAATTGCTGTCTGTCCCCTCCTACTGATAATGATGGGCTGCATCCTGGAGAATTTGCAGGGAATACATTTTATTTGGAAAGATTATTTATTGTCCTCCTCATTGGGGGGGTGGAGCGTTTAGAATAGCGAGGCTTTAAATAATGGCTTGTGTGAGATAAGTCCTCATGTTAATTCCTCTTTCTCTTCGGGCACCTCCCTCAGCACTACGAGGCCTCAATTGGGATATTTACAGCCTCTCTTTTCAATTATTCATTTCAAATCTCATGCAAAAATGTCATCGCCGTTCTTGATAGGCAACGTAAACAGTTTGCACAGATTTGTCATCATCCTCTAATGGCGTTATTGATATTCTATTCCGATGGTGCTTACTAACCTTGTTGGAGGTACTGAACCCCACCAGTTTCCTATGCACATTCACCGGGCCCTTCTTTACTGATTTTTTTTTTTTCCTTCAATTTCAAAAAAATAGGTACAATATGGTGAACAAAATGAAAAGGGAGAGTGGCCGTTTCATTAAATTTGGCTCTAAATTTGGCAAGCCTTGTGATCTTGTATTCTCCATCTCCATGCAGCTTAAGGAAGTATACCTTTCGTTTTGTTAGATAGTTGCGCCAGACTGGCAAATAATGTCATTAGGATGCTGACTCCCATCACTCAACTCAACTCTATATTTATATAACCAACAACCCAAGAGTAGCATATACAATGAAAACAGCAGAGGCCCCAGAATTGACCCCTGTGGAACACCATACGTTGACGTTCGTGACTATCACTTTCTTTTTTTGCTTGACATCACATGAAGGGACTAAAATAATAATGACATCACATGACATACCATCTCAACATTCACAATTCGACATCAAGTTCCCTGGAATACAGCTAGGCCAAGCATTGTAGCTGATCACTCGCAGCTAATGATGGCCAATCGTATGAGTCGGCGTGCGTCTTGACCTTCCGACATGCAAATATTACCATTCTGTTTTGCGCCACTTGTCTTAAATTAAAAGCGCGTGCCCTCCAAGACCGCAGGCAAACAATCCAAACCCCGAAAAACAAACGCCCACAAGAGTTTTGAGGCTGCTCTCTCGCCTCATGTTTCACACTCACTATAATCATAACGTAACACTGCCATATTCTCCTCCTCCCCCTCCCCTCACAACCCATAAATCAGGATGCTGCTGTCATGGCGACTGTAGGCGTGGTAGCTGCGGTGACACGACGGAGCCTGGTGTGGGTGTGAAATCACTTGACCCCGAGTGTTAACCTCTCTGGCGTGAATGGCCGAGCTCCTCAGCAGGCGGGGAACAAAAGAGAGGCCTCGTATTGATTAAACTCCATCAGCCACACTTGATATTAAACACTTGCTTAGATACGTGTGTTCCACTAAATCCCCTCCTTGCTTGCGGATGGCGTCTCACTCGCACAAGTGTAACAAATCTTCAAGTCTTCACCGTCACTTCCTGCACACGTGATAAACAGACAGTGCGTTACGTTACAATCACCGTGGATTTCGGAAGGTGAAGGTCTCCGGTGTGATCAGTGTTTTGTCATCTGGAGCGGTGTTTACTTTTACTCGATGCGGGTTGCCCTCCCCCTTATCTTCTCGCCATCTTCTCGATCGATACTGCGCATCCACAAAGGTCCACGCCGGCGTCTGACTCAGTCAACAGCAACTTATACTACACAGTTCAAGGCAAGAGAAACCTTCAGTCCTCTTTTCTTGGATTTTTTTTTTTCACATGAGGAAGCAGATTTAGCATACTAGTGGCACAGGTGGCCTCTCTGTACAAGTGTACACTATTAACCCGCTCTGAAATACATTAAAATTCAAGTTTCTTGGTCATGTTTGTGTTTCATTTTAATGCAAGTTGTAATTGGTTAGTATTTGTTATCTCCAAAATTTGGCACTATTTAATCAGATCAAAAATGAAATTGTTATTGTTATATTTTTTAATGCTTGCTTAGCATCATAGCATGCCATAAAAATTCAATTCATTTTTATTTATAAAGCACGGAATCGTAGCAGAAGTTGTCTCAGGGCACTTTCCTAATGAGCAGGTCTAAAACCACACCCCTCACTGAAAGATCTGAACCCCACGTTTGCAGCACTCGGGGACTAAGGCAAGTGGGACTCAGTCAGGCGTGGCCGTTTGCTTCGACCGTTCGGGTTCGAGAATAACAGAGGAGAGAGACAAGGTGAGAGAGAGGGAGAGTGTCAAAATGACTAAAATGTTCATTTTACTGCCAAAAAAAAACATAGTTACAAATGATAACTTATTTATTTAAAAAAAATAACATTTTAAAAGTTAATATAGGGCTGCAAATAATGACTATTTTCATCGATTGACTATTTTGTCAATTGATCAAAAAATCTGATGAAAAAAAATCGAGCACCATATATATCCAGCATTTATATATATTAATAAAAAACAAAAAACAAAAAAAAACTGGACATTCTTTCACATTGACAATGTAGAAAATGCATAAACAAAAATTGAGATTCAGTAACTTATTTGGCTTGTAACATGTCAGAAAATATTGACCTTTTTTTTTTTTCCAAAGTAAAAGTTCTTATTTCATGAAGCACTTCAGAAATGTGAGAATATTTCCTTTTGAGAGGCTGAAATTCCAAAGATTAGACAAATTAAAAATACACATACTCTGTAAATATTAATTGATTAGCAAAAATACCCATATGCTGTATAGATTTTAAAATCCATGACATCTTCTTTCACAATTGTTTCATAAGTGCTTTGTTTCCAAAGTAACATTTTATCAGTCCTAATTGTTGAAATTAAATTACACCCAAATATTTATCTTGAGCACATTTATATCCATTGTACAGTCACATATGTTTAAAGTATGTGCTACATGTTGTAGCAGAATTGGTGGTGATTTTTAATTTAGTGTCACAATATCAAAAAAAGAAAAATAGTAATGTACTTGCTAAAAGTTTTTTTTTTTTCTTTGTTTCTCAGTCATCGAGGTCAAGATGTTTCATTCAAAGCAATTTGAGGCCTGTTTAATTAGTTATTTCTTGTTTTCTGAAAACGTTCAAAAATACGGAAAATATGGATTGGGTTTGGCGACAAACCACCACAACATAATAAACCACCATATATATATATTTTTTTAAACGGGAGGCAACACCCTAAACAATAAAAAGCTTCCAGCTCTTCAAACAATCTCCACTAACCTTCCGACTTCCTTCTAAGCTTGACCTCAGATTATAAATGAGCCAGTAGAAGAAGGATGTTTGTTCCCGTCCCGTTCTTTGACACGTGAACCTCAGACACAGGCCGGACGGAGAACTGCAGCCCGTCTGGTTCAGCCTTCATTGTGCTTCCAACATGAGGAGACGGCTGGTAAGTGAGATCGGTGTGGGAGGGGTGTTGGCGGGGGGGCTGTCACATTCACGTCACATCCCAATGGTCCAGTAAATAGAGCGTGTGAGTGCACCCCTCGCCCCCCTCTCAAATCACTGACGGACCACTCCTCGAATCCGGCCTCCTCTCCCCTTATTTATCTCCACTCTGTCATGTTCCTCACACCGGCTGAAATTTATTAATTACTGTGCCTTGTGATGATTTATGATCTTACTGACATAATTAATGATACACATCAATTTTCCACTTTAATTGAAGGGGTTTCTGGGCCTATATGCTGCCCCCCCCCCCGAAAGGCCAGTGCCCCGAGAATGTGACACACACACACACTCCACCCTCAGCTTCCACTTCTTCCACTTTTCCCACTCATTCGTCTTCCCTTCATTGGCCTCTTTGCCACGCCGGAGTACTACAAGTTTCATATATCACATTAATCCCCATACAGGAGCTCCAAATAAACTTGTTTTCATGTATTTATGCATTCCTACATACCTTTTTCGTGTGTGTGTGCGTGTGCATGAGGACCCCATAATGGCGGCTACGAGGGTGTGTAGGTATACACTGATATATGATTCATGAAGATGCGTGTGAGGCATATGTAATTCCAGCTCTCCCCTCAGGACTAGAGACAACAAGGTAGTACATGAATATTTGATTTGCAAGGAGAAGGTATGGCGTCGATGCACAGCATTTTAAACAGACAAATGAGCAGATTCCTCTACTCAGCTTTCACGTCATGCAAATGTATTTTTTTAAATTTGTTTGTCGAAATGTTTAATCAAATAAAACATTCAGAGTTTATGTGTATTGATAATTAATGATGCAGGGATGTATTCACAAATATTTTAAAATTATTACAATTTTTTAAATGATTTTTTTTTGGGTCCCAATCTCAACTGTAAAAGTTAGCGTTATTAAATTGTTTCGACTGTTGCCATCCTGAAACCTTGACTGAAACTTTACAGGAAATGTTTTCGGTAACATTTTTACTTGGGATGTTCGATACCACTTTTTTTTTTTCCAGACCCATACTAGTACGAATACTAAATTTTTGAGTAGTCACCGATATCGATACTAATGCTGCATTCGAGGATGGTTGGAAGTCGGATATATCCGAGTTGGTTTTTCCCAGTTCCGACCTGAAAGCGTTCGAGGCGAACGTAAACAACCAAAATGGCGGATAGTGATAAATTGTTTTTTATTTTGGTCCTCAAAACTCATTTTGACCTCTAGAAATCTTACCTTTTTGTAATTTTACTTCATTTCATTCATTCATTTCATTTATATTTATCTTATTTCATAAGCATTCCAGTTAAGTAGTCGACCGTATAATTTCATGCAGAGAAATAGCGGCAATACTGTCACATACGTTGCGTTACGTGGAGTTATGTCGAATATTTATGAATGACGAAAGCTATCTAGTTTTTTATTTGAGTAAATTGTGTTTTGCCATTCAGAGTGACGTCACATTGTAGTCCGCCGGTGAAGTCGGGGTCCTTTTTTTCTTCCGACTTTGCAAGTGGAATTTCTGAGTACACACTTCCTGGTTTGAACTCGGAAAAGTCCGACTTCCGACCATCCTCGAATGCAGCAAAAGTACCAATACCATGATTACGTTTGACACGTTTCTAGTTCCTGATCGTAAAACGACTACAAGTAGGTTGACTGACTGATGCATTGAAATAAGGCTGACCTGATACCGTACACGGCCATAATCCACCCAAACAAAATTAACAAACTTTAGAAGCAGGGATGTGGTGGCTATTGAGAATTTTGGGAAATACCTTGAACGGCCGTTCCATTCCAGGCCGAAATTGGCACACATCAGGGTAGCCCCGAAAAATACAACCCCGCCCCCCCAAATCATTCCCCCGCAGTCACAAATAGATTTTGCTCGCCGAAAAAAATTGGGAGGGAACTTAAAGTGAGTGATATCTAGTGGCATTCTGTTTGTACTTTGAAGTGTACAGCTCATGTTGTTCTGAGCAACGTAATTCTTTTCAATTTGTTGTCATTTTGGTTCAATGGTCACACTTCTTGTTTGACATTTCAGTTACCCCAAGTGGTCATATTACGTCATAATAAACTTCTAAAAGTGAGAAATGCTGGGAAGTGTCGCACAGAAAACGAAAATGGCGAGTGACTAAGATTAGTTTCCATAGTAACAATAAAGTATGTGGATTTGACAAAATTGTGTTCCACGTGACGATGATTGACAGTCATATTCCCTCCACAGATGACCCGCCGAAATTAGCCGCATTGACGCCGTCTCCTCGTATTTTTTCAAACTCCGCTTGCAAGCGCTTCCCTTTCGGCCATTTGCATACGAAACACGGCATGCTTATTGGCGGGCGGCTCGGGCTTGTTTGTGGGCCGCTTTCATATCTTAAGCTCGACGGCTTCTTTTGTGATCAAGGGGATTGAAGGGGAGAAGGGAGAACTGGCAGACGAGAAGAACTTCATTTCGACATGAGAGAAATGAGCGCTCGGCCTCCAAGTTCACGATAAAGTCTCACTTATAGGCAAAAGGGGGGAGAAAAAAAAAAAATCTTCCGTATGTAGGCTCTATGCGTTCATGTGGTGAAGGGGCCACAAATGGTGACTATTATCATCATCAAACATTTGTCATATCTGCGTGACCACACATTTGCTTTCCATTAATTGTGGACCAAAACCATGGGGAAAATGGTTTAAGATGTGAAAAATATGTGTGCAGGCATCTGGGTTATTTTCAAAAATGACATTGCAGGAGCAACTTTTTTATGATGTTTTTTTTTTTTTTTTTTTGCACATACACAATGACTTTGAGGTGAACGAATATACTACACACATAATACATACTAACTTGTAACTAATATCTTAGGCTGATGTACAAAACAGGAAAATGACCTAGTTTTATATTGTCTTTAGTTTTACGTATTTAATTTAACAGCATTATACTAGCATTGTACAGCATTATACTGAGAGATGTTCGTTTATTGGGTGCTCTCATGTGACTAATTAAGACAACCAAAATATTACCTGAAAGTAAAAATATATTTGCTTTGAATTTGACAATTATTTAGGTGCTTAATTATGCAAATTCAGTTGATAAATTTGATCTTTTACATGTACATTTGTCAACAATTTAGGCTAAAGCACAAGAGTAATGTAATCCAATTAAACATAACATTATATATTCCACATTTTACGTTCTTGGCATTTTCCATCGCTTCATGAAATTGGAATGGTTACTTATCTGGTGCATGTCACGTAACGTCCACTAGGTGGCACCAGTGTTCCACACAATGTTTTACATTACAGTATGTATTTTCCCAACTGGGGGGAGACCTAAAGAAAGGACTCACAGTCTGTGCTTTTGGCAGCACAAAACACGTTGTCGAGTAAAAAGGAATTACAAAGTAGCCCTGCAAATATTTTAATTAATTTTGACAAGCCTTTTAGAAAAATCAAACTCACGCTGACGTGGTGAATAAATTTAGTTTGACAGTGGTGCAAGGGAATAATTTTCTTTTCAGAAGAAGCGACTAGTGTAAAAGTTGGGGTCACGTTACACAAAGAATGAAAACAATCACCTGTTATCTGTGCTCACATTATTATTATTATTATTATTATTATTATTATTATTATTATTATTATTATTATTATTATTATCATTATTATTATTATTATTATTATTATTATTAATATTATTATTGAATGTGGTTTTGTTATTAAGATTTGTGGGTTTATTTTATTTAAAGAATATGAATTAAAGTTTTTGTCATGTTGTTTTCCATTAATATTTTCTCTAAAATGAATATGTATCATCGCAGTTAATTTTCCAAAAATGGCAGTGTTGAAAGTAGATTTTTCATTACATGGGATATTTTAGTTCTATACTCTAGTGGTAAAAATAAATAAATAAATAAATAAATTAATTAATAAAATATATATATATAATTTTTTAACACTTTCTTTCAAGGTCACTGGCCTATGTTAATGTATTATTTTTTGCTTCAAAATTACTTGTGGGATTTAATGATTTTTCTTGATACCAAATTAATGGGAAAGTGCCCCGAGGTGTAAACGAGAAGCCATAAATCGCCTTGTTGTCTCAGTACGCACATATTCATACACATATGCAACGCCTTGAATAATCTGAGCTCAGTGTGTTGTCACCTGTACCCCATTAGAAACATTCACACTTAAACACCCCTCATACTCTCCCATACTCTATTTTTTAACACACACAGACACGCTTGACTTCTGTATGTTTTGCTTTCCATCCTTTATTGCTACTCTTCAATAACTTTTCGATAATTTAGTTTTTAATTTGCAACGTATAGGAAATGGTGAAATACAGTACATTATGGTAGACATCTTTGCGGGTACATGTGTGAGGCTCCCTCAGGGGCTCAGGTCATGGGCCATCGTAAGCCACACCCTGGCCTGCCTTCACGCACACTCTCTGGAGGCTGATTGGTTTACTGTGTGAGGCCGGGCAAATTGGCTCCCTCCCCCTCTTTTTGTCCTTTTTGGAAGTATAAAGAAAAAAAAAAAGCATTAGGATCCTTAAAATGACAACCTTTTCCCCACCATCTTTTTTTTTGGTGTATGCATGTTTATTTGTGGTATATTTGAAGACAATCGCACAGAAATGGCCCACCACCCATTGAGATGAAAAAGAAAAAAAAAATCATTAACTTTAATGAAGTGATGTTTACATTTAGTAAGACTTGTAATAATTCAGCATAATAGAATGATTTTAAGCGCCTCATTTCTGAATTTGACCGACTTGTGTGTGTACATGTTATGTGCCGAGAAGTGCAAAATCACACTTCTTCACCCACAATGGATTCGCTCTCCTCTCCCCTATCCCATTTCTGCCGCCGTGCCCTGTCCCTGTCATCTGGCTGCGACACCCACTCGGTGGGATGTGGCAACTCCTTTTAGAAAGCCAATCATCTACATGCCATAACCTTACGACCGCCTTTTGTCCGAGTCTTTGGCGAGATACGCATGTGTTGCTGCAGCTTGTCACATACAGGATGGTACTAAATTAATCTTTGTGGTGTGTAATTTGACAAATAGTAAACAGTTCTTCAGAAACAGTCAACCTCAACTTGCAGAATGCTGTTTTTTGATGCTCCCAGTTGATATTTACAATAAAACAAATTAAAATTGACATCTTATAAGGAGAATTACAAGTACCGTACTACAGTTATGCAAACACATGTGGACTAAACGTTTCACATTACAACTGTAGCAGGCTTATTAGTGCTGCTCGATTATGGAAAACATAATCACGATTGTTTTGGTAATAATTGAAATCATGAATATTCAAATGATTATTTTTTTGTACAAAACAAGAAAATGTTTAAACATTTTAAAATCTTAAGACAAATGTAATTATTTTAAACACTATAATTATTTAAGTTCCTTTTGGACCAAATAAGATTGATTAAATTAGTCATTTTAAAATAATAATAAAAAAAAGGTGCTAATATATAAATTTAAACAACTCAAAATAAGTATTAATAATCTTTTATTTTTGTTTACAATTATGCTGTTTTTGTAATTGTGGAGTGTAAAAATTAAAATTGTAATTTAATTTTGATTCATTGCACAGCCCTAAAGCTTATTGTCTCCGCTAAGTGGAAAACACTTACGATATATCCATTTTAATTTTTTTTTAAATGTTTTTATTTTTAGTTTTTTTGGGGATGAAATTAAATGCAGACATCCTAAAAACCTAAAACTAAAAAAAAAGGAAAAAAACGGACATTAGTGTTTTACACATCGCAGCAATGCTGTTTTTACTTCGCAAAAAAAAAAGATCTTTGCAATGATTAATTTCTAGGGAGGCCTTATTTATCCTAAGGTGGTTGCACAAGTTGAGGAAATATAGTTGTTATCTTTTTGTGCTTTCCATATATGTGTCTGAGGAGTCATATGATGATAATAATACATAACCTTTCAACAACTACTTTCACTTTACTTTTCCAATAGGAGTTACAACCAGACTTATAGGGCAACTAAAAATATACAACATTGTAAAAAAAAAGAAAACAAGTAAAAGCAAACTTTGCACGGGCACTAAAGGACAGAGGAGAGACAGGAAAGTCAGACGGCTGAGCAGTGAGAGAACACTTTTTTTTTTTTTTTTTCTCAGTATCAGTGTGCTCGCAGCGTGACTTGGCCTTGGGCTTTTTGCCATACATACCTCGTGCTGCTGTAAAATAACATGAAGACAGTAAATCAGAAAAAAAGATGTGCTTGTTTAAGGGTCCCGTAGTGCACTAAAAGTGGCTTGTATTAGAGAGTAGGGGTGCAATGACACAACCTGCATTCATCCCCGCAACCTTTTTCTCCATGTTCAAACAACATGTGTAGTTATGAGTCACAAATTAGCTCCCGTTTGCTCATTAACTGACAAGAAAGAGGCAAACAACGCTGCTTGACTGTCAAATCTTGTCACATCTGCTCACCAGCAGGGGGCAGTGTTACTTGCCACGCAAATTGAAAACCGGTGATTGAACAAAAACTTTAGTATGCACATCTAATTAAAGACTAAACACTCTTGTTTTTGTTGACTTTCTTCACAGACACATTCTTATCCCATTTAAATTATGAGTGTGATTGGACTTGGCCAGCAGGTGTTGGCACGAGCACACAAATACACAGCAGCCCACAACTTCAAATAGATGCTTTGCTCCACTTTCTTTTACAAGGTACTCCACTATATGGGTCATATGTTTTGGAAGGTGGAGAATGAGGGGACGTGGGAATTATTAAGCACAACTTTTTGTGAACATTTTTAGGCCGTGGGGTGAACCCCCAAAAAGTGCCTAGAAAATGAGTTTCGCTCCACTGTCTGGGCACTACTTGTTCAATGCATTTTTTGATAGATAATACCCTTCTGAACTTTGGGTTAAAAGTTCACCCAATGTTTTCCTGCCCCAATTTTGTCACAAGCCAGAAATGCATATATAGGTAAATAACAAAAAACGAAAATCTTGTGCTGCAGTTTTTGGTTGTACAACGTCTTACATTAAATTTGGCAACAGAAAATCATTCCCAGATGTTATAAATACATGTACCTAACATCAGAAACAAGTATTGGTGGTTTGGTGCAATCATGTGAAGTTAGATCATTAAATTTGTGCCCAAAAAACCCCCCAAAAAAACGCTTCAACTGGAAGTGACACCAGCACATGAATGTTACATTTAGCTATGTTTATGTTTCATATATGAAAACAATTCACAACCTATTACGTAATGAAAGGTACACAAGAAGCAGCATACATCGGCCAAAAATACTACCATGCACCACAAACCTGGAACAAGGCAAAATGGACTAGATGGAAATAGATGCATTCAGAGCCCAGATTATTATAACATATAGAATATTTATTAAAGTATCAGATTATGTAATCACAGCATGTCATTTATAACCCCCCACCCCTGCCCCACACACAAAAAATATTAATAAAAAAAAAAAATCAAATAAAAATCAAATGTGCATTCACAATACAACCATGGAACTTCATTGGAACAGCTTTTTTTTTGTGGCATTTTTTTTGTGGAAAAATGGAATACAGACATTTTTATTTTTGCTTGAAAAGTGTTAAAATGGAGAGTTAACATCTTGATAATGAAACAAACAAAATGGAAGATTTTACAGCCCTGCACTGTAAAGTGTCCTCGTATGCCCTGTGATTTTCCAACCTGATGTTGTACCAGCTATGTGTTAGTGTCACTTTCTTGGCTTACGTCAGTAGACTCAGTAGTTGATGTATCTGATGAGTGAGGTACCCTGTCTAAAAGTTTGTCAGTTGTTGATAATGTCTCTACAAAAACCATTTCAGAGGTGTTGTTCGAAAGGGGTGTGAAAAACCAGCTGGGGGAAATCACGCCTCAATCTTCGTTTCAGATTATCCTGCCTGAAATAGAAAATTAAAGGGAAAGATGAGCACAGATACACATATTCACATCACACTAGGGCTGCTCTATTATGGAAAAAAATAATCATCACAATTATTTTGGTAATAATTGAAATCAAGATCATTCAAAACAATTATATTTTGTTCAAATCAAGAAAATATTTAAACATTTGAAAATAAGACAATTCCAATCATATGAAACTATAATTATGTAAGTTGCTTTTGGATCCAACAAAATTCATATATATTATTATTATTATTATTATTATTATTATTATTATTGTTGTTGTTGTTGTTGTTATTGTTATTATGTTAGCAAAAATTTGAAGTTGGGGTGCAGTGTGTGCAGTAAGCTAGTTTTGACACGGGTGTGTGGTAAAATAACTCGTGTGGGCGTGCCACAACTCAAAATTAGTATTATTAGTGCTGCAGCTATCGAATATTTTGGTATTCGGATATCCTACTGAAAATTCTAGTGAATAATCGTATATTTGGATAGAAATAAAAATATACCTATAGGACTATATACTTTCTTGGTCAAAGAACAATTATAAATACAGAAGACAAAAAAACACATTTGCATGTAATAATTAACAACCAACTGTTTTTCATTTTTAGAGAATCAATTTTATTTATTATTTTTTTCATCATCTCATCTGCCTGCAGCAACCCGCCTTTACACAAAAAAGAATTACATTATAAGTGTTATTGTCACGTCACCTCTTTACAGTATATGGACATCACAGATTTAAGTAAAGTAAAGTGTTTGTTGAGGTTGGTGAGAGAGAGTTTGGGGGAAAGGGAGGGTGTTACTGTGACTCTCTATTATGACTCTGATGGGCACAGGTAACCCGAGTTTGGTAACCACTGTTGGATTCACTCGATAAATCATTCAGCAGCTCGCGTTTTTACTCAACTATAACCTTAAAACTTAACCTAGCAACAAATTATTTTCAACCCAATACTAAATATCGGTCACATTAATAACAGAAATGGGCATGCGTGTGTGTAGCACATACCTGCCGACGATGTTTCTGCTTTGGCGAGATGATCCCTCTTCCGTGTGCATTCCGATCCCAGACGAGTATACTTTGAAGTTTATTTTTACAAATGATGCAGATGGCTGGAAGGACGGGGCCAGCTGAAGCGATGGGAAAACCTGAACGGGAACGAAGTTTTTTCACCACTTTCTTTTTAACTTTTTTCTCCTTTCGCTCTTCTTCGCTCTCCGACGTTGTGGTCGCCATTTTTGATATGCGGTTGCTATGGTGAGGAGAAAGCAGCAGCTACCTGATTGGCTCATGTGACCTAAATCACACCGCTACCGACCTAATGGCACTACGCCCACACCAGAGATCACTGCGCCTCATCGCAAAATAGTGCCGAGGTTTCACCACCGAAAACACAAAATTGGCGGGTTTTCAGAGGGTGAACTCCACGGATTCTTACTTACTACTAATAAATCTATTTTATGAAGTAAAGATTATTTAGTGCCCCTGGTAGTGGAGCGAAACTGAACAAAAACGTGTGTGACCTGACGGCCTATTTGCCCATTTTACATTTCTGGACTCACCTCCAAACCCTCATTAAAACGGACGAGCCATCAACTCAAATTTAAAAGCAGTCCCAAAGGCGCTGCTGGAAAAAATGCTCCCACGTTCTTGATGTCACATGTTTCACAACAATTTATTCATTCAAACGTATCCAAGTACTTCAGTGTGAGTGTGCGTGCGCGCTCTGAAGAGCCGCTTTCTGTGTAAATGACATGTTACGCCAATATTACGCTACATGTACTCTAAGGGATTTAGTCAATAATCATACACAAAGTGAAGCGCTGTTCAAAAGGGACTATTTTGTGGCTACATCCATGACACTGTATTAGCTTCTTGTGTCCTCTACTAACGATACAATACCTCACTCCAAATTGCGTTCTTTATAAAGCACTATAATGTTATTAAGTAATTGAAACTAAAATGTGCAACCCTCAATTCATTTTTTTATGCTCGTTCCGTCTTACATTGGAAATTTAAGGTTGATTACCATCTATAAAGTCTGCAGATGCAAATGGATTGGAGTCATACATATTACAGAAACCATAGCACAATCTAACTTGATTTTAATAGCAAACAACAAAGTTAATGGGGGTAGCTGGTCAAAAGTATCACCATCCTCCCCATAATATCGTGATAATTATCGTATCGTGGCCTTCATGGCATGATAATATCGTATCATGATGTTTGGATGTCGCTACATCCCTAATTAATAAACTCAATGCGCTTCACACAACCAAAAGCACAACACCTAAAGGCATTTACAAACGTAAAATTACTAAAAGAACATGCATTGGCAACATTTGACACATTTATAAACACAAATTGAAAGCCACTAAAAAGCAAAGGAAAGAAATAAAAAGTACCTTTCTAAAATTACACAAATACCATAAAGTGAAATTGATTTGAAAAATGGTTATAAGATCTTATTTGAAGGAATGTGAAAAAGAGCATAGTTGAAACCTGGATTTAAATGGATTTATAATTTGGGCTGATGTCATTTATGTACAGCATAACAACTAAATGCCACTTCACCATGTTTGCTTTGGAACCTGGGATCCACTAATGGACCCAAATCTGCAGACCTCAAAGCCCTACTGGGTGTATATTCAGTTAGCATTTCCTTCATATATTTAGGACCCAAACCATTCAGTGATTATTATCCATCCATCCATTTTCTTGACCGCTTATTCCTCACAAGGGTCGCGGGGGGTGCTGGCGCCTCTCTCAGTTGGCTCTGGGCAGTAGGCGGGGGACATCCTGGACTGGTTGCCAGCCAATCGCAGGGCACATTATTATTATTATTATTTTTATAATAATAATAATAATAATAATAATAATAATAATAATAATAATAATAATAATTATTATTATTATTATTTCTTCTTTTTAAATATTATTATTATTATTATTATTATTATTATTATTATTATTATTATTATTATTATTATTATTGTTGTGTAAACCACAATATGTTGTATGCTGACATCTTAATAAGTGACTTAACTTTGATGACCTTAAAGGCATATTTGTCCCCAAAATTTTGGTACTATTTTGGGTAGTATTACATACTAAAAAACATTTTATTTAAAACCTGTTAGGGTTAGATCATTTATTATGTCTGCATATTGTGTCTGTAACATTTAACAAAAGCTGTTTCTGTTTTTTTTGTTGTTGTTGTTTTTTCCCCCACTATCCTACTAATTAAAGCCCATTACATGTTTTATGAGAACTAAAATCTCGAGAGAACTGGCTCTATTATGAAGGGCAAAGATCTGGAGAAATCAAACGAATCATCCACAGTCACATTTCCTGTTAAATTGTCATGTGTGTTCGCATGCGGCACCTTTTACTCCCGGTGTTTGCGACTGTGCACTCGAGTGCCTTTGTATGCATGTGTGCACGTCTGGGGTGACAAGCCAACGTTGGATGTCAGCCGAGGTGAGCGACTGCGGGATGTGGAGAGCGGCAGAGTGGTGCTCTGTGTGACACCGGTCCTGGAGAACGAGGGGTTAAGCAGGGAATAGGGAATAGTCCTGGGGTAATAGCATGGGGGCGGAGGGTTGATGAAGGGTGAACAAAGGTGATGCTGTGTTTTACAAACACGACACCCTGATATGCTTTGTTGGCTCATTTGATAGGAGCATGTGACTGAGGGAGCGTGCCCTCGGGGGAAATTTAATAGCAGTCAACATCAGCCTCCGGGCTTTTGAAAGTAAAAAATAGGGTAAACACATCGCTTTGAGGGGAGCATAATTCAACTATGTAGTGGCATAAGTCAGGATATGAAAGTGGGGACATGTTTCCCACGAAATCCGATAGGACCTCACTATTCATTGGCAGCCATTATTGCAGTTATTATTCATGTTCGTGCCTAAAAAGTAAAATCTCAGTGTATACATGTTTGGGCAATCACTCAAGGATCTTAGATTCATATTCAAATATTTCGGCACATTATGTTCTCCTTTTCTTCAAGTCTAAAAAAAAATAAGGATGCCCCCTCTTACTAAAGAGCACTGAGATGACTTATTCCCAGGTGTGAAGCTTCCATTCTCAAAACCAGACGAGAGCCGATGGGCTCTGAACTTCACATTCAACGTTTGCGGCCTAATGGCGTCCCTAAAAGGGTAGCAGGCGAAACGCTTGACCTTCCATTAATTGTCTCCTATGCATAACCACTTGTTAATTACTGGAAGAGCCAAAATGGCTTCTAAAGCTACTTTGTAAAAGGTCACTTGCCACTGGGTAATGAGCAGTCTCCAAGGCTCTCAAGTTTGATAGCGTGCTGTTGTAGCGTTGCGCCAGTGGCTGAAGCTGCATGATGAAGTTATGTGGAATGGATGCCGTCTTTTGAGCCAGATGAGAAAGATGAGCTTGCTTTGGCTTTTAAGTTTCTTTGACCATTGTCAACGCTGGCTGCCAGTTTAAGTCAGAGGCATCGGCCGGAATTTACATTCCCTCAGGGCAGCTTATTCAACATTCACGCCAAATATTGTCATGTCAAAGTGAGGTAAATGCAAGCCTATGAAACTGAGAGATGCCAATTAATAAGCTGGGTTTCACAACTTATCTATGCACACACACACACACATCATTAGGCTCTGTAGCCGTTCTCTTTATCTTTTCCACCTAGTCTGCACACGAAGAAGATAAGTGACAGTATACCAAGCAAGGGTCAGTTCTTCGGCCTCTTCACAACGTATGACAATAACGACACATGCTATTTTAAAGAGCTTGTTAAAAGAGATGAGTGATAATACAGTGATAAAGCGATTAAACATAAAGGGTTTTATATGACGCACATGAACTCTTTGTCCCAGTTCATGTCTCAGGAATGATTACCTTTTAATAAGTCGCTAACTCTTTTATTGTATCTTATGAAAACGACAGTGAATGGGAGGGAAGCATCTTGTACTTAAGGAAATAGTTGTTACCGTTCTTGATCAGTCAAGCAACCATGTTTGCATTTGTACAGTATCTACTTAAGCTGCATCGATGGAGTGCTTTTGAGGATCGATTATGATTATTACAATTTGTGTATGTTAATGCAAGTACTATTGTTGTCCACTTGGGAGAGTGTACAATCTAGTTGTTTATTACGTATTAGCAGCTGGCTAAACGTTAGCCACTGTACGTTTTTAAATGTTTGGGTGTAACCAGCTGCTATTGTTTGTTGAATTTAAACTAGCTGGTAGGCTACATCACATTGGCTGACATCAGTACCTTGTGTTGGCAATCATAGAAGTGCTGTTCATTGTAGGTTTGTTAGTTCTGCCTTGCAGTAGGCACACTGACATCTTTTTTAGTGTGAAATGATCCCAAACTTTAGCCATTCTTTGAGTGAGTCTTCATTAACATTAGTCTGTTTTGAAGAATGATCACCGCGAAGCTTTGAGACTGGGATTTTGTACTTCAACTTTTTTATTTTTTATTTTTTATTTTTTATAATCCTACTGACTTACCTTACCATAGTAAAATATAGACTGCAAATAACTTCTGCTTTGCCCGCCATATAAACGAGGCCTAATAGATCTGAATAAATAATCCACTTCACCAAATAAACTTCTCACATGAAGTCAATAACTTGTTTTCTCTGCCATTGAGCAAAGACATGTCTGGCCACTATTTGAAGAAAAACAGTACATGATGCTTTTACTACCTAATTTAATCAAATTCCTCTCTACCAATTTGTGGGTGTTCACTGATATTTGCATTTATATTAGAATTTGAGCCCCAGAACAATATCCGATCTCATATTGTGAGTGTGAACCCTGGTTTAACCACTGATATGATTATCGGTCAGGAAAATATGTTGGTTTCAACTTTCCAAAGTTCCGTAACCTCACCAAAGGGCCCACATAAGAAGTATGCAAACCTCGTTGATGTTTTAGTGGTTCACCCCGCACATTCTCCACCTCGACCACTTTTTTAATAACTCCTGCTATTGTCTTGGTCCTTGCTGACAACAAAGGGGATAAATGAAATGCCTACTGTAAGTCCCTGCGGTTAGGCCTTGGACATGACATGTGTCAGCACATGATAAATTGGCTGTGTGTCTGTTCAATTTCAAATGCAAAGCTCGTGAGAGGATAGAGCGAGAGAGAGAGAGAGAGAGAGAGGAATGGATGGATGGAGAATGGTGTGAGGAAGAGAGATGCAAGCATATTTCTGGCACGGTGAGAGGAGGAAGCCTCAGTTGCTGGATGTTTGTGTGTGGGGTAAAGATAAGGTAGTGCACAAGTTTCAGCGCAGGATGCCCACTTGCCGCGGTTTAAGAGGTGAAATATTGGCAGCAGGACAGCTGCTAGACAAATGAAAAACGAGAGCTCTTTTCACAGTGTCATGAATCCCCATTTTGACGATGAAGCCGCAAAGCACTGCTAACAAATTTGCATTATTAACACTGGCGCTTCCCTTTTATCCTTGTGAGGCCAGTCGTCGCATATATTGTTTGAGAATTGTGCTCAGTAATTGAAGTGGGAAGGGGGAAAAAATGGCTAAAATAAGAAGTATGCCACGTCTGGCTAATAATCTGTCTGAGCTAATCAGTGCAGCTGGGCTGTGAGAGTTGGCGCTCGCACGGCAGGCAGCTATAGGGAGTGTTGGGGAAGAGGCAAAGGATGTGAGCCAAATCCAGCTTGTATCTCCAAAGCGGAGCTTCGCAGGAAGGGTGGGGGCTTGCGGGGTTAAATGAGGGGAGAAAGTGTCTCAAATACCTTGGAATGTTTTCCTGCTTGATGGCAAACGAGGAAAGGATGGCACTCTCCTTAGCAATTGGCCTGTTTGGCGACAAAGCCGATATTATGGTAATGTCATTTTAATCACAGAATGCGATATCTCTGTAAAATCCTTAGGAGAGACCCAGGGTCTCCCAGTGGGTCCATCCCCCTCCTTTTCAGTCACCTAAACACACTCTCTGTTTTTCACCTAATAGACATTAGTCAGGTTTCCATCCAAATGTTTTTATTTTTATTTTTATTTTTTGCGAATTTTGTGAAAATGCGCAAAAACAGACATGCGACTTATGCCCGTTTCCATACGGTGTTGGTAGGTCTCAAATTCTGGTCCTCGTTGGGCGTTCGAGACGTCTCAAAGGTCTTCCAATCCCTCCCTGAGGTTCTGGAGGGCCTCAGTCTGACATGTTTTAGACGTTTCCCTCCTCTAACACTCCTGATTCAAATGATCAGAATCATTTCAGACTGATCTTTTGAATCAGGTGTGTTGCGAGGAGGGAAGCATCTAAAACCTGCAAGACTGCAGCACTTGAGGACTGGATGGCGTTTGAGCCCTATAACTTAGATAATTGCAATTTGCTGATCAAGGTTAAGGTCATCAATGTCTTATTCATAACTCAATATTATGCTAGACAGAGACAACGTTAAAACAGAGTTATTTAAAATTTCAAAATATATATATATATATATTTTTATCTCTTCAAGAAGAAATCTTGCAAGAAGGGGTCTAAATAAATTCCAAACTCTCTGAACCTGCTGAACACCCCCAAAAATATTCTAAAATATCTGCTGACCAGTTGAAAGAAATGTGTAGGAAGCGTTGAAAACAGAAGGTGGACCCAAAGAAAAGTCCTAATTGTGCTGACCCAGGCCCATTTTTTTTAGATGTGATCTATCCACGCCTGAACTCTTTGACACCTCATCTGGTGTGCTGACGAGACGATGCTGTGCCTTAATTGAAGTGGGTTTGTCTCATCCCTGCTCTCCTATCATCCTCTTGTCTATGGGTCAGTGAAAGGTGGGGGAAACCCCCTTGAGTATGCCACATCGGCGGGATTGCTATTTGCCTCCAACCGCCCCACAGAGGGGATGTTAGATTGAAGTTATTTTATGCTCGGCTTACTCCTCTCTTCCACTCTTCTGCATTGTATCTTCTTCGTCTCTCTTTTTTTTCCCTTTTCGCCCTGCTGCTCCCCCTTTTCAACCAAAAACCTCTCATCCTGCACACCAAGGGGGAGGCATCTGTAACAGTTTTAAAGTGTGGTGATTTTATGGCGGTCTTATAGTTGAATATTACCAATTGTATTGCAGTTCTGTCTGACATAATTATTTTTTAAAATTCAAAATACACTGGTGGTTTCAAAACAGAGGAGATTTTATTGCATTTTTAAAAAAGTAGTTTTGAATCCACGATGGCCTTCTTTGCATGGTTTGCCAGGTTAATCAGTGTTTCCTTATCATTTAGAGTCTGTCTGTCTATATATCCGTTCGTTGATTAAAGGAATACAAGACTTATGACAAACTAACCAGCTATTCTAAATTGGTAATTCCAACTCTTCCCTGAAAAAAAGTGTCAATTTCAGTTGAGCGATTAGGATTTTGTAGCACTTTTTCGGAATATTTTTGCATTAAGTACAGTATCGGTCATTTTGGACAGTCATGTGATCATTGTGACGTATCGCATGCGTAAAATACACATTGAATGATATGCCTGCCAGAGACGAGACTGATGTGGAATTATTGCGTCCCATGGCATATATCAAAGGTGGAATTGCGGCCTATGGCAAAGAAGCACTTCTTCAAAACCAGTATGGCCACGGAGGACACGTCAAAGATTTGTGTCCAGCCGAAAGCCAGTTGAAACCGGCCGACTCATTCAGCTAGCCGGATCATAACGTGACGAAGTTGGGGACCGTCTACAAGTTGCGTGTTACAGAGGCTCAAATGACCAGTCAAGTCACCATTGACAGTTTTCACTCTGGAATTGTAATTTGTGGACGGTCCCTAACCTGGACGGTCAACATCCGGGTGACTTTGACTCTGCTAGGCCAAGTTACATTCTGTGTGCAAACACGCTTTAGCCCACATTAGGAGCGGCCACGCCCCACCCCCACATGGAATGACATGAAACCTGATGTGCTGAGGATTTTACTCTGAATAGAATTGACGCAGTATTTGCGATAGAAGACTTTCTATCTAAAGTATTTTCTTGCCCATTACGTCAGCAGACTCCAATTGAAATGAACAAAGGCAGCTCTCGTTTACGCACGGGATATACAAGGCCTAATTCAATACTGGAAAATGAGTTAGAAGTCTTGTATCACTTTAAGTGACCAATCCAGCTCCCAGTTGACTTTAATTCAATTTTTTTTTAGTTTTTTTTTTACCCCAAAACTTTTAACAGTCACTGCAAAATTTGTTTCACTTGAATTTGGGGAAGGCAAAAATGTACAGAATTTTTAACACATTTGAGAATATATAAAATTCAAATAATTACAATGATCATATCCAAGTTTTCATATCCATATTGTAAACGACCATTTATGTACCGCTGATACCATTATGGCCAAAAATATGATTGATGAGGAATGATTTTCCAGAAATGTCTCAAGAACATAAACTTGTAGATGAAAGTTTTGGAACAAATGGCAAAGGAACTGCTCATGATTCAATACACATGTTGGATCCTTGGCGCTTATTGATGATGTGACTGTTGACACACGACCTTAAATACATGTAACTAATTGTGAGCTGTACTAAACAGTATAGGGCTATACTTCTACTTTAATTTAGCCAAACAATACAAAACTAATAAGATGACTTTTCAAAGGGCAGAAATGAATGGCACCGCCATTGTCCAAATACCCTTTAATGTGTCTGTGTAAACACTTTTTTATGATCTTTTTCAAACGTGTTGCTGTTAGTGTTTTCAACTTGTGGCTGTCGGTGGCTCTAAGTGTTGAGCACATTAGGGGGATGAGGGTAATGATGTGCGAGGCGTTTGTGTTTTGTGCCAGGGCGACCCTGCGGCTCACACCCCATTCCAAGCCCAATGTGTTTCTGATTCTCGTCATCCTTCATCACCAGTCAGATTCTATGAACTGCAGCCACCTACCACTCGACTTAACGTAAAATCCTATTCGCACAACAATCAGCGCAATGGACCACCCCAAGAACAGAGCAATATTCCACCTTATTCCCAAGGTGATTTGATAAGGTCATCGTATAAGTACAAGTCAGCCTTGATTTACCATTTCAAGATGTAAACGTGGGTAGGCTCACTTTCACCCATATAAATGTTGTCCCAAAAACCTATCAGAAACATGTGGCTGCATATTGAATACTTTATTGCCATAATGACAAGAATGTTTTCCCACCTACCATTGTGGGTTCTGACTGTGACACACAGGCAAATATAGGTGATTAAAAAACCTCTTACCAAGTGCTTGCTTTTATGGTTGACTGCAGTAATTGGCCAAGGTTGAACATAGCCGCTCCACACTGGCAATAATATATTTGAGGAGATATTGAAAACGCTGACGAGGGAGACACGAGATGTGTCGTGGAATTCAAAAGTTAATAATGGTGTGGATTTTGATGAATGGATCTCTAAATATGTTCTGATATCATTCTAAATTGCATTCTGAGGTAACACTTTTTTTGTGATTTAATTCATACCTTCCCTCAATGACTACATAAGGTGCTGTAAATGGAGGGGGCCACTTTATGTGGAAGATAATATATGCAGGAAGCAATGAGCATATCTTCTTGCTGTGTTTAAAAAAAAAATTGTTCACTGTAAAACACCTTCCCCTACTGTAATCACAAAAGCACTCCGTCAATGAGTGTGCAGGAGTCATGTACTCAACACACACATCCAATGAGTACACACATATCATTTTATCGCCCCACATATCACCCTCGCACTAAGTCATCTAAAGGAGAGCATGATCTATACCGAAACATTAATCATCATTCATTGTATGTTAATAAATTCAGAATTTCTCCATTTACCATGCGGACGTCCACGCGTGCTGGAAATGCAACCTTTCCAGAGCTCATAAATCACACACACTGAGTCATCTGACAAAGTACCCTAAACACAGGCTGAGTCGCTGCGATCCCTGGGGCACAAACACAAGCCATCTAATGTGACGGAATCAGAGCGGGAAACGAAGCTTTTTCAGCTTCTCTTGTAAGACAACATGGAAGAAAAAAAAAGGAATTACCGTATGTATTCAGAATAGAGAACACATTCCAACCAACTATAGTTTGAGAAGAAAAATCTCATCCCAATAGCAGATTGGCAAAGTTGGCCTGTTCTGTTTATCGAGACATTAAACAGAACAGGACTTGTTGAGGTGGCCTTGTTGGTGTTGGTTTGAGATGGAGGCCCAAAAGCCATTAATGATTATATTTAAATCAGTTTGAAATTGAAGTATTGGATCCTGTATAAATGAATGTTAAAAGAGAATGTATGTCAGTTTCAGACTTTTTCTGATTTTATGAGGTCACATAGGAATTTTAAAGAAAAAGCCGAACACAGATCCGTCACAACAAACTGCGCCAACAACCACTTGGTACTAGGGGTGTGCTCAAAAAATCGATACGGCAATATATCGTTGCGGGCCTCATTACAATACACGTATCGATACGCAAGCGTCAGAATCGATATTGCTCGTTATCTTTAAATAGGCAGTTAACGTTTGCCTTTGCAGGTTGCATTGTACCTAAAAAATAAAAACCAGCAGCATCTTTGAAGTTAATTGCCTTCAATTAATGCAAAAATAGCTCACCAGTGATTGGACACTGTGTCTTGCTAAGAAAAATGAAATCCGAGGAAGAATATCAACATTTATTTACTTATAAACGTAACATGGCTCATGTGTCTTAATGTACCAGTTTTCCTAAATTTTGTTTAAAGAATGAAATAGAATGTGTTACAGGAAAAAAAATGCTGTTTTTATTTTACCAAATATTTCAAATAAGCACAATTTAGAGCTGTAATTTTAATACTTTGATATTTTTGCTCATATCGGCTCATGCCTATTAATAAATATTCCCGGTGTGTCTGTGAAAACTGCTCCTTGCTCTGCAGTTCATACACGTTGAGAAAATTTTTTGTCATCCAGCATAACAACACATCCTTTAGGTATACATATGACTGTTATTATACAGTAAAATGCAAGTAGATTAATGTAAAATATTGGGATACGTATCGCCTTGAAGATCATGTATTGGGATACATATGTATCGCGATACGTATCATATCGTGACCCCTGTATCGCGATACGTAGTATCATGAGGTTGGCAGCAATACCCAGCCCTACTTGGTACTACCTCTTTGGTATCACTATTGATTTTACTCATTTTTACCCATCTTTCCATCATATACAGTACGTACATCGTCACCACTCATCCATGACTTGGAAAGATTTTGTTCATTGTTTTCACTGTAATCTGTTGGTTCGGTAAGATTACCCAAATGAGTTGAGAATCTGGGCCATTACTTTCGCTTTTTTTGCCCCAGTACGGCAAATCTCTTCCTAACTTGAGAATCCCTGTAATATTGGGTGCTATTCAGGTGTAAGGCTGCTGTTGTCCTTCATGACAGATTAGATTATTTTTAGCCTTCGGGGAAGGGATCATCATTGTGTCTGCCTTCGCACAGAAATAAGCGTGTCTTTTTACCTTTTTGCAAAGTGGTCACATGATCTCTGGGCTGTTTACACTTGCTTTATTCTTAAGATTAAGAGATTAAAGGCTTTGCGGTGAGGGGGAAAAAAAAAAAAAGACACGGTAGCCATTGCCAACACTAGGCCGTTGAAAAGGCTGATACTGTCAAAAAAGGGTTTGAGTCAGTGCAGCAGTTGTGTACATTATAAAGTAGACCCTCTGTAGTGTGATTAAGGGAGATAATGTCATTGCATGTTAATGACCGTTGTGTTTGCAGTGTGGAAATGAACGCCCTCTGATCTGCAAAACACTTCTGCTGAGTATGTAGAATTGTCTGTGTGGAAATCCAGTGAAAATAGAGATGCTCTCGAAGAGAAAGCATTATTTATCTCTCCCCTTTTCTCTCATTTTCTCCTTTTTACCCCCCTTTGGGTCTCTGGATCCTTTCCCATCTCTCCTCTGTAACTGGGGCCTTTTTGCAGGCTCCCAGGAGACTGGAGGACGGGCGGTTATTTCTGACTCCAGAAGATGGTCGTGATTAATTGATTCGACATCTGATGGAACGTGTGTAATGTCTCTTTTCTTTTTTTTTCTTCTTCCCCCCTGACACTCCAGCCTTGCCACTTGCTCAGATGAGTGTATAACCATTAATGTGTTGTGCATATATTTATGTAATATATTGCAGTGTTTGATAGGAGAAATGTGTTTATGCCAGCTATGTCTATGTTCCTTTGTAAGGCCCAGATAGAGTTTGCGTCTCTGGCAATCTAAATTACTATTGTTTGCCGTTACCCTTGGAGAAAACAAATTCCGTGTGCCAATGTATTCCCATTGGCTTCATAATAATGGTACATGGCTAGCATTCAACATACTCTTATTTATGTATCTGTTAGATCACGTCATATTGTCTTTACACGGTTTTGCGATGTTGCACCACATAAACAAAATTGATTCCTGAGGCGCTTTAGTGGGTACGCCTCTGTTTCATCTATTGAAGTTTAGTTTTGTCTCTGTCTTTCCGTATCTACACTTCTGCTGTCTTCTCATCTGCTCCATTGGATAACTTTTTTTTTTTTTTTGCATTGGGAAAATCCTGCAACAAAGCGGGAGCTGGTGTCCACTCCAAGGACCGAGTACTTAGGAGTATTTGTAAATTATGCCAAATAAAGCTCAAAGGAGTGGTTGTTCTCGCTCAGTGGTTCTTAATCTGGGTTTGTTCGAACCCCAGGGGTTCGGCGAAGGTCAAGACACACACCTGACTCAAATGATTCGTGATAATATAGCCCGCTTGGCTCCAGGTGGTCACGCTACATAGCTATCTATGCAGCAGGGAATTTGGTGCACTGAGTTGTCGACTTGCGGCTGTTGTGATGGTACGTCATTTGTTTTATTTATTATATTTATTCTATATATTCCATATCGAGCAAAAAGAAAGAAAGAAAGAAAGAAAGAAAGAGAAAGTGTAACAAAATGTATGGTGTTCCACAGGGTTCAATTCCGAGTTTCACTTGGTTTCATTGTATCTGCTACCCCTGGGTGCCATCTTAAGAAAACAATGGCGGTTGTTTAAACATAAATATAGAGTTGATTGGAGTCAGTGTCCTAACCGCATGACTTGCAATGCCAAGTTGAGCAAATCTAGTCCAGCACAGCTTGCTATCTATCTAGCAAAACTAAATGGACATTTCCATAAGATGCATGGAGATTGGGAAGAAAGGAACACAGCACTTTCTGAATTCAATGTCAAGAGATCCAGATTCAATGAAAAGGCTACTCTCCCTGTTCATTTTGTTCACCAGTAAAAACCCTATACCAATGTCTTGAATTTAAGAGAAATAAAAGAAAAGTTTGGTGAGAAACTTGTGGGATTCAGTACCTCCAAATAAGGCACTGTTCTATGGCTACCTGTTCCTAGTCTCCGGCATGTCTGTTTGCTAAAATGTTTTGTTAAAAGTAATTTAGTTAGGTTAGTTTTCCTTACTTATCAAAATATTCACTTTCTGAATAAACACTAGGTGATACATAGAGAACAAAGTTTGCATTCACTCAGTGAATGGCAAATATTTAATAAGATGATTTAAGTCATGGGAAAGTTGTTAAAAAAAAAAAAAAAGAAAAGAAAAAAAAAGGCCGACAATTTGTATCTTTAATAGTTTGCAATGCAGGGCGCAAATAGACTTTATGTTATGAGAAAGACATGCTTGGTAATAGCGGACATGGAGAAAAAGCCACCAGGGAATGATCAAGTGTGCATCTCATCGACCCACATCCCCTTCCCCATTACCCTGACATTTCATCCCTACATTTAATTTCAGGCCTTTCTAAAGAGCAGGTAATAGTGCAGAGGGGTACAGGGACCCAGAATTAAGCAGTTTTGCACCGAAGGGTAATTTGCTGTGATGAATGTGCCTTCGTTGCAAACTAATAATACATATTTTAAGTAGCAGCGGCACGGCTCCGTGGCCCAGTAAAGGTAGCATCATTATTAATGTGGGAGTCTCACCGTGTTTTAGTCAGGGTTACAGCACCAAGGTCAGAGCTACGTTTCACTGAATTAAAAGCCATTTTGAGCTATGGCACTGCTAATCAACTCAGACCTAAAGGTGCATAGCTCAGTTATAATGAGGCACCAATGAATTTAAATAAACAGCAAGATCTAGTGATTTATAAAGGCAAGGTGCTATCCTTATAGCTCGTTAGCCAGTGACGGATACACTTTATTTTTGGGGCCTCTTTACCCACAGGAGCTTGAGCTTTTAACCAAGTAATGTCTGCTGCCATTGTCAGCGGATACACATTGAGAGCAGGACACTTATCCCTGTCATTATAAAAAGTGGAGACACAATACAAGACTAATGGGAATGTATGCTACCCAAATAGGTGATTTTTCTCCAACCCTCCCTCCCGTTTTTTTATCGGTGTTAAAAAAAATAAATAAAAAAATACTACCCCTGAGTTTTAGGCCCATGAATTCATCATCATATTTTCCACAAAGGGGTTTTCATATATCCTGAAAGGAAGCCTAATCCTTGATAGTGGAAATGTTTTGCATTTAAAGGACTGCTTTTGGTCGGGGGAAATGATGCCGACGTTTGGAATGGCAGCGGGGGAGGTAGCGAAAAGAGAAAGAAAAGTTCATTTTAGAGTGATCACTTGTATATATTATAATATTTTCGTGACGGAAAAGTCACTGGCATATTTAAACTACTCTCCTTTGAAATACTCCAAACTTTGCAGCCAATATGCCAACATTAATATGCTGATTAGGGACTTTCCACCAAAATATTGTTTGAGTCTCAGACTGTCCTATTCCATCATGTTTGGAATTAATTATTGTGGAGTTCCTTGTCTGTTAGCCGGACGAAGATGTTTTTTTTTTTTTTTTTTTAATTTCTTACTCTAACAACGCCGGGAGGTTAGTTGAGTCTTTGTGGGGCCAGATGGGGCAGCGGTGCATGCACTTGTCTCTGTGTCCCGCTGCTGCTCCTGTTTGGGCATGTCTAGTATTACCCACTTCATCATTGACTTTGTTGCCTGATGTTTTTGTTTTGCCCTTTTAAGGACATTGCATGCAAATGCATGTATCCAGCCTACTGTTGACGTCTTTGTATACACAACGGCAAATTAAAGACAAAGACTTTGGACACATTTTATTTTATTTTTTTTCATAAAGCCTAGATTCAGGACATCATTGCTTTTTTTTCCCAGATTCCAGCTTACAACGTCTTAAAAATTGATTAGAGTTATTACTGTACAATTTAGAGACATCATAATTGAACCTCTCAATTTTAAAAACAACACAATGAAATTCATGTACAATGGTGTGAGCTATTGAAAGCTTTACTTTTGTATATTGAGGTACTGTATCATAAAGTGCAGTACAAATTTTACATGAAGAAAACAGTTACCGGTAAGTCTTTGTCTCGGACATGTCAAATAAAGTCAAATCGAAACGTCTACTACCAACGACGTGTATATTCGTCAAGTAGATTTTTTTAATGGGTAATGTAATGTAAACTCCTGTAATGACCAACCAAAAAAAATTGATCAAAATTCATCATTCATCATCAAAATTGATCAAATCTCTCAGCGTGAAGTGTCACAAAACAAACAAAAAAATGTTAGTACCAAAGTGTCTGTTCTGTTTGACATAGTTCATTTCACTAAAATCTCATTTTCTCTGCTTTTTGGTCATAAAGCGATAATATTGGTGAAAGCAGTCCATGTTCTCCTAAAGAATAGGAAAAAGAAACTGTTTGATTTCCCATCTGTACACAGTGCATTATCGCACCCATCACTTTCACCATTCAGAGGCTCACTCACTTCACTTCTTAGCGTGCTCCTCATTTCAGAGTAATTTTCACTCCTGACACCACGGCTCAGCCTACCTGCCAATTTCTGTCTCGCCTCCTGAATGGGTGATTTGTAAAGCCATGTTCACCTCAAGACTCAGAAGATTTACTCAGGAGCGAGAATGCCAGGTGTTTGAGCTGTCAGTTCGCACCGTGTTCACAAACTTGCCGAAGGGAACGTAACGGCCGGGCTCAGCAAATTGACTCTGAGTTGTTTTTTTGTGCTTATAGTCAAATAGATATGGTTGTAAGCATTGAGTTTTATGGCAACAGGCAATCGTGTGACTGATTTACTCGTAGTGCTTTCGTTCTAATATGAAGCATGTGACAAAAATGTGTATTTCTTTTCTGTTTAAGAAATAAGTTTGTTTTATCTTGAACATATACATTCTGTTTTCTTATAAACACCTTTTAGATTGATGTAAGACTTCTGTACATGCTTTACAAGCTACATCTTATGAAGCAAGGTGCAAAATACTGCCAAATGTGTTGGATCACAGGAGGCTATTGGGCTTCACGTCTAGCGTGTTCTGTGTACACATACTTTTGCATGTGCTCTGAACTGGCTGTAGATATTTTGGGGCTGGAGGTCGTTGAGGTCACAGTGGCCCCCACAAGCTTGAAAATGAGAAGCCCCGCTTGGCTTCCCCGCTTGCAACTGGGAGCGCCCCTTGCCCGCGCCTGCCCTGATGATTAATGCCACCCCTGTCCAGCCACAAACCTTTCTGCCTCAGATAATGCCAGGCAGCAAGCGTGGCTGACACTTTTAATGTATAATTAAGTAGAAAAAGTCAGCACCGGCTATGCAAATTTTTTAAAATGATAAATGATGCTGTACAGCAGCAGGGATTGATTTGGTGTAAATGAAACTAATTAAGGAAATGTCAAACATAATTAATAAAACAGGTTTAAGCTGCAAAACATTGTCAATTGAATGAATGAGGCGGCATTGGCTCCCATTGTTCAGGCTTTATTTAGGTCTTGTGTTTAGCTTGTTCCCTGCTCCAGAATGCTCTCTCCCCTCCTCGCTCCCTCCACCAGCAATTCCCTAAGAGCAGGAAAATAAATTTGCTTGTCTCTCCACTGACTGTAGAAATTAATTGCTGAAATCTTGTCCCATCCAAGTGTTACATTCACATGCAGGACATTAACATAACTAATTTGAAAGAGCTCAAATGACTGCATAATAGCGCTCCGTCACCATGCATGACAGTCACTGGTCATACCAAATTAGCTTGGTTTTATAATTGAAAATCCCCCCCACCCTATCTAATTTTTACACCATTTTCCTCCCTTTTCTTCATCTTTATTTCCCTTGCCCCTCTTCAATGTACTGCATCACTACTTTGCATTTAGTTTCCCTGATAAGAACAAAGGTTTCGTAATTTACAAAGTCAGAGTGCTTGACCTATAATTAGGGCGATGGAGTTCGGGGAGGGGGGTGGTTGCCAAGTTGTGGTGGCAGAGTCTGATCCTTAGTCCTGGTAATGATGCTGGAGACCTTGTGCCCCCTAGGGAGGCAGAAGAATAATGGGATGGACTATTTTTATGGGGGTGCAAAGCGATAGGCCACCAGCCGCTGGGATACTGCTGCTTGGGTATGTGGTGTGGAGCAGCAGGGGCAAGCAGAGAGCTGGTGGGGGTGGGCCAAGTAGGGTGAAGACTCAACCTGTCGTACCACCCTGCCCATCAGTTTTATGTGTCAGCTTGACGCACTGCTGGTGGCCTCGGTGCCCCCGTGCCAGCCGCTGCCCTTGCCACAGAAGGAGAGGAGAGAGTGGCTGGGTGGGGTGGGGGAGGAGGGAGGGAGAAACATCTGCCGCCAAACAGAGAACACAAAGATACAAAGTGAGGGAGTGAAGTGATGCATCTAGATACTTTGATGACAGTAAAAGGAAAAAAATAAATAAAAATTATCATAGTCCATGGACTTGGAGCCCAAATCTGTGTTTGCATATTCGCTTACCATTTAACCACCAAATCAATTTGAATGGGTGATTAATTGTACTTCACGTCATATTCCAAAAAATGATGAATCCAATTTTGATCATAATGGTAAATGCAGTTGACTTATATAGTACTTTCCTATTATATTCCTTTTTAGTTTAAAATAATTTAACCTCCATGATCCCTTGCCCTACACTAGACAACGGCAGAACCCAAATTTTTTTTTTTTTTTTTTTTTTTTTTTGCTTCATCCACCCATGTCATCCGTTCATGTCATGTCTGTCGTATTAGCTAGCTTGCACTAAGCTAGCCTAGAATGGTTCGTCTCTCCAGTCCAGCATCCAAGTTTATAAACTCTCTTTGTGGTAGGACGGGCATTTGTACATTTGTAGAATGAGCTGCGTGTTTTTGTATATTCCTGACTAGCTAACGAACAAATAAACAGTGGTTCACACTTATGCGAATGTTGGAGGTAACGATATGCAACTTTTTATTTCGACTTGTATTCACTTATTTGTAATTCTTAAACACTATTTTCTTCACTGTGTCCCAAATCTGGTACTAAGCTGCAGTAGGTCTATGATGATGATCAGCGTGTTTGAGTGAAGAACTTTGCAGCAAACTTATGGCATCCGTTATTTTTGTTTTGGTCTGTATACTTTCGAAGCATTGCCATTCATCTTAATCCCGCACCACAATTCTCTTGAGTGGCACAAAAGAATCCCAAAACAAAAGAGCACAATAACAACAGAAAACAAAACAAAACAAGAAAACAATACATTGGAACAGTCACTCGTTTTATTCCCTCTGGATGTTCATCTTCATCTTTCCTTCAAAATTTCAGAAATGACTCTCGTAAGAATAAACTGAAAGGCAGGCCTCCCGTACCTTTGTTGTATGTGTTTGTGCCACAATTGTAGCCTCGCTGTCTGCCACCAAGCATTGTTCTTAGTCCTATTGCTGTGTTTAATTATTTTCTTTTTATTTTATCTTGTATATTTAAGAGTTTAGAGTAGATACAGTACACTAAATGTATGTACCATTACGGCTAATAATTCAATTTATAAATATATACGTACCTACATGTACTATAGATTTGAAGCCATTATTACGTTGCAAATTCATCAAAATGTTTCAAATATTTCTTGCCGATATTTCACCTTCGCTGTGTTCCAGTGTGCTCCAACTCTTCCATGCAACCTCTAAAATGCCAAAGGTCACGAGTCAAGCATATGCAGCATGGATTACAATTTATTACCCCGCATTTGCCTGATAATTTTTCTCCTTTGACAAGCTTAGGTAAATCATAAAGGCTACTCTATAATGTATGAGAACTCCGCTGGCTTGATGAGTACCCTCTGTTGCTATTGGCTGTTTCCCATGAGGCTTTTGGGTTCCCTTAAGACCAATAAGGCTTGTCTGTACTCCAACATGACTGCTATTACTGCCGGAACAGGTAGAGGTCCAGGTATTTATAGCAACCTTATGCAAATGGCTGAGTGCCATGTTGGACTGTTAGAGCAGAGAGGTGACAGTTAAACACATGGACGTAGAAGTAGAAACATATTTCCCCACTCTCTCTGAGACAAGCCTAATCAGTTAGAAAGGTCTCCGCTCATTTCATTTGAATATATTCATCTTGGAATCTTCTCCCATGCATAGCATTCCTTCATGCTGAAGGCTCATTATTTTCAGGCAGCGGCTGTGAGGGTTGGCCTCACTCTCTGGACTCTTGTGTCGAGGTTGTATTAATCAAACTTCACAGCTTCACCCACTACATACGACACACCAATGTTGTTTGCGACAAAACACGGTACTGGAGCCGTTGTTTTGAAACCACTTTTTTTTTTTTTTTTTTTTTTGCTGCGACAGCTAATAAGAGCGGAAGTGAGATAAAGTTAGCTGAAAATGGGGACGGAAAAATTGTTTCACTACTGTTAATTTTTAAATGATTACCTTTTTGGCATGTCCAGTTCAATCTCCTTTAACCCGTCCCCGTGTAGTGAGTCGTCTGTGTTTTCCTTAAACTGAGGAAACAAGCACACAAGGATTATTCTAGGAAAATCTCACCTGCCTCGTAATTTGCTTCAATGCTTTCATCAAATGTTTTATGGTAAAACTCAAATAGCAATAACCAAAAAAGTGAAGCCTTTTTTCTCCTCTAATTACCTAGCAATAAATTTGGATACAATCCTTTTTCAATGGTTAAATATGTACTTAAATCTCATGTTCAAGTATTATTCATTGTTCTATTTTGTCTGACATTTAGTTTGCTTTCCAGTAGCTTTGTTATAACACATTGTATAGGTGTTAGGGCAGATGTAAGTTCTACACAAACTTTTGTTTTCTGTATGATAAGCTTCCTTATTAAAACTTTTCTGGTTCTCTGCCTTTCATTAAATTTTCCGGCCTGCAGGCATTGTTGAGTCGGTGGCCTTGCAAGTGGTCAAACAACAACACAGAAGACCTCTGAGAAATGTGCAAAAGGAACTATGGCACATTGTCACCTCCTCTCGTTATGTTGCACTGGATCGCTGTCTCGTTCCCCCAATCCAATGATGCTTTGACCTCTCTAAGCAGGTTGAGGCTCACCAGTGGGAGCTTATAGTTTGAGGAACCTATAGTTGGAGCGCCACAACACCCACTTACGGAGCAAAGGGCGAGCATTGCTGTTGTACAACTGGCACGCAGATATCTGAAAAGTCTGGAGCTTTTGCGAGTCTCACTGGAGGCAATGGATGGGAGGAAGCCGTGTAAATTTAAACTGGCAAACTTTCTGATGGAAATAGCACTGACCCCTGAGTGGTCTTGTCTCGAGTTGAAGCATTGTTGTAATCAATACGGGCTCTCGCGGGGACGGCAGGCGAGGACCTTTCGTTCCCCCGTTTGTGGAAATAATGGAGAAGACTGTTTGTTATTTTTCCCAGACATGTGGCAAACTAGCAGATATGGCCAGGGCATTGCAGGTTATGAAGCTGGCTCAGGGAAACAAATACAAAGAGGAACGCTTTATCATGAAACAAACAGCACGGCTCAGTTTGAAGCTGTAGGGAGCAGGCAGGTCACAGGGGCGCTGGGGCAGTGTTTGACCAGCTCATCTTAAAACGGGCTCTTGGATGTACTTGTTCACTAACACTGGGGACTTTGAGACCAATAACCTAACTCATGGCTGAGACCCGTGCGAAGTAATTGATATGGTCACAAATTTAGTTTAGCTCTGTATTATATCTTTTTTTATGGGCATGATTGCCCTCACTAAAATATGATTGTTAAATGTAGAAATACTGGCCTCTTTGTCTTCTTCACAGCACATAGCACATAAATGAGGGTCTTCTCAACTCCAATTAAGTAAATAAGCAATGATCTAAACCAGATGCATGTATAAACCAGCACTTCCTAACCAGCTATATGAAAAAAAAAAAACTACTTTAGATATGGACAAAAGACATGCATTTGTGCACAATATATGTCCGTAATATATTTAATTTAATTGATAATAATTCATTCATAATAATGTGTAATAATAATAATAATAATAATAATAATAATAATAATAATAATAATAATAATAATAATAATAATAATAATAATAATAACACTATTCAATGACAAAAGGTTTTGATTAAGCAAACCAAATAACCGCATACTGTGATTGGCTCTCTTGCATAAAAATTACCATTCAAGGACAGCATAAAACTGCTGAACATGAACTCATTTTGTGCATTTTTTTCCCCCCACGGAAAATAACTTGCACAAAATTTGAATATTAGTGAGGTACTTTATATCATTCCGTGCCTGGCCTACTTTAATTCCAAATTAGGCCCGCTCGCATTGTCGTTAGTATGGGGCAGTGTAAGACCCTGTGCAAGTGCAGCTAAATCATCCCTGCCATCTAGTGGTGAATGGAGATGTTACAACTTAAAACTATACAGTGGAACCCCACTATTCATTGGGCTGTCCTATCCCCCACCAGTAGCGAAGATCCGTGTATAATTTAGGCTGAATGCAAACCCAAAATATTCTAAAAACCCAGATAAACCGGCAATATACATTTAATGCGAAAACAAACGGGTTTTTATTTAGTTGTCATTATTATTGTTATTTTTGAAAAAATAGTATAGAGTGTGCTGTTTTTCGTATTACAGTACACATCGTAAACATTTTGTGTGGCATGTTGGAATGGATAAATGGGATATCCATTAATTTCAATGAGGAAAGATGATTTGCAATGTGAATGTTTTGAATTGCGAGCATTGTATATTCACTGTATATTCTTTCACAGTGATAACTTGTTCAGATTCTTTTCCACGCCTGTGCTTTCTTTGTTCATGCTTGCAATGACATTTGAAAACCAGACAGGTTAGACAGGGCTCCTGCTCACTGGTTTGATGGCTTTATTTTAATGTCACGCAGAGATAAGTTATATGCCTGAGAAGGAATGAAATGCTGTCTCTTCTGCTACATTTGTCTCATTCAACCATCGATTGAACCCTTTTTTTAGTCCTGTTCTGTAAAGTATAACTCAGCCTCTTAAACGTGTTGACGCCGGCTTGCTGCAAATGTACCACCTATCGCGTGTGTTTGTACAAAACCAATCAATGTGAGCTCAGAAATGAACTCCTTAGCGCGACACACACGCAGCTCGAGGCCCGAAGCTTGGCACGGCATCCGCGTTCAGCCTGGCGGAGCACAACTTGTTTGAATGTCATATTTATTCCTGTGTTTTGTCAGGAAATTGACTTCCTGCGAGTTTGCAGCAGAGCCGAGCATATGGCCGCAGCTCTCTAGAGATGACAGCCTAGCGGAGCGGGAGCTCGCCGGTGCCGCTGCCCTGCTCTGGCGGCAGATGCTCCGGGCTTCTCCACGATTAAGTGGAGATCATCACTGTTTTCTTTGAGCACCGCTGTGCCTTGTACTCTGAAGTGTTCCGTTAATCACTGGCTGTCTTCTCTGCCTTCGTCACGCAAGCTGTCAAAGCGTTCATTAAGTTCCAACCTCCCTCGCACCCCTTGCTTGCTCGCCAGGAAAATAAATTGCGGGACTGTTGCTTGGTAGACAGCCCGTTGCAGGAAAGCATCACTTTGTTGCAACTACGTAGCAAAATCAGCAGTGTTAATTCACTGCCTATAAGAGTGGAATTCAACACTTCAGAAATGTCTGTATTGGTTCACACTAAATATAGTTAAAACAACACTTGAAAGTGTTATTTTTATGTTTTTTTTGTTTTTTGTTTTTTTGTTTTACACTGAGATGGAGTTAACACATCTCTGAAGGTAGTTGACATTTTACACTAGTCAACACTGGTCAGTGTTGTTTTCACACTCCACTAGTTTGTAGTGTTGTGTTACTTTTTAACACTCAAAATGAGTTGCTTTCATTAACTCTAAAAATGTTAATATCTAAATGTTTAACTTTTGGTAGAGAGTCAAAAATATACTCGTGTTATTCCCACCACAGTTCTAGTTAAAGTGACAAATATACTTAACATTTCCAACACTTATAACAATGCATTGAGTTCATAATAACACATTCCATCATTAGCCAACCAATCCTCAAGCACAAGTTACAAAATATGTTTGTCATCGACATCAGTGTTTCTCCAGTAAAGGAGGAAAATGGAGCTGACTCGTCTCAAACTGGAAAAGTGCCAGTGGATAGGCGGAGCTTAATTACATCTCTGCACAGTTATTCTAACACTGGGTGATCAACTCTAAAACGACATGTATGTCTCGTACTGTTAGATCTGTCTGCAGCGTTTGATACAGTGGACCACAGTATTCTGTTGGCTCGTTTACAGCACCAGGCGGGCATTGGTGGTAGTGCTCTTGAGTGGATTCGATCCTATTTGGCCGACAGAACATTCTGGGTCATATTCACTAATAATGCGCTGCGTCCGGTAATAGCGCTTAGGGGAGATCGAGCCTTTGCTGTTGCCGTTCCCTCCCTTTGGAACAACCTTCCACAGAATATTAGGCAGTCCCCCTCTTTATCCTCTTTTAAAACACGTCTTAAAACGCATCTGTATTCTTTGGCTTTTGGCGCACCATGAGACTTGTTCCGGGTGTTTTGTGGTGTGTATGAATTTGATGTTTAGTCTACTTATTTATGCATTTATTTATTTCTTTATTCACTCGCCTATTTCTTATTAATTTAATGATGTAAACTTGTACGCACTTAAAAATGTTTGCTTTGTTCTTGTTTTGTTACCTTATTCTTTACTGCACAACCGATATTTATGTTTATGTACAGTACTTTGTATACAGCAATGCCTGTTCTTAAAGCGTTTTATAAATAAAGTTGAGTTGAGTTGAGACATCTTCCTTAGACACTATTTAACTCTATAAATGTTAAAAAAAATTACATTTCAGGAGTTAAAATCAACTTCCAAAAATGTAACCCTGAAGTTTTTACTCTCCAATTTTTGCTGTGATTTGCTAGAGGGGGTGTTTTTGTGCATGCTTGTTTGGATGGCGAATGTGATGGCATGTCTAATGCTCTTCTCCGGTTCATTCATATTTAAAGCGTTTGTTGTGCAGTGTACACAATGCATAAGAAGAGTTGCACTTACTTTGTGCCACTGAATGTTTTCTCTAGACTCTGTGCTTATCGACTATATTTTAGTTCCTCCGCGGGCATTGTTTCCAGTACAGGCCTCCGAGGAACCAAGAGTTTCTGTCTTCTTTTCAAATGCTGCCCCCTCCTTCTCTTTCTGAATACTATTAGGGAACAGTTGTCAGTACTGCATTAATCCTGTGCATGTGCTATTTACGGGGAGTTTACCAAAACCAAATAGTATGAAATATACAGTTTGGTAACAAAAGGGATTGAGGCGTCGTCTTTTGTTTGCTCCTACATTCACCCGACGAGCCGCACCTGATCCCACCTCCAGTTTTGCCGCATCAACAATATAATCCTTTGTTGTTAAACATCATGACACGCTTGAACCCTGATTGATCTTCATCTCCTGCACAAATAATAATGTGATTACAGGCTTTTCTGTGCCACTCTGCTCACAGCAGTAAAAAATAACATTAGATATTTCCCTTTCACGTTTAATCGCCTCGGTTTAAAGTATACCTTGGTTCAGCATAGACCCTCTAATGCCTCCTTTCTTCTTCTTCTAAAAAAAAAGAAAAAAGAAAAAAATCCAAATAACCTATTTGTTGAACACCCCCACACACACATTGCTTAGCTGTTCGCGCCATTATTCTGCCGCCATCAAAGCCTGGCTTGCGTGTCCCGGTGCAGCGCTCAATCCTCCACAATAGCGACATGGCATCGCAGTGCTTGTGAAAGCATTTGCCTGGCAATGCAATACATCGGAAGACTGTCAATGAAGGATCCTGTTGGATTTCCAGGATAAATCTCATCTTGTTTGGATAAACAGAGATTGGTTCTCAAAAACTCAAGTACCCTCTCTTGTATGTCTATTTCTATATTTTGTCAGGCACACACAATATTATGTTTTAGTACCATCCAATTTCTAGATAGGCTGCCTATTCAGTGACTAACACTTCTGTTCGCAGTCCATAATGGACAAACTGATTCGCATTCACAAATAACTAAGGCTCTTTAGATTACAGAACAAGGATGAGTTGATGGAACAAACACGAGTTGATGGAAAGCTAGTTAAAATCTCATTTTACTCATTAACATTAACAATAAACAACTGTTTTTAATCATAAACTATACAGTCAGAGTGCCGCCGTGCAATTGTGTCCCCCAGGCCCCCAAATTGCTATGCAACACGATAAACGTTTATCTCATCTACTCAGAAATCTATTCATAACTGTACAAATTGCCGCTTCACTCTTGGCAAATTTTCAGACAAGGAAATTCCTTGTCAGGAGCAGCCAAGGGAGAAGGTGTCAGTTTGACGGCGCACGCACACTAACGGCTGTTGTGGGAGCATAAGTGTTTGCTGCGCTTCGGTGGCGGTGCATTTGATTTCCACGCTGACCACCGGTGATGCCAACGCTGCAGTCCTCATTCGATCTGCCTCCTGAGACGTTCCTCCCCCACAACTCGCTGCGGAATAATGCTGCCGAGACACTCGGAGGGAAACGGAGACTGAAGTGATAGGAGGAGAAGTGTGTGAGATGCTGGCGAAGTAAGTACAGTGTGCACTTTTAGAACTTCCCCATTGTTAACGCAGAAGTTCCAGGCGATGCACTATATGTGAGAATACAGTGTGGGAGTACTGCGACCTAAACTTCTATATCCATATCCCTCAGGGGGACTTCAAAAAGACGCTTGTTCTGCTCCTCCTCTCGGGCCCTGGGCTCTGCTACGAAGTGAGCGAGGAGAGGTGAAGTCAGGAGGTAGTCTCAGTAGGAAACCTAACCTGCCCCTTCGGAGACCTATTAACACCACCCAGACAAGTCCTCGTTAAATAACGCACACCATCATGTCACGTGTTCAGCAAGACGTTGTTGAAGTCGCTCCACGGAACTCAAGAACTCTCTGTGGACGCGTTTTATCGTTCGCAATTCACTTCGTTGCAAAGTTTGTGCGTGAAAAATGCTTTTTATCCTCAATGTAAATGAGAGAATATGTTTTTTGTGACCTTGTTTCAGTTTGAGCCATGCGCCTAACTGTTCCCTAATATGTCCCTGGTGGATGTGAGGCTGAAAACACATTTAAAACACATCAATAATTCTGTACATTTCCTTCCGGAAAACAAATTCTCTCAATAGGATTTTGTCAATGTGATTTGAATAATGATCTCAAAACATCCAATTTTAGGCTACTTAACTAAATAGAATATTACTGATTGCAACACTTATTCATGGTAGGGCTTTTGGTAACCTTCTTTTCAGTTTCTTGCCAACAGCCAATTTTCTCTCAATTAAAGCATGATATTAGCACTCATGAGGGCATAAACAGAAATAACTGTATGCTACGGAATATCATGCCTTGATTATGAGCTTAAAGTGTTGGTGCACAGATGGATTCTCTTTCTATACTCATATTAGTGTGCTAATGTTTTTTGGAGTGACAGGATGAGAGGGACTCACCACCTGCTGGTTCACAAGTGGATGGATGTATGTTTCATGGGAGTATATTAAAAAAATAATAAAGCAAAATACAGAACTCCTTAAGATGTCAGGCCAGAATTAAGCAGATCTTGTGAAACTTCAGTTAACTGTGCATTTAAATAATTGCTTCCATAAGAAACAGTCTGGCTGCTCAGTGTGATAGGAATAATCATCCATTCATCCATCCATCCATCCATCCATCCATCCATCCATCCATCCATTTGTCCAACATCCATCCATGCATCAATTCATCCATCCATCCATCCATCCATCCATCCATTTGTCCAACATCCATCCATGCATCAATTCATCCATCCATCCATCCATCCATCCATCCATCCATCCATCCATCCATCCATTTGTCCAACATCCATCCATGCATCAATTCATCCATCCATCCATCCATCCATCCATCCATCCATCCATCCATCCATCCATCCATCCATCCATTTGTCCAACATCCATCCATGCATCAATTCATCCATCCATCCATCCATCCATCCATCCATCCATCCATCCATCCATCCATCCATCCATCCATCCATCCATTTGTCCAACATCCATCCATGCATCAATTCATCCATCCATCCATCCATCCATACATCCATCCATCCATCCATCCATCCATCCATCCATCCATACATCCATCCATCCATCTATCCAACATTCATCCATCCGTCCGTTCGTCCTCTGTAGTCTATCCAAACAAACTTTGGACAAGAGGCAGCCAATGACCTGATTGCCAGCCAATCATCTAGCAATAAAACAATTAAATATCAATTGAATGCATAAAATTAGTTTTAGTAAGCAAATGCCAAAGTTTCACAACCAATGTTCAGTATCACACAGAATCTGGCTGTCTGTCTGTTCACCCAGCCTCATAACCACAGACTACACGACACGACACCAGCCCAAGATCTCCACATTTGGCATCTCGGCCTCCAAGATAGTCTGAGACCAACCTCCGAGACAGCTGCTGCAACAGTCAGTTTGCATATCAAAGAATCAGGCACAAACTGTCAAAAATCATCTCAGGGAAGCAGTAAATGTTTCATGTTTGTTCCAAAATGTTTCAGAAAAAAGTTTCATGCTGCCTCGACAACATCTCGATTTCTCATGTACCTTGTGACGATGATGGGTTATCTCGGCAAAGGAGAAGTACTCACTAACAATGCAGTGTGTTGAGACAATATTTGAGAGAAACAGGACTTAGAAGAAAGTCTTAGATCTTTCCGGTAAACTCATTAAAATGTGAGCAAATACAAAACAGTTGCATTTATATTTTTGTCCAGTACAGTGGTTTAACTTTTCTTTTGACACATATGAATGTGAAAATGTTTTACTAGGGTAACAGTTTGAGTCTGAACGTATGAAAAGAAAATCTATTGCTTGTGCAGGTATTACACACATTAGCAGACATGTCAGAGGGAGCAAGGTCAGATTTCTGAATTTCACTGGGTCTTATTTTTTTCTTTTGTTTTTTTTGTGCCATGGAATGCAATCTGAAATATATGTGGTATTTTAACAAAACAGACATTTTGTATGACCACTGTCCATTCTAAACATTTTTTTTTCTATAGTAAATTCACTTACGCCATTGCTAATGTTTGCCAATGTAATTAATTTGTCTCACTGTTGAATGGTTGCTATAATGCTTGCTTTTACATTTGTAAAGACTTAACAATTTTTCAGGTAACATTTTAACATTCTTACAGAGAATGTAACCACTGTATAATGAAGCTGGACACAATTACAATACTTCTCACACTCTGAGTACGGCAGACAGATGTAATTGAAAAGTTGAGGAACTGTTAAAAAACAGATTTAAAAAATGCTAAAGGATGACATCAGTTCCTTGTAAATATATTTGTACCTGAAAGATACGAGTGACCCAACTTACGAGTTCATCGAGATATGAGTCGTCGTTTGGCCGATTGATTTTATGCTTCCTCTTTTTATTTTGAGAAATATGACATTTGAGAGACGAGCACTGTCTGTATGTAAGACGCAGCAGTTTGGTGATCCCTCTCTAGTTGATCAAATCATGTGGAAATGGCCCATGGAAAATAAACATACATGAAGATGAGCGTGGTACTCGACTGGAAGTCAGCTGTGAGTTTGGCTGAAGTTAGCAGGATGCTGTCTTAGTAAATGGCAGCAGCTGCTCGCGGTTCGAGAGAGCATGTCCCAGTCAGAGGAGAAAAGCGATGGCATCTACATTAATACTACCTTAATGGCCCATCTGGTGCTCCATAGGGTCCCTGACTGCGCCATCGACACATAGGCGTTTGACAGGCAGTCTCCAACGCACCAGACGCGCATGGCACGCCAAATGGAGGAGAGACGCCTCCGCGGCGCACAGATCTGTCAAACTCTCGCCGTCGACGCACAGGCGAGCGAAGTTGAGGCAAGTTTTCACACGTGATTGCTTCCTGACACCAACCGAGAGAGAGGAAGAGGGGGCATGAGAACCACTGGGCTGGTCTGTCTCTTCCCTATGTGTGCTCGCCTCAAATTCGCACGCTCAATCGCGTACACCTTCACACAAGCGCGCACACACGCTCTCATAGCGGATGCTAAGCAGCCGTGACCAGATTAAACGTGAGTGAGAAAGCCAGGTTAAGATTAGCCAGTGGTGGATTCTCTGTGCTCTGATGGCAAAGTGAGATAGCAAATATTATTTTTCGCTGCGAGTCACAGCCCCGCTCTGTAAACAAATACTGGAACAAATTACTTCATTGGAGGAAAATGTGGACGGTTTTATCAAAACGCCACAGGGGGTTCTGCTTATAATTGGCATAATTGGTTGATGGAGCAGGGTGCAGTCCATGATGTGCCACGGTGATGTACTTTGGAAAAACTGGCTTTAGGTCTATAGATGGTGCTTTTAGATGTTAAAAATACTTGAGATGCATAAACTTTTGCGTTGTAAACTCTCTCTCTCTCTCTCTCTCGTATCGGTATCGGGCCGATACCAGCCTTTCAAATACTCGTGACGCAGACGAGTACAAGCGACCGATGGCAGAGGGGGAAGACGTTAAGTGAGTCCTCCTTGCCTGTAACTGGTGCTAGCTTGCTTTTCACCAAAACTTCACCGGTTTGGAGATACTTCACAATTGTGAATATTAAACTAAAAGAGCATTTTTGTGTTTTATTTTGAGCGTTAAGACTATTGAAGAGTGACTGTGCTGTTTTTTTTTCTGTCAAAATTAAAGGAAATATATTTGTTTAAAAATATCTTTTAGTGTTTTTTTTTTATTTGTACTACTAGTATCGGTGAGTACTGAGGGTCTGAGTATCGGTATCGGTCTGAAAAGAAGTGGTATTGAACATCCCTATATATATATATATATATATATATATATATATATATATATATATATATATATATATATATATATATATATATATATATATATATATATATATATATATATATATATATATACATTTCGATATGTGGAAAACGATTCAAATAGTTCAATCTGACCATGGAATGATTCAATTCAGTGTGACTCTTTGGGATTAGAATTTGACTCAATATTGGGATGGCTCAGTTCAACGGTCTGATGTAATGACTTCTTTGTTGTCACTTTACATACATTTGAATTAACTCATCAATACTCGTCAATAAAAGATGATTTGATAACTATCTCGATATATTCCAAAGTGGAACAATTTGATTAGATCCCACTTGAATCTTGAAAAAATATTTTCTGGTTCAAACCGGTTTTTGTTAGACCTGTGTGGCCAACCACTATTGAGTTCTTCACAGTTTTTTTTTCTACCTGCCAGCACACATCAGAGTCCCAAAAGTCAGTATCACAGTCCTGGGGCTGAGGCTCTTTTTCAAACTGACACACTAAGGTAAAACACAGGCATGTTTGCCACCACTCTGTACTGCATTTTACACTTTTTCTTTAGGCCATTTTGGAGTGATAGCAGCAGTTCAAAGATGGAATGCAAGGCTCTTTTCGAAAATGCATTTCAAGTGGCTTATCCTGTAGGTATCCCCAGAGGACACCTCGGGGATAAACCAAAGGAAGAGAGCTGAAGAAGAAAAAATAAAATTGGAATGAAGACACAGCCGTGACTAAAACAGAAAAATATAGAGAAAATAAGTATCCTCTTAACCTGCTGACGCCTCTTCAGTGGAATCACCGCTGCTCAAGTGTTAGTGTTGAATTCCTGAATATATTCACTTTCTGGAAATTCATTTTTTTTTCTTAAATCACTCATTGTGTGATTTCTCTTCATTCTCACAGTCTGCTCTTTCGACAGTCAGTCGAGTTGATGTCTCAGTGATTTGGCCCTTGCAAAAACAACAAGCTGCTAAATGTTGTATTGGCATAAACCAATATTTTATTTTGAGTAACTTCAAATTACTTTGCTTTTTGTTCCTGATTCTTTAGCAAGTGAACTGTTTATGTTGCCAAGTTTCATGCTGAAATATTCTTGTAACGGGTATGAAATTGTCATCAGCTATAGACCATCGAATAGTGTTGGGCTTTACTTTCGTGCTAACTGGAATGAACATTTGACCAAGATTTCCTTGAGTGACCAGGACTTCCTTGAAAAAGAGATCTGTGTATCTCAAAGGGGTTTTCCTGGTTAAATAATGGTTAAAAAAAATTGGGAAAATGAAATGTCAATGATCATAATCAGATTTTACACAATTGTCAAAATTCTGAATTAATGGACTACTGGTTGCCGATCACACGTTCCCTAAGTATTTAAAAAGATAGCACCCAAACAGTGCAAGGACAAAATGTGTTAAGGCTTGCTAGAGAGGACGTTGGGGGGAGGAATCAACAAAATTGGTTTGGTTGGATTTGAAAGCAAAGAAAAACAAGAACTCTTCAACTTTTTCTCTCATTCCCAGATGTGATGCTGGCAATGTTGCCTTTTGAAGAGCTTGTGGCAAAGGAAGCAATATGTGAATACAGAGACCCTCTCGACTTCCCACATTTTTTTTCATATTCTTCCTTTCCTCCTTCTCTGCATCTATTCAGTCTCGCTACATCTTCCGCTCTTCATCGTTCTCTCGCTGGACCTCGCTGTTCCTTAGTGGCAAGCCCGACGGGGGGTTTGGGGGTGGTTGTTTAGTGGTACTGTGAGTGAACCTTCACCATCTCATCGAGCATATACCGTAGCTATCCCGTTACAAACAATCACTTTATCCATATATTCCTTCTTCAATAATAATAATAATAGTGATAATCATAATAATGATAGTAATAATTTAAGAGCACACTAAACTAAGGTGGTTACATTTACTCTAAATTCTTGTTTTGTTGTAAATAATCAGGGTGTTTCCCGAATGTGACCAACACTCATCTTGTAATGTACTTTATAGCCACTAGATGGTGCTTGCATTATTGTTTAGGTTTCCATGCCATAATCTATATGACAGGGTCAGAATCAAAATCAGGCCTGTGACAGAAAATGAGTGACCTCAGCTTTATGCTTTATTTTAATGTTATAGATAAATATATATGTGTTCCTCGTGTGTCTGTGTGTGAAGATTGATGTCCCAGTGTGTGAATTTGGAGGTGATAATTTGGCAGCGGCGCAGAAGCTGATGCTCGGGTGTTTATAATGACAATAACAGAGAGCGTGTCTGGGCGTGCTTTCAATCGGCTCCCCAAAAGTAATGAGTCTGACTAAGCCCGGTCATCCCAACTTCATCAAAAACAGTAGGAAATCTGCAAATGATGTATTACATCCTGTGGCGATTCATCAGTTGCACATGTCAGAATGATGCTGAGCTGAAAATTAAAAGGCATCTTTCATCAGAATTATTTTCCTAATATAGATGGAAAGTGGGAGTCAAGACTGTTGAGAGGGTGAACTCTGAGGCTTTTCATGTTCAGTTAGAAACGTATATTTGAAGATTATGCCATGAATTGCATTGTTTTGCTCGGACACAAAATCTGTTTTTCATTAGAAAGAAAACATAGTATAGTAAAGGGATTATGAATAATTACTTCCATATAGGCAAACTGTCATCATCATGACACCGTGATTATTTATTGAACAGGCAGTGTTTTAACATTGGATGATTACTAGGTTCAACTGATTAATTTAATATAATTTTAATTTTAATATTATCAGTTTTAAAATCTGCAAAATTATGCAAAAAAAAAAAATGCAGATTTTTGCAGATTTTTGTGTGTGTGTGTGTGTTTTTTTTTTTAGACATGAATACATTACAGCATAATACAAAGATAATGACATTTAAACGCCCACAATCTTTCTTTGGCATTTTTTTTCTCTGTTGTATAGTAAAACAGTTAAATGTTCTTTCTTCAATTCATATCATTATTGTAGTAAGTGTTAAGTGACTGGAAAAGAAGTTATTTCATTCATTCACGACCAATTAATCAGTTATCGGAATTTTATTCTGCCAAATATCGGTGACTACAGATTACTACACATTATTATCATTATTATTCACATAGCCCAATAGACATTCGACCTTTTTTTTTTCTTCAATAGCATTTCACTAGCTGCATCACGTGTTACTTTATTTTATTTTTATTTTTTTAGTTTTTCCCATTTGCCCCAGACCACAGGTTTGGCCAAAATATATTCCACCTGTGCATCACTCTGCTGTCGTCCACAATGGGTGACGCCCCACCTAAAATCCACAAATAACCCGTAAGACAGATGCAGCCGTAATTAGACCGCACTGTTGTGTTAAGATTGTCAGGTTACTGTGAAAATGAAGCCAACCCTTTTTTCAAGAAAGTGAAGGATGACTGTATAGATGAGGAGGAAGGAGGGAGTAGTGAAACACAAGCGTGATGGATGCACATTATAACACCCGCATCTGGCAACAGCTGCTGTATCATTTCTGACCGCCGGCTTGACATATAAATATTGCTCCGATCTGTCTTGTACTAGCAAGTCTAAATTACTTTAACAAGTCAATAATCTCTTTAAATGAGAGATTAAACGTTTTTTCTTCTGCCATTTTGCGACATATTGATATCATGTTTCTCTTTAAATGGCATGGATATTCTTTTGACCATCCTGTTTTTTTTTTTTTTCAACCCATAAACTGGCCCAAAAATAAGCAGTACACAAAGAAAATCCAATGCTTGTGCAAGTGTTAAGATACGAACGAAATTTGGGACGAACTAGCACTATTGTCACTGTAACAAAGTTGTTAAAGATAAAAAAGGGCAGACCAAATCCATCCATTTTTTGTTTCCAATATTCCGATATTATGTTTGTGTGTACATGATATTGTAAATGAAGAACCCACATGCTGGCCCATCAACTATCTTTAGCAGCCTGGTGTCTGTTTTCATTCATGTGTTCCTCTTGACGAGAACAGATGTTGGGAAAGCCACCAAATTGGAGTTGAAGCCGCACTGTAATTACTGTGATTTTAATCAGTGTCTGGCATTTTGACCCATTTATTTTCTTACAGTGCTGATTGCACTGCAGCATAGTTGCGATAAAAGTGTAGCCAATAATTAACCTTTACATCAGATGCATATCACAACCAGCACACAATATGTCTAATTAAAAAAAAATCTCACATGCTCCCACTTTGTTGTTTTATAATGATGCCAAATTAAAAAAAAAAATATTAATTACAGGAAAATGTAGTTACAGATACCTATTATTTTTCTTCAAGTTCAAATTCATGAAATGCAAAATAAGTAAATCAGATGCACAAAACAGTTTAAAGCTTTCACTTGCATGTAGAAATATTCCAATCTTCCCTTTTCCATTTTCACCAGCAGCAGTAATTTTCACATCAGTGATAATAAAGCAGATTGATTATTCATTTTCATGCGTCAACACCATTTAATTGTACAGCGAGAACACTCCAACTTGGGGTCAGAGGGTCTCTCCCTCATTTACAAAGAGACCCATCAACAACACAAAGACACCCCTCGCATCTCACACAATCCTTTCACAAGCACGCACATCTGGAACATGCCCAGACTGCATTTGCCTAAAAAAAAGAAAAAGAAAAAAAAGGACATTTTTTTCCCATCAAGCACACACTGTGCCCGCTTTCGATCACATGCCGCCATTTCCTTCCACTTCTCAATTAATACCCTTTAGGTGACACAGCACAGTGCATCCGCAAATGCACATTGTGAGAGTAGATTCTACCAATGAAAGCCCCGAAATCTTTACTTGAAAGCACAGTAGAGACATTTCATGATTTAAAATTCATTTTTGCATCCCTATTTAATTGCTGCCGATAAATAAACTTGTTTTGTTTTACCTGCATCAAATCCAACAACATACAGTACATTTATTTAAAATTCATTTTTCATGACAATCTGTTCCTATGAAATTTTGGAGACAATACACACTAAAATAAAGCCACAGAATAGGTTAAGTCGTTATCGTAATTTAGGGATGTTCAATACCAGTTTTTTTTCCCCCAGACTGATACAAGTATGAGTACTCCAACTCTTCAATAGACACTAATACCAGATACTGATACCACTAGTATTTTTGATCCATAAAATACAGTATAAAGAAAAGCAATGTCAAGTCATTTTAAAGAAATACTGTACCCATAGCATTATTTCTTAAATGTGCACGAAATAAATGGCAATTTTCTTTTCTTCTATTTATTTTTATTTCTACTTACTGATTGTAAAACGGTCACAAGAGCTCAGAAGCACCTATACCTTATAATAAGGCCGGGTAAAAGCAATTACACATTGTCTAGTTGTTTTGAAAAACTTCTATATCAAGACTTTCTGTTAAAGGCAAAGGTAAATAGTTTAGGATTGTTTTGTTAGGTTTCGAATGACCCTATTTCCCACTAGAATGGATCCGTCCCTCCACTGATCAGCAGCTGAATCCCTTCTCCACATTCAGAAACAAAATAGAGCAATCTGTAGTAAGATGGCCATGCTTGAGGACCAGTATTGTGATATGTTCACAATTTATTTTATTTTTTATTTTTTGTCATGAAGAGAAATTCCGGCTCGTATTTATTTATTTATTTTTTTTACTATAAATGTACTGATAGAAATGTAGTGATAGTAGTCCCTTACTTCTGCACTTGTAGCACGATGAAGTAGATAGAATCGTTTTCATGAAACAGACACTGGCACCGTATTGTGTCGTGAACAGAGATTTAAGTGACATTACCGACATTCCATCTGCATGAGACAGATCCAAAGATTCGTGTTCCTAAGAAATGTGAATCATCTAATGTCCTCCCCTGTCTGCCTTTCTTCTTTAGCCTTGTCTGTTCCTCGACCGCCTTTTGCTGAAGCATGGTTGTGGTTTCCAGGATCTGCTTTAGAAATGTTTTCCTGTGGAGCTCTAGGAAGAAGTGCCCTCATCTGGCCCTTCTGTCTGTCATTAGGCCACTCCAAACTTTTCATCCCCAGGCCTCTGAGACCTCAAACTGCCAAATTGCTTGAATTATGGCCAGTTATGTGGAGTGGACCTTGTGTCACGAGGGAGAGGCCTGAGTCAGTGGAACAAAACCACACTTCTCACTATTAAGAGGTGGTCTGATACTTGTGAATCAAAGCTGTGGCGACCAGTGGGAGGACGCCAAGTATCCTACCAATGGAAGCATCAATTTTGTCCATAGTTGGGCTTACACATTACTGTAAATATTGCTGGATTTTGGGCGAGAGGCAGGAACAGCCTGGCTGCCAGTCAATGGCACAACCATTTTGGAATTCCAGATCAAGATCAAACATTTCAAAACTGTTAAAATCTTGAGATTAGAAGTATAAATGAGGCAATGTTCGAAAATTAACCAATCACATTCAAAGTCATGTTAAAAGCTCAGATTCAGCAAAGACCTGCTAACATGTAAACTCATTTCTTGTGCTATTGCTTAGAAGCTTCAAGTCTACTTCTGATTACTGTCTGAGCTAGCTCAGCAGAAGCAGGACAGGGTCTAGCGCTCCAATCAAACCAGCCGAGGAGAGGGTCAAAGGTAAACTAGTGACCCAGGCAATGAATAGATGCTGAGCATGTGGGAATTAGAGTGAGGTGCTTTGGCTCCACGACTGTAAGCGTTTACCATCTACAAGGCTGTATTTGCAAACTGAAGGTCCCACGTTGCTGCTTTGGTCCGGTGAATTGGGGTCAGGTTCAAGCAATCTCCATTGCAAGAGTTCCTGGCATACATTTAAGCTTCCACAACATTTTTCTCTTCAGTATGAAGTTCAGTCTTGCTGGGATTCAAGGTTGCACACTTCAAATTAATTCTGGAATTCCCTGGTAATAATTGCAGTCTGTAAAATGTTAAGTAGCAATGAAGACAAGGCTTTTGGAACTGTTTCTCTATTTTCTTTCTTTATCCTTGTTTTATTTTACTCACAGTAGTAAAATTTGAACAAAATTGGAATTCATCAAGCCATTATTAGTACATTCCACATTTCAGCATTTAGATTTGTCTACCGGGTTCTCTGTTACATTATACATATTTTATGCATATTTTATTTCCAACTCAACTCAACTTTATTTATAAAGCGCTTTAAGAACAGGCGTTGCTGTATACAAAGTGCTGTACATAAACATCAGTTTTGCAGTAAACAAGAACAAAGCAAACATTTTGAAGTGTGAATACAGGTTTTTTTTTGGTTTTTTTTTTTTACAAGTAAATACATTATACATCAGTGAACAAATAAGAAGTAGTGAATAAAGAGATAAATAAATACATAAATAAGTAGACTAAACATCAAACTCATACACACCACAAAACACCAACTACAAATAGTAGTGATTAATTTCAAGTTTGCATATGTATTACAAATGCATTACCATTACTTTTTATTAACCAGTGAGTGGCGTTTATTTTGTACTTCGTATTCGTATAGTAATTTAAATAAAAGCTAAAAGTAAAACAGCTGTTTGCAAGTATCTTATTTTGATTAAACACATAATATAATCATTCTTCTTCATGAAGGACTACAGAAAACACTGAACAATTCTGATGAGGATTTGGACAATTTTTAATATGAAAAAAAATGGCTGCAAACGATTACACGATTATTAAAATAGTTGTCGATAAATTGATAATCGATTACTTGTCGGTTAATCGATGCATTTTGACAGCTCAATTTACAAGTTTATTCTTATGTTATTGCTGGCAGAGGACGACTTTGATGTTGTTTGATCTTCTGTGTAAACAGCTGTCAGCCTCCCATGCTTGCACAATTAACAGGCGCCTAATTGGTAATAATGATTTTTGCTTTAGTAAATTGAGAATAGTCAGAACACACAGCTGTTGGTAGACGCTTCTGCGAACATAGTGCAACAACGTCTGCAAGAGGTGGTCCACAAACAAACATCAGTCTTACCATACCAACATGGAGTGTTGAGTTAAATTTGTTGGCCCATTTATTCCGTTATTTACAGTAGTTATCGACTGTCGTGAAGATTACCAATAGTTGGACCTCAGAAGTGTGTATTTCTGACTTTAGAGCTTCAAAATGCTAAAGTCTGACCTCACTGTTAGTTGTTTTTATAAATGCAAACATTCTCACTCTCTATAGATGAGCCAAAAGTTACAAGAGCAAAAAAAACAAAACAGCATTAATAGGATAAAGTTTCAAGTACAGTATTTAGTGTGGCCTCATTTTCCACTTGAACATAAGCGCAAAGCTTCCTCTTTGAAACACCTGAATCTGTCCTGGTACTTTTGCATTTTGGAGGTTAGAAAACATGCTGCAACCTTCTATTCAGATAGAATGGCCCTTGAGAACTTGCAGTGAATTGAGTTTGTTCGAAAGTTGCACGCAAGCTGGCCTTCGCTGAGACATGAATGCATCTAAACTTTAGTTAAGGACAGAGTCAATACAACTCTCCTCGTAACAGTAACTTGTAAAGGATCAGACTTTTTTTTACCGTATTGTTTTAGGGATGCTCGTCAAGTCGTGTTTTGGCTCCTTTTAACGTCACCCCACTGCGATGTGTAGACTTATGATTTCATCAACTGAAAGCAGACATGCCAAGGTCGTGATTCAACAATAAAATGCTATGAAATAGTGTCGTGCCCACAAGAAGGACAGAGCCTTGTGACCAGCAAGAATTAAATTGTCAGATGACATCAAACTTTTCTTGCTGGAAATGAGAGCAACTGAAAGGCAATTTGGACAAAATATAAAGCTCAGAAAAATACAGTAAACATGATTTCATCTGTGTCATTGGAACTTGAATGATAATATCCAAATGAATGCACATCGTATAGCCAGCCTTCTTGCTTTCAGCCTTCCCCTTATCAGTCAGAGGAAAGACTCGAGTGCGTAGGTTGTAGAGAAGTCATGTCAAATGGCTTGATTGTGTAAAAAACAGAGGATTAAATGCATTCTTTGCAATGGGAGAAGAGGTTCCCAGCTATTGTACTAGCTGACATCTTACAATATCTAGCAAGCCCAACTGTGGACTAATCTGTTGATTTTACACGACTGCAAATAATTTCCATTCGTCAGACTGACAATAGAAGCGCCACCTTGTTCTGCTTCGTGGATTACTGTACAGAGCATCCTGTCCTGCTCCTACAGAGACCTCTGACAAAGGATTTAATTGAATATCTACCCATAGCTAATTTGTTGTGCACCGTGTGGGAACACGCAGAGACAGAATGCTACACGCCTCAGCAAAAACACATGCAGATGCATTGTTGTGCTGCTTGCTGTTTGAATATTCAAGTCACTATGAATGTACAGACATACAGTATATGGATGTGTCGATGTGATAGTTGAGGATACAATGGCAACAATAAACAGACTCTAATGTTATCTTAACTTTTGATGTACGCTCTAAAAACAGAATTGTTGAACCAATTTGTAACCTACAAATCGAATTGTTGACCAATGTAAACAAATCGCTTAAATTGGTAACACACTATTGAATTTAGTCCAAAGTGAATACTGGTATATGCTTTGAATTAAATTAATCCAAAGTGACTCCAATCCAAAGTATTAAGTTTAATGAATGCATAATTCATTAAACTTAATAAACTCACTTTGGACTAACAATTACATCGTGTGTTACCAATTGAAGCAATTTTGTTATTTATTTATTTATTTATTTATTTATTATTTTTATAAGTTGGTCAACATTCAATTTGTAATCTTAAATTGGTTCAACAATTCTCTTTTTAGAGTGTAGATGTTAGCTCCAAACTACATTTTGCTGTAGTGGTCTGCTTTCTTTCTCCGCCCTTCAATAAAATTTGTCTCTTAACTGTGGCCGAAAGTAACATTTTAAGAAGTAAATACAGGAGAACTTCATTGGTTGACTATTGATTGACTATTTTTCACAGTTTTCCTCTGTATTAATTAGAAAACTGATTGCTGTAAGCCACAGCGAGGTTTGCTGGGTGGCCATGAGTCAACAGCTGCTACTTCATTTTTTTGGTATGGCCACATAAACAAAGTATGGATTCATTTTAACTCTTTGACCGCCAAAAACGTTTAATAACGGTCAGTAAAATCACGTCTACTGCCATAAACGTTAAATGACGTCAACTACTTATTTATTTATTTATTTAAAAAAAAAAAAAATTATTTATTTTTTTTATCAATGGGCAGCGCAACGTCTAAGTGCAGCGCTGCCTGGTCAATGGGTTGTGGAATCAAAAATAGCCGCTAACTATGGCCAACAGATGGCAGCATTGTATCTCTTTGCAATGGGTTGCCGGTGTATGAAATTACGATGAAACATGACGGAATCTGATGAAATCTGATGAAATAGAACGTTTTCAAGGATGTCGTGAATGATCAAAGCCTTTGTCACATCAACCTTAATTCACAGAGCGGCATTAAACAAAAAAAATATGAGTGTCAAAGTCACTGTTGTGGAGAATGTGTATCTTTTGAATTAAAATGCTCGAAATCGCCTGGCAATGTGGGGGGGGGGGTTTGATAATGTGTGGCATTAAAAGAGTTAATTATAATGAACCTAATTTAATGTTTAATTACATGTAAGTGTGGAGTGAGAGATAATACCTTATTTTTTTTTTTTTTAAACCCTTGACTATAAATAAACCCTTCTCATGCTGTTTGTTTATCAAACGAGTTTGAGCTGGCAGATTTGATATACTTATTCTTAAATACATATAATCATCCATTTTAGCTTCACATTACACTTGTGCTTAAACTCATTAATCCTCAATGTTTGTCATACACAAACAATGTGATTGACTTGATTTCCATTACTGTGTATCGTCTGGGATAACAGTTTTGCCAAAATATTATTTAGTGCCATTAGTAATGTTTGCGTCCTTGTCTTTAGGTAAATACTCGCTAAAGAGTGACTTTGACATTGTAAGATCTAAATGGTTATGCCAGTTGGTGGTGATGAATCCTACATTAGGCCCCTGTGACGTTTGGACTGGGTGTGTGTCGACTTTTCGAAGTGACAGCAGTGCTCCATCCCACATGATTGTGTTAAATAAAACACTGCCCACATATTTGCTTTAAACTAAGTAGCCCTTAACTGTTTGGACAGACAGCTGGCAGTTGCACTTAATGTATTTGTTTATTTTCGAGATAAGCGGCCTCTTTTATGGATAAGCAGCCGATGCTTCCCTTCTGTCAAGCTGGGACAGGCAGTGGGAAGATAAAATAGTCTGTTAATCTGGTGCTGGTGAGCAGAGAGAGTGATGTTATTGACCTACGCTGGCAGCAATGTGTTTCAATTATACTCCGCTATCCATTTGTCAGGCAAGCCAAGTGATGGGAGGGGGGCCATGGAGTTCAGGCCTGGGTTACAGTCGTTCTCCATCACTTATGATGTGTCTTATAGGAAAGTGCTTTAATTGAATTACCCAATTTATTCTTCAAGCAACAATGCCCTGGCCCGGATCGGTGATGTGAGACAATTAGATACATGTTTAAAATAAGGGCTGTGCGCATATGTCATCTCTCCACGGCCTAAATGGAGATAGACAAGCAATGTTGACTTTAACAATCCTGAATAAATTCATATAATCTGGACTACCCTAAACCTCTTATTTGGTAGTACATTTTCACAATCCAACAAATAGATCAATGAATTGATTAGGCGATTATGATGACAATCCCTGCCTGTTTCTAACATTTTGGGTGTAGTGTACTTACTTATAGGGCAAAAATGTTACTTTGTAGTTACAGATTACATTGTATGAACGATGGGCATGATTTAGTTGCTATTGATGAACCGACTCCAATTCATTTGTTACTCAGTCCGATTATGGACCGGGCTTTGTCCTTGAAAACGGCACACATGAGCTTGTAAACACACTTTTTCGTGTCATTATTTCTGCTTGACCATAGCTTCAGTACCCTGGAATCTGAGGCTTTCATTTTCTGTTTCCTTATTTTGTTCCACAACAGACACCATTTCCTTTATTGGAATGCCTGAGATGCTAAGATGACTTTTATTTAAGTGTCAACAAGGCATTTGCTTATTGTTGTTGGACAATAATCTCATGTTGGAATAAATGATCCTAACAGAAATTTGTATTTTTAGAATTTAGTATGGTTTTTTTTAGTACTTAGTATTTTTACGGAAGTATAGAACTGCCAATTTGTAGTAAACAGTTTTGACTGAGCTATGGCGTTGGAAGGTACTGCATTCGACCCTTATTACTCTATAAAGGAATCCTAGCATAAAACATACACTGATAAGTGTTTTCAGAAAAAAACAAAAAACGAACAGAAATTATCTGTAACTTGGCAACGTAAGATGGCTGCCCTCTGGCCTTCGTCCATCAATCCATGTAAAAACATTAAATTTTTTTCTCCCATAATACCAGAGGGATATTCTGGGAAAAACAAACGGCGTTTTGAGCATTTAGCCTGCCTTTTCCCAAGACATTTGAACAGCTTTATCAAGACATTTGAATGACTTTGCAGTACGTTGGAATGACATTGCCCAGTCAAAGCTGTTAATTCATATTGGCGCTTTCATGCTTCCGTAGTATACGGCAATAGGCTATCAATAATCTTTGGGGTTCTACATCTTTAGCGCTTAACTTCTTTTCCCTACTTCAAATTACAGCATAATCTGTGGAATTAAGAACACGTATTCTGGGCCTTTCAAGTTTGTCCATTTGTCTTATAATAAAATAAAATAATGTAAAACCATATTTAGAGAAAAGTTTGATTCCACTCCAACCTCAGCAGATTCTCTTGCATATTTTTGGGTAGATTTGCGAATGGTTGCACAAGATTAATTCTGATCAAGTTGAATTTATTCATCTTGAGCAGCTGGAAGAGGTCAAAGTGGTGTTGCCGAATGTCTGCGAGCTGTCTGAGACGGCCAGGCCGTCAATCACCTGAGCCACAGTTGCAGGTGCAGAGAATAGCGCGCGAGTTAGTGGCGCGCCGGCCGACTTGCACTCTGGCCCACACACCTGCTCGTTCACTACGCTCTAATTGTCAATTCATTTATTTCCCACAAGTCTACAACTCCTGCTGCGTGCGCCCACTATCTGCGTCTAATCAGCGGTGGATCTTCACAGCTCCTCTTGTTAAAGAGTGAAGAATAGCGAGTGGAAATGCTCTCCATAAGCATGTAATGTACACCAATTATGGTAATGTGCCGTGTTGCAGATGGTCCAGTTGTGATTGTCGCGGCTTGCGTTGCGAGAGGCCGTCTGAAAATGTCTCGTAAAAAGACACGTGCTGCTCATTACTACTCATCTCCAACCAAATATCCCTTTGTCATTTTCTTCTGTGCAGTCTGTCCATGACACAGAATATGATTTGTAAAGTTGCACACAAGGGAATTATGTTTTCAACATGCAAAAGTTTACTATTAGAGTGATTTACTTACCTAAGTGACTTTTTTCATCCATTTTGCTTGAAGCATATTTTGTACTTTCATTGAGTATATTTTGGAAAAAGAAACACTACTTGGGCACATAAAGCTACATTGCACTCATTGTTATGTTTATGTACAAGTGTTTATTATTGCTTGTACATTCTATTATTTTTCAAGTGTGTTGTGTGGTGAGAGAGTGCATTGCAGTTAACTGTAGCTTTATAATTGTTACCGGTATTGCTCCGCTTTCGCTAACATAAGTCCTGCACCTATCTTACTTTGAATATACGTAAGGTAATGACAATAAACCAAATACCGAGCCAGTCAATAAAATCTGGAAGCAGACAAAAGCTTTAAGTACCTCAACCTTTGTAGCGAGGGCTTCCTGCCAGCCATGATTCTTCTTCTTTACTGTGGTAATTACTGAGGATGTGCTGCAAATGTCACTGACAGATAAACTGTCAGAACAACCCCACCTAAAGAAACTGTTTTATTCAATCTGTAGTCAAAAATGTAAGCAATTTGGTAGAAAAAAAAAAATAATAAAATGAAGATAAAGGGGCCAAATACAATAGTAGTAGATGTGAACATGCACAGATTTAATTGAGTCATGCATTTGTCGCTTAAATGTAAACACAAGTGGAATGCTAAAATGCATTTATTTGTCAATATCGTAACTGAAACCTTGCATAATAAATAGGGATGTAATAATATCCAAACATCACGATACGATATTATCACGATATGAAGGTCACAATACGATAATTATCACAATATTGTGGGGGTTGGCGATGTTTAAATAAGATCACAATATTGTAAAAAATAAATAAATAAAAAGAGCTCATACTAAAAAAAGCACAATATTGTGCTTTTGTACATAACAGCAATGCATATACACCAGCTACAATCTCTAATAACAATATTGAGGCACTTACTTGCTAATACAAGCACACATTGATCGCGTCACAAGCAAATTAGATTCCCCTTCATCTGACAATTAGCATAGATTTTAAACATAGAAGGCCAAAACATCTCTAATGAAAATTGAATTGCACTAATAAACTAGCCACTAGAGGCTGCTAGAACTGCACAAATGGAAATCAACCTGACTTTTTTTTAACAGATGTGTTCCTTTTAAATATTGTTAACATGACGACGACGATATTGTGGAAATTTTAATATCACGATATCACGATATTGCTCTTATCGTTACACCCTCAATAATAAATAAATAAATAATACATGCGCTAAAGTATTGCAAATTTTGTATTCTAGTACCAATAATGGAAAAATAAATACAGGTATGTAAAACCAGATGGAACTGGTAAAGCAGAACGTTAAGCTTCTTAATTCCCATTAATGATTGGTGGATGAATCAAAACAAATTGATGGCCTACTAACTTGCCTCCAAGTTGGCCTCCATAACGTTACGAGCTCGGGGTAATGGGAGATCCAGCCAGCCAGCGTCATTCTATTACCTGCTGAAATTGATGCCCGAGTATCTCCTCCTTGATTAGCTTTGTCTCAAATAACAATGATAGCTTTAAGTGTGTCTAATTGAGGCTGCGCTCACCCTCCCTCTCTGTGTGAAGTGCTTACTCATTTTGTCTGTCCTTTTTAATAATTACATTATCATTTTAAACCTTGGCTGCTCCTTGGGAAGTGGGACGGCGCTTGTGTTGAAGTGAAATCTCATTATTGGTACTGAATTATGTGCAGTTTATTGATCCCTGTGGTGGATTATTGCGCGCTAAGTTAGTCTAGACAGAATAGTTAGCCAGATGACAGAGGGGGGTGGGATTGTATAGCCCCCAAGGGGAGAATTCCTGGGCTCACTTGGCAATTAATGCCTGGCAGGTAATGGAATTTAAGTTCACACTAAATTCACCAACACCTTGACATGTGAAGTGCTGTACTCGTAAAAAAAACATTAAGCATACAAATTAATCAAATGAGATGTTAAAGAGAAGCCACCTCTGCCTCATTGTTCTCATTTGGATACATGCGGCCAGGAAAACTGTCGATGAATTGAGCCACGACCGAGGGTGATGGATAGGCTTCAGTCAGATCCATTTTGGAGACAACCTTTGCTAATATCCGACATAGGTTAGGTGAGGTTGTTTGTGTGATAAAGGGCTCATTGAATGTGTAAAGGCCAAAGTGCTGAGTAAGAGACCGCGCAGGGCATTCATCTCTATAAAGCCGGGGCTCCGTTTTAAAGCGATCCATCATTATCTTGATGAACGTTTCCTCCTTGCCATCCATGGCTAGCGGCTGTTTGTCCTTCAGCAGACTACATTGTGACTGATTTATTTATTTATTTATGTATTATCTTCAATACCACATTTTTTTAGACCAATAGCAGCACGAGTACTCAACTCTTGAGTAGTCACCAGTAGTACTTTTGAGCCACAAAAATGTTTAAACCAATGACAGATAATGTTAAAGATACAACTTGTATCTTAAAATGTCATTAAATTGACATTACTTTTCTATTCTCTTGTTACTGATAATAAAATGGCCATAAGACTGCGAGCAATACTGGTATGGGCCATCGTCGTTAATATCAATACCTTGAAAAATATAAGTCCGGGTATTGGCCCAATATGATACGTGGTATCAGTTTTCACCCACCCCAAGTATTTATTTATTTATTTATTTATGTATTTATTTATTTGTTTATTTATTTTGAAAAATGTCACATTCAGCCTGCCCAAAGGAAATTGTTTCTTAAATCACCAACTGTAATATCGATATCAATCTAAAGCATCAGAGGTGGATAGTAAAGAGTTGCATATAATCAATTACTTTTGCTTCAGTAACTTTGGGGATAATATTAATTTTCTCTTACTTTTACAACTAGTGACATTTGACTCCATTAGAACTCCACAATCTGTAATCTGCCTGTTATTGTTTCAATGAATGTGCTGATATTGGACAGTCTCTGATGTTCCATATTCCTATTTTAGATTTTTGCCAATTTATGTTAATGCTTAATTTAAAAAATAATAATAAATAAATCAGAAACTACTAATCAGTTGTGTATTAAATCGACTGTAATATTAATGCCAAGATGAAACAAGATACAATTCTGACTGATTTTCATCAGGAGACATTTACTTGCCATTGCCAAGTAATACGTACACATATACAGTATAACCGGTTGAGGTTGCAATGCACAACTCATTTCATACGGGTGGCTTTAATCAAAAATCCTGGCTTGTTAGGTGATGTGGGGCCTTGCACGCCCAAGACTGATAGCCAACAATTTGACCTCAAAATGAGACTTTCCGTGTCTTTCCTGCGATTTTCTCTGTCATCTTTAATTTCGGTAAATACTGTACATATGGTGCATGGCTAAACCTGGCTGTAGTTGGAAGAGAAAAATGAATTGATTCAGGGTGGGGATGAGAAGGAAGCAGCTTATTATCCTGCTTTTACTGCTCCTCTGCTGACTTAGAAAAATACAGCAGCCTTGACCTTGCATAGCAGTGCCCATATACAGTACCTCTAATGATCTCTGAGTAGCTTAATGATAGGATATGTTGGTCCCCGACTCTTTGACTTCGTTTTGACTATTCGTTTATGCGGTTCTGTCGCGCACATACACGCATACACACCCACCCCCGCGCACACACACAGCCTTGAAAAACTCTGTCAGCAGTTTGAGCAAGGAGTGTAGCAAATGAGCTGTCCTATTGAAAAGAAATAGAAAGCAGAGTGCACTGTTTTGCTGAAAGTGCTGCTTTGGAAAAGCTTAGGAGACCAAAAAACATCCGACTTTAACTCAATATACAATTTTAAGGCACTGACATTGTTATTCACTTTATTTTAGTAGTGGTTTTGTTTGTTAGAGGAGGCATCCATTGCAAATTGCGCTTAAAACATTGGAAATCATTTGTGAGCCTGCCCCAACTGACTTTTGGCAAGAGGCAGGGCACATTATAGTTAAACAATTCAGATTTTTGGATTGTATTTGTATTGTTTGAAGAAGCCGGAGTACCTGGAGAAAACTCACACAAGCGTGGGGAGAAAATGGTAACTCTACGCAGGAAGGTTAAAGCCGTTTTCCACCAATTATACTGAAATCTTTTTCACTTACGGGTGTACTCACTTTTGTCGCCAGGGGATTGGTGGACGTTGAATTTACACCGTTTTGTAAGCTGTGCGCTGGCTACTTTTATTTGTGTCAATTTCGTCATGCCATTTCTTCAATGTTGTCCCCTGAAAATATATATTTTAAATATCTGCAGAAACGTGAGGCGTGTACTCACTTTTGTGAGATACTGTATAAAAAGTAAACATGATATATTGTATCAGCGCGATATATAAATAAAGATGAATTGAGTTAATTTTTCTTATTTCTTTTACAATCATTGCTGATTTTTTTTTATTGCTCGACAAACAAATAATCCTATTTTCCAGTTACTTCCTTACTATACACAAAACACTTGGCTTTTTTTTTTTTTTTTTTTTGCATCAAACAAGGCTAACTAACCATGATGCCTTCCTCCATTTTTAAGGCGGAAGCTGATTCCTATGTAATAGTCTCTTATCCCCTTTAAGGGCATGATGAATCTTGGATAATTGACTGAGCTCAGGTGTCTCTTATTTTATAGTCTCTCGTTTTATGCAGGTTACGGGACAACAGTAATCAACATTTAGCCATCATGTTCTTATTGCAAATATGTGAAACAAACAACTTGCACTGACTTAAGTCAGTCTTGTAATTCATTCTCGTGGCCCGCTCAGAACGAACGTCGTGGTAGAGAAGGGAGGTCCCTTCCTTCATCCCTGCATGCCCCAATTAAGATTTCATTAAGCTGTGAATAGGAATGTTAAGATTGAGGGTTATCAGCGGGCCCCTCTCGGCTCACCCAAATGAAACACCTATAGTGACCTCTCTGATTTACCCAATATAAGGGTGGCCCTACCCCCTCTACATCCCCCCCTCTCATCAACCGTCTTGTTGTGTGGTCTCATCTCTTCTGTTCTCTCATCCGTCTCTGCGTGAAGGCCTGTACGGTGGGTGGCAGGGGAGGAGTAGGGTGGCCGGCGGCGGGGGTGGGCCGGGGTTCTTCTGTCCCTGGGTGAGTGAGTGTGGATAAGAAGTTGTTTGAATTCATAATTGTGCTCTTGTGAAGGAGCAGATTTGTAAAGAAAGGCTGCCTTCATTGTGCGGCCGGGCCCGGTCCGGTGGAGGGTGCGAGCGACTCAAAGCTAATGTAATCTATGCTATTAGAGAGGGTTAATTAGCTGCTGAACTGGCTCCTGAAGAGCAGGCACAGAAGTGGGGTGGGGTGGGGGGAGTTGTAGGAGATGGAGGGCGGGCAGTCGGGATAGAGAGGTCTTCAGGGAGTCATTAGAGGCTGCTTGTTGTAATACAGCCACACAGTCAATAAGGCTACTCCTCGGAGAAGTGGAAGGAAGGCAACGGATGAGGTGAATGGAGAGAGAATTTTACAATGTGGAAAAAATAAAGATGTTGGAAGCTCTGACATGTTCGGAACCTAACGTGATAGGTAGGTGCAGCTGCACAATGAAATCGGAAATAATTTGAATTATCCATCCATCTATCCATTTTCTTTACCGCTTATTCCTCACAAGGGTCGCAGGGGGTGCTGGAGCCTATCTCGGCTGGCTTTGGGCAGTAGGCGGGGTACAACCTGGACTGCTTGCCAGCCAATCGCAGTAATGTGAATTATGGGGGGTAAATCAACTTTAAGGTTTTATTACTGAGTATGTAATTACATTGCTGAGTTTTGTTTTGTTTGTTTTTTTAAACTTTTGGGAAAATGGACGTTTGAATTGCTAGCATATAAACAGAAGGGTCTCTAGAGTGCCTGCCAACTCATTGTCAATTTACCCAACTTCACATGATTAGGATTTTAAGAAAAAAAAAATAACTGAGCTGATCAGAAGTTGGATCAATCTATTTAAACAGCTTGTTTATTTATTTTACAGTGGACCCCCGCTATTCACGAGGGATTGGGACTGGACTGGCCCACGAATCGCCAAAGTTCACATTTAGTTGAGGCCCATTGAAATGCATTGGGGGAAAAAAATAGTTAACAATTAAACCCGAAAAATTCTCTCCAAAACACAGAGAAACTTTGATTTATCAATGGCAGCATAGAATATCACTGGAGTGAACGAGATTGTGTTTGCTGTATTATGTTATTTTGCTGATTTGATCAATGATGCCATTCATCCATCCATCCATCCATCCATCCATCCATCCATTTTCTTGACCGCTTATTCTCACAAGGGTCGCGGGGTGTGCTGGAGCTTATCTCAGCTGGCTTTGGGGAGTAGGCGGGGTACACCCTGAACTGGTTGCCAGCCAATCGCAAATTCTTACATCACAACCGAACATAATATGCAAAATATTCCCACTAAGCATGCCTACAGTAAAAGCACATTAGATTTATTGCACATTTGCTGTTTACGTGACTACTAATTCCTGTAGAAATTTTTGACTGTGTTAAGTGATTGATTATGAATAATCTTTTTTTTGTGCAAGTAGAGATGATAGGTTAGTGCTAGTGGCTCTCTGCTGTCGTCTATATTTATCTGTCAGTACATCCTCTCCTGTCCTTCCATGCTTCTGCTGTTCTTCTGATCCCAACTTCACTTAAAATAGGTTATTGGTGCTTTGGACATTTTAACGCTGATTAATTACTTTCCCAGGCCAAAGCAATCCATTTTTGTTTGTTTGTGGATATTGTGGCTTTATCGTGACCTTGAGGTGAAGAAAGAAGGGGGGAAAACAGAGAGAGAGCCTTCCACAGTAGAGTTATACCCTCAATTTAATAGAGGAGTGAGGTGTTTCTCCAGCCTCATCAGATCAATGGAGAGTAAATAGCCCGCACTTCTTGTTTCACAGTGCAGTATTGATCTTTTGCTCAGGCTCGGCTTCCTTTTCCCCGGCTTCACATGTCTTTCAACCCCTGGGACTGTGCTGATTGCCATAGATTGGACAAGCTAACAAGCACATGATGAGGAACCAGCCTTTCTTTTCTTCTCATAGGCTGTTTCATTTTTTTTTTCTTTGTGGCACTGGCATGAACACAGACAGACAGACAGACAGACAGACGTACTCTCGGGGACTTGCAAAAAGCATCAGATCTACACAGCTCGGCTTCATGAAGGACTATGCCGGTTCTTTCTTGTTCCCTCTGTTGTCAACGTTGTTCCGTCTTCATCTTGGTGGATCTGCTGAAGATGTGCCTGGCTGCAAGACTACTGGAGTACACCAACTTTGCTACAGCGCATCTCCGACATGCTCTACGTGCCTTTACCTCGATGGAAACTTTTGTTCATTTTTTATTTCCAGCCGGCGCCGCGTCTGTACCGGAGTCTTCCATCATCTTTGAAAATATCTCAAGTGGCCTGTGGAGCGCGACACACACTGCTTGCGCTGCAGGACGTCAGAGGGGCGGCTTGTGGGTGAGTTCACTGTCAGTTTGCAGGAGTCTAGATGGGATTGTGGTGGGAGAGGAGATGAGTGGATAAACTCCTCCCCACTCACATAGTTACACCCCTACTATTTCTGCATAGGCAAATTAAGGAGAGGTAGAAAAGCACTTACACATTTTATTATACCTTGGACCTTTAATTGATTGAAGTTAATTGAAACATTTGGGCACACAAATACTTCCATTTGTCTCCACTTTAGATGAGCACAGTAAATATTGTTGGATGCTTTGCTGCTGAGAGGCGAGGATCAATACAAAGTGTGTTTATTGACTCCAAAGGTTGTTTTGTGTAGAAAGCGAGCAACGTGAATGAAATATGGGATCTGCTTTTTCAGGAACATTTTGATAGCATAGATCAACTTGTAACAACCTGGATTGAATATGTTTACACTTTAGGTCATAACTGTCCAAACTATGGCTTGGGGGCCATTTGTGGCCCATCATCCATTTTTCAGCAGCCCACAGCATATACTAAAACTGCCTTTGTACAGTTGATGTAGACTACCACTACTACTAATTAATGCATTTTATATTCTGTCGTGCTTTTCTAGATATGAAATCGTTTACATGTAAAATTGTGACAGCTTTTTTTTTTCACAACACTGTGGTGAACAATTAATAATTAATTTTTCGAAGCAAATATGGTTTATTGCGCCTTCTGTTCTATCAAGGTCCACATTGTCATCCTATCACATTTATTAATTTAACTCAAGTCATATTTATTTATTTAGCACTTTCAAAACTGCTGCATCATTCATTAACTGCTTTTTTTTTGCTCTCGTTTTGGTTCAGAATATAAAGTTGGGATTCATTCCAATATTTTGGAAAAAAAAAATCCTTAACTACTTACATCATCACATTTTACAATGCAGTATTTTTTCCAAAGTAACTGTGATATATATATATATATATATATATTAGGGGTGTGAATTGCCTAGTACCTGACGATTCGATTCGTATCACGATTCACAGGTCACGATTCGATTCGATACCGATTAATCCCGATACGAATTTATAAGTCGATTGTTGCGATTTTTTTTCATTCAAATTTAGAAAATACTAATCAGTAAGCTTGTAGAGTGTAAGATTTATATGAAAATGTATTATTTATTTATCTGAAATTTCAGTCTTATAGAGGTTGTAATCTGTTTCATGTTTGAACAGCATTAAAATAAAATATTAAGGCTTAATGTTCCGTTCATATAACATTCTTCCATGCTCAAGGTGTGAATCCTAAAAAAAAAATAAAAAAAAAAAATAAAAAAATAAAAAATAAATCGATTCTGCCCTTATTGAATCGATTCGAGAATCGCGCGATGTAGTATCGCGATATATCGCCGAATCGATTTTTTTTAACACCCCTAATATATATATATATATATATATATATATATTAGGGGTGTTAAAAAAAATCGATTCGGCGATATATCGCGATACTACATCTATACATATATATATATATATATATATATATATATATATATATATATATATATATATATATATATATATATATATATATATATATATATATATATATAAAATATATATATATATAAAATATATATAAAATATATAAAATTGCTTGGGTGTGGCCCTTGCATCCTTTGGTTTTTCTATATGTGGCCCTCTGAGGAAAGTTTGGACATTTTCCATTTGTTTTCCCCATCGCATAATGAATTACAGTTTGCTGAGAAAATGTTGTTTAGAAGTCCACAGTGCTTGACTGTAAAGTAGTACAAAAAAATAAAAAATAAGTTTGTGTATGAAATTGGGAGATGTTTTGGGGGGGATACTATTTACGGAAAAAATGCAAATGCAGATACTTTTACAGCAAGACACATATATCTGGATATACATTTTTCTTAAAATTGCATGAAATGTATGGCAATTTTCTATTCTTATAATTTCTACTTCCTGCTTGTTAAATGGCCGCAAGCATGTCGCCCGCTCGGTATCAGCCCAATACGACAACACTACTCCCCCATCCCTAAATTTGATAAAGTTAATTACTGTATCTGAATCCATCCATCTATCTATATAACAGCCCATACTACTACCACAACTTTAGGTCAAATTTTTTTTTTCAAAAGTGGTTAGTTGTCCTTTTAATATTGAGACAAGCTTGAACCGTCCTTCCTGTAACCTGTAACACGACCAGAAAGTCCTAGTACAGTATTATTGAGTCCCGAACATAACACTTCCCACTATCTCTCCTTATTTTTGATCTTGTTGCCCACAATTCCTCCCACCAAGATGTGACCACGCTCCAATTCTTCCCTCCCGTCTTGGCTTTGTTTGCATGCGATATTTTAGAAGACGGTGTGAGGGATGACAGTTCTAACAAGGCCTATTAGGCAACCCTCAGGGTGCCCTCAGCACTGATTTGAGCTCCATTAATTTTCTATTATAGAGTGCTAAAGATGTGCCCCTGCACAGTCATTCACCTTGCTTATTGAGTCTCACACACCAATTGTGGACTTTTCCTGGGCAGCTTGCTGCTGTAAGTGTAGTGTGACCCCTCTGGGGAGCTAATTTATTATTTGCAGATATTGATCTGGACGTGTAGGCCAGCCAAGCTGTGTCCAATGTTGACTCTGTTCTGGCCTGTGGCGCCTTTAACTATTTCCAAACTGGAACAGACATGCTGTACTTGGCCCATGTTTAAATGCTCATATTTCTATGATTTGTTCACGATATGTGTTAAACAACATGCTGTATTATGATATGATGGATTTTGGAGTTTTATATTTCAACCTTGGCGTATCATACACACACACACACACACACATGAAAACACATTGAGCGGAATTTAGATCTGGTCTCGTCTAAGGTAGGAAAAAAAAATCACTGTTCAAAATCAAGAAAAGAAATGCAGAAGGTCAGACAAAACATTTATCAAGTTATGTGCACCAGTTGGGTACATAGCAAAGGAACAGTAAAGGTTATGACTCCAAAACCACCAGATAACAGCAGCCTATCATGACACACCGTCTCGAGATTCCCTTATGACATTGGATATTTCTCCGAGGGCTGTGCATGGAGCATTTGTTCTTATTATTTCTCATGTATTGCTGTTTTATTTTCAGTATAATATTGAGTTACTGCTTCAAACACCCATCTGACCAAAGATGTTATGAAGAAAGTGACTCTCAACTGGGAACAGTACAATAAATCAATGAATACAGCTACAATCAAAATTGTATTTCCTTCTTTAGATTGAAAAGAAGTACAATTGCATATTAAAATAGAGCAAAATAATACTTTTTTTTTCAAACTGATACCAGTCCAAGTACTCAACTCTTGAGTAGTTACCGATACCAAGTACCAAATCCACTAATACTTATATACATAAAATATACCTAAAAAAATAATGACAGATCATTTCAAAGAAAGACCTATACAACATTATCCCTAAAAAAAAATGCATGAAATTAAATGCAATTTTTTATTCCTGTAATTTCTAATTCCTGATTGTATAACGCCCACAAGAGGACCACTGATACTGGTATCGGCTGCAGTCGTGATTACCGATACCTTAAATAAGGCCCGGTAATGGGTATCGATTTGGTTTTGATACTTTACCATCCCTAATAGGGTATATGCCACGGAAGAGGCGGGACTTCCGACATCCGTGATTTTGCACATGAGCTTTGTTTCCGCTCCGGGTTGCGAACGTGCAACCGAAGGGCACAAAGTCGGAAGCACAAATATTGGGACGCAGTCCACACGTCGCAAACTGAATCGGAACCAAAGCTTATGTGCAAAAACAGTCCTGCCTCTTCCGTGGCATATACGCCTTTGGTTGTAAAGTTAGCAGGATCAAACACAAAAAAAAAAGTAACCAATTTGCCAATTTTGGGATAGTGAATCACCAATCCCAGCACATGGAACTGTGACCTTTGTGGCCGTTACCACCAACGACCTTAATGCAATTAACACCAACAATAGAAGCTGATTTTGATTTGTGAATCAAAATAATTGAGAGAGAATAGTTCACGCTTATTTGGCCCTGTTCTGTGCGCTACCGGAGACATTTTTTTTGTTGTTACTATTTTACAAAACATTCACATTCCATTTGAAGTATTTTGGTCTTTTCTGGCTGACTAAATTCTTCTATTCTGCTGCCACCACAACCTGACCAGCAATAAACAAAAAGAAAAATCTGTAACTTAAATTCAGGATATTGAAGATTCAATAAATGTTTGGACATCATAAAATATGATATAGTAGTAGAGTGCGCAAGCAAGAAACATTAGCTTTACAGGATTTATTTTAGCTAATCGGTGAGGAAAAATATTGTGGAGAGTCTCCAACAGAGGGTGGCTCTGTCACAATTAATTTATTGAGTAAAATAAGCCTGAACATACAATAATTATCAAGGCTCGACTAAAGATTCAAGATTTTACTGTGTCATGAAGTATGTAATTTGTCATTTTATTTGCAATTTATTACTTGAATTTTCCTATTTATTGTTATTATTGTAATCAATCAACTTATCTGCATCGAAAATGCACAGAACGCAAATTGTGACAAAATCAAACGAGCATGTCTTCTGCTATGAGGTAATAGAAAACAAATGTAGACAGGAACTATGCTTTTCAGGGAGATGAGAAGAGAGGGCATGTGAACACTGTCTGATAAAATATCCAGATGTGGAGCATCTGTTTGAAGTTGGAATTTGTCCATGGGGAGATTTGTCTCCGCTATTGATGATCCTCTTACATAAACATACTCTCACATAATGTATGTACCTGATGGCCATTAAATGCACACACTTTTGTGTGTTTTTGTTCAAAGCATCCTCCTATAGAAGTACCCATCATAACTTCTAAATCAAATAAATTTTTAACTGAGGTCTTAACTCTCAAAGAGCTCTTCAAACTTGTGGGGTCCTCGACTATGCAAGTTTTCCGACCACACCACACACACTAGGTTATATTATCTAGAGGCCTTCTCGACATCTTGTAACATCTCCAGAGTCAGCTTGGTCGAACCCAACCCAAATTGGTATTTAATGTTTTTGTTGGTCCTCAGAGGACATAAAGCAGCGTGTGTTGTTTTTTTCAGAGTTAGGCTCAATATATCACTGGAGATATTGCCAAGCAAAGGGCAAAAAAGTAAGATTCAGATGCATGTGCAGAGATGCATTATAAAAGATAGACCATGTTTCCTCTACGTGATTTATTTTGATAGAATCTAACCTGATCTTTATGGCCTTGAACATAAAGAAAAGGTCAGGAATTTTCCCACCGACGAAGCGCCTGTAAGAAAGCCAAATTTGTCCACACTATCTCTGCAAAGATGATTTCATGGTTGACAAGCCGTTGTTGAATTTGGCTCAACCTCAGAGGCTGGCACATATTCATCTTTCATACGCGAGTCACTAAACCTGAGGCAGAGGTCACCCAGAAGACATCTCTGATGAGGAAACATGGTGGAGTGGATTTTCCACTGTTGCTGCATTGATGTCTGCTAATGCTGTTATGGAAGAGTGGGCAAGCTGCCGGTGGAGCCCTGATGGGGAAAAAAAACGGGTGGGGGGGACGAAGCCACCTCAGGCACCCTTTGTCTCCTTCCGAGCAGCTTCCAAAACTCAATTGTCTGCCCTCTGCCAGAGACCACAGTCTGTGGAGACACTCTTCACAGCTGTCTACTCTCAGGGGAGAAAGTGAGTGGACAGGAAGATGTAGAAAAGAGGACTACACGAGATGGGACCAATTGTAGCCTAAAATAAAGTTTTAACTCTGATTTTCTAAAGTTAAGACTTCGATTATCCTATAACTAACATTGTGCCATTAAATTTGACAGCAACTAATTTTGCCTCAAATGAAAATTTGAATTGTTGTTGAACGTTGTCTCAGATGTTTAAACAGCCAATCAAAAATGTGCGAGTTTAAAAAAAAAAAAAAAAAAAGTACTAAGCATAAGTAAGTGAGACCCAGACGACCGCTGTACTTCGACCAAACCGTACCGATATACCGAAATGCACGGGTGCAATCAGTAAATGGCGCATGTAATCTCTGTCAACATCCTCTAAAACAAAACCACAATCTCTGCTAATACGCTCTACTCACCATACAGTGCACTCATAAGTTTACATATGTAAACCTTCAAGCACAACTGTATGTACTATTGTGAGTTTGTTAGTGGTTGACTTTGGTCTGGTAATAAAACTACCAGAGCATGCGGACCTCCATATAATAAATGATGTACTCATAGTATGAATACTGCATTTTTGGATTACCATCCATTTTAGAACACGTTCCAATGCAAATTGCAAAATTTACTGTGACTGTATTGAAACACAGTTGTCAAAAGCATCACACAAACGTTGCTGACGTGTCTGCTGTCTCATCAGTAATCTGGGCAATCTGTTTTACCAGAAAATGTCCATAAGCGGCGCAACATCGAATGGGATGCATCTTCAACTTCATGGTGCCTTGTGAAATCCAAATCAAATGTTCCCAAATTTGACAGCAGAAGCGTGGAAATTGCACAACTATGAGTGCTTGGATTTCGGGGGAGCTGCCAGCACTTTGCATTAAGTTACACTAAGCACTAATTGGATGCTACCTGGCTCCACATCACTAGCAGCTCTGAATAGGATCAGGATCTGGCTCTGGCTAACAGCAGGCTCTCTGGTGTTTCTGGCTGATTACCTTTTAGCAATGGAAAAGGGATGATGGGGAGGAGGAGGAGGGAGAGGGAGGATCCTCTCTTCTCTCACACAGGCCCTTGGCCTTGTTGGCATGGTTCGAGCTTTTTGATTTTTCCTGATGTCCCTGAAATTGATTTTCAGCCATGATTGCCTCTGTGAGGATGATCAAACATTTGGAATAATTGCTGCAGTATGACTGTGCAACGGGGAATACCGAGACGAGTGGCTAGACTTCCCCTCGCTGTCCTATGTGGTATCATTCGTACTCATCTCAGTACAGTATGACTTCATATCATACCTCTTAAATGGTTTCCAGTTATCTGTATTCATTGGACATAGCCAGTAGAATCCTGCCGATACATTTCATTGCATTAAAACTGTACAAAATTGTACAATTATGTATCTGAAAAAACAAAAAAAAACAAAAAACATGAATGTATGTATTCCTGAGGCCAATGCACAAGGTTTTGTATCTTCTTGTCTTATTTTGCAGTTGAACACTTCGACTTCGACTTCTTCGACTTTATTCCACTTTTACCTATTTTGTTCACGAGGAACTTGTTTTTTGGGATTTCTACAGAGATGGATTTTGAAAGCTTCTCGTCTTTCCAAGAGTCCAGAGTGACCATTGGGTTCTTGGTCACCTTCATATCTGAGGCCAATCCCACCTGATCAATTGGTGACTGCAAATTTCTTCCATATATTGATGATGGAGGCATGCATTCATTTAGAACTTTGAAGCTACAGGAAGTTTTCAACAGCCTTGCTTGGATGTGTGCCTTTAGATAGTCCCGTCTTACAGGTCTATGGACAATTCTTTTTAAGTTAACGCTTGGTTTGTGATCTGGCATGTGCCTTCTATCAGGTGAATTTATCACCAATTAAGATGTAGACATTTTTCAAGGATGATCAGTGGCAACATGACACACCCGAGCTTTAAATTTTGAGCTGATCTATCTCATACTTGTTTTATGTTTAATACATTTGTCCAAATCTCAAAAGCACAATTATGGTGTGGAATTTTTTTCTTATACAGTTTGCAATAAGAGGAAAAGTGAAGCACTGTGACTACTTTCCAGATGCACTAGACAGTTTGAATGCTCACCAACTAACCAAATAGGCTAGCATGGTCTTGCTAATGTTTGGACTACAGATAACGAGCACAATGCTTGTATTTTAAAAACACAACACAGCACACTCGCTTCACTCGTTTTACTGCTCATCATCTCTCCCGTGTCTGCCTCACAGTCTCTCCAGCTCACACACATTTACAGCCATATCTTTTTTGACACCTGTAAAATATGGAAGTAATGATGTCGACAGTGGATGGATGGCTGAGTGAGCCTGCAATGGGGCTATATAGTGCCATGTTCACCTTGAGGTCACTCATTCGATTCAGGGCCTGCTCGCTACTGATCAGAAATCATTTCCATCTAATGGTGGTGCAGAATGGAAGGAACCAAGCGTCTCAGTGGTCCCTGCATTCACTTCATAATGTGGAATAAACCATTAAACCCTCACCTGCTTCGCCAGTGGCTTGATCCCTGGAAGTGAATTTTGTGGCATGACGGACTGCGCCTATAAACACACCGAGTTTATCATGTCTTTCATCTCAGTGGTAGACCATTCAATTGTGTTTATGGTAGCACTGCACCACTTTCTTTTTGGTATTGTATCATTTTACGGTGGCTGGAGAACAGTTTTATTATTCTTATTATTCTACGAGAAACGTCTCATGGCTGTGCTTGCCTACAGGGTTTCTCTCTCACCAAGTACTTGTTTTGGTTGGGGATTTTAATACTTAGTTCACTTACAGTATATTGCATGTTTGTTCGTTTTTTTTTTTTTTTTTACTATTGTTGGTGTTTTTGACTGAAATGCTGTACCGTACATCTGCCTCAGTTAAAAAAATCCTGGTTCGAATCTTCTCTGGAACATCTCTGTGTGGTGTTTGCATATTTTCCCCATTCTTACATTGATTTTCTCTGGCTTCTTCACACATCCCAAAAACATTCTTAAGGGATTTATTCATGACTATACACTTTACAGTTGTGAGTTCAATTGTTGATGGCAGCTTCTTGCCAAAAGTCTGCTTTGTTAAGCCCTTTTCGCATTGCACTCACTCAACATGGATAAGTCGTAAGAAATGACCGCAGTGTGAAAAGGGTCAGTTACACATGACCCAATTAGATCAAACAGGATAGAAATTTGAGATGTGTCTATCTTTATTTGATACTTTTTAAAATCTTGGTTTGTTAAGTTTAGAGTTCTAAATTTATCGTAGAGTTCCATTCTGAAGACACAGACGTAACCCAATTTTGTATTACTAGTCATGTAGTGAAGTCATGATTGCAATAAACAGTTGTATAGGCTATAAATATAAAACAATCATATGAAAAATAGTTAAAAAACAAAAAAACAAAAAACGTAGTCCTGTGGTTGGCTGGAAAACTTGAGGGTGCTCAAGCTAGTTGATTGCATGCCATTGTAGGTCGAGAACTTCATGAGCTTTTAATGCTGTTAGATTGAACAGAATAATGCTGCCACACAGTCTACGTAAGTCTTCATGATCAATTTATATTCCCTATTTTAGTTGCCTATGTTGTGATTCCTCTTGGCCTTTTTTTTTTTTTTTTTTTTTTGTCTAAGGTAAATTTGACAAGACTATTGAAAACGTTTGAGAAAACAGTATACTATATATCATAAGGGGTATTTTCTAGTCTGCCCTTTTAACAAAGTGAGGCCTCGGAAGGGCTTACTGTGTTAGTCAAGGCCCTACATCTGCATGCTGATCCTGTCCATGGTTTGTTCCTTATCCAATATATTCTTCAAAAGTATCTGTGATACACCACTCTGCAGGGAAACCATGGATCCATGTCGGAGTGCTGGCCTCCTGAAGAAGTCTTGAATGACACACACAAACAAACAACCAAGGATGCATCCTCACACACCTTACTCATACAAAGAAAACTTTGGGCTTTGGGTGGACAACTGGTTTATGTTAAGCAGCCAAAGGATGGAGGGTATAATCCTTGCCACTGCACTGACACTCAGCAGAGTTCAGCAGACTTCACTGCTTCCTGTTGTTCCCAGCACTTTCCTCTCGCGACACTAAGTTCTTCTAAGTCTCCGTAACAAAGAGCCCGCTCGTGCTCTCCACTCTGCCAGAATCAGCAGTACAAGAAGTCATGCCTGTACTTGCTGCCTCAAAACCACTTTCACAGCTCAAAGCTCGGGAGACACAAGTGAAGGTTAGTTCGTTCAATAAGTTATGATCTTGCCGTGTTTCTTTTCTATTATTTACTCCTGAGGTGTTTATATCATCACGATTAGCTTCATGCAACGCATTTTGAGATAATTATATTTTGTTCCACATTTTGCTACAAATTGGGACGCAAACATAAAGACGAATGGCCTGATTTTAAGTTCAAAGAAATAATAACCACATCCTCGTGCCATGTTTTTTGTTTTTTTTTCTTACAAGGATTCTTGCATCTTCGTTTTGCTGTGTATTATCTAGTCTGATGCCAGCTGAACAGGGGCAGGGGATGACAATGGAGTGGTGTACTGCGAAAGACTGAAGGCTGTGCCAGAAGGATAAGAGAGAGTGGAAAACAGAGGGTGCGGGCTTCATTAGCATAACTAGCAGGATGCCCAGAACCTTTCTGGAGTGGCATGTTTATGGCACCGTGCTTGGCAAGAGCGCACTCATTTTATAGGGTTTATTAAGAAGACAAGGGGAGCCATAAGCAGAATGCAGGATTTGGGATATTGTCTTCGCATGTCTTTGTGTGGTTTTGCTTGCATGTGTGCAAGTAAACATCTGGTTTTATTTCTTTGTTCAGGTTGCATGTGTGGGGTCTTAACGGAGGTGTGTTTGGTATTTGTGGCGGCATCCATGGTCCAATATGTTTGTATTTTGTCTTAATCGTCCTTTTCGACAGAGCATACGGGGTGCTTTCATATAAGCCAATCCTCAGGAATGATCACATTTCAGAACAGCAGAGAATGGGGCTCTTTGTTGTGCCCCGACTTCTTTCATCCCTCCGTGGTCATTTTCACAGAGCAAACAGGGACACTCATTATCAACCTGCACCTGAGAGGTCAGAACCTGAACTCTCTCCTCCCTCCCAAACCCTCCCCAGCTGTGCCTCTGTTCGCCGCTTCCCCTGCTCCGCACTCTGCTTTATTAGCACAGAACATCTTTTCCAGTGACTGAGCTTACCCTTATTGTCTACAGTGGTCAGGGTCAAGTCAAGGGCACTCAGGCTAGATTGGAATCATTTGTCACTCGGTCCCGGACCGGCGCTGATTTCAGCAGAGACCGGAATGAGGTACGTGGTGGTTCCAACACAACCTCTGACACGGAGAACAAGGGAGAGCAGCCACTGGACTCTGCAGATGGCCCGAACATATTACAGTGCGGCATTTGCCAACAAAAGCCCCGCTTGCCCCTTTCTTTCCTTTTGTGCTTGCAAATTTCAGGAGGCACAAATGGAAAGCATGGACTGAGAACACACAAGAAAAGCATATGCTAGTGCAGGTTTTATCGACAAGGTGCCCCATAGCCCATTGGGCCTGTTCCAAAAATAGCTCACCGGTGGCAGGGCATTGTGATTTTCTAGGAAATTAGAAAATGTAAACAAAGGGGAAAAATAATAGAAGTAAAATCATTGCATGTAGTTGTTTTGCGTATAGTTTTGTGAGAAATCATTAACATGATCAATGTCTTCACATCAAGATGAATTAATAATATTAACTCGGGCTGATTCCTGAGCAGGACTCCTGCTGTTGCTCACTGCTCAGGGGATGGGCCAAATGCAGAGAAATAATGTCACCCCACTTAGGTTGGTGTGACAATCAGTGGTACTTTAACTTATTTGTCAAGTAGGACTTCAAAAGAGAGTTCTGTATTTCTGTTTTATTTTTGTTTCGTTAATAGTACTAATTTATGGCATCTTTGAGTAAAATTTGAGCATCATTAGGGTCAGTATTTCGGGACCGGGCCAATTGTCCTCTTTTTTTTTGTGGGGGGGGGGGATTCAAAATACGGTCACCCCAGCATATGCCTCAAAGCAAATCGTTTCTAGAACCAAGATCTTCTGAGAGGCCAAAATAGCTGCACAAGTGACTGTGATAATGACTACACCTTTTATGTTACGAGTGGGGAAAGAAAATGCTCGTCTTTCCTAGGAGGACGGCTCTTTAAATGATGTAAACCACGCAAGCCTTGTAATTTGAATTTGACTACATGAGGGTCATTTTCGCCTCCCACCTCTCTTCATGGTCAGCAGGAGCTTGCATGAACAATGGATCGTGCTGAGGTAGCATGTGGAAAATGACTTTAATACACCATAGAAGACGGCTTATTGCTCTGGTCAATCGGACTACCATGGAGACGCCATCTCCTGCCGCTTGGGAAGGTTAGACCTGTCACAGGGCCACAGTGACTGATATTCAGACTCTGCTTATGAGGTCTGTAATAGGTGCACATGTGTGTGTATGTGTCGACAGGAGGTACTGACTGACAGGTAGGTTATAAGGGTTACATATGACGTACTCCTTGCTATTAAGTCTGAGAACAGGCCCCATTTTTCCCCTAAATTTTACGTGAGGCCATTTAACGCATGCGACTATGATACGATGGCAGGGTCACGGCAGTGCTGATGTGGAATCACAAATATTAATGGTATAAATGGTAGGGGACCCAAATCAGACATTTTCATTAACCGGTAAGAACACAACAGGAATAGTGGCAAAACAAGGGGAAATGAAAGATTGAACATGGGGCCATTTTAGCTTGTTTTCCCTCAGAGAGGGCAAGTGTGGAGGTGAAGGTCACAGAGCGACTAAGCACACAGCTCATAAACAGCACAGCTGGAGGAATCATTGAAATATAGCCCTTTGTTTTCTCTGCTCCGTAATTGGCCCCGGAGCCTTCTTTCCCTTCTAGCTTTCTCGCTTTCTCTCTGTCCATCTCTCCCTCTCTCTCTCCCTCTATTTCTCTGCACATTTTCCAGCAGGCGTGCTGCAGTTTACAGACCACGTCTGGAAAGGCTAATGACTATGGGGTTGAAGGGCACACCTGCGGTCACAGAAATGATACACAATGCAATAAATACACAACACTGCGAAACAGCAGCCAATGTTCATCTTCACCCAAGCCTATATTTTGTTTAGCTGTGTATTTTAGGACGTTAATTGTTTTCAAATTTAAAATGAATGGAGGGTCAGCTACTGTTAATTTGAGAATTCTAGAATTTCATAAATCCCCCACTTGCCGTGTACACATCCTTCACCCGTTGATGAATAGGCTTCGGCACAAGTTGACAAATATTTTCATGGCCCATATTTTGTACCCATTCCATTTCTGGTTGGTTTAAACTTTGAATCGCGCAACAATGGATTTATTCCTAGTCTAAAGGCAGCAACTGAACAATAATATTTTTTAACCATTAATTCAGCACACAGAGAATGATTTTTGACATTCTTCTCAGACGTGCTAATATTGACACAATAGATATTAAAGATCCCTGTTTCATATTTGTGTAATCAAATGCATGAGCTCGCCGTACGCTCATTTTCATTGCCAGAGGACCTCTTGAGGAATTAGCAATAGAAAATAGCTTCTGCCACAGCTCCTGTCAGGAGACCTGAGATCTTCCAGTATAGACGAGAATAACAGTATCAGATCCAACCTCAGATAGCAGGGCTTTGCTGTATAAATACCATGTTAACCTAAATGATTCTCTGTGATCTGTGCAAACATCAGGGCAGAGGCCTCGCCAGGCTGGCTTAGGCATGGATCTGTCACAGTGCACTGTGGGACGCCGGATGTATGTGGCTTACCAGCAATATGACTTTGTGTTATCTGCATGTGCTTTAGTTTAACTCCCCAGAGGGTTTGTTGCACACAGTAAGTGCTGAACTTATAATTGTCTAAAAGGTTATAGGAAAAAAACGTTGTAAATATTCACACAAAATCCATCCATTCATCCATCTTCTTAACCGCTTCTTCCTCACAAGGGTCGCGGAGGGTGCCGGAGCCTATCCCAGCTGGCTTCGGGCAGTAGGCGGGGTACACACTGAACTGAGCCAATCGCAGGGCACACAGAGACGAACAACAACTCACACTCACAAGCACACATAGGGACAATTCGGAGCGCCCAATTAACCTGCCATGCATGTTTCTTTGGAATGTGGGAGGAGACCGGAGTAACCGAAGAAGACCCACGCAGGCACGGGGAGAACATGCAAACTCCACCCAGGAAGGCCGGAGCCTGGACTCAATCTTGCGTCCTCCGTACAGGGAGGCGGAAGTGCTCACCACTCTTCCACCGTACCGCCCTTCACACAAAATCTTTCTGTCAAAAACATTTAATATTCCCATTGTTATTGTACAGAACATATTATTCAGATTAGCTTTACAAGTAGCTAACAAGCATAAATAACAAATGCCATCAAACATACTGAACACCATTTAATCACTTGTGCTTTTATATCATTACGAATCATTGTTATGTGTTACACTAAATTTCCTTGATCCACTATGACAAAAATTAGCTTCTTGTAAAACAATAAAAAGACAAAACAATACTGTCCAAACGATTTGCAATACGTGAGGTCCATAGCTGGAATATTTGTTCTAAAAAGCTACTTATTTAATCAGCAGCACTTATGCTGATTGAATCCCATTACGCCACTCCATTTCACCTCTGCCGCTTGGAGATATAATTAATCAACAGTTAACGGCACATGATCTACCACATTCTTGCATCATTAATATATAAATCAATAGAAAAATATGTTTAACCTTTACAGATTAAAAAAAAAGTGTGAAGCAAACCTTTCTTCCATTGAGAGTTATCCCCACTGAATGTGAGTGGAGATTCTGGCTTTGGTTGCTTGCTTCCTAAGCCTTATTGATCCGTGGGCGTTTTTTTTTTCCCCCTGCCCCATTCTCCAAAGTCACTAAGCTTGCATCAATTCATCTTAATCTGTTTGCTCCTTAAACCCGGAACAAGGCACGTCTTGTTCCTGTTTGTTGGAGTCTCTCGGCTGGCTTCCCTCACATCCTTCCTAGCCTGGCTTCTCCTGGGTGGCAACAAGAGGCTTTTCATATCGAATCAAGTGTTATTGAGTTCCCCCCACACACCTCTTACATTCTCCCCCTACTTCTTGACTGGCTCTGTCTTTTTCACCTCTCCTCCATCCTCTTCTAACAAAGCATTCCTTTAATGATTGCGGGATTACGGGCAAACCTTTTACAGCCAGTCTGTGGACTAGCCTGTAATCTGACCTCATTACATCCACTGAGACAAGTTTATGGGTCACCGTACAGTCACTATACTTTATCCTCCAAACTTGGACTTCCCTCTCTAAGTTGACAGTCAGTCAACCAAGTGGGGTATCCAGGCAACACCTTACTGTCTTACCTGTCACGATCTACCAAAGTGTAGGATTGCTGTCTTTGTTTTTCCTTCCTCTATAATGTTTCCACCATTACATCACAGCCAAGAAAACTCTCATCTTGCACTGACCAAGTTGAATTTTTACCAGGTTGGCAAAGAAGCCTGGCAAAGAAAGTGTGTCTGCCGTTGGGGCTCAGTGAAATATGCCGAAAAATAAGTTACCATGAAGTTCCTCCCATTCACTTCTCCATAGTTCTTTGGCAGTGGAACCAAAATGCAACATGGTGGTATAGACAACATTTTCAGGAAATAGCGGAGGATAGGTTCACCCCAAAAACAATTTTGTGACTAGCAAATCACTAATATGTGTCAGGGCTAAGTTTACTAACACAACAATACTTGTTATACTCTATTCAACCGCCTTGTAAACTATGTCTTGGCATACGTGATCCTTAGGAACTTCTTTTTGTCCATTTTCTGTGCATCCCCTCAATTCTTCTCTTCATGGGGTCCATTGTATCCCTTTAGCAGGGGTTGACAGCCACCTGGCGCTCTGGGTCTACTATGCAGGCTCTTGCTGTTCAGCTGTGCTTGGAAGGATGAGAAGCCAACACAGGTCCATTACCTCACCCCCCACCAAAGACTGATTGGGCTCAGGATGGAGGTTCCATCTATGCTCATGAGTCATTGGCCAAGCTTGACCCATGTGCCTTTAATAGAAGACCAGATGTGGAGCAAAGACCCTCATCTCTCACTTGGCTTATTCGTTCCATCGTCCAACGTCAGCACGGAATGAAGCCTGTCAGATTGTAGAACGAGTATGGTGAGATGCTAATTCTTTCTCAACCACCTGTGATGGAAACCTGTGGTCAAGTATCCCAAACCTCATATCCTGCTTTCATTTCATCTACGTCACAGCTGTTATTCTGTTGATTGTTACAGTCATTATATTGTCAGCTGTGCCATTAAGCACAAGCCGGTTTGCATTTTCAAACTGGTTATCAAACATATTCTAGTCACGAAGACCTTGCGTACTAGACAGACAATGGGAGCTATCGACTGAGTGAAATAGGCAAGGACATATGAAAGGTTAAGTGGATTGACAAGTAAATAGGGCAGTTGGTGGTCTGGTAGACATAACACCTTAGTGAGATAGGTGGAGAAGGTGAAAAGGGGATAAAAGAGGAGTGATATGATGATAGAGGAGCAATGGAGCGGACCCAGCAGGGGCTGACTCGTATTGCCTCAGCTACATCCTGCCTGAGCTTGCTGTGCCAGCGCAGTACAAATACAGCCAATCAGGTCCTGAGGTCGCTGGCAGCTCTTTCGTGGAGAGGGATTAGCAACCCCTCCTATTGGGCGGTACAAGGCCTCCTGGTCTGAATTCATCAGTAACATGGCCGCCGAGATGTAAGAAGCAGGTTAATAGATACTCATCAGACATCTGCCACTGGGTTACCGTCCAATAATCTTCTCCCTGAATCTGCTGCCAGCAATTGATGACCACATTTTTCCCCTAAACCCTTCAAGCGCCCTCCCCTCTCCCCTGCTCTGTTACCCCTCGTCTCTCTGCTCCTTCCAACCTCTCTTGTGAGTACATCCTGCTTCATGCGCACAATTACGTTCCTAGACAGGCCTCTGGCTGGGTCATGAGTCAGACCCATACATATGTTGCAGCACACCAGTACATTACACGCTACTCCAATGATGCCAGCAGAATTTTTCAATTTGGAGGACCCAATCTGATGGGCCGTGGTGACAGTTTTGGTGTCAACTGTGCCACTGTAAAACGATCTCCTGCCAACATCATTAATAATGAATGTACTATAAAATGAGTAACCCATGTGAGTAACCCATGTTTAATGCGCCTCCACAAAATAAAGACCTTTGAACTTGTGTATATGTTAATATGAATAAATAAAGATTCAAAACAAACCAATAAACGCTAGGTATAACTGTTATCTTTAATTCATACTGTCACGAAGTGCGACCTGCACCAAAGTCAGGCAAACATACTACTATAATAACCTGTGTCGTTTTCTTTCAAGAATTTATTACCGTTCTTGAAGATTGTGTCACTTCCCATCCGGATAACAGCAGTATTGTTTTACCTTGAATGTTGCCTTGAGCCACAAATGATTTGTTTTTCTTCACGATATTGAACATGCACAGTTAGCACAGCACTTGAGGGCATATAATGGCCCTGCTAATGATTACAACCTCACAACTCGAGTGAAAATCATGTGGTTCCTCTCTTATTGACTGTTTTCACAACCAGGTTCAAAGGGCACGGAGAGAGTGAGTCTCCCTCTCTACCCGGTTATTTATGACTTTTCTTCCCCAAAGTTATTTTTCTTTCTGTGATTGCGGACTGGTGTGTTAAAGCCAACGTGTCAGGAGATTACTCAACTGGCCATCAAGCGCACATGGTCAATTTGCCATGATGAGAGGCGCTGGATCACACAACCCCTGAAATCCCTCTGTGGAATCTCTAGGGAGGGAACTCACCACACTAACACCACACACACATACACAAGCGTAAGTTTGTTCTTGGATGATGCCAATGTGGTAGTCATTGTAGCTGCCAAAGTCAAATGGAGGTTCAATTGTTTCCACATTTCTTAAGATAACATTATGAGAGGGAGAGCAATCCGAGGGCCCGGGCAATCAACCATCTTCTGCTTAGTGAGGTTCCTATATGGAAGGAGAAATAATGGGGTCATGGGATGAAAGGTGAGACATGTGAAAGAGCGGTTCCTGGGTTCAGCTGTAGGACAGTACCACTTGTTACCGACTTCAGCACATATGCACACTTCATTGCTGTCAAAAACGGCCTTGATGTCCTACGGCCACTCTTCGCAGCAATTAGCACAATTGGACCTAATAACATCGGGAATTACTCGGAAAAACAGGAAGGGAGTGGTCGGTAACAAAAAGTGGAGCATACCAAGCACATGTTGGAGCAGTTAGGTAAACATTAGTCTTCTATTTTAATTTATGGGTCAAGGAATGTGAATATGTAAAAATGAAGGGGTTGCCAGTTTTAAAATTTGTTTCTGAAGTCGTGTGACAGGGAAGTCACCAGGAGCAAAAACACTCCATAATAACTCCTCACGCTTTCTGTTTTTGACAATGGTGAGATGAATAGAGGTCGGTGCCCGTTTTGTGGTCTCAGAGGGATTTGGGGACAAGTAGATTGGGCAAATGGGCGTTTCTTCCGTTCACACTTGAGCTCTGCCCATCCATGCTGAACCTCCTGGACTCCATCTTTTCTCATGGCCATAGCAAGAGAGTAATAGGGTGGGGGCATCAGGACTGCAACTAATACTGCGGCGGGTTAAATTAGTTCATCTAGAGACGTCGATACCGCCGCTACTATTAATATAATCATCTGTTGTGCCAGTTTTTCACTTTAAACTGCTTCATGTCTGCGCGTTTAGTTCACAATTCTTAACAGAAATCCAGCAGGCCTTGAACGCACGTATCTAGACTGTTTAGTCATGATGGTTCTCCCTGTAATCCTTGAAGTTACAATCCCTAGTAAGCAGTCAAAAGTTCCCTGCACAGTAACACATTGCTGAAGATATTTTAAGGTCCAAATTTGAGGCTGTCACACATGATTTGATTACTATGGTTTTACTGCACAGTCCTGAATGTCAAAAGTCGCCTCCCTCTTTCTACAGACATGATCTATTTTAAATATTCACCATTGAAAGAGGTTACATTTTCCATGAAAACACTTTTCTTCCATCTTTTTTCTTCTTTTTAATCAGTTGCCTGCATTTTTCCTGGTGGGAACTACAGAGCAACTCACGATATGATCGTATCAGAATACGGGAACTGAAATAATTTATGTATTAAAAAAATATATATATAACAACACTTAATTGAATCTCAAAATTATTGTGTGCAATGGATTAAAAAATGTTTAAGATGCCTTCATAACATTAAATGTTGAAAGAATTAACCCATAACAGGTGCTCTTTAAATTTGGTCGACAAATAACGTTGAAAAAAATCTTTTTTAATTAAGCGATTAATCATGATGAATCAAAATTCTATGATGCGATTAATCTGATTTAAAATTGTAATCGTTTGATAGCTCTAATCAAAATACTATTATTTATTTATATTTTAGGTCCCAGTCACATAGTCTGCTCTGTATGAAATCTGGACAGTGGCAACATCAATATTTTATGTTGTATTCCATGTCTACTACTACAAGATAGAGAAGAGTAATGTAGAGAAATATGTGCAAGTGGAATTAATTGCTAATCGGTGTGAATGCAATTTCAGTCAAAAATATTTACTCCAATGTACAAAGGGTCATTCTGCAACGGACAAACAAGTTTAACATGAATGAATATGAATCCATCGACTTGTAGATGGTGTTTACTGTAAATGGGTGCGCCCCGTTCTGACTGACTGCGTCCGACATGATGAGGGTGCTTCCTTTCGTGTTTTGGAGTGTGTCGGACCGGCCCAGTGTGAATACAGGCTCTATCCCTGCGGGCGTCCCATGAGGTGATCCAGAATAGGCGATGGGCGTTTCTCCGTTCACACTCCAGCTCTGCCCAACCATGCCGAACCTCTTTGGCCTTCCTCTTTTCTAAAAGCATCATCCCCTCCACTATTCTTGCAGCAGAGTAATGGAGTGGATAACATTAGGGTCGCAGCGGCTAATGTCGGGCTAATGGGAATCAAACAGATGACCAGCCCACCTCCAAGTATTATGCCGGCGTGGATATGGAAGACACTTTTAAGACCAAAGGCAGTGCTGTCCAAGCACCAGTGGTTTTTACTGCTGCCTGAGCTGCTCAGAATAGGTCATAATAATTCTCTGCTCACTGCTAATCTTTCTATTACTGCAACTTGATGAATTTGATCTTTCAAATATGAAAAACTATGAACTTGCCGTTTTATGTGACACCATTTAGCAGACATACGTGAGATTAAAATGGAATTACTATGCTGAGTCTCGTTCTTTGTGTTTGATCTCATATTTGATCTACCTTGAGCGGCCTCACAGCTTGTCCATGTCTCCTACCTGGTCAGCTGGTATTGGAAGAGGCCATTATTCAAGATAGAGGTGTTATCCATGCTGGGCCGACCTGTATTGATCGCTTGTGAGCAGAGACTGAGTGGGGGAGAAGGACTATTTGCTTTAAAGTTCAATGCTTCTCCACGGCTGTTAGTGTTGCAGCCACAGGAGCAATCAATATCTGGACAGGGACCCGCGTCATGAGACACGCTTCCCATTTAGAAACATAATAATGCTGCGCTGATGCTGTTAGCCCACAGCCACAGCTTGTGTTTAGATTTTTTTTTTTTCCCTCCACTCCCTCCCTTGTGTCAAGTTCTTCTCGCGCACCTTACAAGCGGCTTTCTTATTTTCAACTGTAGGCTGGGTTTAGCGGGGTGGGCTGGAATCAGTGTGAATTGTAATTATAGATGATACACATGGCTGGAAGGGAGCGATAGAGGGGAAAACACAACAGAATAAAAGGCAAACAGTCATTTGCTGCGAAGGTACAGCAGGTGTCACAATGTAACCGATTATGTAAAGAGCACAGCGGTGGAGTTCACTATTGTGTGAGTGTGTCTTTTTTTTTTTTTTTCGCCCATAAAACAAAAAATATACTGTATAATGAAATGTGCTCCCTGCATTTCTTGGCAGCGGTTCAAATGCTGAAGGGGGCGAAAGAAAGGCTGCAATTGTTTCTAGTTCAAGGTGTGTAATATACAGAGCCGTACATACTTAATGGGGTATTGTCAGGGGGGTTGTGTGAGGTTATTAATGCCCTTGTCTGTCCCGGCTATTTGGTGCATTGTCGCTCCCAGAAGGGAAGATGAGGCCGCACTAACTACGACACATTCCTCAATGCAGCCTCTCACCCCGAGGCCCTGACGAGAGGTCACCCTCTTTAGTACTGGATACATTTTTTGCCGTGATGTACCAAATGATGTACTAAATACATGCCCCCTCTTCTATCCGCTCCCACTTTCTACTTACTCCTCCAACCCGATCCGTTGGTAAACATAAATGCATCATTGTGTTTCAAGCGTCACCCCCTTTTTAAACCCTCTCAGTGTCTCTGCTCATCCCTCTGTGTAATCCCTCTCCAACCATATGCATATGTATAGCTACTCAATGGCTGTGCATACATTTTCATCAGACCCCCCTTTTGCCCCCACCTCTGCCTCCCACCTCTGCGCCGATGAATCTATTTGAACGTTTTCACTGGCATTTGAATTCATTGCATTGATATTTTTTTTCTTTCACAAGCAGAGTTGGCGAGTCAGTTTGGAATCAAACATCTAAATATATGACTAAGAGGTTGCTCACATTGTACCCGCTGGATGAGAAATACATAAAAAAAAAATAATAATCTAGTGGGCCTTCCAGACAAGAGGGGAAAATTGGGTAAGTGATGCAGCCCAGTCGGATAGAGAAACAAGTTGAAAAGCTGCAGTACAGTTGTGCAGTCCTGAATGTAGGTTGCATTTCAGGTTGGATCCACAAGAGGGTGCTGCTCTACAGTCAATTCTAAAGCCAACTAAAGCCTTACATTAGTCTGATAATGGGAAGAAAACTCCCAAAAGCCACGCTATTAGATATGCACGGTTCAACAACCTTCACTCATAGCGTTCACAAAAAAAAAAAAAAAAAAAAAAAAAAAAAAGTTATGTACTTATGCTTAAGTTGCCACCCTGAAAAGTTAAATTGATTGTCCTTGCACTTTTTTAAGTGCTGCTATTGTGCTGGTGTGACAGTAATTACATGCTAAGCTGTCAGGGACATCAAGCAAAAATGACTTCCCTTGCATTGTCAATCCATCTTTTTTTTTCCTGAACAAAAATGTGTCTTCAAGATAAAAAGTTGAATGGAGAGGGGTCTTGACCGATACGAGGAAAAATGTGAAATAATTAATCGCCTTGAATGTCTATTAAGATGATAATTTCTGTCCAATTGGGGAAAGTTGGTGGCAGAGTCCAGGGTATAAAGCCCACCAAGGTTTCCCTGACAAAACTCTTATGTCATGCCGATTTTAGACCTCTTACCGTGACGTAGGAGGTTCTCCCTGAAATATTGCAATATCATGGCGGTAACCCTCATGAACATCTCCTCTTGAACCCCCATCTTCGAATAAATCCTGCAATCACAGTAAAATTCTGCTAGTTATTAACACTAATTATACCTAAACAGTGATACACTTGTTCCTTGTAAATGCCGGTGGGGTCCAAAAATTTTGTGATTTCAATTTGGAACCATTGTGGAAATGAGAAGGATTAGCGTGACCAGATATTCAAAGTTTAAAAAAAGGAGACACTATTTGTTTGCTGATAATCAAATACTGCATATAATAAATTCTCATCAGGAACTGTTTATAACAAATATAATCGCTAGTCAATCTGGTGACTAGTGGTTGTGTTATTACTTTAGCTAATGATGAATGCTTTATACCCCTGAAAAAAAATGTCAAACAAATGCTAAAATGTTTCACCGTACCACCTGCAATGTGCTCACGGTCTTTCCATGGATGTTTGGTATTTCAATTTGAGATATCCTACTGTCTGAGTGGCCATTGAACGCACCTCAAGTCAACTGTCGAAAGTTAGTACAGTTCTTGCTTTCTTTTGCTTTTCCATGCAGATAAAAATCGTTCAAATGCAAGTAGGGCTGGGCGATACAATATATACATACAATACAATATATACAATTTCTCTTTTATTATTTATTTTTTTCTCCAGTCATTCAGGACAATTCCGATTTTAATCGATTTTATTCTAATAAAACCAACAACATTCATTTAAAGATGTCATTTATTCAAAAATAATTCCTGTACAAAATGTTCAGGCAATAATGTTGTACACTGATTCTAAATTAGTTTTAACATAAACTTAATATTCATTAAAAAAAAAAAAATCACAACTCACAATAACATCTGGATGCAACAGAACATAAGAACAACAGCTTTTACTAATCCAGAAGACGAAATTTGATTTCACGATTTAGCAAATTTTCAAGAATTCGATTTTCAAAATGACGATTAATCAAATTCATTGGATTTATTGCCCAGCCCTAAATGCAAGCACTTTATCTTTTTAATTTGTTATTTTTATTTTTTTTAATTTTTTTATTTTCTCAAAACATTGTTTATAAAAATGCTTAAACACAAAGGAAGTACTTTTAGTGCTGGTATATGACGTAAAATTGAATATGAAATTAAATAGGAAGGAATCTAACAGTTAAATTCTTTTTTAATTGGTTTATTGTATGAATGGCTATGACAATTGTGTGATTGACATGCATATGGCCCAAACAAATAGCTTACTGACTGGTTGTAAATAAATAAATAAATACGGGACTCTGGGATGGGGCCTGCGTAAATGTGCGACAAAGTAATAAAGCCGGGGAAATCTGCCCGGACACAAGGATCAAATCCGTGATTGTCCCAACTCCTGGTTAAACGGGACGTCAGTTCACCCGACACCCATACTTGACTTGATATCAGGACTTGTTTAAATGCTTGTAATTACGACTCTCTGCATTGCATTCTCCGCTATTAGCAAGCCGTCTGCCTTCACCTCTGTTGTCGCCCTACAGTTGTGTGGTTGCCGTGGGATTTGCAGCCGTGGTGTCTGTTGTCATGGTTTTCAGAGCCCATGCCAGATGTCATAGTTAACTTTGAGGGAGGAAGAGAGAAAGCGAGCGCGAGAGAATCATGCTAGAGGCTATTTTGTTGTCAGTGATTTAGATGAAACACAGAGATGTTAGAATGTTAGACTTGCCCCACAAAGCTTCGCCGCTTTCCTGCCTCTTTTTATTTTGCGAGATAGTAAATTTACCTTGAGGGAAGGCAGCCTTTTGCTCTGAATACAAGAGCCACGCAGAGCACATTTGAAATGAACAATGAATTATCACAGGAGGACAGAAAACTGTATGAATTAGACTTTGATCTAATCCCAAATTAATAGAGAAAGTCAGAGTGAAACATTTTGTTTCGTCTTGTGTTTTTGTGGATGGAGATGCACAGTAATAGTCCTAATTATTAATTTAATTGAAGGCATGTCCTGCTGTGCAACACATCTGTTCCAACCGGAAACCCCAAAACGTGCCAAATCTATGAATGCATTGTAATCCTTTTTGATACTGTATGTATGTGGATAACTCAGCTATTGATTCCCATATAATGTAATGCATAAATGATTTCATAAATTATATTGTAAATAACAAATGTAGTACTTGCACATCTATGCCTGACAAATACATGTTCATAATATAAACACCCTGTAAATGACTTAATTTGAACCTTCTGCAATCACATATTGTAATGTGTTGAAAGGGATTGGATGACTCTCCACATATGATTTACATCATAATTAAATTGGCCTTTAAATTTGTAGTAGGTTCTCAACCGCTCACAGCATAACACTTTTTGATTTCCTGTAAATAATTGAGTGAACATTTAAAACAATTTACATTGATTTGAAAGTGTCGATCAAATTATTGCACTTATATTACCTAAACCAGTTAATTACCTGTGTGTTCATTTTCCCCTTCATATGTAGATTTTGCATAGTGAGATGAGACTAACACTTTTATTTTGAAAATAATTCATCACCTAAATTTTATTGGTTTAATTTATGGGAAGGCAATTTCCACCAGCAGCAATGCGGTAAACATCGTTAATCAAAATACATTATTATAATGAAGCGCTTTTTAAAGGAAATTAAAGCGCTTCCATCCTTTCTTTGCACATCTGTGAAGCTACATTTTAATTTGGAACAATAGATACGCTTAACCTTAAGGGAGGGCATTTTTACATTGAAGTACTTATTCTTTATTCCTATTTATGGAGATGACAGACAATTAACAGTTGGTGTTATATAGTAGTAGAGTGTGACGTGAAATTGGTCTCGTGTCTTTTGTACGCTCTTCTGTCCACTAATTTTAATGGCGGCGTTAAACCCTCCTCATTCACTTGTATGACAGCCTCACCCTCACTGCCCTGCTTTCCAAATGAGGGATCACCCAACGCCACGTTCCTGAGAGCAATTTCTTAATGAAGGCCAACGTGTTAGATGACACATTCGCTTCAACGTAAGCGATCTCATTTCGGAGCATTACATTTGAATTTATTGGGGGTACTCAGAGGGGACATTGAGGCCGTGACCAGGCCGCACATGACTGACTTATAATAGACAGCAACAGACATTGACCTCAGCCTGCAAAGATGGCTGAATGCTTAGAAATTGTTTACATGGTGATGTGTATGCGCCAGACATGTTTGCACATGTTTAGTTGATTGAAATTTGTAGCGGCGGTTGATTACGCCTGTTCCAATTCCTCCTTTCATTCTCAGCACTCGTTCTGTTGTAATGTTTGAGTGATTATTACATTCTCGTAAATAGACAACACTGCATCACAGTCGTATGGAACCAGCTTCAGCTTTAATGCCACCTTTTCAATCACATTTTATACATCAGTGATGCTGGATTTTTTATTTTTATTTTTTTTTTTAATTTGCATCAGGAAGCAGCATTGATATGTATAAAAAGCAAATTGGGGACTCGAGCTTTCTTTGTACACCGTAATCCAAAAAGCTTTGCAAAAGTGATCTACTTGCTTGCATGGCTCATGCTTAAATTGCGTTTTGAATGTTCTTGCATCAACTAAAGCCAGATTTGAGGAAACTATTCACAAGAGTCCTACAGTATCTCTCAACATTTGCATAGTAAGACATAGTAACAGACTCCCAACTGATCCACTAGACGAGTAATATATACAATCCATCTCTCATGCCCACGTGCATTTGTAAACACAGTACCTGGTTAAGAGGGATGTTGACAGAAAATCAAAAGCAATGTAGCCATCGTGTGCTATAATGAGACTTAGCTCCACTTTACAAGCCCTCTTACAAAGATCTACGATTTGAGAACAATCAATCGCTTCATGAGAGCTCGTTATGTTCTCTATCATAAGAAAAATGCTTTTTCTTTGTTTCTGCACCAAGCTGATTACGCTTCAGCCGTATATGTAAGCATTCCTGGCGTGTGTTTACGCGGCACAAAGACCTGTAGCAATGTTGTTATTTATGAGACTCCCACCTTTTCCCTTTTCTTTTTCTTTGTTCAATGACATACACGCAATCGCGGCGAAGAACGCACAATGTGGCGAAGAAGTGTTAGGCAGCAGACATACTTTGCTTGTTAGTAAATTGTTACAAAGGAATTCGAAAATATATTCCGGAAGGTTGATGTGGTATGTTGTTGTTTTATTGCTAGTGACAAGTTAATTGAAATACATTTTGTTAGGGATGTTCAATACCATTTTTTTTTTTTTTACCAATACCATTCCAGTACTATACTTGTAATTACCAATAGCAATAGCACTTTTGATGAATGCAATTTCCCCCCCCCCAAAACAATGACAGATCATTTTAAAGAAAGACCTACATATCCAAATATAGAATTTTCATTAAAATTATATCAAATAAATGGAAATTTTCTATTCATCTATATTCTAATTTCTAGTTCGTAATCAACAGAATGTCGTGTTTAGACTGATGGGAACACACACAGCATATTAAAGAACATCTTTGTGTTGGCTTCCCCTTTAATAATCATCTCTGTTCTGTGTCTAAGAAATCGACAATTTGAATGTGATTTTCATCTCTCTGCAAGGCTTATGCCCATGGCACAGCCTCTATTAGGCCCCATTTTGTTTCTTTTGCGCAAATGACCGTTTAACCGTCTTTTCCAAACCCTGACGCCTCGCCTGTTATTACTGCCATTGTTTCCCCCTTCGTTGTATACATGCGCGAGGCTGGGCCCTTTAATATGCGAAGAGCTTTTCCTCGGCTTTCCTACGGGCACGCTGGTCTATGTTTATTCCTCAGTCAGAATGCCTCCTTTCCACAAGTTTGACATGCCTTTTTGTTGCCATGGTAAGCCCTCCCTTAAAATATATATTTTTGCTTTTGGCCTGGATGTCTTTTTATCTCAGTGGTTTAGAGTCTGTTGCCCCCAGGGCCAGATTTAAATGTGTGTGGGTCTTCAAGGATTTTTCCGCAGAAAAGCCGTTTGGATCGCAGCCTCGTCGCCATACAAGTGCGACCGAATTGTGTCATTTCAGGTTTTTGAGCTATCGTTGGAACCAAAGGAAAGTCCAAAAGAGAAGCAAAAAACACAAGACAAAAGCTGATGAAAATGGACCCGATTGGATTATGTCAGACTTGGCATGTGTCTCAGTATGAGGGAAGTCGTCGTCGTGTCTTATCACACGCTGCCTTGCAGCTAAATGAAGAAAGAAGGCATAGCGCAGCTAGCCTCCTGGAAACACAACAGCCACATCATAGCTGTAAATAACTGGCACGGCTCGAGTTTTGGTCACAACAGGAAGTGACACCTATGATGGCATTGCGATTGAACTTTCAAGCCGACTATTTTTCTTTTAGGTTGCTATATAAACTAGGTCACGTTAGACATAAAATCACATGAAATGTTATCTTTGGAATTTTAATTCCGTCAAGAGAGAAAGTATAGTTGCCATACATGTCAAATTGTGATTGTTGTGGTGACCAGAAATAAAGCTAATGTTGGCTACATTTAAGTCAGCTAAACCCACTGCATCACCAATACCACTTTGTTGCTTGAAATCCATCCATGCGTCATCCGTCCTTCCATCCAACCAAAAAATCAGCCATACATCGTCTGTCCATCCATCAGCCATGCATCTGTCTGTCTATCTGTACATCCATCAAATCATGCATGCATCGTCCGTCCATCCATCCATCCATCCATCCATCCATCCATCCAACCAACCATCCAATCATCCATACATCGTCTGTCCGTCCATCATCCATCCATCTGTCTGTCCATCTGTACATCCATCAAATCATCCATCCATCATCCATCTGTCCGTCCGTCCGTCCGTCCATCCATCCAACCATCCATACATCGTCTGTCCGTCCATCATCCATCCATCTGTCCATCCATCAAATCATGCATGCATCGTCCGTCCATCCATCCATCCATCCGTCCATCCATCCATCCATCCATCCATCCATCCATCCATCCATCCATCCATCCATCCATCCATCCATCCATCCATCCATCCAATCATCCAATCATCCATACATCGTCTGTCCGTCCATCATCCATCCATCTGTCTGTCTGTCTGTCTGCCCATCCGTCCATCCGTCCATCCATCCATCCATCCATCCATCCATCCATCCATCCATCTTCTACTGTACTGTATATCCTGTTCAGGGTCACTGGTTGGCTTTTAATGAAAAATTGTGATTGGGGCATTGCTAGAATTCAAGCCTGCACCAGCTATATTCAAATCACCTAGTGAACTGCTATACTCCCAGTGCCACATCGTTGCTAAAATTCAAAAACATCATTAGTAAACACATTAGACAGGATCAGATTACTTTTAAATTCAATTTAAGAACAACACATTTTGCGTATCATTACTGTTTCATTTCAAATGCACTCTCAGTTAGTGGTCCTCAATCTAATTGGTCATAATTCAAGAGTGGCTTATTTACAGAATTCATCAGGTATTAACGCTGATTAGGCACTTAACGTCACTTAATTCCATCACACCTCCTGAGCACACTGTTACCACATTTCCAGTAAATGCAATCTCCATGAGGTGCTTCTAGTGTCACTGAGAAGCTCTTTAAGTGGACTGTGACATTTCCCAAAGTCCTCGTTTAGCATTTCTTTCTGTGTGTGCTGCGGGTGTGAACTGATACGCGGTGTCAGTCAGTGTCAGGGGCAGAATGGCACAAGACAGATAGCTGAGGTATACATAAGCAAGGAAGCGTTAAGGATTAGCCTACAGGATGTTAAGAGACACACTGGAGAGAAAGTACGAGATTGGCCAAGAAACTTGGCCAATGAACAGGTAAAAACACGACTTTGTGTTTTTCACATTTTGAAAAGTTTCTGTGTGCGTGACAATGTTGTTTTAAGTGATGGCTGTTGACAGACTGCAGAAGTTACTGAACAGTTTACTCCGCATGCCAAACCTTCTTATCCACAAGCACGTTTTCAATACTCTACTAGGTGAGTTTGGGTTTAGAATTTAAATGCGCATCAGACTAGAGAAAACCAGCTAATTAACTTAAGCATTCAAGCAACGTGGCCTGAAATGGACAATTCTGTGCACTTGCGCTTAAAATCTGTAAACATATTTTTCTTTTTTTTATGAAAAGTAATCAATTTACATTTTGAATAAGTTTTACATCCGTGACATTATGACACTGGTCACCAGATTTTGAATTGCAACAAAAAAAAAAAAATAAGTGTCTGATACTTGGGCACTCATGAAAACGTTAAATGAATTTGATGTTCTTACACACATCCTCCGTTTAAAAAAAAAAAAAAAAAGTTTTTATTGTAGACAGGAACAGTAGCACTTTTCAAATTCTGACTTCATGTTGGATCTCTGTTTCTAAAGCCATGTCCTTGTCAAATACACAAGCAGGCAAGACAAAATCATTTTGATTTTGTTCCAAAAAAAAAAAAAACATGGTCGTGTAAACAACCTTGAGAGTGTAAAACAGCAATACCGTTTTTGGGGGGCGTTTTTTTCAATTTAGCTCAGCACTTCCATACACTACACAAAGCACCTTCCCCGACACTTGTTTAGGATCTGTTTAGGAATCTGGATTTGGTCCTTTACAACACTGTTGCTGACCATTGCTCCTCTGAGATATATTAAATCGGCATTTGGATGTTGCTTGTGCATGTCACCAAAAAAGGACCTACCTTTTACAAGCATGTATTTTTTTGTTTAATTATTGTAAAATAAATTGTGGTTTTTGCTGCAGATCCTAAGCAGATCAACCTTTGATTCTGGTTATATATTCAAAGTGAAAAGTGAGAGTTCTGCAGTGAAGCTCTTTGAATGAACTTGAGAAATGTATTGTTGTAATATTGGACCTTTGGCTCTTTTGGGTTCTTCCTTGTCAGAAGATACAGACCTGTATATCCATCATATCCAGTCAACCAACTGTAGCACCATTACAAATGCAATCACCCCTGTGATCTGATGTTCACAGCTTTGAACACAAATAAATAGAAATGTCAAAGATATTGCTGAAAAAGAGAGTGTGAATAAGTCATCCAGGAAAGGGTCATCATATGCAGTCTGCCAGCTGGCCTTGATGGCTTGAGGTGATTAAAGTAAGCTCCGTGCTGCTAAATTGTTATGATGTAATATGCACTGTACATCAAGTCTTCATCTGCATGTGCACAGGTCATGGCCATGGCATCATTGAATTCACACTGTGCATCTGCGTATGAATAGAGCAGGGACAGACTGAAGCGGAATGGCCCATTTTTTTTTTCCTAAAAATGCTTAAAAACATAGTACAGTGTAAGGTTGTTATTTGCTAAGCAACATCCTAGTCAAAGTCTTGGAACTTAGAAGGCATTGAGGCGAGGAGATGGTGTACGTTTTAGTAGTCAAAACTCAAGAACAGTCCAGATCAAGGACGAAACACACCTTTTAAATCTACCAAAATGTTACAGTTCATCAACTTTGATTGGTTGTCTACGAAACTCAAAGGGAAGTCTTCATAATTTAGAAGCTGTTGGCCAGGCTACATCTAAATGTTTAAAAGTCAAGTGAAGGAAAGCGGCAGTTAGACCTGAAGTTATGTCCTCCAAGGGAACTTTACAAAGGTCCTCTAGTAGATTTACAGCCACTTACCTTGGAGCCTGAGTCGATATTCATAAACATGGCTTCAAACAAAGCCCCTCATATACTCGCCGTGCTTATAAATAAATACAGATATGCCTCTTTTACAGACAGCCACAATCTAAAGTATTACTGCCAGCATAATTTTACCACATACATTAATATTTTACAGCACGTTGTATTTTACCGCATTGGGGCTTAAACGTTCATGGCCGTCCCGATGATTTTATCCCTTGGAAGTTATTAGACAAAATGAACGGCTTGCTTTTGCACTCAAGCATTTCAGAGATAACATTTTGACAAAATGAATAGTAAACTGCCTTGATTTACTTATTTGCTTCTTGAGACCTTCGGAAAACATTGCAGACAATGACGCATTTGATGCTAGCATAACTTTTTTTTTTTTGATATATATATATATATATATATATATATATATATATCTACAGTATGTCATGCAATCCTTTTTGATCATATGTTCTGTTAATGGATGCATTCGTCTGTTTGGAATGGGATTTTCCTATAAACACTGCAGTAATTCAAAATGTTTCCCTTTTTCCATCTCAACAAGTGACACCTAACCTATACGGTGTATGCCTCATTATGTTGGGAATAAACAGTAACATCTGCATGTGTGTAGTGTTTAGTGCATATGGCTGTGTAGTGATTTAAGTGCTTCAAGTGTCAAAACAAGCCTAATGAGCTAGCACAATAATTATCAGCCATTTTGCTCTCACTTAAAGTAATTGAGGCTTTATATTGCCATTAATACCACTGCCTACAGTCCATTTTTTTTTACAGTTGCGAAATTGTTTGGCCAGCAGAGATCGTTTTGATAATTTAGAATTTTTCATTCGTACATGTCAATGTTTTAATATCTAGCTATCAACCAAACTTATGAGCCACTACAGATGGGGACCATTGATTACATGGGAAAATCTAAATGAATCCTTTCTGAAAGCGTTAATGGCATAAATAAATACGTATTGTTTTAGAAAATTATTTTAAATTCATACAATAAACAAAAAATAATAATGTGAGTAATCTCACTCTTAAATATTGTTTGCTACTACTACAAGAAAAAAAAAAATCACACCTTTCCATTTAAGTTCGCTCAGCACTTTGAATAAGTTGTCTATCATGTTTCTTTCTCCTCTTTTCTCACTTTGGTATGTGTATTTGGGGGGCTTTGTAAAATTCCCGTCTTATCCAGGTGAGTAGGAGTTGATCCCCAGGCCCTTTGCTCTTTTCAGGAATCTCTAAGGCTATTGGATTCTCCTGGGGTCTCGTTTCACACACCAAATTGATGTCTCCGAGTGGAAATGACACTTTCAGCAGGATTTGCCATTCTAAACCACCTCAAGCTCATGTGATCTCACCCGTTCATTCTCAGAGGGATTGCCTTAAAATGCTCTGTATCTTCAAAAGCCAATGAACGAAAGATTGCTCCAGTGGAAAACCTGATACATATCCAACAAGGGAAAGAAAAGATATATTCAAAATTATCGGTAATGCAGGACTACATTTTTGTGCTCCGATCAAAGACCAACACTGCCATGAATAATTAGGAGTGTCTTGAGTAAAGTAATGAGGAATGTAATTCATGAAGAACGTGTACACAGTTTACTTTTTTTATTTATTTATTTTTTTTTCCCAAAAACCCTTTTTAAATGAGAATGCAGTGTTGTTTTGTTGAAGAAAAAAAAAATACAATTTTAAAAAGAAGTCATCGGGTCAACCGTTACACCAAAGTTGTGCTTGTGTGTTCTGTTTGACAAAACAAACAAACAAAAACAAAAAACATCACTAGGAAAACAGACCACAGTGAAGCATGACAGCAAAGAAAGAAAAAAAAGTGGACAAAAAAAAGTGGACATTTCGGTTCAAATCAGCAAAGAGATGGCTTAGCAAGAAGGAAATGTACAATTTGTAAGCCCAGACCGACTAAATCCAGTTGAATATCTCTTCCCATGTACTCATAATTTCATATGAATCGCTGGATTAAATAGTGACGCTTGTGGTATAAACATATGTGAGTACCTCGCCTTTCATTATATCCACATTTTGGTCTATTTATGTTGCCAATCAGTGTGTTTCTTGGCTGACACAAGGGCTGAATGATTTTAGGAAAAGACAGATATTGCAATTCAGTTCACAATTTGCTTCAAACCAAGCTTTAATGCAATATTCACTATGTGCAATCACAATTATAAACATGGCAGAAAACTACACGTAACAGCAAAACCTGAAAAGTTATCACTGTAATGCACAAACACTTAAGAGGCTGTGTGAGCGAGGCAATTCTTGTCAAGGTTTTTAAAATGGCTCATTAAAGCAAGACCTAATGTTTGCCATCACATGTATAAATATGGAATTATGTGTAATTGTGTATGTACAAATATATTTTTTAACCTGTTTTAAATTGTGTACGAATGTACATACTTCGTAAATGTGTACATAAATGTAAACTTATTTGTGAAAGTTTGTGTGATAGTCTGGTCCAAGTTGGGTATTGGCCCTGCTACCAATATATGGACTAGTACCAGGACAAGTTTATGGGTATAGTCCTTAATCACAAAAGATGATCCATGAAAAAAAAAATACATACCCATCTTAGGTTTGCAAAGCTCTGATTTGTCATTCAGCACTCCGCAGAAAAATAGGAGCGCTGTGACCATGTTGCCGTCTGGAGGACTAGCCATGATATAATCTGACAGTGAAGTAGGAGGAGGAGGAGGGAAAAGGTGTGACCGAGAATCCCTCCCGTGACTTATTTTCAACCCCAAGTCTTTTTGGACCTGCACATTTCTCTGAGGGGGCTCTACACACTGGCATAATGGATAAGGGTGAGGGTGTGAAAAGAGCACCTTAAGGCTCCACATTCAACTCCCCCAATCTCTCCTACACACACTCTTGAGCTGTGAAGACCCTCTTTCTTTGCCCCACTAACATGGGAGCCTTGTAATAGGCTCTAATTTATAGGGAGGTGTTGGGGTCTTTCTGTATGGGCTGAAGGGATGAGAGAAGGAGAGCGAGAGAGTGGTAGAGCGGGGGAGGAGGAGAGGCTGCGGAGCGGTCCAGGGCCCGCTCGTAATGAGTCATTAATTTCTAAGCCGTTTTGTGGCAGTTGGCTCATTACTGGCCTGCAGAGGAGCCGGAACAAAGCTCCGGGTAGGTAGGAGGTGAGCTTAAATAGTTGGGCCTCAACACTTCCCAACAAAAGGAGGACGAGAGCTCTGAATGGCACTTGGAACAGATGCAGTAAAAAGTGGCAGATGCAAATTGCTGGAGACTGAGTCTTCCTTCAAGCACTTTTCTCTCTTTATTTTGTCAGAATGCACCCTGAGAGTCTAATTAGTTAGTGAGGTGTTTCTCCTCTGATAGGGCCTCGTTATTGTCACAAAGAAGATGCGTTGGAACACACATATGTCCGCATTCCCCGGTGGACCCCGATCACTGCCACACTTTAATTAATTTGACTATTTTCATTACCCTATAGAAAATGAAGGCTGCTAAATATTTGAATACTCACAAACGTTGTCGTATATATTATCAAATATGATGAGACCATAAGAAGACGACACCCTCAGGTAATTAATTATGTTTTTAATAATGTGTTCTCCCCACAGGAACAAGGATTATGGACAAATTGGCAGCGCTTCTGCTGATAATGTGATCATCCTTTGTGGAGGTTTTGGACCACGGGACTCAGGTCAGCTGTGGGGCCAACCACAGTCTTGCAAGACAGGTACAGTTATGGAGTGTGCAGTGTATTGCTTAAAAGAGTGAGCGAATTCAGAAGCTATCCAGAATGTCAGCATTTTGAACTGTCCCTGTTCTTATGTAGTGCTTATAAGAGTAGCCTATATATATTATGTGCTTCTTACTTATAATTGAATAGTTTAAATGTGAAATAAGACAATAAGATTTTTTTGGAGTGAAATTATTATTATTTTTTAAAATATATTATTGAAAAAAACTTTTAAGGAGATATTTAATTGTAAAACCAGACTTCAAGAAACGAATTCATTTTTAAAAGTGCAAAATTTTAACATAACTATACAATCACACTGAAATAGTCTATAAGGTTGAGAGCATAGACCTACAATCGCACGAACCAACCCAAAATGAATTGAACCCTAATTGTAACCTTTCAAGAAGAGAAAAATTCACCACCCACCACAAATTAAAAATAAAAACAACACAATGACAGATAATTTTAAAGGAAGACCTAGATATCCCAATATATCCTGACAATTGCATGAAATTACTTGCAATTTTCTGTTCTTCTAATTGGTAATTCCTAGTTTCTGATTGTAAAAGGTCGGCCAATATTGGTCGCAACTAGCATTGTAAGTATTGTAAGTATTTATTGTCCCTGCTGACTTTTAACAAATAGTTTGCTTGACTCTTTTGCGTTCTAGTATAGTATGGGGGCGGGAATTCATAAGCTTCAGCTTCTTCCCGCCAGCCCTTTTTTCTTTTCGGTTATTATATGTTGTAATTGTATGATGAAATGTTTGTTAGTCACAATGCTGTCCGAAAGGAAAAATGAACAAATAAAACAAACTACGGAGATTGATATAAGGCCGGGTATCGGCCCGTACCTGCCCATCCCTATAAATACAAATTAAGTATCCATTTATCATGAACATATACAAGAAAAGCTCCCTTCAACATTGGCATTTGGCATAAAGAGGTTTAGTGGTAGAAATTTTTTTAAAATTCGTAATTTAATGTGTTGTTTTTTTGGTTTTTGAATTTAAGATATTCACCATCGAGCCATGCTGTGATGGGCAGTCCACTAATACTTGTAGCTGGCCTCAGTTAAAGTTTACCAATGAACTGAGCTGGATATGCAATAAAAAATGGATGGATGGATGGATGGATACTTTTGTGCGATTTACCATTGAAACTGTGTAATATTTATGGAACACATAATTCATTCCACCAGATTCATGTAAAAGAAAAGTTACTTTATTTACATGGTTGTAAACAAAGCAATGCAAATATACTTCAACTATCAGGTACAGTCCTGACATTATTTTCTTACAATCGTCGCATCTTTAATGTTTCACTCTGCACCAAAGTTGGCCTATCTCACTCCATTTACTGCGTGTGTCAGAGGCCCCCAGCCCTCAATCGACACATCACATGCGAGAGTCAAGGAAGAAGGGTGAGAAAGTGAGAGAATATGGCCCTGGCTCCTGATCCATAACAGTCATTGCCTGTTACATACATTTCAGAATTCATTCAGGCTATGAAGATAATCGAGGTAGTCGACAGTTTCCCCTGCAGCCCAATGGATTTATGATAGCACTGTCAAGAAAATGAGGCGAAATGACACAGTAGCTGACTTTAGCTGCAAATAATGTGATAGGCTGTACAGTGGTGCAGCAGCAGCTGCTGTCATTGCAGGTAATAGGCTATAAAGAAGCCTGATAGCAATACCTGTCATTTCTTAATGGCTGACTTCACTGAAGAGCTTTTGTGGCCTTTAACATGAAGATAATAGAAGATACAACAAATTTTACAGCTTTTGAGTTGCATCCATAATTTATCACCGGAGGCCTCGTGCAGGAGCAACATAACAAGGACAACATGCTCCTAGAGGTGTGCTGGAGGGAGCGTTCGAGATGAGCTACAGACGGTTACAGCGCGCCTGCTTTGTTCACAAAGAAAGCTTGTCCTTTCCTTCCAGAATATTCATTTTAACTCTTCTACTGCCGCACGTTATCAAAAAAACAAAAAAACAAAACTTTAATATGACATAGGTTTTGATCATTCACGTCATCCTTGAAAATGTTCTATTTCGTCAGATTTCGGCATGTTTCATTGTAATTTCATAAGATACACTGCTGCCATCTGCTGGCCATAGTGAGTGAGTGTTTTTGATTCCACAACCCATTGACCAGGCAGCGCCGCACTTAGATGTTGCACTGCCCATTGCTAAAAAAAAAAAAAAAGAAGAAAAAAAAAGAAAAAGAAAAAAAATGTAGTTGACGTCATTTAACGTTTATGGCGGCATACATTGTGATTTTACTAATCGTTATTAAACGTTTTTGGTAGTCAAAGAGTTAATATACACTCTCCGGCCACTTCATTAGGTACTCCTGCAAATTCTAAAGAGATATAACTTGGGTACTGCAGTCCATTGCATGCCCAAGCAGAAAAAAAAACAAAAAACAAAAAACAAAAAAACAAAAAAACCTTCCCAGTGTTTGGAAATGGTTCAAGGATGCTAGCGTAGTCTGCTAACAGGTCAGTGTGTGGCTCAGCTTAGTTCATTTGAATGCTTTAACTTCTCCCCGGTGCAAACTAAAATCAGCAGTACCTTTGCTCCATATGCAGACTGCAACATATATGCTGACATGTTGCATAAAGTATGCATAAATCCTTGTACAGATGTGCGCTTTTATCCGCGGCGTCCATCTATTCACATTATTCATTAAGAGCACTCCCAGGGGCGAGAGAGGCTATATAAACACAGAGGCTGAGGACACCTCTGCTCTTTCACCTCACTGCAGAGGACTTCAAAGTCACCTCTCCTTACATAGCAGATGAACGCTCACCATCTGCATGGCTGATATATGGGCCCCTGCTGCCGCCACCTAACTGGAATGGTGCGAATGAGGAGCCATCACAGAGTCTGAGCTTGGTCATTTGTTAGTTTCAGCTCTAGCGTCGTGACTTGAAGAGGAGGACATGAATCCTTTTTAATACAACACTTTGTAGAATTGTTTTACAGTGTTGTTTATGTTGTCTGTTCTTAACCCTACTAAAAGCATCATACAGTTTAAGGGTAGCACTTAAAGTGGATAATTTCAACAGATATAAGGGTAAAAGCACCTATTGAGCGTCTTAATTAATTATTAAGAATTATTAAACATTTTTGAGCACATGTTAGTGGGTGGTTCTCAGGAAGTATGGTCCAGGAGTATGGTGTGAGAGTTGTAAGAAATGAACTTGGTCAAAATCAGGTAAAAATGATACATGCCAAGCCTCGAAAATTGCAGTTTTTGCATCGAAATGTGGATTTTGTGATCCATATGGATGCATTGAAAAGCATTACACATTACAGACAGTGTGGGACTCAAACGGTATTGTGTTGCATTGACATTTTACAGTTTATTGGTTGCAACGGTTTTTGAAACTGAGGCATTTTAAGGGTATGAAGGGAACCATTATTAGATGGGTGTGTTGGAACTTGGCATGTCATGAAGCGGAAGTGGTCGCAATTGCTATTTTTCATACACAAACAACAGCACAAATCTCAGTAAGCTTTTTTATTTTATCTCTTCAGTATGTTTGCAATATTGTAAACGGTGAAATCTGGTGATTAATCGCAAAGGAAAAAAAAATATTGACTCTCCAAATGGGTCAGCATTTGAACATTCCGCTGGATTATACCAAGTGTCCAGAAAGACACTCAAACAAGTGTGCCGGGTTATATTACATTTGCTCCTCAAATCCTGTCATACGACCAGCTCCATCCAGTCATGAGGGATGGGAAATATCCATCTCCAATAAGGACTTAATGAATAGCCTGATGAGTGTCGGGCAGAGCTGAATTACCGGTTAGATTTGAAGAGCACGGTTGTGCGTTCATGTATGTGCATGATGGCTAGTTAGAGGGTCATTCGAGCACATGTAGGAATTCATTCCAACTGCGTTTGAAAGACAAAAAAAGGAATTATTGAATTCTGTCACAAGGCCTCACGGAATCACCTTTCTTATCATGCTGGTATGAATTTCATTTATAGAGGTCAAACTGAGCGCACGGGACAGAACAAAATAGGTAAGTGATAAAAGGACAGATTTAAAAATTGGTTTAAAAAAAAAGGAGCGAAGAGAAATGAATAGGAGAAAAGTGAACATGCGCGTGAGTGCTGTGAGAGACAGCTTGCCTGGGCCGGAGCATATTGAGGGCAGCAGGTGGAAGAGTGGCACAGTTAATTAAAACGCCTGTCTTAATGTCTCAGCCCGTCACTCCAGGGAGGGCGGGAGAGAGGGAGGGAGGGAAGGAGACACTTGCCAGGCTGGAGCTGGGATGCACCCAGCCAGCCATCTCGACTGCAAGCAACCAGCCAGCCGCCTGCCAGCCCACTAGGCCACATGTCAGACAAGCCCTGACACTATGCCCTTCACCCTCCCTGCAAAACATTCACAGTCTCACACCCAGCCTGCTTGCTCTTATGCACGCATTCATTCGCACTCCCACAACCAGCTCTAATCTACTGTGCTAAAGTCCTCAGACATCATTAAAATAGTTGTTTTAGCAATGATACGCTACATTTATATTGTGGTATCCCACTGGTGAAACTCAGGGGAGGCATTGGAATCTTCAGCCATGCCCAGAAAGAAAAAGATCTCCATTCACAAACATGGATTAAGAAAACAATCAAATTTAAAGCCGTGGCAAAATGAAAGCAAAGGTCATAATTCCAAAATGTTTGGTGCAAACACATCACTACAAAAAAACAAACAAACAAAAAAAAAACATTACTACAGTGAAGCATGGCAGGGTGGCATCATGCTTTGGGGCTGTTTTTCTTCAGCTGGAACTGAATTGGTGGAATGAATTATGAGCACTTCCAAATATCAGTTAGTGTTAGGACAAAAATTTCTGGCTTCTGCTAAAACAAAACAAAATAAATATGCCAAATGGAGTTGCACAGGTCATAGGTCACAACAATGGTGGTAATTGTTTGAAATGATTTATCATGGCCTGGTATTTCATGTCACATTAACCTGTCATTTGAAGTCTGTACCGTTTTTATATATCCATTTTACGTCTCACACACCACTGTCAGTGCTTGAGATTAAATTCACACATAACACATGAGATAATGTTTCATATTTCAAATGGCATAGACCAAAATGCTATGTTTGGCCCAGACGGAGTTTTTGGAAAGTTATTCAGCTACAATTTTTACTTATCATGTGTAATAGATTTTAATTGAACCAAAAGCATTCTATAGTCAAGTGCAGTGCCTGTGTTCAACATCGCTTTACGCTCCACTTTCAACTTAGTGATCCTGACGGGCACGTTAAGTTGCAGAAACGTGATTCTCAGTCGAGTCTTAGTGTCTTACTAAAATAAAATGACCATGATAAAGCAGATATACAAGAAGTCATATTTTTGTAAGAAAAAAAGTTGTAGTACCGCAACAATACAGACACAAAAAATATTACAACTTTGTATTGTAACTTCTGTCTAATACTCTAACAATAATACTAATAAATACTTGCATGGAATCCTAATGTCAGTTCCAACGTGCTACTATTAACTTAGTATTTACTGTTATTAAGCTCAAAGTGTTTTGTGGCTTTTGCACAGCACTGTATCTCAGCCCACCTTAAAGGAAAACGTACAAAACACGTCTGATGTAAGGTTTTGCTCAGCATAGTCTCTATCACGCCTCGAGTCATCCAGCTTTGCACTGTAATCTGTCGCTTTTAATAATTCAAAGCAAGCGCAGCCTTGTGCACCATGTGCTGAATGGCGAGGGCAATGGAGGTGTTGTGATATTTCTATTCGAGCCTGTCTGGAGCAGTGAGCCAATCAAAGATCTGATAAGCAGTCATTTCAGTGTCATAGCACCACTGACTGTCATCGTTGCTTTATGTGGAACTTGACAAATCAATTTGAGTCTGGATGCTAGCTACAAAGTGGTGATACACATAGGGAATTCACCTCTTTGTTGTCACTCGCAGGTTTCACCAAATTGTGCTGTTGTGCAAAGCCAGAGATGAATGTGCACTTAGTAGCATACTGTCAGATTTTTTATTTTTATTTTTTATTTTTTTTAAGTAATATGCATGGCTGTATGTTCAGTTTATGGAGCGCTAAGTGCATACAGTACTCCCGCGGGTGTTACAATAGATTCTTGACAGTGCCTCAGTATTAACTCATTCAGTGCCATTGACGGCTATACACGTCAAAGTAGAGCTGTGCAATTAATTGAAATTCAATTATAATTTCAATTATTCCACTCCACAATTCAAAAATCAGCATAATCGCAAAGTAAAAAGATGATTGAGATTTTTAAATTCATAAATTTGCACCTTTTTTTAATTTTCAAATAACTAATTTGATCAATTTTGTTACATCCAAAAGGAACTTGCATAAATAGTGTTTCAAATAATTGTATTTGTCTTAATATTTTTTTGTTTTTTATGTTTAAAAATTTTCTTGTTTCGTACCAAAAAAAAAAATATATATATATATATTGCCCAACTGCAACAGTGCATATGCTGCACTCCAACTTTCACGTTTTTGGCAACATAAATAAATATATATTATTATAAATTCAGTTTGGTCCAAAACTTAATTATAGTGTTTCTATTTTTTATTTATTTTTTTAAATTTGATCCTAATATTTTTAAACGCTTAAACATGTTCTTGTTTTGTGCCAAAACATAAATAACCGTTTGAATAATTGTGATTTCAACTGTTGCCAAAATAATCCTGATTATTTTTTTTCCCATAATCGAGCAGCCCTACGTCAAAGATCCATTTTTTACTGGGCTGGCAGTGAATAAGTTAATGTTGTGTTTTCAGTGATTAGACAAGCTATCTATCTATCTATCTATCTATCTATCTATCTATCTATCTATCTATCTATCTATCTATCTATCTATCTATCTATCTATCTATCTATCTATCTATCTAGTGTATTCAATAAAATTTAATATATTAGTATTTTCGAGTAGGGTATGGTCATGTGTCCATGACATAAAATAAAAACAGGGAGAAAATAACTCTGATTTGATATGGAGAACTTTTTTTTTTTTTTTTTTTTAATGTTTGTAACAGGGTCCACTCGAGTTGTACTGTGGATTTGTCTCATGTCTCGTCATGCGTTGCTGTATCATTGCGGCTTGCTTTGTCAATATCCACCCTGGCGCCGCACTGAACCAGAATCGGTGATTGTCAGACCGAGCGACAGGTCCGAGATGGCCGATAACTCAAAGAAATTGGAAGTGTGAAATCTTTAAGGGCCACTTCTTAACGCAGCAAATGCCAGGGTATCTTTCCATCAGCGGCCACACTCACAGGCCAGTGCTTTGTTAATGGAGGTCCGTCTGTCCATCATGGCCGCTTCAGGAGGGATTTACACTTGTTTTGGCATCTTATCTCTCTAATGGCCTTCCAGGAACACACCCATACTGCGATCAATAATGATTAAACGACAAATGTTTTGTTTTGTTATCATTCGGCTATTTTTCAATATTAATTGATCTCATTTATAACAGTTAATAACTATACTGCCTGTTATTGAATTTGATTAAAATTACACAACAAATTATGTGAAAAACGATTTTCTTATCCTAAGCTTTGTAAACTGACGTCATCTTTACTGAGTATACAAATAGACAGATGGCTGCAATACTATCATAAATTTTCTACTGCACTAAGCCTCTGCTTTGTATTGATACCATTTGTAGTTTCAGTACATATAGAGACTGATACGTTTCTTGGTTTCATCAGACCATAAAATAGTGTCGTTCCCCACATGCATTTAGGGGATTTCAAGTGTGTTTTTGCAAACTAACTAACCAAGGTTGAACATTTTGGCCATATGTATCTACAAACATACATACATGCAACCATATTAGCTAAATTGTTAAACACTACTTTCCACTTTCAGGTTGTGCAAACTAATGTGATTTTGATGATATAATCATCACCTTCATCGTCATACATCAAAGAATCAAGTACACTTAAAAAAATTTTTTTGCAAGTACATGAAAACACAATTTTAACTAAGATGAAAAGTAGATTAAACATATTTGTTTATTTTTGCTTTATTTATCAAACTGGCCATTTACAGAGTTCCCGATCAGTACGAGATGACACAATATAATCACTGTTTTCACTCTAGGGTAAGTGATTAATCCCAAATGAATTTGAAATACCATTTAATTATTATAGGTTCATTATGAGGTTCATAATAAATAAGTTGATTAAATAGAAAATCATATTTTAAGTGTGCGTAGCACAAGGAAAGCCAGTCATTACAAAGTTGAGCACTCATGCCCCGGCCTTGCTTCCTGTGCTCCCAATCAGTGAGTAAAGGAAATGTTAACAAGTAAAGCTGTAAAATAGAAGAGAAAAGAACATGGAGAATTGAGGCGGAGGAAAAAGTGAACCTGCTGCATCTGCTGATCCAAAAGATTTCTTGGCTCCTTTCCTCTGTTTGCGCGCACAGACTAATAATGAAAGATAAAAATGGAGAGGGAGTGAGAAATGAAAGTGGGGGCTACAGGGAATGACCAGGGGAGAGGAAAGGAAATAAACAAAGTGGAAAAGAACAATTTCCCCCATTTTCCCTCATAATGGTCTCAATCCCTCGCCGGAGCTCCCTGTCTCGGGGTTAAAACACATCAGGCTCTTCAAACTTCCATTAGGATGTTTCACTCCGCGTGCACTACCAATCCAGGAAGACAAGGCAAAAAACAGGCAGCAGCGAGAAAAGCAAAAGCTACACAAGGAGAGATGAAAGAAGGGAGTTGATGGCAACTGCAGAAAGAGAGCGAGAGAGAATTCATCCAGAAACGGGTGTGATATTTAATGATCCTTGTATGTGGAAAGGGAGCCAGCTTGTTCTCCTCCACCAAATACCGATCCCTTAACTTAATTTCCTGCTCAATTGCTGTTCTATAGTGCATAGTACAGTGATACAGGCTGGTAATATAGAAAACAGATTGCCTGTGCAGCCGAGTGGATAAGACTGCGGCTTGTGCTACAGGAGACCCGCAGTCTCCAGGGGGGTCTTGTCGGTGGGCTTCACAAAACCAACAAAGCCCATCTTTCCTTGCAACTGGCAGCAGCTGGCAGGTAGATCTTCAAGCGCTGGAGGTGGGGAAGTGAGTCGGTGTGCGTATGCGTGCACATGTGTGTGTGCTGCAAAATCGTAACGCTATTGTTTGTAGTGAAGAGTTCCACATCTCATCTTCGCTCATGAGTCCAATCTAGTGGAAAAATGTCGGCCTGCGCTGTGTGCCACCTTAGCTTGTAGTTTCCACAGATACACACCCCCTCTGGAACAAAAGCAATTTGGCACGAATGCTTACAACTGTCTGCAATGAGTGGACAATTGTTGAGATGATATCTATATTACAATTAAATACATTTGTATTATATTAGGGTTTAGCCTAAGCCTTAATTCTTCATTTATATTACTGTGTTGTCTTGACATATATATTTAATTTGTTGTGTAACCATGCTCGTACCTCAAAACACTGGCTTCTCAGTTCATACGTCCCCATTTAAAATATTTTGAAATGCCATTGATATATTCCAGAGCCACATTGCGATCCTTCTGGGGTGAGTGCTTTGGCCACCGGGGGCAGTATAACTGAGAATTACAGTTGTACATGAAGAAGATGCTAACGTAGGCTTCCGTCATATCACTCTCAGAGATTAAAGAACATTTGCATTATCAATATTATAATGTCTGCCTACATGAATGGGGAGTGGTAATAAGCATGCCGATTTTGGCGAAAATTGTTCACTATTTGCCAAACTGCTATTTGCTCCATCAGGATGGGCAACTTAAAATCTGTGCGTCGTAACGACTGATGGACATTTTACAGTGGTACGAAGGTCAAATTCACAATCAATTATTTATTTATTTGTTTTAATGGTATGGTATGAATGCTCTGAACATCTATTCTACACCACTTACTGCATCAGGTTTAAAAGTAACACGCAGTAGACTAAATTCATAACGATCTTTTAATTATTTCCTTTTACCTAATTTAGTTTAAAAAAAATTACCATCAACTCCCATTTCTTCTTCCATTTTTAGTTTATGTATTATGTGAAACATATTGGCACTCTATTTTCAAGTTTTTTTTTTTTTTTTTTTTTGTAGTTGTAGGATCCACTGTCACAAATCAAACCAACAAATATGGCTTTGCTGAATATTCCCATTCAGACACACTAATGCATGTTCCAGTCAAAGGAGCATCACATTTGTTTTCCTGATGGTGCCTTATTCACTTCGGACTGGATTATTGCTGTCTCATCATGTCTCTCTGAAGGAGTGATAAAATGTGTTTGCCAGATCTTTAGTGTTTTTTTCCCCTCTCTCTCCCCTTTTAAAATGTTCGTAACCCAGATGCTGTTTGGTTTTGGCTAATGTTGGCAGTGTGAACCTCCCCTGACCTCTCCAAGTGACAGGGTTTTTGTTTTGTAACAAACTTGTGTAATGAACTTCCTCCCAGGAGATGTCATTAAGGACGGGAATGTTTGTCTTCCGCTTGCACCAAAATGAATATTCAGCTATTATCACTTCACTACTTCCAGATTTCAAGTCTGGTGTTTCATCCTGAACAGAAGCGGGACAAATCCCTTCCTGATCGGTTTTATTCATTATATTTGTGAAGGTGGTCGATGTTTGTAAATATTATCGTTGAGTAGGTATTTGTTGTGTTCCTCACTCGCCTTAGATTAGTCTTAATTTTGCTGATGTACATCATAGCTATGAAAATCCTCATTGTCAATTTTGTGATCTGACAAAATAATTTAAAGGTTGGGGCTCAGATTGATCAACACTGATTGGTTGTTCACCGTAGATTCTCATATGCCCTGCATATTTCTATATTTAATTTGAATTGAGAACTAGCCCATAAAAATTGAATTCACTTATTTAACAAATGTGGCTTTAACTAGGCTTGATAGATGTGTTAAAATAGTCTTCCCTTTCTGTCTGTGGGGTAAGCAACCTCCATCTCCTGTTGCCGTGATTACCTATTCCCCTTTGAGCGCCACCATCATCATAATCATACTGTACATATAACTGCAGGAAGTAAAGGCCCCTGTTTCAAATTATGTGGATGTTTACACAAGTTGTCAGCAGAGTAATATTTTTTCGGATCAAAGATAAACTGATACTGAAGAAAAATGTGAGTTGTAGTGGGAAAGAGGAAACAGTGGGTCCCTGTAGGCTGATGTAGCATGTAAAGTAATCCCCACTCATTGCCAAAATGGTGGTCGCAAGAATTGACCTCTGCACATGCTGCCAGATGTAAATTTCTCTAATTCCAACCTCAAAATGAACTGTGGACCAATTTTTCACACTCTCCTCCATGCCCCATCATTAATGTCTTGGAAAAGCAGGATGCTGATTTTTCTCTCATCTTTTAAATTATTTTAAAGCTTTTCGTGTGGAAGATGAATACTTCATAGAAGTGTCAGTCCATTGCTTGTATCTGAAGGTGTGTCTTTTTGGCAACCTTGGTTGCGTCCCATCTCTGGATTTGCCAGAGCTTGTTCTCCCGCTCAAAACACAGTGGCATAAATCCCTGGCAAACACTGCTGACACTGCTGAGCTAGTTAAATGCAACATCAAGTTTAATTGCAGAGTTTATAGTCAGTTTTTTGTAGCGCTAACCTCAAACTGAACTATGCTATGCTATGTCCTACTGTATATTTAATGGAAATCTGTGATGAAACGCACAGCAGCTAAGAGAAAAAAAAAGTATGCAAGATTAATGCTAAGGTCATCAAGAGGATGTGCACATATCTAAAATTGTGAAGTCATGTTTAAATATTTTATTTAGATGGGGTGTTGATTGTTTGCATAGCTAATGAATCTACTGGTTTTAAGTCAGTCATTTAGATGTTTTTTTTTTTTTGTCTTTCCGCCCCATCTAAAAACAAACTTCCTATTGATTCCTAACAGTATTTCACCTACACAGGATCCATTAATCCCTGAACAAGGCTATCTTATTTTACCTTACAGTGTTACTTATATTAAAAATGTATTTCGTGTATTACATCACCAAGATCTGTTGACTGAAATACAGTATCAGAGGTCACGGGCGTTTCTCATATTTACTTTCTCATTTTTTATTTATTTTTGGTTGGAGTTAGAGGTCACTATCTAGCCAAGACGAAGGATCTTAAGCCTGGCTGGAGCAAACTTGACAAATTTCTTGTAAGACTCCCAGCTGATCTCAAGGTTAACATCACATTATGTGAATGATAAAGTGTCCGCAATTGAGTGCAGCACTACAATGTGAATAATTTCCTTTTCATGTATATATATTCACCTGTCTTTCCGTGTCTGTACATGTTTTAGCATTAAATTAACACTTTGTAGAAAACAACAAGTGCCTCAAGTGTATTGAAATATTTTCCTAGAAATGAGACCGATATCAACATATGAACGTCCATCCTCAATTATAAGCTTTTAAATGTCAATCTTAAAAAGGCATCCGCTAATGCTAGCCGACAGCCTAAATTCACATGTCAGCCATCTATTAGAAAATTCACCTGGAAACATTGGAAACAAAAAGAATATACTGTTGTGTCTACTTTCTGTAGACATTGAAATGAGGATGAGTTAACTAGTGATTCACTCAACCGTCAAATTTGATCTCTCTAGGCCAGGGGTATCCAAACCTTTTTCATTTGAGGGCCACATTCAGAAAATCAGAAGGACGCAAGGGCCACATAATGTTATGAAGAAAAAATGTGTTTAGTCCTAAAAATTGTACAAATAATTTATTTGTGCTTTTGCATATGTAGAAAAATGCTACAGTATATAAACCAATTTATTTGTAATATGGCAGTAGCGTTATTATAGTTTGGGAATTTTTCATTTTAGTTTTTATTTTGTTTTGAGGGTTTGTTTTTTGTTTTTTTTAGTTAGTTTTATTTAGTTTTCAGTGGGGTTCTGTTAGTTTTTTCTAATTAGTTTTAGTTCTTTAATAAATGCTTAGTTTTAGTTTAGTTAGTTTCAGTATTAGTTTTAGTTGTTTTTTTGTTGTTGTTTTTTTTAATGTGTATTACTTGTGCGCAATATTTAAAAAAACACCATGGGCGCAATGTCATTATTCTGGTTTATATCAAAATAAATCACAAAAAAATCACATTTAAAATCATCCCCAAAGGCTCATGTATTTAATTACCAAAGACTAATACGAAGGACATTTTTGCTATAATTATAGTTAGTTTTATTTTAGTTAGTTTTGTAAACATAAAATGTAGTTTCAGTAAATTTTCGTTTTTTAAAAAGCATCTTCGTTTTTATTTTATTTTGTGAACAAAATTGTTTTTTTGAATTTTAGTTTTTTTGTTAGTTTTAGTTAACTAAAATAACCTTTAATAGCACCTGTGTTTTTCGACACCCTCCCTTCTTCCTTTGACCATCTCCAAACATTTTTGTTTTTATTTTATTTGAACTGAGTCAAATGCCATTTTTAGGATATGTGGCGGGCCACTAAAAAAATGGACGGCGGGCCGCAAATGGCCCCCTGGCGGTAGCTTGGACACCCCTGCTCTAGGCAGACACAAGATCCTCTTCCTTCATTGTTCCTCTACTTCCACCTTTATGTGTATACCAACCACCTACATATTTATCTGTTATCTGTTATCTGTAATACTATCTGGGACAAAAGTTAGTACCGGTAGTTGGAATTCATCCATCTGACATTGCATGAGAGGAAGTCACATACCCTGGAAAAAATTTCCAATCCATCAAATAGCTGAAGAAGAGTGGCAGTCTAGCTTTCAGTCAAATTCACACTTAGGAGCAATTATCCAATTAGCAAATCCAGAAGAAACCCGAGTACGAGGAAAAACCCTGCAGGCTCAAGGATTCCACATAGGTCAAAAACCTTGCTCACATTATTCTTCGTACTTTCTTTTGGGGATGTGAAGCATGACATTTTCCCCCCTTCCAATCCATTGTAGACTGTTTCAACCCGTTCATCTTCAAGAATCTTGTGACCACGGGTCTAGATCATTTGGACCGCAACAGTCATGCATCTTTTTAACTTTGTCCTACTATTGTTTATTGTTTTACCCCAACGACATAAAAAAGAGCTGTTACAATTTTTCAACTTGTCACTTTGTGTGCTCGTTATGGCCTTCTCATGATCATCTCTATGTAATAGAATTGCTGTCCTTGACCAACTATTTCATATATAATGCTCTCTTAAAGATGATTGTATTTGTATTGGAGTGTTTCATTGGCATTTCAAATGTCAAATCCATAGGATGGAGCTGTAATCTTCAGGAATCATTTCAACATGTACAATAGCTTTTTCTCAATGACTTTAAGGTTATGACCTACGTAACAACATGGAACAGGAACATTATTGAAAGATGTTACACACCGATGGCTGGTGTTGTATTTTTTTCAAGACATAGATGGACATCAGGTCAAATTGAGGTGTAATGTAAAAATATGCGAGAGTCTGTTATATTGCTAGAGGAGAATCAAAGAGAGAGTCTGAAAAGAAAGGGTTGCAGGGAAGAAAAGTCCAGCTGGGACTGAGTTCCCAAGACCTGTGTGAAGGACTTTTTTTTTTTTTTTTCCCCATGCTCACTTACTTTACCCATCCTGCTCCTCTACATGTGCACACAGTAACACACCACCATTACTCATTGTCTAGCTCCAATCGTTCGTATCCTCATTCCCTACATCATCTCCACCCACCATTCCATCCTTTACTTTTGCTGTCATTTTTTTATTTTTTTATTTATTTTTTTATCCCCTTTCCATTTTTGATCTAGTGGCTGATAATGATGAATTTCTCTCAGCTCCCCAGGATTTGGCAGAAAAAGTTTGAGCAGCCAAGTTTTGAAAGTGAAGATAGTTAGGAAATTAGGACAAGTTCAACATGATTGTCCAGATGACAGCTACTCTTTTCTCATGCCACATCGTATGGCTTTAACCTGTTCCCTAATTTTGTCAGGAGTTTTTATCACTATGCTTCTTAAGTTAAAGGTCATGTCATGTTTCTTATATTCAAAGTTATTTTAATGGAATTACTACTCATGTATACGGAGTAACGCTTAAAGAAGTGATTACTCAAAGTCAGGTTGTTGTGAACATACTGTTATTCTTGAGACCATTTAACTTCCCAGCATATGTTAGCGTTGTCATGGATCATGTCCATCCATGTATGTCCCACAGTGTACCCACTACTCAAGTCTCTGCAGGATAACACCGTAAAGTTCCTCAGAGCACTGGGCCAAAGATTTACTACAGGTGTACAGTATTGTTTTATTACCTTTGAAGTCACTAATATTTTTTTATGCTGTGTATGTTCAGAAACACACTGCAGTGAGATGGAAAGGAAGGAATTTCCTTTTTCAAAGAGTCTCCTTTCAATCATATGCTGTCGGAGTCATTTGACCATGACCATTAAATATCAGTTCAGATGTTGTTCAGATGTGTTTTCCATTGAAGAAATTGTACCGTATGTTTTAGAGTTGTAGTTTCTACTGCAAATTTTTAGATAATGAGGATGATGATGATACATTTATATATATATCCTCTCTTTTTTTAAATACTAGAATAAACTTTTCAATCTACGTTGCAGATACGACTTTTTCCAAACTTTTGCAATATCTTTGAAAAACAACGAATTATTTAATCATTTATTTCAAATTATTGATGCAGCCATTAGCTAGACTGGTCTAATTGGTATTATTATTATTATTATTATTATTATTATTATTATTATTATTATTATTATTATTATTATTATTATTAATTATTTATTATTTTTGTTAGTGTATTTATTTATTTTTTTACTTATTTATGTATTTATTTGTGATCTCTATCATTCTCAGCTTTTTTTTTTTTTATATCACAATTTGAGTGACCGTTTAATTTCCTGTACTCACGACAATGGCCGATACCAGTATTGGTTATCCTTTCAGCCCTTTTAGAAATTAGAATAATAGAGATTTGCCATTAATTTAATTTAATTTTAAGGGAAAATATTATATTGGGATATATAGATATTTTTTCAGCATTATCTGTACTAGTGCTATCAGTATTTGGTATCATTTTGTTGACTGTTGTCACTTTTTAAAAAAAATGCGTATGGCAGTATGGCAGACATCCTATTAGCTCTCCTGCTCTTCCTCGGGGGTGGGGCCGGGAGCGGGTGTGCATGCTCAGCTAACAACGAGCACGCACGAGGTCGTTACGGCAGATTGATTGACGGGATTGAGAACCAATTGTTAAGATGATCCACCTGGAAGACGGAGAGACAAAAGATCCTTGAATACACCTTTAACTCATTCACTCCCAGCATATTTTCACAGAAGCAATCCCGTTCGCTCCCGGCTGTTTTACTGGATTTTGACTGATTTTGCAAGGCCCACAGAATATTGTATTCAATTGCTATAAAAGCTTGGAACCTACCAAAAGAAAGATTAAAGTCTCTTCTTTCATCAGGAAAAAAAAAGTATGTTTCTATCTGTTTCCGTTTTGCAGCAATTAGCATTAGAAGAGAGCTAAGTTTCATCAGTTTTCACAAATCTATTTAAAATTCTAAGTAATTTAGCTTTCTTTCTAGATGGCCCTGGTTGATCTCCTTTGCTCTGCTGCCACCTGCTGGCCGTTTGTGTAATAACTACCATTTCTGCAACCGTTCTTTGCAGTTGAGAGGCTGCATCAAAGCCTTCTGTATGCTCTAGCATAAAAAAAACAAACAAACAAAAAACGTATAAATACGTCTTTGGGACACTCACAACATTTAAAAAAACGTATTTACACGTTATTGGGAGCAAATAAGTTAAGAGTTGAGTACTTGAACTGGTATCGGTCTGAAAAAAACCCATCCCTATTAAGGACCTGTTGTGTCACTGATGTTATTTGCTGTCATATCTGCCGTGTTGCATGTCTGCCGGTAATGCAAATGAAAACTGCATTTACTCATGCAACAACAACATAGCTATTCCAAACACCTGGCTAATTGGCCTAAAGCTCCCGCGTACACTAATTCAATTCCAAAGCCTCCACTGGTCCTCCTCTTGATTTTTTTCCTCCTACCTCTTCGTCGCTTAACCTCTCTTTCTGGAGGATTACAGTATGTACAGGTTACGGCTCAAGCACAGTGTAGATTAGTAGGGTCTCGCTCCTGCATGCTTGGTGCCTTTTCTTAATGTGATTATGTATCATCAAGCTTGTTTACGGTTAGGTAGCTCATTGTGGAGACCTGACAAAAAGTTCAGCCCCCTTCAGCTCACTTGATGGTGCCTACGCCCACACGCTCATACGCCGCTTAAGCTGTCAACACCCCTGCTCACATCCTTGCACAAACAAAGTACTTCGAAATATTCAATAGCAACACACTGTAAAATCTAAGGATGTTCGATACCACTTTTTTTTTTCCAGAAGGATACCTGTACAAGTACCGTATTTTCCACACTATAAGGCGCACCGCATTATAAGGCGCACCTTCAATGAAGGACACATTTTAAAACTTTTTCCATATATAAGGCGCTACAGTAGAGGCTGGGGTTACGTTATGCATCCATTAGATGGTGCTGCACTAAAGGGAATGTCAACAAAACAGCTAGATAGGCTGATAACTTTATTAATAGATTACAAACCAGCTTTCTGACAACTCCATTCACTCCCAAAATGAATAAACAGCTGTTTTATTATTTTCTTTGAGGTAAAGTATTAGTATTAGCTAGCGATCCAAGATGGCGGGATCTTCTGCGCATGCGCGTCACCGATCGTGCAGGGTCACTGATAGCATCTTGACAGCAAGACCTGATGCGGCTCAATATCGATCCATATATAAGGCACACTGTATTATAAGGCGCATGGTCAGCTTTTGAAAAAATTGAAGGCGCCTTATAGTGCGGAAAATACGGTACTCAAATCTTGAGTAGCCACCGATACCAATACCAATTATCGATAGCAAAAAATAAAGACCTAGACTATAGCATTTCCTTAACATTTAATTAATACAATTTTCTTTTTATCTAATTTCTAATTTCCAGTTACTGATTGTAAAATGGCCACTAACGGGTCGCAATTACCTTGAAACAACTTCTTGACCTTTTTTGGGAAGTGCGGTTATGAAATAAAAAATAATAATAATAAAGCATTATAAATGAAGGCCACATATCATAAAGCTACAGTTAGCGAGCTCAGGTGCCAGCCAGTGTTCCAAACCATCTATAAGCGTCACGCACCTCGTCTCATTAGCTTAATGAAGCCATCATGACAGCCTGTTTGTACAGAGAACGGCCGCGCTCTGTCAGACTTCGCAGCTACGCACTCCATCAGTGGCGAACGAGCCTCTGTGTGGCCTGAGGGGGGTGTGACTTCGACTCGGTGTGTCATTAGCCATTGATGTTATTGGCTCATTATCTCCCAATTAGGCCGCTATCGGAGGTAGTCGGCGTTTTCATTACGACCCGGACCTCCGCCATCTAACAAAGACCACTGGTGCTGATTAAAGATGGTTTCAGCAATCACGTGTAGTGTGCGGTCTTTGAACTCTCTGTGATATAGTTAGTGCCAACACAATGAAGCTGATTAGAAAGGGCATGTCTCTTATTGTGCCACGTATTGGGGTTAAGTCAGAGTAATCCTGTTTAATGTGTTCTTGGAACCTCATAATATAGACTCAATTATGAGTCTGAATAATTCACATAGACAACAATTGACTACCTTTTAAAAAGAAAATTAACTTCCATCGTCAATATATGTACTTATAATATATGCACCCAGTGGTTTAACATCTATGTTCCATTCAAATTTCTATGAATTCATTACACTTTTTTTTTTATTACACTTTTTCGAACTATGAATGACTTCTTGGATAAATATGATACAAATATTATAATTGCTATGTTTGTTCCTCAACTTGGCCATGGAAACAGCACCAGCTATGCAAAACAGCTCCCTCATGTTGTATTATCTATATAATATTAATTTAGCATAGCCTCTTTAGAGTGTCTATTAAACGCGATCGCTTATCTAGCTTTGTTGCAAGAGAAAATGGGCGCTAATTGGCATGCCTGCCTCATGTTGCTAATGACTATCATGTAAGATTTAAATGTCGATATATTGTCCAATTCTTTACTCCCCTCGTTTGAGGGCTAGCACTGCATAATGTGCCTTTCCCATTCTGTTTACCCATACGAGGGGTTCGCTCCCAGATTCATGAGCACTCTGGTGATTAACTTCACATCACAGCACTTCTTCTCCTTTCCTGCATAAACGGGCTTTAATTGAGAGCGCCAACTCCTTAGCAGGGAACCTCGATTAAAACGTCATTTTACAGCCCAAAAAGAAACACGTTCCCAATCACTGCCCTTGAATTATTGTTCTGTAGCTCCAGGCTTGTATTTTAAAGTCACTGAATAATTGCAATCAGATTATTCTAATCAAGTGAGGGCACAGTAATTACAGGTTGCAGTGATTTCAGCTGTACCCTGCAAGTCCCATGCACAGTGCCGGTGTTCATATTAAAAGTTTATGTCCTAGTAGATAAATTTAATGAAGAGGGTTCTAATCATGCAAGCTACTTTTAGATATGTTGCATGAGGAGTAGTGGCAGTTAATGACAGATATTGTCTTATCCTGCGCCATTCTCTTGCTGCCCCCTCAGTCAAGTGCGCATTAGCAGCGAGCAGGTCCCCCCAATAGGACTCGACGCGTGTCCTCCCACTCATCTACCCCCGTTGATAACCTCATCTGTGCCCAGGTCTGCATTTCATGTCGAGGCAAGCGTTCGGTGACTTAGTGCCAAGCTGTCAGAGAGGCATGAGAATTTCAATCTGGAGGTCTGTGTGACAGTGGAACCGTCTCTCTTAATCCTGTTTACGCACATCCACATCACCCCGTACCAAAATCACAATTTGTGTGTACGCGTGTGTGTATTTTTATTTTATTTTTTGCACACTGTGCATGCATGTGGATGCATACATTTCTGTCTGTTTTCATCATGGTGTGAGTGCATGTGTGTGAGTGACTACTGTATGTCTATGTTTCTGCGTGTGAGTCTCCCGCCGCGTTGTGTTGATGTGGAAGGTGGCGCACATGCTCTGAATGTATAATTCAATATGACTAATCATGGTGGAGACTGCCAACCCCGAAGCACAGGCTGACAGACTGGGCCCAAAGCTAATTTGATAAGGTTACTGTACTCTTGAGCTGAGATTCACATTCAGCAGTTGTAGCGGCTCAGCAGCGTTAGTCTACCCCACTTGCGCTGCTACCTGAGATACAGTTCCAATTGATTACCGTGGGCTCCCATCTACTGTATGCTCCCCTATTCCACACCCAATTTCTATTCAGATGACGTGGCAGCAAAGAAGATAACCTCTCGTCTCATCGGAATCTCTAAAGACAAATTCAATATCGTAAATATTGTTTAAATAAAATCAACCTGAATTACATTCTTCTCATTGTTTCTGGTCTTGTGAATTATATAAAACATTATTTTGGCAGCCATTTTCACACTGTCATGAAAAAATAAAAAGGAGCATCACTTTGACGAAAACACACGTTGTCACTAATGGTGTAATGCAGGGGTGTCCAAACTTTTTCACTTGAGGGCCACATACAGAAAATCAGAAGGACGCAAGGGCCACATAATGTTATGAAGAGAAATTGTGTTTCGTCCTAAAAAAATGGGACAAATAATTTATTTGTGCTTTTGCATATTTAGAAAAAATTAGAAAAATGTATATAAACCGATTTATTTGTAATTTGGCGGTAGGGTTATTATAGTTTTTGAATTTTTCATTTTAGTTTTTATTTTGTTTAGATTTTTTTTTTTTTTTTAGTTAGTTTTAATTGGTTTTCAGGGTGGTTCTGTTAGATTTTTTGTTAGTTTTAGTTCTTTAATAAATGCTTAGTTTTAGTTTAGTTACTTTCAGTATTAGTTTTAGTTTTTTTTATGTGTAGTATTGTGCGCAATATTTAATAAACACCGTGGGCGCGACATCATTATTCTGGTTTATATCAAAATAAATCTACTAAAAATCACATTTAAAATCATCCCCAAAGGCTCATGCATTAAATTAATTAGCAAAGACTAAAATGAAGGACATTTTTGCTATAATTATAGTTAGTTGTGTTTTAGTTAGTTTTGTAAACATAAAATGTTTCAGTTAGTTTTCTTTTTTTTAAAAAGCATCTTCGTTTTTATTTTATTTCGTTACCAAAATTGTTTTTGGAATTTTTATTTTTTCGTTAGTTTTAGTTAACTAAAATAACCTTTAATAGCACCTGTGTTTTTTGACACCTTCCCTTCTTCTTTGACCATCTCCAAACATTTTTGTTTTTATTTTATTTGAACTGAGTCAAGTGCCATTTTTAGCATATGTCGCGGGCCACTAAAAAATGGACGGCGGGCCGCAAATGGCCCCCGGGCCGTAGCTTGGACACCCCTGGTGTAATGGTTCACTTGCCTAACATTCGTTAAGTGATATAGAAAATGGATGTACCGGTTGTACTTTATATTTGCACTGCTGTTACGGTCCACAATATCTCTTCGTTGTTTGTTTTTGTGCATGTGTGTATGAGTGTGTGTGCCGGTGTGTGTGTGTTCGTAGTGTTGTGCCCTACCCTGTTTCCAAAACCATGTCCACTCGTGTGAAACCAAAACCCTGTCAGAATACCACCCTCTTCATAACTCACCTGTTCCATGTCTTTCTCACCTGGCTGACATCATTTCATGCCTCAGCACGTAACATGGTGGCTCGTTCGGGATGTGAGGTAGAATTGAAGTGTGTGCGGGAGATGGTGTGTGTTTTGTTTGGATTTTTTTCTTGCATGTTGCTTTCCCAGATTAGAGTAAGGGTGGTCATCCTGGTTTCCAACCATTGCATCGTGCACCCGGTTATTATTTTTGTTTATTTTCTTGTGTTTGTTATTTTCTTGACGAATCCTTATGGTCCATGATATATTGTAACATATGTATATATAACGTAACAACTGCTCATCACATTCTCACAAGGCTATAGAAGGAAATCTTGTTAGAAAAGTTGTGTTTTGTGATTTTGATTTAAATATTGTGTTTCAGCTAACACCACAAACGGAGTGAACATATGCAACATATATTATCTGTTGAGAACACTATTATTTGCCCCGACGAAGCTACAGTGGCAATGCTTTTTCAAATAGTCAGATATTACAAATAGGCCCTTTTCACACTGCACTTAGTAGGGCGTGGCTCGCCATCGTCAAACCCATTTGTTGTGTATTTTGTGAGGGGCAGGGACCACAAAATGGAGTTTTGTTGTGCAGTGTGGTGAGAGGACTTCTGCCATGGCGGCAAGGCAACTCATATTTGAAAATAAACGTTCTATTTGAGAGTGGCGGTGTCGTGACTTCAGACAATCGCCACCAACTGTATTTACTGTAGTGATATTCCACTACTGTATTTTCCGCACTATAAGGCGCACCTAAGAGCCTTCAATTTTTTCATATGCTGACCATGCGCCTTTTAATCCAGTGCGCCTTATATATGGATCAATATTGAGCCGCAACAGGTCTCGCTGTCAAGACGCTATCGGTAACCCTGCACGATCGGTGACGCGCATGCGCAGAAGATCCCGCCATCTTGGATCGCGAGCTAATACTAATACTTTACCTCAGAGAAAATAATAAAACAGCTGTTTATTCATTTTGGGAGTGAATGGAGTTGTCAAAAAGCTGGTTTGTAATCTATTTATAAAGTTTGACTGACCTATCTGACTGATTTGTTGACATTCCCTTTAGCGCAGCACCATCTAATGGATGCATAACGTAACCCCAGCCTCTACTGCAGCGCCTTATTTATGGAAAAAGTTTTAAAATATGTCATTCATTGAAGGTGCGCCTTATAATGCGGTGCGCCTTATAGTGCGGAAAATACGGTAGTTGTTTTTTTGTCTTTATATTTAATTTGAGCATTTGTTATTAGCATTACATTTCTTTATACATTAGCAAAGAAAGTGGATCTACTGCCAGTTGAACTTACTTGCCCATTAAGTACACGTTTCACAATTATTGCCGCTGAACTTCTAGTCCAACAAGATTTGACATCCTTTCGATCCTAAAATGTGACTTCAACAAGTGACGCTGAGAGCAAGAGGCGTGCGATGTTAGCCAATGGTTAAGACACAACTGGCAGGTTATTACACTTTTTCTTCCATTTCAAAGTCCAATATAAAATTTCTATTATAAGGACAATTAATTACCACTGCAAAATGGCAAGTGTGCATCCTTGTCAGGTGGAGTGCACTCTGATGGCCTTTCCTCAAACAGAGAATGTGAAGATTTGATCTCTTCTAATGGTTCTGCAGGAAAGGGTAATTATGACATGGTCAAAGCTAATTTGCTTTCTGCCAGATGAACTGTTGTATTTTATTGCTGGCTGACATTTTCAAGTAATTATGGCACTGTTGACCCCAGACAATTTCAGTTGCGCCGTGGTCTTGGGTGATCCTCACTCTCTCCTTTTCTCTCTCTGGCTTTGTCTCTCTCTCTCTTTTCACTCTCTTTCTCTCTCGGAATAAAAGTCAGAGGCGTAACAAGGTAATGACACGGACGGAGAGAGCCATATGGGGCTCCCCCATCCACCTCACAGCTTCAAACCTTCACATCATCATTACCCACTATGCATTTCACATTGACTTTGCATCCAGAAAGAAATATGTGCATGCCACTACTTTAATTATAGCGTGCGGGCATGTGTTTTCTTGCAAGTATGTGTGCATGTTGGGTCCTATAGTACTTTATTGTGTATGTGAGTAAGGGGAAATGTGCATTGTCCTTTCATCCCTGGGTTGCATTCACAGCCCATCCCATAGATCCATGTATCGATGAGGGTGTAATTATCTGCCTCACTGATTATCTCTCTGTGGCTTTACTGCATAGAAATTATGCAGGCAAAGGTCAGTGCGTGCTCCTTGAAAATTGCCTGCAGAAAATCATAAGGTGATGAGAGCAATAATGTTTTTTTCCGCTCTCCAGACACCCGCTCGCCCCTTACGTTGTTCTTTTTTTTTTTTTTTTTTTTTTTTTCTTGGTATTGTTTCTTCCTTTTGTCAATAAACATTTGAGCAGATGTCAATCGATCCGTGCCCGGAGCATCCCTGTTATTTGCACCACAGCGACCCCCACTCAAATCATCCCTACAGTATTCTCATGTTACTTTGGAACGTGTGCTGCCACAATCGGAGCAGTGAAGTGTTAACTGGTGAGAAATCTTACTAATGAAAACAACAGTGCTGAGATGCTTCATTACCCTGGAAGATTGTGTGATTCGTTTTGCCAGCAGCAGCATGTGCAGGCACATTTTCACTTATATTTCGACATATTTACAAGCCTTATGCCTGTTCTACAGAGTATAACTTTTTTTTTTTTAATTCCGTAAAAAGACTGAAATGATAAAATGGCCTGCAGGTTGTTCTTTTTTTTGATATCTTGTTCATCTTTGAAGCCGCAGAGTGATAATCCCTGAATGTCACAGCGACTGGTACCATTGCCAAGTTTACAGTATTTTAATGAGTGATGATTTTCAGTCAAATCCACTTAAATCGATGTTCAAATGCAGCAGCAGAACAGGCAAAAAGCCCGGCCCGGCAGGTGTCTCCCAAATATCCTGACTCGAGAAACACACCCTCTCATTCAGCCTGTCAGTGAACACAAAGACACAAAAAGCCCCTCGCATGATACGCACACAATGACCACCATGCACGGATCGACCCTGCAGCTCTGTGGCTGCTGCCTTAGAGAAGATGGATAATATGTGAATTTAACATACGGCAAATAGACTGTTTTGTGTAACCAGCTATAATTACTGTAAATGATGAATCATAGCTGATTTGCAATTTTAGATCAAAATTACCCTATATATGGCTTATTTTACAATCTATAACCTACAATATATTTCAGTTTTAGCCTTTTTTTGTAACTAGATATTCATTATCACTTTATCAATCATCAATAATGTCTCACAGAAGTGAGTACTCCCATCCTATTTCTGCAAATATGGAGTTATATCTTTTCATGAGGTCAAACTTTAAGGGACCAGTATGTGAGAACGATATACGATACGAATACGATATTTAACACACCTGCTCGCTGTTCACACATGTGACCTTGTAACGCTAACGAAAACAACTAACAGTGCTCAATGTGGGCATTTTCACTTTAGGGGTGTACTTGCGTTTGTTGCCAGGGGTTCAGCTAATTGCTGTATTTTGAGGGAACAATAAAGTTTAACTGCTTCATAAGCTGTAGACCAACTTCTTTTTATTTTGTCAAATCGTAATTTTTTTCCGTGCTGCCCTCTGAAAAGATATAATTAAATATTTGCCATAATGCGAGCGGTGCACTCTTGTGAGATACTGTATGTTGCATCGGCTATTTTAATAAGAGCCTTCCATCCCAGGTAAGCATGCCATGACTCTGCTCTCTCTTGCATTTTGGCACCATATTTGAAAGTAGTCCCGATATAAAGGGGTTTGGGGACCTCTACAACCCATATAAACAATGGAGTTGGGTGATCAAAGGCGTCAAGGCTCTTCTCTGATGCCCATAGGGGTAGTAACTGAATATATAGCCTGCTGTGCATTGTGTGGCTCAAATTTCCCTCATAGTCTGTCAACAGCATTCCTAATTAGAGAAGCCTTGTCGATTGTTTGATATTATTTTGATAATAGGAGCCCCCAGTCGTAAAGTGCAGTACATTTATGTTTTTCAAGAAGCAACGCGGGAGACCTTGCTAGGCTGTTCATCTTAGCGAAGAAAATATTCCACTTATAATGAAGTGTTTGAAGGATAATGGCCAATGTGATTAAAAATTGTATTGTTGCTGTAAAATTATAGTATAATAGGAGTCTTTTCATTTCTGCTGAGCTTAGCAATGTCCCTTTCAGATTCATAATGTAATATTCTGGATAAGCAGAACCACTTATTCTTATGCATTAACGCAATGCAGTATATTATTCATTTGTGGAGCTAATCGTGTAAAAGCACAAGGCGATGGGTTACATTTTGGTCAGTCTGTTGATCGCTTAGCAGGATTATATAAAAACAATTACGTACACATAACATCAATCACAGATAGTAGAAATGATATCATTGTTCTCTAATTAGGATAATCGATGAAGCAGGTTAAATCAAGTTCGTAGTTGTAGCATTGACTATAGGAGTATTTATACCTATTTGTTGAATTACATTGTGGTCAGCTAACAAGCTACACCTGATAAAACTATACCGCATTTGTCAAGGACTGTCACAAAGCATCACTATTTGACCACGGATGAGAGTTGTTTGAGGTGGCACATGTTCGTATACTTATTTTTTATGTCTTGATTAGCACAGATTAGCTTGCGTTTAATATCCACCATATCCATAAACTGTTTCTCGTCAGAATCAAAAGCAAACGCCTAATTGTTTGTTTCGCAGCGTCATTGTCTTCATTTTCTTCATCTTCTTCTCCTCCATGCTTTCTACCTTCTAGCCCTGAAGGCCATCACTGTTAGATGAGGTTGGTAGTAAGGAAAAATGGCTATTAAATTCATCACGCAATCAACCAGCCATATAATTTAAATACCTCTATGGGAATTAGTGTAATGTGTGATAACTGCCTAACAGTTCAGCAGAATAATTGTCTTCTTATTATGGTTTAGAAATTATCACAGTAATTTAAGTGGTCGAAGTGAGTTTGTTGGCATAACAGAAATGCATATATATATATATATATATATATATATATATATATATATATATATATATATATATATATATATATATATATATATATATATATATATATATATATATATATATATATATATATATATATATATATATATATATATATAGTCAATCATCACGTTCTGCTGCTTAGGCTACAGCATCCATAGCCCCAATCAGTCAGCACGTGCATCGTCCACTTCTTGGGGGGAAAAAAAAAAATAAAAAAATAGGCGCCACACCTCGTATAGACACCTCATTTTTTTTAAAGGAGGCTATACTGCTAGGTGGCTGTAATTACCTTTCCTATGACTGATACCTCTTGCAGAACAAACATGGTATCTGTAAAGCCTAATTTCATGATACTCGAAAGAGAAATTGCAGCTGTAATGCATGCTTCTTAAATTAATTGAAAACTCTAAATTGTTCTTTGGTGTGAGCGGTTGTTTGTGCCTTGCGACTGGCTAGCAACCAGTCCAGGATGTACTCTGTCTCTGGCCCAAAGTCAACTGGGATCGTCTCCAGCTCACCACATGTGACCCAAGTTGGATAAGCGGTATAGAAAATGGATGCATGTGAGATTCCTGTGAGTATGAATATTTCTTTTCATCATCGTCACATAACATATGATACATGTACAGGCCATTCTTCAAAAAACAATCATTACTGCTTTTTAGAGAATTAGAGTCTAATTTGAGCAAAATCAATATTTCACTTGTAAACTTTATGTCATTCCATGATATGTAATATTGTTTTATTTTCGGGCAGACCTGAGCGGCGACTGTGCGACCCACAGAAACGGAATCTGCGTGCATGCGTGTCCGTGTGACTGTGTATATGTGCGTTGTGTGTACCGTGGGGGCAGGGACATTGCTTTCACAGCCCATCACCTTCACTTCCACACCCAATTTGTCATGAATGTCACACGTCAGGATGAAAGCGGAGGAAGTCGGTGCAAGAAAATGGCTACTTCCACAACACAAATGGAAGAACAGAAGGGGGCAACGGCTGCGGAAGACTTGCCGGTGCCGTCGCATTATGATCGAAACAAGACTTTTTCGACTTTCAAATGGCAAATTAGAAACCCAATTCATTTAATTTCTTGTTTATTGGGTTGAAGGGTGTCAACAATCACCATCACTACCCAGAAAATTTGCGCTGTGTTGTGTGATGGCGATGCTAAGTGAGTGGGTGTGGTAGGTGACATGGCTGCCAAGGCTGTGACTCTGACTGATGAGCTGTGCGGTTGGTACTGGGCATCTATAAACATCTGCCTCACTTTTGAGTGACAGGTCATTAGTAGTTTAATCAGATTTGAGCTCCGGCGCTTTTTGTGATTATTGGTTCATGCTACCCAACGCCACTGCCCCCCCACAACGATTCTGCATGTAATTACAGCTGTTGATGGCTTCGTCTGCATTTCACTTTCCCCTTTGCGTTCATAGTACACATGCTTTGTGAAACATGCATGCATTGTGGCGCGTATAATTATTTTTTTTCCGTGAGAAAGGGTAAAACAAAGAGCAAAATAATGACCTCTCAATATAATTAAATCTCCAGACAGAAAGCACCACAAAGAACCAGAAGTAGTACCGTATCTTTGTGTCCTTCACACGCGCATTTCCATTCCGTTGCTTTTGTGTTGTCCTAAGCCGAGTGGTCCAAAAAGCCATTACAGACGGGTAATACTTGTATCTGGAGGATTATGGATTATTGCCGTCTATGTTAGTGGCAAGATGGGAACTATCATTGACATCTTCACCAGGTCAAATCCGGCAGCATTAGCCTTTCAACTGGCTGACCTGCAGTCACAAAAAAGGGCTGAAGACAGAGACGGATACCACAATGTAAAAGATTACAACCTGCAATGGTGTCGATTGAGGTTTGAAAGAGTGGTTTGTTCTAGATTACAGACTTTGCAAAGGAGGTTACATTTTCATCACCGAGTTATTGTTTGATTTCATGTTTGATAATGAGACTTTATATTTAAATAGTATTTACCTTGGCCAAACTCTCATCATCATAAAACATTTATTATCTTACAGGGAAAATAAGCATTACCAAATAGCATACAGATCTAAAAAGAAGTTTTCCACTGTCATTGTAAGACAAACAAAATCTACATTGTTTTTATAAGTAATCACTAATTAATAATAATTGTACGTGGGTCTAAATTTTTTGACGTTTATTCTTTTCACACATTCTTATACTCATAATCCTCTATTGGCTGGAGTTAATTAATGATGAAGTTTTGAATTATACAATCTCAAGGGCAAGGCAATATCACTTTCTGTCATATTTGGAGACCCTTGCAATTTTTAGCCGCATGTTAAGTACATACGCACATACCTGTATATGTATATAACTATCTTTTGAATTCTACAATCATTCTAAACTGTCGGCATTTCAAGACCAACCCTTCAAATGTAATTGACCACTTGTGTAAATAGTTTGTGTCATTAACACAAATGATATAATTTACTCAAGAAAACACGTTTTTTTTAATTTTTTTTTTTATATGTTTAAGTGTGGGCGGCACAGTGGAAGAGTGGTTAGCACGTCCGCCTCCCAGTACTCCTCCCACATTCCAAAAACATGCATGGCAGGTTAATTGGGCGCTCTGAATTGTCCCTTGGTGTGCTTGTGTGTGTGTGGATGGTTGTTTGTCTCTGTGTGCCCTGCAATTGACTGGCAAGTCCAGGGTGTACTCCGCCTACTGCCTGAAGCCAGCTAGGATAGGCTCCTGCACCCCCACAACCCTTGTGAGGAGTAAGCGGTTAAGAAAATGGATGGATGGATGTTTAGGTGTACCTTGAGGAGGCTCAGCACCGCCCCACCCAGGAATAAATAAATAATAAAAATACTTCTAAAGATACATTAATTTGCTCTTTTTTTTTTTTTTTTTTTTTTTTTTTTTTTAATGTTCAGGTATGCCTTGTGGAGGCGCAGCACCCATTGGCTCCGGTGTAATTCGAACACTGGTTCTACTGCATTTAGAGCTTCTCGACGTATATATAACAGGCAGCTGAATGCCTGGTTGGCTGAGGTGAATATTTAGCTCTTGATTGACACGTGATTTATTTGGGTACAATGTTCTCATTGAGCCTGTTGTGAGGCGGGTAGGGGGTTGGATGGCAGAGGTTTCAACCTGATTAAATCCACCCTCTCAGTGAGATGGCTTCACAAAAGGCATGCAGGCAAGCACGGGGACAAGCCCAAACAGCCAGAACCCTGGAGACAAAAAGAATAAGATGTAGTAACACAAACCAACAATCCAGGGCAGAAAAAAAGAGAGCTATGCAGGCATATTGAATTGTGGAAGATCTATACATCTCTTTGGAAGCTGGATGGGGAATAAGCATGAAGTGAAGCAGGGCTAAAGAGACATCTAGAAACATCTGAGTAAGCCATGAAGTATGAAGGAATGAAAGCTGCAAGTCTTCTTTATTCTTCTTCCCATTGGATGACTTAATTTGCACAGGAAAAGCCGGGCTCCCTCTGAAGAGCTTCCTCACTCTCTCTTTTGCTTTCTTCTCCTCCTCCTCGCCTCGCTTTGGACTGCAGCGTGACCTTCATTGGCGTTCCACCTGCAGGAAGCCATGTTTGATTCTCTGTCCGCCGAGATGCCTGCTTGACAGCAGAATGGTGTCATAGGACCAAGTGGAGGAATTTCTCTTTCTCTGTCATCATTAAGGGGCTTCCCCCTATGGTGAGGGGGATGAAAAGTACGATTTAATGTTCTCCAGAGAGTGGCAGCAGAAGAAAAGCTCAAAGCCCCGCATGCTGGTTTCTGAGTGGGTCACTCCAGCCCTTGCAGCGAATGGGATGTCCCTGTGGAATTTGCCATAGACTGGCCTGAAAGGATGGGGATTAAGACTCTTTTAGGGATGGAAATGTAACAAAAGGAGCACTTTTATGATGTAGCAGCATAAAATGAGGGGGGGCCATTGTGTTGCTGATTGCAAAAGATCGTTGAAACAGGCAGCCCTGCGCCGCATGTAAGGCAGGCCCAGTGGGCTTAAACGGCTTGTACAAAATGACTTGTCTACATCGGGGACGGAGCGGCTCTCGTTTAAGGAGGCAGCGGAAGATTATTGGTTTGTTTCTATTTGCGCCCGCCGCTCCTCCCTCCTTTCCCTCCCTCTCCCGCACTCATTCCCTCCTCTCCGTCTGCTATCAACGCCGCGCTGAATGTGGCGACAGAGTCCCAGTGAAAGTTGGGCAGAGTGAGAAGGTAATTAGCATCCCCTCAGGCGTGGCTAGGACAGAATAGGAGGCACTAGTGTATAGCCTGCGTGTGAATGGGAACACCATGCTTGATTTCGGAGGCAATCGTGACCAGATGCTGTCACTGAAAGCGACGCAATGCCGGGGCAACGTCACTATACTGGCAGATATAATTGTAACTTGATGCTAATGATTATATGAGTAAATGAGAGAGAGATTTTGAGAAGATATCATAACTCTTATTAGATACTAGGGATGGGCGAGAACCAATACCAGTTATCGATATCGGGCCATATTTCAAGGTACCGGGACTGGCTATACGGAGGCCCATACCAGCTGCCCTCTTGTGGCCGTTCTATGATCAGGAAGTAGAAATTAGAAGAAAATTGCCATTAATTTAATGCAATTTTAAAGAAAATGTTATATATCTTTAAAATGATCTGTTATTGTTTTCGTTGGGAAATTTTATATTGGGAAATATACTATACCTAACATATATGGTATTTGTATGGAAAAAGGTGGTATTGAACATCCCTATTAGAACCTAATAATTAATTTTCCCTTCTGAAGTGCTCACAAATTTGCCTTGATATTTCTGTTCTTCTTTCTTCATGGATAATATTTTTGTAACTGTGCATTGCACTCATATCTGCCATGTGAAGACAAATGATCCGAGTGGCCAGTGAACACTAGAGGGGGAGCTTAGCCGTGGTGCAGCCTTCCAGCAGCTCTGATAGAAGGAGCTGTTATCCAAATCCACCCCCTCCACCCACCAACACCCCCTCCGTCGCCCGCCCCTCCCTTCCCCTGCACCTCCATCACAGGCAGTGGGAGACCTCAAGAGATCAGAGGCCAAGGGTCAAGAAGAGACGGGCCTTTTTATTGACATTCTTCCTTGAACGAAAAAGGGGGCACATTTGTGCATGTGTGAGAGTGTATGTATGTTAGAGAAGACAAGAGGAGTTAAAATCAATATATTTGATTGGCTATAGAAAAAAAGTCTGACATTTGTTTAATATGAGTTTGGTTGCATGCAGGAATTGTGAATTATGATCTTCAAAAATTGTGTCCACATCAGATAGGGGGAGGGTGCTGGGGTGGCTGCTGAGTTGCTAAGTAGGTAGAGCGAACTTTGAGGGGGTCACACACTACGATATGGAGCCCTTAAAAAGCCTCTGGAGGGAGTGTAATATCAAGAGTGGGATTACTCCCCAATCCCTTTCATTCGCCCCTCTCTCCAACTCACCCCTCCCTTATTCCCCCCAGCGTCATTTAAATGTCTAAAGAGCAACTGAATGAATTATCATGAATATTTGACAAATTCATTGACTGCACGGTGAGTCAGCCAAACACCTTCAGTTTGTAAGAAACGGCATTTGACTTTTCCACGTTATTTCCTGAAAAAAGGGAAATAAAATGCGTGATGGTTCAAATCTCAAGACTTTAAAGGTGCACGCGTGTGACAATATACCCTGAAAAATGGCATATATCTATCCTGCCCTCCTACATATTCAGACCGTGCTAAATTCTTTCTCCCAAACTGAGGCCGGTAACAAAGTGAAAAGGAACCTTTGTGGGGGATGGAATTTAGCGCTGCACACAGACTGTTCTCTCTGACCTCGGTGTTCCCACATCAAAGGACCTCCCCAGCCCACTTCCCTCGACGCGAGCTGAAAGGAGGTCTTTAGTGCGGAGGCTTGTGCTTGTGTAAATGTGTTGCACTGAAAGCTCCAGGCTGCAAAGCTTGCATGCTGCCAATGCAGCAGCACTCAATGGCAACTGCAGGTTATTGGGCTTTGGCACAAGCTGGCTGGCCTCAAAAACAGAGAGTAGGCAAGATGGATTTATAGTGCATTGTCTGTGCATCTTTGCTTAATTTGTGTATCCTTTCCTCAAATATGACCTCTTCCACTTTCTATACCACCACTGAGATGTTTTTAAATAACCCATTATACGGCACTCACTTATATTTAGTGCATTTTTCAAAACATCCACCCGGATAGTTATACTTTTTTTATATGTATATTCTGTTCACGATACCAAGAAACTGAAACCACAATGCCAACATAGAAATCTTATCTTTTTCAAAATGTTAGAGGAAAGAATTCAACTTTGATGAAAATTCATAAAGTATAGTCACACTCAAAAGAAATAAAAAAGGAACAGTGTTTCCTTGCTCTATCACTGATTAGTGTTGGATTTAATTATCTGCAAATCATTTTTAACAGTTGTTTTTCAGAACAATAAATGTAATACAACACAAACATGGCGGGAAAGGAGAGCCTCAGTCGTCGATGCACATTTCAATCATTTCGTCAACATTGTGACAATTGTAAAACACAAATAAAATGAACACGTCACTGTTTTTGAAGAAAAAAGTGATACTCAGGAAAAATTAGTAATACCATGGGGGAAAAAAAAGTCAAATTTTTGTAAGTGTTATATTTGATCTAAATTCAGATTTCTGGATATCATAATTCGTCTTATAGGATAACGTCTTAATTTTTATGTAATTTAAAGTAAGTGTCAAAAGTCACATGAATCTAAACAGCAGATAATAAATGCATGCGGTCAGTGCGTTAATAAAGTGTGTAGAGTGTGTTGACTTAGGCATTGGATATGTGTAATTTTATATTTTCATGGACAGGTGTATGTGTGTTTGGCTTAAAAACTGGCACATCTTCATTTATATCAATATGTTTGGGCGTTTTCTATCACACCTGACAATTTACTCACAGACTAGACATTATACCAGATAATAGCAGGTCTAAGTTGTGGTGCAGATGATATCACACAATTGTGTTGTATTTGATCGAGGCACAGTCATCTCCGTGGACGTGTGTAATCGTATATCATTTAAAAATACGACATGTGTATCAATCCCTCTGAATCCTTAGAAAGAGAGAGAGAGAGAGAGAGCTTCATTTACTTTTAAATGTACTTTTCAAAGGCCAATCTCCTTTCACCATGTTGACCACTAGATTCTCCTGTGCCCAATTTAAAGGAAACGAGGGAAGCCACTTCCACTGGCCGGGAAAGAAGTCTGTGTTCACGCCCACAACGGCACAAATACTCAAGATTCTCATTTTCCCATCCATCCATTTTCTTGACCGCTTATTCCTCACAAGGGTCGCGGGGGGAGCTGGCGCCTATCTCAGCTGGCTGTGGGCAATAGGCGGGGGACACCCTGGACTGGTAGTCAGCCAATCGCAGAACATAGAATTTATACTTAGCATTATCATAATATCACAACTTATTACTTGTAATATATCACTATTGGGCTATAGATCTTTTTCCTTTTAATATGCCCCCACTACATTTTTGTTATGCAGTACATGAAGGGATATTTTTATTCTTAATTTTGTAGCTAAGAGGATCTGTTCATCTGCAGGGAGCTTTAATGTAATATAGTGCTCGACTTTTTAGTCCCTCTCAACTTTTGTGAAAATGCACTTTGGGAGTATTTGCTTGCCCTCACAAGCCAGGAAAAACACGCACATACACAGAGGGGCAAACGCACTCGATGACCTTTGAGCTTCCTACCACAAGGCCGTCCCTGATCTTCAAACACAACGGAGCATCAGTCAGCTCAAGGCTGCCTCTTATTGTCGTTTTTTTTTTTTTTTTTTTCTCTCTCCTTGTCTGAACTTTTGGTCGTCAACCATTTCGCTTCTCCTTGAGTATTTTTACAGGCTTTCACTCTGTTTGGCACAGCCTGCAGAGCATAGGTCATATTTAGTTTATCTCTTGGCTCGCCTTGCACATCAGCAGTGCAACATATCCCAAAGAGATAGAAAGGGCTAATGTATGTAAATCCAAATTGTTGTATCGCTGGCACTTATTTATTCCACTTTTTTTTATGGAAATCTTTTGATTTCCTTCCCACTCTCATCCCATCCCTCCCCCGTCCTGGCTCAAAGTTCCTTTGCGTCATAAACTTGAATGATGCACAACTGTTTCATCCAAGGACGGTAACCCCGAGAGAACCCTTGCGAGACAGAAAACATTCAAAAGTATCTCATAAATCTCTTGTAATCCCGTTTTGATAATTCAACAATGTTTGAACTGAATGTTCTCATTATAGGTGGCCAACAGAGCAATTGTGATATCTCTTCAGATTCTCATTTAGAACCAGTCAAACTGGAATTATCAATGGCAGTTATTCAAAAAGTTCGGAAAATGAATCCCATCTATACTGTATGGTGCACACGTTTTTGCTCTTGGATGGCCAGTCTTGGGTTATAATTGGCGTTTTTACAACGGCATTCATAATGCTTGCATTCAGTTGCCCAATTAAGTGTGGCGATGTTTATTTTTAGCTTTATGGAAAATGAATTAAACTTCTCCGTGGAAGGCTATAAGACGTTTCCTGGCAGTGACATGCGGCAGGCTGCCATGCAGCCAGCTCGCTGCTTTGGAAACGTCAACCCCGCAGAGCACATAATCGTGTTTATTTGGTCCAGCTCCCAAAATGAGCGTTATCTTAATTAATAAACAAATTACAAAATAATATAGAAAAATCATCTGCATAGAAGTTCATCAATTACAGGGATTAGTGGACCAAGAAGCATGTAATTTACACTGAGACATTTATAGGGCAACGATTATGCCACCTTAGCCATAAGCCTTTATTGTGATGAAATTTGGAGCAATAAAGCACCTTCCAGTTCCCCTGACAAATCCTCCACTCCTACTCAAAATCAAAAGGTGAAGCATTTAGCAGTCCGCCTCTAATTGATAAAGCCGTGTGACGAATGAATTGCCCTCCACACATCTAGTGCGTGCCCGAGAGGATGGAAAGTCAGGAAATTAGCAGCCGTAAAAGCTTGGGATCAGATTTTAAATATGTTATAAGAAAAGATGTTCTTTGTGATGATAGAAATTGGTTGTTTGCTTTTCTCCACTCTATTCCCTGGCACACAAAATATTGATGCCGTAATGAAGCAGAGTCGACTTAATTTCTTCATTTCTATACTCAACTCAACTTTATTTATAAAGCGCTTTAAGAACAGGCATTGCTGTATACAAAGTGCTGCATCAGTTTTGCAGTAAACAAGAACAAAGCAAACATTTTGAAGTGTAAATACAAATTGTTTTTTTTTTTTTTTTTTTTTTTTTACAAGTAAATATATTTTACATCAGTAAATAAATAAGAAGTAGTGAATAAAGAATTTCCAACAATCTGGCAAAGTTTTGAGTATTCAGCTACGTCATGATTATTGGATGTTCTTATCCTGAATGATTATCCTGTGGCGTGTTGAGTGATTATTTTCTGTTTCTGCACTCCCTGATTCTTCTAATCTGGTCATCATTATGTGTATAATGTGTTGTGTTGTTTATCTCAAGTACACAATCATATTTTTTCATCTTCATATTTTAAAAATCCATTAAAATGTCCAAAACTGGTATTTTTGTAGTCTGCTTTTGTTAGGATTAAAATAAATAAATAAATAAATAAATAAATACATTTTATGGATTAGGTTTCACAAGGGGCCATAAAAAGACAAGGATTTTTTTTTAAATAAAATACATGATTACTTAAGCAGTACCATTTCAACCGTGATATTTTATTTTTTCATTTTTAAAGCAATAATAATCTAAATTGTATGCCTAAGTGGCCTTCGACTTTTGAAAGTCCACTTTCACTTATTGTCTACATGCTGCTGCGAAAGCCGCACAGTTGTGCTCAAACGTTTACACACATTAGCAGAATTTGTAAGACGTGTACCATTGTGAATGATCAGGCCAAAAAAAAAAAATCTTAACGGGATTCAAATTCAACTCTAAAACTAATTAAACGAAATATAGCAATAAAGAAGATTATGACATGGTCTCCCTTCAGTTCAGCAATCATATTTTCCAAAACATGGACGGTATTTCACAAATTCTGCCAAGGTACAAGGTATGTCAAAAAAGGTTGCAGGACTGGTGTTAGAAAAGATATATTTCAAATCCAAACTACACATTTTTACTTTTAAAGTCTTATGCACTTTCCCAGCCTTTTCTATCAGTCTGTCATGCCCTCTTTGGAAGTATTCTTCTAGCATCTTCTCTATCTTCCGTAGTCACAATCATTTTGATGTCGTCCAGATCTTCTCGATGACCACCATGAGCTTGGAAATGATGACGGAAAATCACATGAAGCTAAGTCAGATGGGTGGAGCGGTGTTCTTCTCGGCCAGGAACTGTCAGATGCTCAGTGCATTGTGAAACAGCTATGAGTTGCCCTGTCAAAATTCTCACATTTTCTCATACACGAACAAGGCAAATGCCGCAGAAACTCTTTGTAGAGTTGCTGGTTCACATTGAAGGTAAAAACTCATATTTTATATATTTTGTGACACCAGTCCTGCAATTTGCATAATGTATGTCCTATAAGCACTGCTGTAAACTGTTCCTCCTACACATTTTTTTGGTCAAAATGAGCTGTTGATTATACGTACAAGAGTGAAGCCTGTATTGTCTCAGCTGGTCCTACTTTACGTCTTTCCCAACACTTTATTTCTCGTAATCTGCTGATAGAACGTATGGATTAGCAAACGGCATCACACCCTAAGTAGGTTTCTGGCTCTCTTACCTGGGAATTTGTGCGAGACCCCTCTCGTCTCACTCAAGGAACCGGGTGGGGGGGGGGGTACATTGATAGGATGCACAAGCGAAGGAAATCTCCATGTCTCTCCTTTGATATGTATATTTCCAACCACTCTCAAATCGGATATTTTTTATCCCTCCCCTCTCCACCACCGCCACCCGCTACAGTCGTCCTTCTTACTGAGGATCAGTTTGTGTTTTTACACCGTTTTGCTATGCCAGAGTTGACGCATGTACTGTAGCTTTGATATTCTGTAGACACAGAATATTTGTTTGTATTTTGTTGCCATTTCATAGGCAGCCGAACTAAACTGTCAGTTTTCATTCGTGGAGGAGGGTTCAGTCTGCTTTGGTAATGCTGTATGCTCACTCTACTAGCAGAATGGTTATTTCTTTGACAGTCTCAGCCTAAGGCCATGTCTACACAAACAACTATTTCTACTGTATATTTCTTAGATTTTTCAATTACATTGAGTTAGGACTGCGCATTTGACAACATTTTCTTCATCAGCTTTGTTAGGAGTTTCAATTGTAAGCATTCCGCTAAATTTTCTACATGCATTTTTAATTTATTTGGTGAAAGAAAATGTTTTTTTTCCCCTTCACATTTAGTTTTGATTCTGTTGCTAGTTTTATTCGACTATAATAACCTTAGTCTGCCTTTTGCCTGGTGTCAACTGGGATACACTTACAGCTGGAAAAATTAACCGATTAAACGGCAAGTAATCAAATTGCGACATCTATTTTAATAATAATAAAGAAATCATTTTGAGCCATTTTTAAATTCAAAATGATCTCAATCCTCTGATTTCAGCATATTGAATAATTGTTCACTGATTTCTGAAGTCCTACATGAATGACTTGTGTGTTTAATCAAAATACATTTGTAAAAATCTATCTTTACTTTTGAAAATAAATGACACAACCGGTAACATAATCATCAGTCCCCCTTTTTTTTAATCACTTTACGAACCTGAAGTACGATATAAACACCAATCACTGGTTAATAAACAGTAATCAAGGGAAAAATGGTTTTGTAATACACTTTAATGCAAAATTAAAATGAATCCGGTAAGTCGATTAATCAATTGAATAATCATAGATTAAAAAATTCTAAGCATATTCGATAGTGACATCACTCCACTACAGCTTCCCACAACCCTTCAGGATAAGAAGTATCGAAAATGGACGGATGGATGTTATGGTTATGAGTTCAAAACAATGCACCTTCTGCACACAAGAGTACTTTTACTATTACGTCAATAACCAGGTATTAATATTTCCCTCCCTTTTGAGATTGATTAACAGTTTTGTCTGTCTGCCATTCATCACTGGCTTATGAGCAGCCTGGAGTCGGTGCAGAGTGATGAGCTAATTTTTTCAAAAACTTGTTGTAAATGTCAACAAAACATCCCCTTGGGAGTCTGTGTTTTTTCTTTGTTTCCCTTCTTCCTCATGTGATTTATGCTTTAGACCTTTTCAATGAACTGATGCTGATTCTTGAGGTGCACTCATTGCAGTGCTGGGTAACATCTGATATTTGCACTTGTATACAGTAAAATGTACAGTATGTTGTGCTCATTGTTATGAATTCAAAGTTAATATGGCGAGTTTAAGCAGTCTCCTCACAAGGTGTAATGAGCATCTCAACTCGATTGTTACCGTGGGTATTTCAATCCTACGCCTGCACCAGACACCACATTCTGATAATTTATGATTCCCATAGTCCCCCTCAGCAGGGATTAATTTTGAATTATTTATGCTCTTATGCGCACATAGAGCTGAAACATTTTAGTAGGTATCAGACGCTCCGTCACAGGCGAAGCTAATGTGCTGACTAGCAGGGGAACTGATGGCACTCTCTTGTTATTTAAAGTCTTAGCTTTTTTTTTTTCCACCCTCTTATTTCCTTCATTCCTCTTGGGAGTTGAGGGGCAAAAGATGAAAACAATGTTTCTCCTTAAATAGAAATATACAATTCAGGCAGTGCTGGGGGTGATTCATACAGCAGCACTGTAGGAGACAGATTTAGAAGAAAGTTTGGAGTTCGTGGGGGGTCGCGAGCAGCCTTTTTGGTGGTTTGTTTTGTCTGGGTAAACACCTTTGACGTATCAATGACGCCACGTCTGACCCTCTCTTTTTTTTATTTTGTTTTTATTAAGTGTTTGTATTTGTCATGTCAGCCGTCAAATATTCAATCTTTTTTTTTTTTTTTTTTTTTTCACAAATGAAAATCAATGCAGGTTTTGAACCCAGTGAAATGAAAAGGGCTGCAGGTTAATTGTTGCTTATGTTTGGCACATTTTGTACAGTTAGTCATTTCTAATATCATTAGGGAAATTAGGTGTGAGCAGATTTATTTATTTATTAACTCATTTAAACTCTCCAGTGGAGAATGAATGGCCAACTCATTGTGCCCTTATAAACAGGGGGCCACATAAATCAGGTAATACACTAACAACGTGTTTTGCATAGCGCTAATTAGTGGTGTTTTTAATTTGTCTGGTTCTATTTCTATGCGCCACATCTCATGAGTAATGGATGATGTGATTCAGCCTAATTCATGTTATGGATACTCCCCCACGTGTGTGCTAATTAAATAAGAAGGTTTCTTTGAATGTGCAGAAAATGATTTGGGTATTAATTCTAAGTATGCTTTTTGGAGATGAAGTCAGCCTTGACAAAAAAAAAGTGCACACACATGCATACACGCTGCTGGGTCAGTGCTAAAACCCTTATAACTCAAGCCAAGCTCTGTAATTGTGTTGGCAGCAGTATTGTCCTTGCCATAGGATCAGTGCGACTATTCCAGAGAAAGGTCCCCTTTCTCGCTGCTCAACAATGTCTAATAAATCCTGGGGTGGGGAACATTGATGCCGGGCACTGACTGTGACACAAAAGAGGGGAATTTGGGAAGAGGCTGCAGAGGATAATGAACAGTATTTTAACTCGGCAGTTTAACCTCAGAGCCTGTCACCGCTGACCTTTCGCCAACCCCGGCGAGAGTCCGATTTCTCCCGTATCTGTTTTTTTTTTTTTCTCCTCCCTCCTCCTTCACTCTGGTCTCTCCTCATGCCCCTGCCTTGGCGTTCCCATCGCTTTTATTCTTCTGCTGACAGAGTACACTGGAGTAAAAGCGAGGGAGTTGTGTGGTGGAGGGTGGGGCGGGGGGAGGAGGCAGATTTGGGGCTGCGATGTGTAAGAAGTGTCAGTCCAAGACATTTACATGAAAAGCAGTTAGTAGTTGAAAGGCGAGCTGTTTCACAATCTGCCTGTACATTTTCTCCTTCTTTTTTTTTCCTCTCACCCTTTTCTCTCATGGCTAAGTCCTCCCTCCATCTCTTTTATTGCCGTAGTCCATGCCTGGCGAATTGATGTGAGAGCAAGGGCGACCCCCACATGTCTCCAGCAGACTGGGAGGTGTTATTGTCTGTCACTGAGGCCTGCACGACCGTCATCCCGCTTGACCTTTATACAACCTTTTGAGTCACCTGAAGTTGACCTTGAAGGAATGCGGCTTCCTGCTTTTAGAGCTCTGCTCTTATTAGTACCCTCCAACTCATCTTTTCCATGCTTTCCAATGCTGTTTTATTCATCCCCTCCGCCTTTTTTTTTTTTTTTTTTGCCCCCTACTCCACAGTAGAAGGTAGTAAGTGTAAATCAAGCTGGAGCATTTTCTTTAGCGGGGCCCTGATTAGTGCTGATGATGTTTCCAAAGAGGTGAGGGGGGACAACTCAGAGGCCACCACAGCTGCTCTCCCCTATTCACCACTTCCAGATTTATGTCTCCGCCTCCCCCACTCTCACTCTCTTTCCTTGCACATTTCCAACGTTATCAATATCGATCTGGCCGTGCACTTAGAACCTCTCTTTAACAATTGGCTCCTGCGGTTGATGTAGGCATTAATGGTGAGTGCTTGAGGATTGAGAATGGGGGGGGTTGATTTAAAAGAGTTTGAAAGATTCATGTCATTCCACATGAATAACCCTCAGATGTCATGAAATTGGAATTCTTTCCGCTTCATCACAGTAATAGTTGCCCACTTTTGTCCACTTGCACATCATCATATCATCTAGTCTTTGGCTAAATGTTGTGAATGGATATTTCATAAGGCTGTGCGATGAGGTCACAGTTGAGATGCTGAGTCTTGATGATGTTAGCCCGTCGCGATGTCCGGACCCTCTCCCTTTGATTAATGATCACAGGAGTCTGCCAACAAGTTGATGGGCTGCAATCCATTCACTTCAATCACTTAATGAACTTGACAGTGGTCTGAAAAGGATATAGCTTCATCTATAAATACCCAATCAACTTTATTCATCTCTATTAATGGAAAGATTTGCACGGGTATCCAAAGAATTCTAGCTGCTAATAGAATGAAAAGTAATGTTTTACAAAGATTATGAATAGGTAAGAATAATGTTAATTATTACTTAAAAAATAGTTTAAAAAAACAATTGAGGAATAGCTTAGTTTGCTTATGTCCATGTGTGAAATTATGTAGATAAATTTCAATAGGGATGGGTGAATACTGATACCAGGTATCGGTCTCGGTAATAAGGCCGATACTCGGCCCTAAGTCAAGGTTTCGTTTGTTACTCGTGACAGCGGCTCTTGTCGCTGTTTTAAAATCGGGAAATTAGAAGAATAGAAAATTGTTATTAATTTCAATGCAATTTTAAGGAAATTGGCATATATATGTAAACTTAAGTACTATTAGCGTCACTCACTACATATTTTGGTCTCTAACTAAAAGCAATCCAAAATCTTAGCCATGAAAAATCAGTAATGTACCATATTTGCCTCCAACAATGTATTATCCCCCCCCCCCCCCCCTCACCCCTGCCAAAAAAAAAAAAAGCAAGGTGTGGAAACAAGAAGCAGATCAGATTGAAAAATAATTGAATTAAATTTTCACACAGAGCGAGTAGAATGAGTTTTTCTACTGCATCCCCTTGCACAACATAAATAATCATCATGGGTGACTAATTTGAAGACACTGCATGCTAAGTATACAAATCCCCCTTTCTTCTCCTTGCTCCAGGCTTGGAGAGGAATAACACATAACCGCTAAACAAAGGCAACATCAAGCTCATAAAATTAACATAGCAAATGACCTGAAGAAGAGGCTCGATAAATATTCCGATCTTATCGTCTCTAAATACTGCGAGTCGTCTTTAGGGCAGCCAATGAAAACTCCCTCGTTAATCTTCCATACACTCAGATAAACTTTTTACAGGAAACCATCTTTCCAGCAACCCCACAGGGGTCGGGACAAGGGCGCCTTCTCCTCAACTTGATAGATATTATTTTGGCGAGATCTACGACTTTTGTTCAGAGAGCTACACACTGACCTTGGACTGAAACTCAATTTAGCTTCCTCCTCTCGTTTTGCATATCCTTCCTATTTGTAAAGTAAAAAGTACTGTCTGAAAGCGACTCTGTTTTAAAGCTGTGTCTCTATTCTCCATTCAAACACAGCTACAAACAGGCGTGTGTGGTTTGTGTGCAACTCGTAGTTTGTGTCACATTTTCTTTCAAAGGCATTTATGCAAGTGCGGGGTTTGAACAAGACTGAGCGTCGTCTTCCTGTGGAGCAAAACAGTCATTGTTGAGAGGTGAGCAGAAGGGATCAATCAGCCTTACCTTCCCCTCCTGCCATATGTGTCGTGTTCTTTTGGCCTGTCATTCTTACAGTATGTGCTGCAGGTAGATATAATGCATAATCCTGCTCGCTTGATTGAGCTCATGCCTCCCCCCCCACCCCCTTTCTTTGTATGGGGGAAGTCGTTTTCTTCATCCGAGTGTGAATATCTATCTATGTGATACCACAGCCTGTTCAGAGTCGAGAGGTGCTGGAGTTGATCCCAACTGACTTTGGGTAAACTAGGCCTGCACTGGTCAGAAGTCAAATTAGACGACATAAAGACAGACTGAATGGGAACTGAACAAACACTACTTGCAAATACAAGTCAGGCGAGTGAACCACTACACCATCTGAATGTGAATATTTATCTCCGAAACAAATGATCTATATTGAAGAACACAACAGACTTTGGTCAGGTATTGTGTACCAACCTGAAGAGCAATAAAACATAGACTCAAGAATAAATTTAGGTCCCGTCGGTGACGATAGCCCATGAAAAAAAATAAAAATAAATAAATAAATTATAAGAACAAACAGAATGGAGAAGGCACTTTTATTTTTATTTTTTAAAGCTGTACACTGAGTCCTACTTTACACAGCTCCTGCAACAAACAGATTCAACAAATAACAGTTGTGGCCACAAATATTGATCCATTTTTAAGTTGACTAACACTAAAAGAGTAATATTCTTTGTGGTTTGGAGAGTGCCTCTAACTCGGAAGATAAATTGTTGGGTTTCCACACCCGAAAACACTGGCTAGTGCATCATCTGTAATTCGATCATTATGAGGTAACAAGCTTATCTATCTTGACTGTCTGTTCATGAGCAAATGCCAAAACTATCGTAGGGTGCTTCAAAGGATACATTGTGGTCGTCTATGACATATATTTCTGTCTAATGCTGGGAATTAATTGTAATTAGCAAATTGGCATGACAGCACAATAACAAGTGTCAATACCAGGCATTGGTATAGGGGCCAATACACCAGGCTTTATTTCAAGGTATCAGTACTTGTAACAGTGGCCAATACCGCTGGTAGTTTTACGATCAGAAACTAGAAATCAGAATAGTAGAACATTGCCATTATGTTCATTCAATTGTAACAAAAAAAGGCTATATTAGGCTATATAGGTCTGCTTTAAAAAAAAAAATTCTAGTGATATCAGTTCTTGGTATTAGCATTGGTGACTACTCAATTGAGTACTCATACTGGTATCAGTCTGAGAAAGCATACTTTTGAGGAAAAGTGCAACAGCTGGGATTTTCTTTCTTTGTGGGGATTTTTCCTGCTTTCACGCTAATACTGATGTAAGATGTGATTTATTAATGTGAATTAATGAAATGTTGCCACTCCGAAATATAAATAATGGAATAGCGCTAAAATATCTTTTAGACGTTTGATAGACAGTATTGTTGCTGTCGAGGGAGTGATATGTCTCATTTGTAATGCTCACACACACCTTTTACGCATCTCCTACATCTTAAAAGGCTCGTATTTGTCAACAGTTGAGCTCAAGATGGAAAACTGAATAATGTTTCAATTGTATTGTCACATGTTGCACTGCATCAGCGCAGCACCAAATTCTTGTCGATAATGATCTCTTGCCTGCTCTCTTCCACCCTACCTATATTGACACCTGTCTCGCACATCAATGGCAGCCAAGCCAACAGGTAGACAGAATGCAGAGCACATTGTACTGCTCGTTCTCTCTGGATAATAAGTTCCCTCGGGTGCCGCCCAAGATTGTAGTAGTGCTGCTTTTCTCTCGCTACGAAACTCTGAGGAAATAATGAAGAGTGCGGATGGCAGACTAGATACAGATCAGTATAAATTTGGGAGTCTGGATGAATTAATACAAGTACAATATGATTTTTATTGCCTTCCATTGGGTTGTGTTACCTGTCATTGGAGTCTTGCAGAGCATGTTTCAAGCAGGAACATAATTGGCTTAAAGTTAAGCCTTTGTTCTGAGCGTTTATCCCCCTGCCCTGTCAGATAGACAAATATCAACTGAAACTTCGATTTCAGGGTCATGAACTGCTTGTATCAGATGTACTATGAAGCTGGAAAAAAAACAAAAAACCCCACAATATATTTCCATAGTAATGAGGTTGTTGTTTTATGTCCAGTACTCTGAAACAAGGTTATTGAGTGACGTATCAGCTGACAGTCATGAAGATTGCATTGGTAATTATTTCATTTCTGTAACTGTAACATTCAATCACTCATAGATTTATTAGCGCTGCATGCATTGAAATGCAAGTGCAGATCCCACATTCATTATGCACAGCCTGACGTGTTGTATCTTCCATTATGTATACTTGCACTTAAAATGTACATCCAATAGCGCCATTTTATTCAACTGGGAGATATTCGACCTCTTCTCTAATATTGCCATTAGTCACCCCAGAGAGGAGCATGTACTTGAGGAGAGGAGCAATGATATTTGGAGTAATGATACACACTGCAGGTGCAACCTACCTTCTGTTTCTAATAAATGATGTCCAGCCTTTTAAAGACAATTCTATTACCTCCCCAGTCGTCTGCAATACGTCTTTGTCAGGGAAATGGATATGCACACATGTTAGCAAATCAGTAGCCAAAGCCCTATCAATAGTGGCTGATCTTTAGATTTATGCCACTTCTTTGTGTCGCACATTGCCTTGTACACATTTTTTTTTCTCTTTTACTAGAACACAGCCAAGTCTTTACTTGGATATCCAAGTGTAAGATGTTCCTGAGGGTGTATAAAGTTGCTGACCATTTCAAAACAAGAACACTTCCTCTCTTTTCTCTGCACTATTTTTAGCAGTTGACCTGCGACGGACCACTGGGATTGGATCACAATTTCTATGCGACTCAGCATTTGTTGTGAATGTCTATAATTTCTCACCAGAGTCGAAATATTCACACGTTTTTTTTCTCTCTCTTTTTTATGCTGCTGTTGTTTACTTGCAAGGGAAACATATGGTTTGAATTGTTCTGTATTATCCTACATTCATTGTTTATTTTCTTTCACACATTTTCTACTTCCCTGTGAGCCTGAAACTAAAGTCAGTCAGAACCAGCGGGTTATGGGTCCCAGCAGGAGTGAGGGGATCAGACCCTCTCAGTGTCACATGTGGGGCTGGTTAAATTAGGGATAGACCTAATCTTATGTGGATCACAGTTTTGCATAAAAAAAAGGGGCCTCTGAGTAATGGCGTCATTTTGTAACTTCATATCAACAATCACATACCTGTGATATTGGAGCATGATGTTTATAATGAGAAATGCACTGGGGAAATAACCCAGTAATGTACTAATAGTGTCATGATGTTATCAGCCACTTCATTAGGTCCACTTGTACAATCTAATGAGATCCAATACAACAGCTCTACCATAAAATTCCACCTTTCAAGTGATGATTATGTTCACTTTTGATGGACAATATGAGGTGTAAGATTAAATGCAACATAATTATGTTGTAATTTATCATACTAGAATAAAAAAAATAGCAATTATTTCACCAACAACAACACTATGATTTCAACCACAGTACATTATATCAGTCAACATACAAGTGGCAGTGATGTTGGTTCATTTTATGTAGTTATACTAAGTAACTTCAGGCATATTGTGTCGTAGTCATGGATACAAAACACATTACACACTACCAAATGTATAATACTTTGATTTTGTGATATCTTACCTGCCCAGGTATTAGAGTAGGGTTTGAGCATACATATATATATATATATATATATATATATTTTATATATGTATATATAGATGACTATAATGTGATGAATGTCCAAGTCAATTAATTACTGACGTCAGATATTTTTTCAGCCCAGTACAGCTGTCTCGTTAAGACATATTCCGAACTACAAGGATAAAAACAGACAACAATACAAATACAACTCAACATTACTGTGTATTAATTGCAATTTGTGGGAGTCTTGTTCATGTTTCTTTTCAACAAACCGGTGGGCGTAATCTTGTGGACTTGTTTCGACTTGCCATCGACAGACTAAGGTGACACATGATTGTGCGAGAATACGAAAATAAATTGGTGACGGATTGTGTCAAGTAATGTTGTGTTATTGGTTTGTGCTGCAGCAAACAATTTCTCTGATTAATTAAGTTCTTGTATTATTAGTCCATTATGAGGCATTACAATTTGACAACAATGGTTTACTTTGAGGGTGGCACGGTGGTTGAGTGGTTAGCACGTCCGCCTCCCAGTACTGAGTACTCGGGTTCGAGTTCCTTGCCGCCAGTCTCACAGTGCGGTTGCCATGAATATTTTAAGACTGCTAATCTCATCCACCCCCATCTTATTTTCTTTCTTTTTGATCATTGCATATGTATAATGATTACAGTGTAATGTATGATTGTGCTGCCTTGTTAGCAGGACCATTCACTACTCCACAGAGCATTATAGATCAGTGACCATAGCTGACTGTTTAGTTGTTTTTGTGAATTGGCTAACTGGAAGACAAGATGCCAAAAACCACGTGATTAGTTGACTATAGGCGTTAAACGTTCATGCAGAGTAGTAAATTTGACCTTAAAAACGATCCCATCACAGTCCACATACGTCATTATGCAGGAACATGTGTTTGGTTAGAAAACAGCCAAACATATCGCGATTAAAATCACACCTTGTCCTCTTTAGCCGTGACAAAGTGACTCTTAAAAGGCTAGAAAAACACACTTGTTAGAATAATAGAAGCTATGTTTCTATTAGATAAGGTGAGAACAGATATGAGTCATCTTGGGTTCAACTGAGGCTGTTATGTGTGTTTAGACTGCCAGTTAACGCGCCACCTCCACAACTAAGCAGTCTTGTTTTCTTCTCCCCTCTTTAGCTAATTTGTTTGTGTACTTTTTCAATTCTCATCATTTCCATCTTCAACGATCCTCTTAAACTTTGACCTTCGCAGATATCGTCCGGTCGTGCGGGCTGGCCATTGCAGGCTGGGTGGCCAAGTCGGTCATGTGGGGAAGGAGGAAAGGCTTTGCAGACTTTGGGATTTGTTTACACATCATGGAAGCTTTTAGGCGGGAGATTAAAGTTGGTAATGGGGCCAAGTGCTTTTCCCATCGTCTCTGGAATCCTCCTTAGAGCGACCCCTCTCCTGTCACTTTAACAGATGTTTTACTTTGGGAAATGTAAACGATGTCTACATTTAGAATTTCAGTTATCTTCTTTATGATATTATAGAGTGCTACTAGAAACCGCCAAGGGCCACTATCTGGTTACATTCTAAACACAGCACATGAAGGGGGGCACACAGTTTGCTTTCTTTGACCGACACGGTGTACAAAAACTAATTCATGTAAAAATCAAGTCCTCTACCTATGACCCTGTGTTTATCTGTGTAAACTGCTCCACTGTAATCCCTTTAGTGTTGAATTAATCCACTGTTGGTTACACTCTGATTGGTATAACCTCTCACATAAGCTCTCTATATCAGTGTTAGCTCAGCCCATGTTTTTTTTTTTTTTTTTTTAAACCGCAGGCCCACCACCCAAAGAGGTCGGCAGGAAGGGTCGATATCAAATGTGATGAATGCCTTTCCATCCAAAAGATCTACTGAATGTCCTTGAGTTTAATCAAATCTATTTGTGTCTCTTTTTTTTTTTTCTGGGGCGTCTAAATTGTTGTGCTAATGTCCGACAATATTGACATTAATAGCACCATGAATCAGTCCAAGCGATGTTGGGATTTTTGGTAACATTTCAGAGCTGCTGCAGAGATTATCATCATTTCGAAAGATGAGATCACTTTCACGTTATTTGAAGTCAACTGGCCTCTTAAATTGTAATTCAAGTTGTAATCTTAAGAGAATGAAGTTGTGATTCTATGATCATATATACAGTGGTCCCTTAACCTACGAGTTGGGAAGTCACTATCAAATATTTTTACATCTGATTATATTATCGATTTTCACGCCTATTCCAATAATGCAATAAAAATAAATGCATTAAAATGTATAGCGGAACCAATTATTGTTGGATTATTATTTGTTCATTTGGTATACTTTAACGATTAAACAAAACCAACAACAATAAATCAATATCACTCCACATTTTGTAAACTGAGAGATTATTACGAAGGGCTACACTTCTGGGTTCAACTACATGTCAATTTCATGTTTTTCCTATATGCAAGTAACAATTTGTTTTAATACATTAAAATATTATTTTTCTGTAAATTGATTCAGTGTACTGGTTTGGTCCGTAAAATGTCAGAAAATTGGGGAAAATGCTGATCATTGTTTTCCAAAGCAAAGGCAGATGTTTGCAGTTTTTTTTTTTCTCAACACAAAAAAAAAATCTATAATGAAGACTGCTTTCAGGGAGGACTACATCAATCAGGGAATATTAATTGATTAGAAGAGATAAAGTGAGGCTCTAAACGAATCTATCATCACAATAGTCGACACTCATATTGTGTGTGCCATAAAGAGTGTGTGACATCAGGAACAGTAGTTGTTGTGCTAGTTATTGGTCATATTTGACTTTATTTCACTTAACCCACGCCTCCCGTCCCCACCCCCATCGTAGCTCTAATACTGCTCCATAAGTCTGAGCGTTGCCAGTAACGAGAGCCAAAAGTGTGGTCGTTTTAATAGACTCTTTTGTACAATGGTTTGGTAGAATGACAGACCGCCTTCCTCCTGCTGTTGAAATGCAATGGGGTTTTTTTTATTCAACAACCATGTTGGTACCGTTTGTACATCAGCAAGCATCAAAGGGCCAAACAGAACTGATAAGCAGCTCTCTGAGTCTTTGCTGCACATCCCTCACTGTGATAGTGCACTCCCACAAAGTCTTTTCTGGGCCGCCATATATAAACAAATTGGACATGAGTGATTTGACAGAGGCTGGGAGATAACAGTTCATCGTCCTGTACACTATGAATAGAAAGAACTTGGATCCAGGGGCAAGACAACACTGCTAACCCATCTGTGTATTTGGATAGGAAGAAAACAGGGTGACAGATGTGGAGTCTTTCAAAGGGTCAGTTTGTGTCATTCCATCTCAATTAGCCCAAACTTTATAGAATGTTCTCTTTTTGCCGTCCATATTAAGAAATGTTCTTGATTTGATACTCCTGTGAAATGGAAGAGTGCTGCGGTAAGTGTGGTACGTAGTGTTACTGGTATCGGCAGATGTCCCGATACTGCATTAAAACAGTGGTATCGGTATCGGTGACTACTCACAAGTAACATGCCGATACCATTAATTCCAACGCTAAAATAGGATTTTGGATGCAGCATCTTGTGTCTTGCTCGTGCACGACATTCACTGATATGTGACTTGTTCACTGCATGCCAATCTAAGATATCCTATTGGCCCTTGAATGCTCTGAACCAATGGCAGGACAGCTTTTTCATGTTGAGGGAAAAAAAAAAAAACTTAGGTATTGGTATGGTATCGGTATCGGCCGATACTGCAAAGCTGGGTATCGGTATCAGGGGCCAAAAAACGGTATTGGAACAACACTAGTACGCTGAAATTTATTGTTTGCTTTTATGAAATGAATTTTTTGAAAAGAGGGGAGTTTACAATTAGCTCTGCTACTATGCCCCTTTGTTGGCTTACTTTAAATGATAGTTAACGCACTTTTCTTAAGGCTCGATGAACCGATTATAGAGCAGACTGGTTACCGGGGCCGATCTTCGGCCTTTTAGCGCATATCGGCAACAGCCATTTTCTTGCTGATAAGCAATCAACTAAAAAGTTACTTCTTCAAACCCTTTCTACCATTGATTTACATTTTTAAGAATTTAAAACAAGTTGTAATACGCTTAGTAATCTGTGAAAATATTTTGCATACTGTACATAAGTAAGATTCCTCTCTCCTGTTGCTCAAATTGGAAAGTTGTACAGTTTCTTAACCATGATTGATGCATGTCTTTTATGCTGTCACAGTCAATGCAACGCAAAGCAGTACATAGATCCCAATCACAAGAGCTGTTTGCTTGAATCTCGCATTGCAGACAGAAAGCTATCTAGAAAGCGCCTGCCAAAAAAAAAAAAGAGTGTGTATTTCTAATCCCTAGATGGCTCACAGGCGCAACAAATCTTATCTATCTACATGCTGTCAAAAAATGTCAGTGCCATATCAAATGGAGGAGATGATACCCATAGAAGAGGTGCTGCGGGGCGGAGTAAGAGGGAGAAAATCGTCAACAATGTGCATTTTCACCGTTCACGCATGCACACGCGGCACACATTTACACAAATGCAGTGGGGAGACGTAGAGCTGTTGTCAGTCGATAAACAAATGACAGACGAATGACATGTTGGAACACCTCTACCGGGGATGATCGCCATGCCAGATTGTTGCTTGTGGCATCTCTTATGGGAGAAGGTGAGAAAGAGAGGTATGAGCAAGAGCATGGCCCTTTACACAAACCAACTACATCTGATTGTGTTCCCCGTCAACTATGTCTCATCTAATCGCTGTCATTCTGGCTTGCTTGGTCTGTAAATGTGGTGAAGATAAAATGATGGAAAGGTGGAATGGATACTTACAGAATATGTGTTTTATTTAACATGTACAGAACATTTTCTTCCAACCTACATATTGAACATATTGTATTAAATAATACTAATACAAAATCAGACACCAGCTTTTTTTCAAGCAATGACACTTTTGCTTGTCAGTGTGACAATAAGGCACTCTAATGCTCCGAAGAAAAAAAGTACTTGAATACTTACTCGGCATGGCAGCATCAAGATTTTAAAATCAGGTTATTTGATCACATATAATGACTTCTTAGAACTACAGAATTGTTTGAACCTTTGTGCCTATTTTTCATGCACATTTGGGGCCCTATTTTCATGCCCAGCACAAGTCGAGCACGCAGCGCTAAGGGATGGAATGCAGCCAACTTCCAACCAATTGAACCAGCTCCTCTCGTTCTCATTAAAATTGCAATTGATGTGCACACAGTCCTTGACATTGCAGAAGCAGAAATTGACTCGCTCGGTTCCATGCATGACATTGGTGCCTATGTGTAGTGTATTTATACAGGAAAACTGCAATATCTTCCCTTGGAAATGATGTTGTCGTTGTCCCACATTCTCCCACTTTGTGGTCAAATTTCTGAATTAAATTTGATGGCATCCATCACAAATGTCCGCAGCATGCCGATTCTGACCACCAAAATCCCATTACACCGCCTGCGCCACCACTTAGACCGGGTTTTAGCAAGTCTAAAGTCATGTGTACTTTTTTGTCACCAATTTGCAAGATGCGCTGGGTGCGCGGGAGCTCCATTTGCTGGAACACCCAGCTAGGCGAAAAACATCTGCCAAATTCACAAACACGCCTAACAAGACTTGCCCCGGCACGAAAATGAAGATGTACCCGTTCTTACATGTGTTTCTATGAAAATAGGGCCCTTGATGTTTAAAGTGGCACTGTAGATTATTTACAAAATAGCTTTGTCAGTATGGAACATAGCAAGATTGTGTTTTTATTTCAATGTTTTTATAATGCTCAACCACATTTTCCTCTCATATTGTAAAATACATATCTGTGCACCTATTCTTATAGGCAAGTCTGTTTAATGCTACATGCACTTGTATAAGTGTTATTTGAATGTCATGTGCCCACAGGTGAAGCCTGAAGATAATTGGCATCATGGTCTTGGTGTTCTCAGCTGAGCTGAAAAAAATATGTAACAAAACAGAGTGGGAATATAACAACAGGATTGCCATTTATTTATTCCATGAGTGGAAATATGAATATGGTGATGTTTATGTTATGTTGTGTAGGTGTCGAAGTGAGCGTGCATTTAAATTCATACTCTAGGTGAAAATGCAATCACTTGTGCCATATGTATGGATGCTAGTTTGGTATCATAAGGAAAACAGCAGTCGTTGCATATTGATTACGTTCTGAACGTAGTCCATACACAAACCAGCCACCACTTGCACACAATAAAAATATCCAACAGAAAAGCAGTCTGAAATATTATTGTAGTTTTTAAATTTGTAGAACTGCACTGCATCATAATGAAAGTTTTTTTTCACGTTTTGGTTACAACAATAAGTTACATGTTTACTGTTTGTATGTGTCAGGCTGTGGATCCTGCTGCTCTTGGTCACATTCTAATGCCTATCCATTAATTCAATCAAGCCCCTCCCACTGCCGTAGCCTCTTTATGCCAATTCGATTAGTGGACTAAAGCCATCAAGATTTCCTAGACAAAATGAATGCTTGTATTAATCCCAGCAATTTCCATTTAAAATGTAAGGGCATCGACTTGATTAATAAGGGCTGATGCTGAATAATTACACAGCAAACACAGGAATGGTTATAGGAAAACCACAGCTGGGCCTGCCCCCGAATGGCCTCTGGGAAACCAGAGGAGAAGGCGGGGGCGCGTAGGGCGAGTCAAAGTAAAGCAATGGCAATGACTGAGGTGATGAATCTCTTAGCTGGCCCCTCATGCAATTAACGAGCAGTGCTTCTATTAATTTAGTTCCCCCAGAGTGGTGACTGGTCAGATGTCTCAGGGTCAAGGGTCAGGGGTCGAGAGCAGGGGTCAAGCCAACAAGAATCAGAGCAGACATAGGAGAGGGTAATGCCGGGAAGAGGCGGGGCGATTCTGCCTCAATTGATTGGCTTTAGATTTTTGACCTTCACGTGATTCATTTGTTTCAAGAAATAAAATGATGGTGAGCCAGGACGTAGTTATGGCAAGACACATTTAATTGTGAAGGGCCAGTTGTTTCATGCACCATTTGAGCATTCAATAACACACCAATCAATTGTTTGTGTGTGTTGGAAGGGAGGTGGGGGTGTCATGTTGGATTTCACACATGATACTTGCTTTCCCCTCCAATTCTGGGAGGTACAGAATATTGTATTCTCAATTTGTCACAGTTCATGTATTTGCTTTGTCGTTTATTTTCTTTTTAAGTAGTTAAATGTCAAAACTTGGACGACCGTAACACATTTTGACTTTTACCACGTTAGAGTGCCCCTTAAGGCTTCTCAGGTTTCCCCCCCCTCCTATCTGTCCTAGTTTAAACCGAAATGAATCAAAAGGTGATTACATTTTTACAGTTCTAGCAACAAGAATTCCATCTGTGTTTCCTTTAAATACTCAAATTCTACATTTATGTTTAGAAATGCTAATAACTCAAAGCCACATTTCATTAATAGCTCTCAATGACAGACAGACTGACCTCACTCTGGATGCTCTCATGCCAGGCTGAGACCACTTCAAAAGAGGTCTGGCGGCCTCAAGGTTAATGCTGTTTCAAATAAAGAAGGAAGAAGCTGTTAAAATTAACACTGTGCCAAAGCAGCCCTGTTTCCCTTTAGACTAGTAGTATACTCTATCCTTTTATGTATTTGAGAGAAAGCATTACCATATGTTTTCAAACATGCTGGAAACGCTCCAGGGACATACTGTCATCATGGCCTCCTGTACTCCTTCAAAATGCCCCTTTTGTTTAAGTGGCAGCGCAGGAGGAAATGAAGCCTGACACTATTTTGATTTTAAAAACACCATCCGGACTTGCCCTGCCTGGACGATTATCATCATTTAATGTGTTGCATGCATGGAAAGTGAAAACTTGATTCAAGTAGACAACAGCTGATAGTGGAGCTTTTGGTTTAACTTTACTGTCTTCCACATGGTACAACAACCATCATTTTATAGTCACTCCGCGTCTCACTTTTTGGCTCTCACTAAATAGACATATCATAGACATGTTATGATAGCAAGTATGCCTAACCATGGAACCTCTGAAGTAAGCCTCCTCTTTTACATGTAAAAAGAAACTAACTGAGTTTAATTGGGGAACAAAATACCAAACACTATAAGATGGGTGCTTTGATACATGATGTGATATCATTAGCCTAGCGTGCCACTTATGCTAGATATTTTGTATGTAGACCCCAAAAAATGTCTTCACTATATGATGTGTATTCTCCCACAAATCTAAATATGTAATTCTGATTAATTAATAATCTAAAAAATATATATATTTAAATTAATTGAGAGGAAATGTTTTGATTGGCCGGGAGTCAGCTGTGTTCCCTCCCACAACAGTGCACAATAATGCAAACACTGATTGTCCAAAATGGCCGATGCTGTACTAAATGCAAAAATATTGATTAAAAAGTGGCATAAAATCATAATTTCTCAACATAAATTGACTTATTTTTTTCAGGGAAGAGTTGAAATTAATCATTTCTATAGCCGGTTAGTTTTTCATAAGTCTTGTATTCCTTTAAGCAAATTTACTGTTAGGCTAACGATATGGTGTTGCGTTGTAGGACATGATGTTGAACTCAGAAGTTTTGGTTGACTTAAGAGGTATATTTATTTTCATAAATATTAGTTGAATTCCAAATTAAACAACTTGGAATTGCAACTATGTTTTCCAGAACACCTGAGAACAGTAATTATAATCGATTGATTGATTGAGATTACAGTCTTAGCAATTGTGAATCATGTTTCTTTTTCCCTTCTTAGTAATTGAATTATTTCCATGTAAATGCCTCCAATTTTGTCTCAGATAAGAAATCACATTTGGCCTGAGTTAATTGTACCGTCAGTTGACTGAAAAGCTTCCCCTCAATGAGTAGCAACACAGTGAAGACAAACCCTAATGGGGAAAAAACATATGCTCATAGTCCTTCCTACAATTTAAGCAGAGGTCTCGCTTTTAATATGTGGTTCCACAGATGAATGACTTTGTTTTGTTTCAGATGCACATTTCCCATCTGCCAACAAACAGACTGAATTCATTACACATGGACGATGTATCTTGTTGTATCACTTTTTGTGTTTCAGTGTGCGCTCGCCAGCTACAGTACACTTGTTTAGTCTAATTAGATCCACTACCAAAGCTAAGCGAAAAAGTCTGCATTTCCGAATATAACAAGCACAGACCTCCACCACGAACAAGCCTAAACATGTTTGGTTTGGAAAAAAATCATTGCATGCAAGGCTGCACTGTTCCATGACAACACTGTGGCTGCATCTCCATCTCAGCGACCGGCTCCCAATGCAAGTTGACTGTAACTGCACAAAAGTGAAACTTAATTTGGATCATCGCTAAATTGTATACCACATGACCACAAAGTTGGATGTGGAAGTTGATCAAAAACAATGACAGATCAAAATTTAAGGATTACTAATGTGATTGTGTACCAAAATGGTATTTATTTATTTACTTATGCATTTATTTATTCATTTGTTGATTTATTTATTTTGCATTCATTATTCCACCGCTTTGATATTTAACTCTACCTATTAACACTTATATTCCTCCAAGGAATTAATCTAAAACCAGTATGTTTGGTTTGTGGTAATTTCCCCAATGTTTCTGGACTTTTTCTGTGAGAATAATATTTGATGATCTAAGTACTTAATAAAGATATCGTCCTTAGTTTTATATGGTGTGGGTGGCCACGTTTAGCATACTTTAATGGTAATAAGAGTACCAGTTGAGTCTTTTAACAATTAAAAGTGAAGCGGAAAAGCCAGATCATGGACCACGTGCCACTGCCGGGCCAAGAAACTCACATGAAAAGAGGCTGAAAATGGAATTGTCTTTTAGGGCATGTTGGTAGATGGGAGGGAATTAGGATACTAGCAAGTCTCTATTTGAATCTGTCTTCTTGAAGGCCAACAGAGTCCTAAGCCTGGCTCAAGGGGCTTATGCAGATTCAATGACCTTTTTCCCAGGGACCAGATTTTACACTTAAATCACTGTCATAGCAATGCTTTCCCTTGAGGGTGGCACAGACCAATCTACCGCCCTGCAGGGGTTAAAAGCCAACAGTAGCACTGGGCCTGTTCTGCGTGCTTAACGATGCGTATCACTTGTAAACTACAGAGAGGCTTTGCTATCAGCATGGAGTTAGAAACGAAAAGAGTACTGGCCTTTGAGTGTAAATATCAGTTGAATTAGGAGATTCACGACATGGTGCAACAACTACAATTTATGATTCAGAATGTTTATTTGTCAGATACTGCTAAATACACAACGTAGTGCTCTGAGCAGTTAAATTCTTACATTGTTAGTCTCCCTCCACTAATACAAAGAATGTGTAGATAGACCTATTTGAAAAAATGAATAATAATTAGTTAATAATTCAAGTGATATTGCACAGTGTAAATGTTCAAGTGAGCAAGATTACAAAATAAACTAAATATTGTAATGTGGTTGACAAGTTTTGTTTAGCCTTTCTGGCATTTCAAAATAGATTATTTCCATAGCAACAGGAGACCATCAGAGACCCCTCATTCCTGTAGGGTGTAGGCTGGTCTACTTTCCACCAGTGATCATGCCAACAACTGTCGTGTCATCAGCGAACTTGATATAGATGTCACCATGTGACGAGATGTAGTCATGGGAGAAAATGTGTACTGGAGAGGGCTGAGCACACAGCCGTGGGGGTCCTCGGACTTTCTGTGCTTGTGCCTGAAGTGCGGGTACCAACTCTGAATTTTTGGGGTCTCTAGCACCCGGTTAGGCGTTAGGGTTAGTAAGTCCCCTTTTTTAAGGTGTGTGAGGGCTTTTTGGATGACAGTAAGCAGTATGTTTTGTGATTGGACAGTCAGATGGTTCAGTACACTCATCATGTCAATTCTGTCGCATTCAGGGATGAGCAGCAAGTCTTTTGTTTACTAAGCGGTTGTCAACATCAACACCACTGCTTGCGTCTATCAAGTTTTGGGGACGCAAAATTATAGTATTTCTTTAATGTTGGACAATAACCCTTAGTTCATGATGTCATGGAAGACCTCAGCGAATCTTATGAGACTTCACCATATCTTGTGAGACTTCAGCTATGCTAATTGACGTTGCATTGCTTTTTTGTTTTCTTGTTTTTGTGATTAACCACAAAAGGGCACTTGTGAAGTCAGTTGGGGGTGGGTGGGGGGGACGGGGGAATGTGATGAATGGCATTTCATTTAAATGCAAGGCACGCATCTCTGTTCTGGCATTGTATGGAAGATTGTATTTTTATAATTAGCAGTGGTTAACTTCTTTTTACAGTTGTCTAATATTGCTTGTAGAGTTAAAAAAATAAAAAAAATTTAAAAAAACATTTTGACCACAATAGTTTGACCCTGGAACAAATTAAATGAAATTTATTTGTTTTCTATGGTCAACTTGATTCTGAATTTCAACAAATCATAGATTGACAGGGGTTAGAAGTTCTATTGTGTGTCTTCTGCACCAAAGTTATACAATAAATAATAAATCCATTTATAACATTCACATTACATTTTGAAGCAATCCAGAATACCTGAGCCAATTTAGGACCAGTAAGTTAGAGTTCCAAGGCTCACAGTGCATCATATTTTGTTCGAGATTGCACATTGATTTTCCTTGTGGGGCTGTGTTCACATGACCTCTCTATATATTCAGTATGTGTATGGTTCAATAAAACCTATTGACATGATGTAGAACTTTTGTTCCAACACTAGGGCAGCACATATTGCCATTTGCCGACACAATTTCTTGTACAAGGCACAGTATCTTTACCACAGGGTCGGTGCTAGCTAGATAAGAAGGACATGGGAGGAAATGGGAAAACTGCAGAGTTGTGCCCTTATTACTCCCTTCAAACACAAGAGAATGATGGCCAACCCCCTACTTACACTCGAGCTCCATTGCAATGGCACAAGGACACACACACACACACACAAACACAATTTCAGCTCCACTTCGCCTCAAGTTTGTTTGTCTTTAATTCCCTGCTGTTGGGGGGGTAATGGGGACACTGGGACAGCTGTCATTCTGCCGTGACCTCAACCCAGTGCAGATCAGTAGTGGCACGGTGATTGTCAGGATCAGGTGTGTGCGTCATGACGGTGCGCGTGTGATTTGGTGGGAGGAAGGGGCGGGTGGCATTTGATGTGAAAATAGTGGTTAAATACTGAAAGGGACTTCCTCTACTCCAGGACCGCCCCGGGCCTAACAATATGCCACAGCGAATATGTTTATTCAATGTGAGAAGCGTTCTGACAGCAGGCCAAAACAAGACTCACACACTCAAAGTCTGATGTGACACAGGGCATTAAGCAGTGGAGAGGCCAAATCGAAGGAGAGGGGATGGAGTGTGAAGTGTTTCCTACACCTATTACAAGCTTTGATGCATTGGAGTGCTTTATTGGAGATATATTACATTTTCGGACATCTAAGAAAGACTTCATGTAGCCTGATTTATATCCCTTCATGTGTCTTTCTGCATCGCTCCTTCACTATTTTCTTATTTCTCTTATTTCTCAATGCAGCTTTATTTTCTAGATTTTTTTAAATTTTTTTAGTTAAGTTAAAGTCATATCCCAGTGAGAGGTGAATGTTCCTGAACATAACGAATGTTGAATTATCCAACTATGAGGTTGTCGTCGCTGTCAATTTGCGACATTTTTACGATGTATTGGTGACCTCTGAGACAATGCCGAATTAATCTGAAATTTTGGTCAAATTGACTCAAGTGGGCCTGTCATGGGTTATTTTTCTCACAGAGTATAAACTTAATGGATGAAAATTATTATTTTTTTTTTTGTTTCCTTTTTATTTATTTATTTTATTTTATTATATTCTAGTTTTATCCAGTTCACGTCATCACTGTGACATTTTATGTGCGTTAACGCTCATTTTGGACTTTTTTTTCCTGGTCTGTTGTGCTATAAATATTCCATATTGCCTTGTCAAGTAGTGCCATAATTTAGATGGCACTCCAAACCATGTCAGGTTTCATAATATTATCCCCTTGAGTAAGTAAACATACAGACATGCTAATCATAGTCTGAAAATACAACGAAACTTGAAAAAATGTTTTATTTTGTTTACGTCGTAACAAAATGCCTCTCCTAGATGCATCATAGACACAAATTATTCTCTTACTTCATGCCCCCAAAAAACGTGGCAGATTGTCACCAAAATTTCCGAGTGCATATATAGATTTGTGTTAATAAAAGTGTGAAAATATTAGAATGAAACTCACAGTATTTTGGTTTATATTAACGTCGGAAGTGTTGCCACATTCATATGCATATGCATATTAACGCTTCAGATGTTGATGTAATCCAAAATATAGGTCTCGCAAAGAAGCCTGAATTGGGACACAGCTCCCGACTATAAACTTCCCTTCCTTATTATAACACTGGAGGCTGGCTGGTTCACGCAGGACTGTCTCTCAACGTGAGGGCCAAGTTGTGCATGTGCGTATGGCCCTGCCATCCTATGGCATGACTCATCCTAATTGGGGAGGTCCCTGCCCGGCAGCAGAGCCCTCTCCTGCTGTTTCAGCCTGTTTAAAGCGATGAACCTCCGAAGACATCAGCAGTCGGACACCTCAGCGGTTATTGCCACTGTGTTTGACCTCATTCTGTCTTTCTCACCTTTGCGTATCTTGTGTGTGTGCGTGCATGCGTGCCAGAGCATACGCCGGTGTAAATTTGCCCAAATTAGCTTGGATATGCGAGAGTATGCATATGAAATATATGATTCACTTATGTGTTGGAACTGAATTCAGTCTTTCTCCACTCTTTCCATATCTGTGCTCGCTTAAACACACACTCACACTCAGCCCTCTAAAACGATTATATGTCAGCAATCCCTGCAATTTAGTTGCTGCTTTAGCGGCTCTGAACTCATCACACCCATCTGGGGAATTATGCAAGCTGTAATGCAGGTCTCACCTGCCAACGCACTGCGCAAGGCCTGCCGGGGGGCTGGCCGCCGTGCGATAAGTCTGCCCTGACCAGTTCAAAGCTGATTCGGCTACCGGCTGATTGCTGGCAGCTCATCATTTCAGTAACTTTGCAGTGAGTAAATTCGGACAACGTGAAATACAGAGTTCTGATAGGAAAGATGGTTTACAGAATATAAGGCTGCAATAGAAAATTTCCAGGTTCTTTTCACTGTTCTCTTCCACTGTGAACTTTGAACTATGCTGACAGTATGTAGTAAAATTACACAAGGAAAAAAAAAAATGTGTTAATCATTTGGCCTGTATTTGCAGAGGCGTGTTTTTTTTTTTTTTTTTTTTGTACTACACAAACAAGTAATTTCACATCCACTACAATAGGTGGCGACAGTGTGCTTAATTACAGCAATTCTTATTACAACAATGTTATAGACAAATTATGCTATAAAATAATTGAGGCACTTAACTTGGCAAAAGAATCGGTTGATCGACAGCTGGTGTCTCGAAAAACTTCAAAGTCGAAGTAGCACTGTTTATATAATTTTAGCATCCTTCTGTATTCAAGCTCACGGACGAACAATACAATCAGGAGGTAAAATGTTTGTGGTAATTTCATTATCAAGAAGAAACCTGACATGTTATTGTCTGTGTCAGCAGTAGTTTGGTCAGAAGCCATCGTTTTTACTCCGGAGGAAAGCAGTCAACATGCAAACCCAGGCTGCGGGGCTCACGTGAGCGAGAATGGAAGATAAAAATATCCCTTTCAGTGGGCATAACAGGGTGGTCTGTTTGTGTTTGTCTTGTTGTTGCCTCGGGAATAAAACATGGGATTTAGTCAATTCAGGGTCCCTATTATGCTAATATATAGACTCCAAAAGCCACCTTGTCTTTGTCACAACTTATTTCTGGAACCTCATCTATATATTACACAAGTCATTGCCGATCCATGTTGATTTTTATTTTTCCTAGTTGACAGAAATACTCAGTATGTCACAGCAGGCTATGCTCTGAACGCCCCCTCAGTGCTTATCTGTACAAAATGTGAATGTGTTATTCTACTGTAATGGAAACCATGTTGGTAACATCTTAACATATTACATTCACTTGAACACACTGTGAAACTCTATCTTACCGCTGTGTCAAAGCTCTTTTATACTGAGGGAATGTGGAGGGGAGAAACACAATGTTTTGCCCAAAGCACAAACTCTACAGTACCGTGGTGAATGCACACACACTGCTAGGTTTATTTCTTCTTTTTAAGCGGACAATTTAAAAAAAAAAACTGTAAACTCAGGAGTATTGTGCCTTTTAATGTTTTGAAGCTTGTGTATCTCTCTCTCTTTACATTTGCAGACTTGCAGTGGTTTAGATTTCTTGAGGCAATTTGTTTCAGGTAACTGGAGCTTTCAACTGCAGTTGAGTGTATCCTGGGAACTATTAGAGGGGGAAAAGGAGAGTGTTCAAGCTTTTCACAATGTTGATGGATCCAACATAATGAGCATGTAACTGATCGCAAAGATAGACAGATAAGACTTTTTTTTTTTTTTCCTCGAGTGGAGGGGAGGTGTGACACAGGAGAGTAAAGGAGCCAAACTCAATGCTCGCCGGCAGTATAGACGTGATGCTAACTTCCCTCTTACAGTGTTATTCACTTTCTGCCTCCATTGGGATCGCTATAGGCTGTTTAGACTTTTTGGAATGCAGAAATCTTGGAATCGTCACAGTCAGCATATAGTCAGATTCTTTTTGAGGTATACAATTAGAACTGTAGTCAACTTTCTGAATCTGCATGTTGTCGCTGTTTTGTAAAAAGCCCGCATGTCACATTTGGCACTTAAGATTTAAACCCATGCCACAATCAGCGATTACTTACTGATTAAGCAGCAGTTCATCTAAGTTTAAATGTTGAAGCTGACAAAATTCGGCCTTCAAGAAGTCAGTGGAAAGGTCATATGGCATGTAGAAATAAAATGTATCTATGACAAAGCCATATTTAGAAGTAGTTAGTGTTCCTCTCTTATATACCCCAAACCCCAAAATTTTTTCCAATTTTGACTATTAATAACAAAACAAAAAAACTCAAATGTGTGCCACATAGAATGATTTTTTTACGTTGTGAGAGAGAAAAAGCACAAATGAGCATTCCTATTGGAGGCCAGAAAGTGCATGTACCCGATCAATATTTGTATGAACCGTTTGTATATAAAATTATTGGTAAACTTAACCATTGAGAGGTTCAACCTTAAATGCTCCATTTTGTTCACTTCACTGGAGCAGTGGAGGGTCGGAAGGACAATCCAAGTCATTGCTAGCTTGTTGGCTGTTTGGCTAAATACTTTTTAATGGGACAGATGGATATCACATTGAACATATGTGTTACAAAGTAAACATAATAAACTGGAGATACACCATTTTCACTACAAGAAATGGAAGGTAGAAAATTGTTTGGTATATATATTTTTTTCTCAATGGTATAGTCCTTACCCTTCACCTCGCTGTTTTATTTTTTATAAGCACATTCAGTTTCCCATTGGGTACAGTGGTAGAACAATGAGAAAGAGGCCCCAGGTAAAACATGACTATTTAGGGCATGGAATCCATGGAGGGCAGCAGAGAGACAAGAGGTTGGAACAGGTGTTTCTCAAGCAGACAGCGCTCATGTAGCCTCCAGACCTGCAGTCGACTGAGACGCACAGTGATGTCTCTGCTTTAGAGGACGTATGCTAATGAGTTGAGGCTGACCGACGTGTGACTGAAACCACCACCAATGCGGTGGATTAGTACGGTCGTTGGACAGGTTTGCAGCTCGGACACCTTTAAACAGAACATCCAATGGAAGGAAGGAGTCAGGGTTCGAATCCCAAGAGCACATTTAAGGCTCGGTCTGGCGTTGGGTAATTATGGTTGTCGAATGTGTAGGATAAGCTGATCTCAGACCTGTGGGCCCGCTGATAGCTTTGTGTAACGCCAATGTCCTTGAAGTACTTTCCCAGTCATTAATATATTTTACAATTTTGTGTGTTTTTCAACCAAGACATTATTGACTACTAGTTGTCCTCTGACCTACAACATGTCACGCCGCCACCAGAGTGGCGGGTCATGCTTTTATTTCACAGTCAGGTTCCTGTTTTATTTTGAAGTCATTAACCACCCTCTCACCTCAGGTCACTTGCCCTTCCTCCTGCACAGTAATCACCGGTCCACGCCCATGATTGTTTCCACCTGCTCCCAATCAACCCGGACATAAAAGCCACCTGCATTCTCCCCTCTGTTGCCGAAGTGTCACATCTCAGTGCATGGAAGCGTCCTCACAGTCCTTGTTCCACAGTCCTTGTTCGATGTCTTGCCTTGCTTTGTCTTGCGCCCTTAGTTTGCCCCTTGTTTTCCTCCCTAGCGGAGCGCCTTTAGTTGTCCCTGTTTTTGAGTGCCCTTGTTTATTCTCCAGTTTGGAGCTCTTTTTGTTCTGCCTTTTTTCCCTCCTTGAGAGGTGTTTTTTGGTTCATTGGATTAAAGCTGCAGCCTTGTTGGCCAACTTACACTCTGCGTCTGAGTCCTACCTCCTCGCATCGTGTCAGTACACTTCGGCCAGCATGGACCCAGCGGAGAAGTTGGAGGCTGCACTTCGACGACAGGCCGCCCGCCTGTCGCAGACAGAGGAGCTCCAGCAGGCGATGGTCACCCGGATGGGAGAGCTCGCTGGACAGGTGCAGGAGCTAATGAGCCACCTGCGACACTCCACGCCGGCCATCACGAAACCAGAGACCGCAGAACCACCGATCCCAACTCCAGCCTTGACCGGGGCGGGGTTGAGACTGGCTCCCCCGGAGCGATACTCGGGAGACCAAGGACAATGTCAGGCATTCCTGACCGAATGCGACTTACATTTTGAACTTTCGCCACAGGCTTTTCCCACCGACCGTTCCCGTGTGGCCTTCATGATTTCCCATCTGACTGGACGAGCCAGAGACTGGGCCACCACGGAATGGGCACGGCACTCCCCGACTTGCTCAACCGCAGCCGGGTTTAGCAGGGCACTTCGCCTCGTGTTCGATCCAACCAACATGGATCGGGAAAAGACTCGAGAGCTTAGCAACCTCAGACAAGGCCGAGAATCGGTGAATGATTACGCAATCCGATTCCGAACTCTAGCGGCCAAGAGTGGCTGGAATGACACAGCCCTTTTTGACCACTTTTTAAAGGGGCTTTCCACAGCCATGCAAGAACTCTTATTGCCAGTGGACTTACCTGGCGATTTGGACTCATTGATCTCGTTGGCCATCCGCACAGATCATCGACGGCGAGATCTTTTGCAGACCAGCGGACATCAACGGGGACACGGCTCCGGATTCTTCCGGCACCCAGAAGCAAGAGGCCCTCCGCGAGGTGCCCTTCCCCAGTCGCCCACCGCGGGAAGGCCCAGCGAGAGTGACGAGGAGCCGATGCAGCTGGACCGCGCCCGATTGTCTCACCACGAACGCCAGCGACGTCGTCAAGAGGGGCGATGCTACTACTGTGGAGCACAAGGCCATCTGGTGGTAGCTTGTCCCACCAAGAGAGGCTCTCCGGTGGGTACCGCGACTCACAAGCAAGGCAAAACCCGAAAACTCACGCAAGTCAAGATTTCCTGCAATGCCATTTCCACAGACCTACTAGCTCTCATTGACTCCGGAGCGGACGAGAGCCTCATGGATTGGGGTCTGGTGGAAAAATTGCAGGCAGGCACGGAGCCACTTTCCACCCATATGAGGGCCAGGGCGCTCAATGGGAAAGACTTATTCCTCATCACACATGTCACAGAGCCTCTTGAGATCCATATTGGACAGCACCGAGAACTTCTTCGCTTCCATGTCTTCCGTTCCCCATCACACACACTGGTCCTGGGTCATCCCTGGTTGCAGTTGCACAACCCCCGCATCGACTGGCGATCGGGGCGAGTCCTGGACTGGGGAGATGATTGTGAACACCATGGGGTGGAGCGGCCAGCTGCAGAGGCACCTCCCGCTGCCATCCGACAGGTGTCTCTCGTGAATGACCAGGATTACCCGGACCTGAACACCGTTCCCACCTGCTATCATCCTCTCAGGGAGGTGTTCAGCAAGACCAAGGCCATGTCACTTCCCCCACATCGATCCTATGACTGTGCGATCGAGTTGATTCCTGGATCTACCATCCCCAAGGGGAGATTGTACTCTGTTTCGGGTCCCGAACGCAAGGCCCTAAACGAGTACATAGACACTTCCTTGAAAGCCGGACTTATTCGGTCCTCGTCATCGCCAGCTGGAGCCGGTTTTTTCTTTGTGGGCAAGAAGGATGGCTCATTACGCCCTTGCATTGACTACAGTCCCCTGAATGAAATCACAGTCAAGAATCGTTATCCTCTGCCCTTGATGTCCTCAGTATTCGACCAGCTCCAGCAAGCCAAGATATTCACCAAACTGGATCTCCGCAACGCCTATCATCTCGTCCGTATTCGTGCAGGGGATGAGTGGAAAACTGGCTTCAATACTCCCCGAGGCCACTATGAATACTTAGTCATGCCATTTGGACTCACGAATGCACCAGCTGTTTTCCAGGCCATGATCAATGACGTGCTCAAGGACTTCATCGACCAGTTCGTATATGTTTATTTGGACGACATATTGATTTACTCACCGGACTTGAAAACCCACCAGCACCATGTCACCCAAGTCTTGAAACGCCTGCTTGAACACCGGCTCTACGTGAAGGCTGAGAAGAGCCTTTTCCACGCCGATACCATCTCATTTCTGGGATTCGTCGTATCTCCTGGCAAAGTCGAGATGGAATCAGAGAAGGTCAGCGCGGTCAGGGACTGGCCCACACCTGAGTCCAGAAAGAAGGTGCAACAGTTCCTGGGATTCGCCAACTTTTACAGACGATTCATCCGCAACTTCAGCTCCATCGCAGCTCCACTCCATGCCTTGACCTCGCCACAGCAACGCTTCGTCTGGACTCCGGAGGTCAACGCCGCGTTCAACACACTCAAGAAACGTTTCACAGAGGCTCCGATACTCAGAGTTCCCGACCCTACCCGCCAGTTCGTGGTTGAGGTAGATGCCTCCAATCTGGGCGTCGGGGCCGTCCTATCCCAAAGGAGCCAGGAGGATGGAAAGGTGCACCCCTGCGCATTCTTGTCCAGGAAGCTCTCCAAGGCCGAGCGCAATTACAGCGTTGGAGATCGGGAACTACTGGCGGTCAAGGTCGCCCTAGAAGAGTGGAGGCACTGGCTGGAGGGCGCAGAACACCCCTTCATCATTTGGACAGATCACCGCAACCTGGAGTACCTGCGCCAAGCAAAAAGACTGAACCCCCGACAGGCCAGGTGGTCATTGTTTTTTAACAGATTTTCGTTTTCTCTGACCTACAGACCCGGAAGCAAGAATGTTAAAGCAGATGCCCTTTCACGTATTCATGACCCGGAATCCACAGCAACCGAACCTGAACCCATCCTGCCGAGAGACTGCATAGTAGGAGCCCTGTCCTGGCAGATTGAAGAGGAAGTCAAGGACGCCCTTCAAGACACGATCACCCCGAAAGAATGCCCACCACGACGGCTTTTCGTCCCGGAGGCCCTAAGAGCACAGGTGATCAACTGGGCACACACCTCTCGTCTGTCTTGTCACCCAGGTACTCGCAGGACCCTGTTCGCTGTCGCCCGAAGATTCTGGTGGCCTTCCATGGAAGCCTCGGTACAGGAATATGTAAAGGCCTGCCCAGTCTGTGCCCGAAATAAATCATCTAATCAACCTCGGATGGGCCTCCTTCAGCCACTACCGATCCCCTCAAGACCCTGGGCTGAAATATCAATGGACTTTGTCACTGGACTTCCCACATCACATGGTAAAACCACAATACTTACAGTTGTTGATCGCTTCTCAAAGATGGTCCGCTTTATTCCATTACCCAAGTTACCCTCCGCCAAGAAAACAGCAGAAATGATGATAGACCAAGTATTCAGAACCCATGGATTCCCGCGACACATTGTGTCCGACCGCGGGCCCCAGTTCGTCTCTCGTTTCTGGAAAGAGTTCTGCAGAGCCATAGGGGCCAAGGCGAACTTAACCTCGGGCTACCACCCGGAAGCCAATGGACAAGCCGAGAGGCTAAATCAACAGCTGGAGACCGGACTCCGATGCTTGGTCTCCCAAAATCCGTCCACCTGGAGCAAAAACTTGGTTTGGGTTGAACTGGCTCATAACTCGTTACCCACCTCTGCCACAGGAATCACGCCGTTCAAATGTGTGCATGGTTACGACCCACCTTACTTCGCAGACCTGGAGGAGGAAGCCTCAGTTCCCTCGGTTCTCGCCATGGTCCGCCGGTGCCGCCAAATCTGGTCAGCGGCTCGACTGGCACTACAACGTCAAGGCGACAGGATGAAAAGAGCTGCTGACCGGAGGAGGAGGGCCGCACCCCAGTATCAACCAGGTCAAAAGGTATGGCTATCGACGAAGAACCTTCATCTAAATGTACCTTGTCCAAAGTTGGCCCCTAGATTCGTGGGGCCATTCCCGATCACCAAGACAGTAGGTCCAGCCGCCGTGCGCCTGCGCCTGCCTCGATCCCTCCGCACCCACCCTACCTTCCATGTGAGCCAGGTCAAGCCTGTTCAGGACAGTTCCCTGGTCCCGCCCGAGCCTGCGCCGCCCCCTCCGGAGATGGTGGAGGGGGGCCCAGTTTATAAGGTCAGAAAATTATTGGACGTCCGAAAGCGGGGCCGGGGGCACCAATACCTGGTTGACTGGGAGGGTTACGGGCCTGAAGAACGGCATTGGGTGCCCGCCCGGTTCATTGTAGACCCCTCCCTCATCGACGATTTTTATGATGAACACCCCGAGGTTCCTGGGCCGTCGAGAGCCGGCCGTTGAGGGGGGGGTACTGTCACGCCGCCACCAGAGTGGCGGGTCATGCTTTTATTTCACAGTCAGGTTCCTGTTTTATTTTGAAGTCATTAACCACCCTCTCACCTCAGGTCACTTGCCCTTCCTCCTGCACAGTAATCACCGGTCCACGCCCATGATTGTTTCCACCTGCTCCCAATCAACCCGGACATAAAAGCCACCTGCATTCTCCCCTCTGTTGCCGAAGTGTCACATCTCAGTGCATGGAAGCGTCCTCACAGTCCTTGTTCCACAGTCCTTGTTCGATGTCTTGCCTTGCTTTGTCTTGCGCCCTTAGTTTGCCCCTTGTTTTCCTCCCTAGCGGAGCGCCTTTAGTTGTCCCTGTTTTTGAGTGCCCTTGTTTATTCTCCAGTTTGGAGCTCTTTTTGTTCTGCCTTTTTTCCCTCCTTGAGAGGTGTTTTTTGGTTCATTGGATTAAAGCTGCAGCCTTGTTGGCCAACTTACACTCTGCGTCTGAGTCCTACCTCCTCGCATCGTGTCACAACACAGAAATAGTGTGCATAAATTAGCTAATGAAAATAGAAAGGTGATTGATTGATTAAGTTAACCTCCATCGCAAAGACTATGCCTGAAAGAGATTTAATTAATAACTAATTAATTCTGTATGTAAGATGACAAAATATTGTGTATGGAAATCCCACAGTGCCCTACTTGGGCAAATGGTGGTGCCATTGCCACTGGGAACATACAATAATTGTGATCATAGCTTAACACTTCACTCGTGAAACACCTTTTATGGTTTACATAAAAGTTCAGATGTGTCCAGTTTGAGTTTTAGTGTCATGGTGATGCTTTGATATGCATGCCGCAGGTGCAAACAATATTTTTATGCATTATTATTTCACATATCACAACATCTGGCCCTGAATCTAATCATACTGTGAGAGCCTGCAGTTGTGGCCCTGCATATGAACATATAAAATATTAGTGTAAATATGTGCTAAATTGATTTTCTCTTAGTGGAAAAATAGATTTGAAGGATTTCACTATCATGCTATTAAAAATGTCCCATAGATACAAGAAGCTGATTTGATTGATCTGTGACACAAAGTAGTTATTGCAGTTTATTTTATACATTTTTTTTCTTTCAAAATATTTAGTTTCTTATTGTATGCTGAAGTCAAGGACTATTTATTATCCTTTGCTTTCTTGGCCTCATCCAATCGAATTCAAGCCATGGGTTTGTTGAGTATTTTGTATTTACCATTAGACTTAAATAATTAATAATCAAAATTGAAAACCACAAAACACTTCATAAGATAATAATATATTATTTAACAATTTCCTATAAATGCAGTCAGATTTAGCAATTTGAAGATGCATCTACTATAAAAATAAATAAGAGTAGTCCCACACCTCAACCCCAAATGGTAGACGTCAGCCTATACATTAACATTATGACCTCTGACATGGTCACATTTATGTTGAGCATGTGGTTAGTTGCTACACTGACAGCATATATATTGTTTTAAAAAAAGATAAAGAACTTGTGGGAAATGAGAATGACACAACCATATCCATCCACACAATCTCTGCACGAGGGCTGAAATTGAAATGGTGTGAGTGAGTGGCACTTTTTAAGGATGGCATCACTCTCGTGTCCTCATTCCTACCGCACGCTGCATCCCAAATCAGCCCACCTGACTCCTCTGTGATTGATTCTCTGCTCTGGGGTTGTAATCCCTGAACCCTTCCCCTCTGCTGGACCTCGTGTCGGCGCTTCTTTTTGTCACTCCACCAACATCTGCCTTGTCTCCATCAGAATGGCATCATCAGCTATGACAAGAGAATAAATCCGTGAGCTGCGGCCGTCATTGAGCATCCACGGAAATTCATGACAGCTTTCAATATACCCCTCGAGATTTTTTTTTCCCTCTCTCCTTTTTTTTAATCCTCATCTTCAGACAGTGGAAGCTTGCTGTCAGCATAACAGGAGCATATTAGCTAGGCTAGGCCTACCTGGACCCACCGCTCCCCGACCTGTCCCCTCCCTGTAATTATCCCCTTGCCCCTTTCCCATTAACCTGTTCCCTTTGATCCCCACACATGCTGATGTTATGCAAAAGTGCTGAATGGAGAGACGAGGATTGTGCAAAACAGCAAGCAGTTAGCCTATGGTTCTGATTTTCCTTTTCACACTATCTCTCCCTATTTATCTTCTCCTTTGTCGTGGATTAAATTAATTTCAAACGAGCCTGGGAGAAGAGAAATGGGACAGAGAAGAAAAGAATGTATGGGGGGGAAAGTGAAAAAAAGTATTTGACACTTTTACTAGCCATCCAGGATGAATATGCGGACTTAAAAAAAGAAGGTGCCACAAAAGAACCATTTCTTTCCGTCTTCCCTTGCATGTATCAAGTAAAATGTCTTCATTAGGTCTGGGGGCCTAAAAGCAAATATCAGGGTCTGTACAATGCCGAAGGTCTGAGACTGACCTTTCTTTGGTTTTAATCATTGCAACTCTTGACAGCTTAATAAGTTGAAGGTGCTGGGTTGCAGCCTAACTTAATAAGACCCACACCAGAGTCTTGGCCACCTATGATTGCTCCCATAAGTCTTCGCACATCTGGCTCTGTGTCCTTGGGTAAAAGTTATTTTCCATAACTTTACTTTTGCTCAAGTCACTATCACTTTTTGCTTAGACCAGAAACGATACAGTTCTCATGTCTCTTCTCGTGCAATGTTTTGCGATCCATCACTGTGAATGCAACGTTTCCTTCAATGTATCAAATACATGTAGGCTACCATATCTTTCGAACCAATGCCTTTAGGCTCAACATCGATGAACGAGTCTGTTTTAAAATATTTGCATACAAGGTACTCCGGGTTATTTTCGTGAAACATCGCATGTCAAATAGGTTATTCCAATTCTATTGTTTATTTGATAGATTTAGTGCTATTACACTTTTAAGTTTGAACATCGCAAGTCAATCTGGTGACCGGTGGTGTGTGCGTGTTTATTATCGGAAAATATGCTAGATGAAATTGACAGATAATGTTAAATGATATGCATATTATATTAAATATTAAATGATATTGCATATTATCTATCTGTTATTGTCATTCATCATTAAAGTGTTAAGTTTTACTATTAAATGGGGAGTGTGCCACGTTAAAACAGATCTAGAGTTACCCTCACTTTAACGTCCTTCTACCCATATGACTTGTATGAAGAATGATAACGTCTTACTTAAACATTGCCTGTATAATTGCTGGCTATGACTATGGTGACAGATATCCTCTTTCATTATTTATGTGAAAAAATCAAGGTCAACCTACATCTTTGAATGTATTGTGTTCAATCTTTGAGCTTCTACTGTAATTCAATAGACGGGGACATTATTCAGACAACTTCATTATTGGCCTGACCCAATAGAGCACACTGTCCGTCGGGTTGCTAAATGCAGATGGTCTGGGTCCTTCAACAGTCTGCCGTTGTTGGAAATAAGGACCACATCTTCCTGTGTTGCATACCTATGGTTTGATCTCTGCTGGGATGGCAGAGGCGCGAGTGCAGGAGTCTGAACCTTTGTGCTTACTGCTGGATACATTTTAATGAATAGCCTTTGTTTGGGCTTCAGGTGGACTTTTGTGCAATCTTCATAGAGCCTATGGAGAACCAATGGCCAACTGGGTACCCTTAAAGGTGAGGATGAAAGGCCTTGTGGGAGAAACAGGGGGTTGGAAATGGTGTTGTAGAGAAGGGAGAGATAAGGAGGGAGCATGGAAACAGCATGAAGGCATTAAAAGCAGGCCCTTGCTCTTTTAAATCCACCCGTAACGGAGACAGTGAAAATTTAAATGTAAATTGCCTATTAGATTTTCATGTAAAGCATCTCTATCCTCCTTTGTGGCTTCTGTTGGATGGCGACTCGCTCCTCATGAATATCACAACGAGTCAATTATGTGCAATGGAGACACTGTACTAATTCTCAAAAATGAGTTGTTCATTTTCGATATGCTGAAGAAGGTGAGACTGATGCACAAAAGCAAACTCTTCTCTATATAGTTCAGTCCAGAAGTATTTGGATAATGGCAGTACTTTTTTTATTTTTTATTTTTGCACCGCCACAATGGATTTGAAATCAAACTATCAAGAGGAGATTGAAGAGTTGACTTTTAGCTTTTATTGAAGACAATTTACAGTACAAGAATACATCTATTTTTCAGGCTCATATGTATTTGGACACAAAGCATTGCAAGCAGTGCATTCCTTTGTAGCATCTAGCTGAATACGAGCAGAGAATCCTAAAATTCGGACTTGTAAAATTCAGAAGACTACAATTCAATATTTTAATCCATTGTTGTGTTGTATAAAGGCTTATTTGTGTGCCAAACTATCACATTTATCACATTACCACATTAAGTGTCTGTATGCAAAATAGTTCAAAATGTTCATACTGTTGCTTTTAATGTTTCATCTTTCTACGTTAAACTTGGATTACATACAAAACGAGATGTAATCTGCTGTGCAAAAACAAAATTCAGGGATACATTTTTTGCATTTATTCTGTACTCTCAATTCATTTTGGTAAAATAATAATAATAATAATAATAATAATAATAATAATAATAATAATAATAATAATAATAATAATACATTGAAAGAGTGACGTTTAAAAAGCAGACCTCAGTCTTGACCTCGAGGGTTTAAAAAAAAAAATAGTGTGTAAACCACTGGGAGATGATTCATCAGTCACAGCACATTATGTGAGCGCCACATAAACTTTTCACAAAATCCACTATTTACCATACACAAACGTCCGCGGGAGTGTTCAACAGCTCTGAATGTTTCCTTCAATTAAGGAGACTCCCTGGGTTTTTAATATATGGAAATAAATTTTGCTCCTCTGTGGGGTTCACTCAAGAACATGGGTCATTTATGCACCCTGTGGGACTGTTACCCTTCATGGGTGTCCAGAAAACAAATCCACGTCATATGTACGGTTAGTTCCACATGTATGAGGGAAAAGACAGAATTGTTATGATTCATCATACATTATATGAACATCCGGTAAGTGTTAAGGGGAAAATCTTCACAGGGGGTCAGTCAAAGGACATACTACAGACAGATAATGAGGGTGAGAAGGGGAGAAAATTGAGAAGAAAAAGTGGGCATGGAGCAGATAAGTGGGAAAATAAATGCAATACGGATAAGACACTATTATTAATATGATTATGGGCTTTTCAATATAGATTCATAAAAGGACTGAATATATAGACGTTAAAGAGAGAAAAGTCCATTTGTTAAATGGAAGTCCATGTCATCAAGTTGTGTACATTACTCAAGGTTTTGGTCGAAAAACATAGTTTTGTTGTGATGCTTTAGCTTTCCAATGTAATTAGCTGACATTTTGCAGTACAGAGCATAATTGCCATGCATATATGCAAATATATTTAAATGGTTTTCCTTTCAAAGGTCTGTTTTGTTTTTTTTAATGAACAGACCGAAAAATGTAAACATAAACATGCCAGTGATTATATGTTGCTTCATAAAGTAGCGTTTATTGATATTATATAGCGACTGCCAGGCTGCAACAATTCACTCAAGCAAGACAATAAACCGGGCCACCATCTTTAATGAGAGGAGCAACATTTGCTTATTACTATACACAGCAGTTAACCTCTTTAGCAGCACCAAGCGTTAAATCTTTTTTCTATGGCTTTCTCACTCACTTAATGAAAGCTATTACCTTTTTAAAAAATGATATCACTATTTTGCATTGACACTTTTTTTTTTTCTCGGTTCATTAAGGATGAGCATGGTCTTAAGCTTTCACCTATTACTAATGGAATCTAGTGCAAAATTTTAGTTAGTAGTTTGTTTTTTGAACTCATAAAGTATGGACAAAAATATTCTATTTCATGCCTATTGGAGGTGACCAAAAACAGTAGTTTGGTTTGATATGCAGTTAGCATTTTGTAAATGTGTGCTTTTACTCAACTGCAATTCCTGAGTAAAATGTATATTAGCTCGGCGATACATTTCTGCAAACCATATTCATTACTCATTGCTATAAAATAAAAACCGAATAAATTGTTTACTGGTGTAATACCTGAACTGTGAGCACAAACAGGAAAAATACTGTCACTTGTGGTTGCTGTCGAAAAGGAAATTGGCAGTTGATGACAAGTTGAGAGCTAGCATTTGCAAAGTTTATTCTAAGCTGCTGTGTGACATTAAAGTCATTACTTATTTGTTATTGGCCATAGACTGCAGTACTGCTCTGTTTATGCAATGCTTTCTTTGCTCATGTTAGATGACACATTTAGATGGACTGATGTTTATTTATTTATATTTTATTTATTTATTTTATTATTTTTTGTATGTAGCATGATGCATATTGGCTATCTGCTTGTTTACCCGAGAGGCTTTATGCACATTTGTCAGATGTCCTTGGTCGGGAAGTGGCAAAATCGGAACAAAAACAGCCCAATTGTCTTTGTGTGTCACCCATCCTTAGACTTTAATGAGATTACATAGAAAGCAAAAACTTGTAGTTTCTGATTTTGATTATCTTTTGTGACACCAATCTTTGAACTTTTCTGACACACCTTGTATTTAGGCATGTAATGACCATTAGCAAAGTCAGTATATATTTGTGTCATTCATCTTAAGAAGGTTCAGCAATGGCTGCTCATTTCACAAGTCGTTTTTCGCCCGTAGTCTTTAAACGTATTTTATCCTGCAGCTGCAACCTCCGCAATGTATTTCGCAGTTCTTCAGCTGCTCACTCGCCGTTATGTTCTCTCATTGAAGCATTCCGTTACAGTTGTCTACCACCACTTATTATCTCAGTGTCATATTATATTTCCCACAGAGGAGATGTGTTCAACAGCTTCCTTAGCCTTTCTTGTGTGATTTGGACTAATTCCAAAGACCCTGAACATATTAAAGTACCGCTTTCTGAGACTGTTGTTAAGACGGATTGCTTTCTAATTCATTTCAAACACGAGGAGTCACTCCAAAAAATGTCCACCCAATCCCTCTTGAGTTCTGATAGCCAAGCAATAGCCTATATATTTTAAGTACATAGACGGAAAAGCAGCTATCATTAGCAAAACATTTTTTTTTTTTTTTTTTTTCCAGTGGGCAAAGAGGGCGGGGAAAGGTTTTGAGGTTTTGAATGGCTCATTTTGATGAGCTTTGACAGTAATGCAGCCACATTGGAGAACGTAGCAGATTTCAGTGACACGCGTGTCACGGGGCTGTGGTTCTGCTTCTGCTCGATCATTAGAGAAGACTTCAGAGAGAGATGAGTGTGAATGACTAATGGTGCTCAAGCTAGATTGTATAAACATGTCAAAGAGCAGAAAAAGTTCTTGTGTCATCTTGCTAGGTTATTCTCCAAGAGTGACAAACTTAATAACTCAAATCCCCCGGGCTAAAATGTATGTGCTCCAACGCTTGACACAACTGGCTTCTAATACCTTTAAAAATGGGACGATTGCCTCTGAAGCATTTTTACATATCCTTTCTCAAACGGTTTCCTTGTTAGCAAACAATGTTTGTTTTCTTTCCTTTCTCCCTCCGTGTTCCACAGCAGGCAAGTCTTTGGAAGTGGTGATGAATGAGTGGAAGTTGACTCATTATTAAAGGTGGGAGATGATTTATAAGAACCATGTGTGTTTTCTTCTGTAGTGTAAATAAAATATATCATTCACATAATACAAGGCTGGGCGGGGAGAGTGATTTATGGTGTGTTAAATGCCCAGAGAGCAAAAGGCTGGAGCCCTCTCAGACATGCACGCATGACAGTGACCTACCCCGACGCAGTAACGTCACTTTGGAGATCTCACACTGCTGTTCTTGATATCTTTCTCTACAACCTTATCTCCTTTTCTGCCACACTGGATTTATTTGTCTCAGACTTTTTGGAGAGTTCCCAGGATTGTTCCGAGGTCATTCTGAGCACATATTAATGATCATCTAAACAAGAGACACTTGATACCTTACCATATTGTGAAATGTATGTTATTTTGTCACTGGGGTGGTTTGGGGTTGGCTTGGAGAAAAGCAACACAGGACAAAATGTTTGACTTTTTGGTAATACAGTATGCTATTTACTTTTATGTGCAAAAAGGAAGGACAGGATCACACGTCCCAAAGTTAGAGGACATTCACAATGAGGAGTCCACTGCTTAAATGAGTCACTACTCATCCTTGATGTCCACACGAAGAAACATTGAATGTGCCAGTTTCTTTGGCAGGTGGCCACCCGTCTGCAGCCAGTGTATTGATTCACTTTGGACCTCACTTTATTTCTCAACTTCAAACCCTGATCCTGATGGAGTGTCTCTATTTAGGTGTTTGAAAGCATACTTAAACCACAATAGTCTGACATTCGTAATCTTAACATCAATCTTGGATTTTTTTTTATTTTTTATTTTTTTTTGGGGGGGCATGATTCAGAATCAGGAAGAACATGTTTTCACCCCTTTGCTTTGCTTTGTAGTTACTGTATGTATGTCGTAACTGCACAGACACTATATGACACATGTTGATATATATATATATATATATATATATATATATATATATATATATATATATATATATATATATATATATATATATATATATATAATTTAAAGTTCTTTTAACGCCACTATTTTTTTTTTATTTAACACGCGATTAATTTTAACTTACGTATTTGGAAAGCCTGTACTGGGGGAATTCAAAATGCAACATAGCAGACAAATCCACGTCAAAATCTAGACATTTTTTTTTTTAATAATATGCATGTATTTGTGGAGACTGGGTTCAAATTATATTTTACAATTTAAAAAATGTGCAGAATTTCACAAATTTTAAAGATTAGATAGCTCACTCGTCTTTTTAACAGTACATCTTTTTAATTTTAACTGAATTTTATGAATTTTTATGAAATTACTGTATTAATGACTAAAATATGCAGCCATATTTTCATTAGTTCAACATTTTTGTCCCCACTTTTATGTTAACAAGAGTATGAAAACTTGGGAAAAAAAACAACTTTTATTGTACATTTAAAACAGGTATAAAATTTGTGATTAATCATGAGTTGGAAGTCATGCGATTAATTACGATTAAAAATTTTAATCACCTGACACCCCTAATATATATACACACACACATAGCAGTACCGTGATCATTTCAAATCAATTTGATTTGTACGATTTTCACATTTTTGTTTTATCCTAATCTTGTTCTCCTCCATTGTTGTTGTCGAGCAACAATATACAATATTATATCAAGAACAAGTATCAAAATAAACCAATTGAGAAGAGATAATGGACTTTTACAAAAGGAAATTAATCTAAGTTGACAAAGAAACAACACTTTTGTAAGCATGCACATTTGTTGTATTGGCTATTATTAGCTGGACTATGAAGCTGTTAAACATAGTTCTCCAAAAGATCATTTTAAAGAATACTCCGTGCTGAGGAGCAAACAAACACATTTCGCAACAAAATCACTCAGCAAGCAAAGACCTTGAATGACAGCCAACGAGCATCATGGTCCCTAAAAGTAGAGTAGAATTGAATTTAGATCCTAGAAAACAAAATGTAACAGGATTTAACAAAAGCAAAACACATGATAAACTAAGCTAGTGGGAGTCACCATAGATAGTGTGTTTTGCTACCAATAAAACAATTACATCCAGACAACGTAACAGCCAAGAACAATAAGAGCAACCACAGCTATTCACTCTGAAAATGTGCTATGCTGTCGCTTGAAGAAAACTTTTGTATAGCCACTGTTTTTGTTTACACAGCTGACATTAATGCACCCGGCAAGGATCACCATTGTGCTCTGATCAACTGGCGATCAATCCTCGGTGTAAAAGGTTTAAAAAATCGAATGGTTTGATAGTGTAGCGGTTCACTCGGCTAATTTTGGTGCAGCCAGATGAGTTGTTGCAGTTGAGTTCCCACTCAGTGACGTTATGAATGGGTGTCTCTCTCTATATGTGCCTGCATCCAAAATCATCTCTCATATAACAGCATGAATAAATTGATTAATGTATGGATATCTGAATAAATGAGTGAGTTAACACATTGTTGATGTCACAAATGCTGGTGCCGAATGTTAATTTATTCTCATGTCTTTTTCTACAGTTTATAACCCAAAGCAAGGATCTGTCTACTGTTCGGTAAGCACTATAAGTACCTCCCAGTCTCACCATGATTAATCATCGCATCATCTTTAACAGAAAAATTAGGCACACCAGTGGAGGTTTGTGGCTTACTGCGGCCCTTGATGTGTTACAACTATTGCTGAGAATTTCTTTTTAAGTCAGGCCCTTCCAGGCCCACTAACGGCTGCTAGATGTTCACTGGGGGCATGCCCTCATTTCATGTGTGATGTTGTAGAGGGAGTGATAGAGAGAAAAGAAGAGGGGGAGTGGGTCGGGGGGGGTTGTGGAGGAGGGGAATAGAAATGCTCCCGTTGTGCCCCAACCTCAGCTGGGGTTGACACACTTAGCAGGCACAACTCTGCCACCTTGCCCAACATTGTAACCAAAGACGTACTTTGCCTCTAAATTGAGTGCACATGTTGAACCTGATGGAGACTTAAATGACCCCGTAAGATGTATTCTAATGGTGTGTCTCAAGGTTTAGAGTTAAACCTCAGACGGGTTGGGGTTATGTGGTAATGTGTTTGTTATGGGGCCACGATAGTGATGTTGTTGTACATACTGATCCCACTCAATCTTTTGTTATGTACAAGAGTACATAGCCCAGTGTAGGAAGTTAGGTCTGGTCAACTTCTCTTGGAAGTGACCACTTCTAGTCGCATTTTAGTTACTGTAAGGCAAGGTTTAGATTCAATGAAGAACTAATATAAGTATGCTTAGAGTTTATTATATACATTTTTTTCCCCCTGTATATATGACAGGCAAAACCGGGTGCAACTTTACACAGACTTGGTCCAATTGCTATTTTTTTCCCAACCTGTTACTTGCCTGGTTAAGACTGCTCCCCAAATCACACTACTCCACCACAGTCTAGTGACATATTTATGTTAATGTTGCATGGTGGGATTTTAGTGACACCAATCCCGGTGGGCAATTATAAGAAATTAATTACCAACCATTCCTGTATTAAGGGTTTATTCCAAAATAAAGCAAGTTAATTTATTCATTTTGACACTGAAAATTGATTCAATGAGGATTAGGGAAAGCTATTTGCTAAACAAAATGGAAGCGTGAAAAGCGGAAATGAAGAAGGGGTTAAAAAAAGAATATGTGAGAAATCCTTTAAAATGCGGTAATTAGTGGATGATGTGCTCCTGGTGTGTTTTCCAAATTCTCCACTGCAGTCATTTAATTTGGATGTTAATGTCATTTTTTTTGTTGTGTCTGCTCAGGTCTCATTTATATTTGAGGGGATTTCATACCAAACTCCCAGTGGAGGGAGGCACTTATGGGGACGGGTCTCGAATAAGCTTCGGCTTCTACCCGTCAGCCCTTTTTTCGGATGTCAATGTTGCAAATGATGTGATGTGATTGATGTAAACTGTAATGTGTCCGAAAGGAAAAAATGAATAAACGAAACTAAACTTTCCAAAAAGAGAGGATGATGAGAATGTATAAGGAGCCTGTGACTCAGAGGTCCAGCGGGTTGAAGTTTCATACGTACGACAACCACAAACAGGAACCAGCCTTATGCACAACAGCATATTTGGAACAACTTATTTTGTGTTCATGTTAAAAACATGCAATTCACAAAAACCTTTCTGGTTTGCAAAATGAAAAATGTGATGGATCCTTCTATGGCGCTTTCAAGACAGACACCATGACAAAAGCTAAAGAACACAAGACTCATTAAGTCCAGCTGTCAGACGTCCCATTTGATGGACGCAATGGAGACCTATACAGCCTGGCTTTTCTTCCATTCATTTCACTACTCACTCAATTTCATTCTGCTTTTCTTGCCCTCTTTTTTTGCATCTTGGGGGATGGGCAAGCCTTTAGGTGGTGCCAAGGCCTGAATAGACTTTTGTCTTGCTCATTTTCCTACTTCTGTGTCAGCTGCATTGTGCCCCCTGTGAAGGCCCTTGCGGCCTTAGAGGCAAGTGTGCTATCTTCTTTCTCGTTAACATTCAGTGCGGGCTTGCTAACACACAATCCCACATCGGGTCCCATGTTGGACTGGCTTTCCCATACAGGCGGATCGAGCTATGGGTGTTACTATATGATGGCATGTTCACAATTTCTACAACACATGCTCATAACTTTCTGGACTCCCTCCAACTTTTATTGTGCAGGTCGGTGACATTATAGATACCAATATCTCTTTGCTAGCATGGAATGTCCAAGTGGGCGGTCCAGAATTCCTGGCATGTATTCCTATCAGGAAGTATAGCCTCAGTAACGATGCAAAACATTGTGAGAAGATTGGGCTGCAGTCAACAGGCCTTCACAAGAATACTGTACAGTTTGTGAGTGTCTCAATTCCAAGCATGCAGTAGCAATGCACTGCATGTGCAAATACCAATGTATTTTATCATGGCATCGAAAGATTTGTCGCTTTTAATGTTAAAATTATAAAGGCGGGCAATCAATTTAATGTTGATTTTTTTTTCCTACTTACAATAACATCAGAGACGATTGTAGCAAGTAAGATGAAGAACAAAAAAACATGGTTACCCATTAAAGACAAGGAGCAATTAAATAATGTGTCTGTTTCTACAGACAATGTTACACTTGTGCGTTCTTATTCCCCTCACATATCTTAGCAAATGCACAGATTATAATGCAGCAGGGCTGTCAGTCCGCCTAATTGCTGTCTACTCTCTACATGCGCATGTACCAGAGAAGATATGCTCTGCTCTGGTAATTCTTGATGGGAGCATATGTTCATGTAAAGTGTAGGTGATTGCCGAGCAGTCCATCGTCTCATGCATCTTTTTGTCCACCAGAGACACATTTCTCTAGGGCATAGAACGACTGCTACCGTGTTACAGAACTCACTGTCGAAGCATTTCTACTTACTGTATTTCTCTTGGGGGTGGCATCATTTGATTTGACAAAGTAAGATTGTGGAAACAACCACCAAGGGATAGGCAGCAAAAGCATGTTTTGACACCATTAACTAATAAACTAAAGTTATATTATAGTTGTTATCTTAACAGTTGTGTTGGGGGAAAAAAACAACAAATGGTGGAACCGATTATGACTCCAAGCTTATCTCTAGTTAATTGATTATTTTGGAGAAATATCACAACAGTAATATAAGAAAGCAGTCTAGTGAGAAATATTCAGCCTTAAACATTAACATAACACAACTGTTCCAGTTTTGGGAAGATCGATTTCTTTATGTTGCACTAGTCTGTGTTATAAATACAACATTGCAGTATTTCCCATGAATTTAAGATGATCAAAATTAGGGATGTCCGATACCACTTTTTTCATACCGATACTGATGCTGATAATCAACTCTTGAGTAGTCACCGATACCAAATACCAATACCACTAGTACATAAAACTCTACACTAAAATGACAATAAAGTTAGACCTATATATTCCAATATAGCATTTTACTTAAAACAAATAATTGAAAGTAATGGCAATTTTCTATTCCACTAAATTTTAGTTCCTGATTGTAAAACGGATACAAAAGGGTGTCTGATACTGGTATCGGCCATTGTCATGAGTACCTTAAAACAAGGCTGGTATCTATCGGCGCGGATGCCGATACCTGGTATCAGTACTCACCTATCACTAATCAAAACGGCACATTGCGAAACTTTTTCTTCCTGTTTACATTCTCACTTAATCAATAGGAAAGCCCAGTGAGATTGCAAATTAGTTAGACTTATCTACATTATTATGTCAAGACCCATCAGGTCATCTTGTTGATATGAATTGTGGATTTATTGGTCTTAATCCACTTGATCAAAAAATTTCTTGCCAATCAAAAAATTATAATTTGATTGATCATGTATATACCCCCCCCCCCCCCCCACACACACACACACACGAACATGTTGAAGCTTAATTCCTCATCCTCATAGTCCATGACAAAAGATGCTAATAATACATTTTAAATTCTGAGTGTGTCAACAGGATAGCATGTTATCAAAAAAAGTTCACTAAATGCCTGTATGAGTATGAGGTGACCCTCTGGTGCAACTGGGATGTGTGAAAGAAAAAGCAATATTGTGTTGAAGGGCTCAGACACTCCTGAAATAAATCTATTATCTTGCTGTGCAGCTGCCATGTATGATACAAGATGCTTGACAATTCCTTCGCGCCATTATAACTCCATGACATTTGCCCATTCATCGAGCTTGCTGACACCGACAGGATCCGGCTTTGTCGCCAAATTAAGGTAACAAGTGGCGGGAAATGAGAGTCGCGGCATCGGGAGTCTGAGAGCGCGGCGAGGTGTATGCTTGTGTTTCGAGACCCGGCCGAAGCACCTACCCCCCAAGGGCTTAGCTGAAAATAACACCTAACGGCGCTATCGGCATAGCAGGTTTAAAATGTGTGACAGAGGGCTGAGGTGTCCTTGGATACCTCTTGACTCCCCTCCGTCTCACCTCTACTCACTTTATAACAAACTGGGTGTTCTGGCGAAATCTTTGCCCGGGCAGGTTTTAAAACGTCCATCTCCTAGTGTCAGTGAAGTGGCCCCACACAGGGTGTCCAGTGTCACAACATAGGCTGAGCCCTGTCAAGGGCAAAATCAATTTGTTGGAGGGGAAAAAAAATCAAAAATAAGGGTTGGGGGGTAGCGTAGTCTAGATATATTGTTGTGAATGATGAATAACCTTAAGGTGTAGGGACACTCCACACAAACGATGAAGTGTGAAGTGAGGTGATGGGAGGAAGCGGTGGGGGTGGGAGGGGCATAGTGGAGAGGAGGGAGAGACGGGCTTACAGATTGCTCTTGTCAAACGGACAACTTTGTATTTATTTATTGTGGGTCTACTTTAGAGATGGTCAAGGTCGGGCTATGTGTCTGCTCCCCAGCTTTGTTATGTGGACTGGATCAATTCTAGAAATATGTCTGTTAACAACGTTGATGTAATCTCTCGACACCTCCCTCCCCCTCCGCACATTCTCGTCTCGTCCTCCGGCCAACACCTCTGCAGTGACCATAGTAACCTCACCTTTGTTGATAGCGCCGTCGTAACGCTGCTGGAGGACGATCGCGGGTCACTATAATTTTTCTCTGAAGAAGTAAACGTGACAAATGTAATTCTCTCGCAGTGTGCCTCTGTCAGCTATGATGGCAGTATCAGTGTTGGAAGTGTGTTTGCCCGTGCCGCCGGATGTTATTTATTGTTTCATAGTTCAGGCAGGCAGCATAGAGATCTTTTGTAAATCAATTGCAAGTGGTGTATATTCCAATTGTACATCATTGGCTTATCCATTATATTCTTCCTCCAGTGCTTGACTACAACATGCATTGTGATTGATCACCACCTTTTAAACTAATTTGTTACTGTATAAACACTACTCAGCATTGTATTTATGCACTGTGCTTGTTGCATATAACGCATTATTGATGTACAGCCCATTTGTGTCTTTGCTTTTCATACGGCAGGCCATTGGTTTGAATTCAATTTCGCATAACACGATCAACCAAATGGCAGCTGACACTTATTAAGACGCCTCTTGATATGATTGATCAGTTAGCCACAGCAGTACAGTGTGCTGCTTTAATGTATACGCTGAAGTAAACACAGTCATATGCTTTTACAACCTAGAACTAACTACATGAACATTACTGTTTCTGTTTAATACTCAATTTGAATGTGCTACCTTGAGACATCTGTGAGTCCAACCATGTGTGCATTTAACCTCTATCTATCACAAAAAAGCCAAAGAAAACGGAAATATGCTTTTTAGTAATTTAGATCTGGATATCACTAATAAAACATTTGTGTAGCTTTATAGGTATTTTGCTGTCAAATGGCAGTGTATTTTCCAATGCTGTTTTGTCCTTTCTGTTTCTCATTTGAGGGAGAGAATGTGGTTTTTCCTGGGCAACAACTCAGACAAGGACAAGGGTGTCATTTATTTCCTGATCAATCTCTTCACTTCTTCTGTCAGAAAAAAAATCGCTGTGGTTGAACCACAGCAAATTGCAAATTGTGATAGTGTAGACAGTTTTGAGTTGACATGCTTGAGAAAGTGTTTTTCATAGTAAAGTAAAGCTAGTATGGGACAGCTTCATTGTGGGGCTTTGTTTACAGTATCAGTATGTGATTTGGGGGATTTGTATATTGTGTTGTTGCAGGGTTTGAAGAGGGCATAGAAGTTAAATTCTGTGACTGGAGACACAAGGGGAAATTAGTGGTTTGCTTCGGTTTACTTCGGGGTCCCAAAATTGAGAGACAAAAAGCTAGCGGGAACAGCTACTAGGCCACCCCTCGCATCCCACCCGGCCCAAAAAAATAAATGTGAGATTTAAGAAGAAAATGAACTTATTCCAACATGACCTTTAACTATCCAGTGAGGTTGGGTGTGATGTAAATATGGGATCAGTCCTAGTAGTCGTATGTATATATATATATATATATATATATATATATATATATATATATGTATATATATGTATGTGTGTGTTTGTACACATATGAAAATCGTCTGAATGACAGCTTGTGTCTTGAAACACTTGTTAGTCAAGTCAAGTCACTTGTATCTCATGCTTGCTGAGGGTAATTAAATACATAATTAAAAAATACACATTGCATTTTTTGAACATTATGTAGTTTATTGTTTTAACTTCTCCATTTCGAGGTCAACAATCACCATTTCTTGACATAAAAAAAAGTTGCCATCTAACAGTCCTTGATTTGTGTGCTTATGTGTAACTGAATGACTTTGTCAAGTTAATATGTGGTCGATGTGTTTAGTTTTTAAAGTAGCTCCTCTGTTTTGAGCTCTTTTTCTCACACGCACACTTAAATGACATTATTTTTTGGCAAAACCCTGAAGTATTGCACATGTGCTCCCTGGTCCTGAATATCAAAAAACCGAGTTACATTAAGAATGTATTGGATACAAACGCCTTAACCCTTATCCAAACTGTGGATTCATGTAGATTCTACGGAATCTTGCGAAACATTTTTCTTTTTTATTCGCCTCCCTCTTTTTATTTATTTTTTATTTTTTACCCTCAGAGTTCAGAAGCTTGTCACTCTTTAATTATGTATAATAGTCTTTTGCCCCTGTTTTATGGAAACTCCAGACTGGATTCGCTCAAGTCATCGACTTGAAAGTTTGAAAACCTCCAGTGACAAGAATATTAATGTGCCAGCAGTGTCATATCTGTTTCGGCTCATGCATATTCAATGTCCCCCCAGCTCTCCAAGATTTATGTCAGACTTTGCCGGAGTGTAGTTTTCCAGCATTGGAGATAATGGCATGCTAAATTGATGTTATCGGGGGCAGTTTTTCCTTTTTCCCCGCTCTCCACTCCTCTTTAGGTCGGGGGATGCTGGAGAGGGGCGAGGGGAGAGTCACCCACTCGCCTGGATGCTGCTATTCAGGCTTTTGGCAGCTTTAATGCTCACCTCCACCCACCGGTCTGTCTCTCCAGTAGCCGTGGACGAAAAATCTGCCTGTGTGTTGCGTAGGGGGGGAGAAGCATATTTTGGAAGGAGATTAGGGGGCCATCCTGTGGATTATCTTTTAATTAAGGACGGTTGAGTTGTGCCCACTCTGGTGGAGCAAACGCCCAGCTGCTAATGAAGTTTAAACAGACATACTTTATTTAATTACCACTAATCGCTGGGGCCCAAAGTCCGGCCCCCTTTGATCTGCCTGTCGCACTGTAATCTTCCTGGCAGATAGCATCTCCCGTTCTAACCCGGATCCCTTTTAGAAGTTGCTACAGGAGGTCCAAGATTAAGCATGGGTTAATTGAGACAGCCGGTTTGGACGTGCTTGTGTACGCATGTGTGTGTATTTGAGACAGGAGAGTGATTGGTGGTGGGTGGGGTGGGAGTTCGGGAGGATGGGCTTGATTGATGTGTTTGCAGCTCTACAAGTCATCCTGTTTTTGTGGCCTCTGTGCTCTCTCTCCAGCTAGCTCCCTCTCAGGGTCAGCTGTGACATCATCAATTGGTCACACACGCCTGAGTGACACTGGAGTCATAGGACATGGATTGAGACTGGACCTGATACATGTACACAAATGTATGCCTAAAAAAATACAATACAATAAATAATAACAATAATAATAATAATAATAATTATAATTATAATAAAAAGGGAAAAAAGATATTGTCTTTTTTTTTTTACTTCAAATTTGGCTCATATTCATCATTTGGACACCAACTAAGCAAACATGGCGCATCAGCATTTACCTGTTGTGCTGCATGCGAAAGGAATAAGATGCCAGCAAATTTTTCACTTTGATTTATCTTTCTTTTCTCTGGTCTCCTGACCATTTAAACCTCACGACTCTGGCAAGATTCTGAAGTACCTGGTTAAGGCGAAGGGTAATGGGATATTTATAAGGCTTTAGGTGAATTAATGAGTATAAATTTATACGTATTTGCACGCACACGCACGCGCACGCACGCACGCACGCAAACGCACGCACGCAAACGCACGCACACACACAAAAAAAAAAAAAAAAAAAAAGATGCCAGCAAATTTTAAATTAGCCCCAAGTACAAATGCTTTTAAATCCTCTATAATTTTTTTTTTTATTTATTTATTTTTTTTTTTTTTTTTTTTTTTTTTTTTTATGTACCTATTGCTAAAAAGCAATGCATGGAGAGGCTCCGTCACCAAAATGGATGAGTGCAGTCAGTGAATGGCGTTATCATTGCTAATAGCCTTTCAAATATCCATGTTTTCTACTCCATTCCCACCTGTTTGCTCCCCTAGTATTGAAGTCTCCCCTAATATCATGGTTGATGATGATGGTTGAGATGTTACCGGAAAGTTTTTGTCAAATTCAGACTGGTACAAGCATATTGAGTTTCTACTGTAGTAATCAAAGAGCCCGACAGTTTTCTTTACTAACAGAGATATTGTCTTTATAAGAGTTGAGGAGAATATATTTGTTTTTGTTTTCAATGACTGATCATGTTATATTAATCCATATACGTCAATGACAACGTCTGCTAAATGCGACTGAGACCATTGTTGTCATTGTTCATATTGATGTAAGTGGATGGTGAGCAGCTGTTTTCTTCTTAGGGTTCATGGAGGTCAGCGGGGGCAGTATAGAGCACTCTGAGTGTGTGTGCACGTCTCGGTGCGTGCGTGCGGGTGCATGTGCGTGTGTTGGGAAGCAGTGTCTTTATCTGACCTGGGGGAGCCATTGGTTTCCTGTTAATTGGGTTAGCTCAGCGACCAGGGGCACGCAGTGTGAGTGGAGGAAAAACACAGTGAGACTGAGGAGAGAGAGAGAGAGGTGGGGTGGGAGCCCCGATGAGGCACTTTTGTCTCAGATGAGACATATGGCAACGGAGCTGTGAGAGCAGTGTTCATGTGGAGGGAGCAACTTTCTCACACCCACAACTACAATCACAAAGCTTTCAATACATTTGTCCGTCTCCAGAGCTGATATTACTAATAAATGAATGGTTTATATCATGATTATGGATGTTAGCTAAAACTTTAAATAACATTTGTACTTGATATGAATTAGGACCACAGTAGGAAAAAAAATTAACAATAAAACACACACATGATTAGGGGTGCGAATTGCCTAGTACCTGACGATTCGATTCGTATCACGATTCACAGGTCACGATTCGATTCGATACCGATTAATCCCGATACGAATTTATAAGTCGATTGTTGCGATTTTTTTTCATTCAAATTTAGAAAATACTAATCAGTAAGCTTGTAGAGTGTAAGATTTATATGAAAATGTATTATTTATTTATCTGAAATTTCAGTCTTATAGAGGTTGTAATCTGTTTCATGTTTGAACAGCATTAAAATAAAATATTAAGGCTTAATGTTCCGTTCATATAACATTCTTCCATGCTCAAGGTGTGAATCCTAACCCGAAGTCAGACGTTTTGTTGAATATTTTTCCATTAAAAATGGAAGTTTAAAAATCGATTCACACACACACACAAAAAAAAAAAAAAAAAAAAAAGGCAATGATGATAAGACGTTGAATCGGTAAGACTACCGAATGAACAATTCTGAGCTCTTAAAATAAATAAATAAGTAAATAAATAAATAATCGATTTTTTTTTTATTGAATCGATTCGAGAATCGCGCGATGTAGTATCGCGATATATCGCCGAATCGATTTTTTTTAACACCCCTACACATGATATATATATTTACTTTGTAAGAATCAAATCAATATAATTAACTATTTATTTAAAAACACTTCTGTATGATGATGAAACAAGTCCATAGATAACAACCTTAACACAATAACAGTCACGGTCAGTATAAATTGTTTAGGCCTTCGCTGCTGGCTTAAACTTATAACTGACCTACATTTACAACCTAAATTCGAATATTTTGTTCTGTCACATTGTATTCCTTTATGCGAGGCAATCTAGAGCCTATCTTTACTATATGTAGACGCTATTTTTATTTGTATTTTTTTGCCTAATCAGATGTATGTGCTGCCATATCAAACTAGTCTGCTTAGTTCCTTAAGAAAGAGTAGTGCTAATAGCCAATGTTACTTTCATTATATTAGGAATTGAACTGCGTCTTAACCAATCAGATTTCACCTTAGAGAGCCAGCAAGATAGTCTTCAGTGACTTCAGCATTTTTCTGTCCTCTGATTGGCTCTCATGATGAAGCCAAGTTGTCTGTTGCAGTCTACACACATTAATACATTCAATCCTGAGCATCTCTCGTAAGTATTGATGATAGTAATGTATTTTAGTCCACCATTTTATTTTATTTGTAGGCTACTGGTCTGCGATTGGTTGGCAACCAGATCAGGGTGTACCCCGCCTACTGCCCAAAGACAGCTGGGATAGGCTCAAGCGCCCCGGTTACCGTTGTGAGGAATAAGCGGTCATGTATGGCTAATACTGGTGCTTCCTATCATTTTAAATGTTGCCACTTAATGAAAAAAAAAAGCTGGCTTCACCATAGCTAATTTTCTTCTTTATCATTCTAACATGAACAGTTGCGTCAGTGACGACCATTACATGGCTTACAAAGAGATTTACAGCTTTAATCAGCCAAAGAGAAACAGCAAAAAAATGAGTCATAGCCCTGCTTGAAACATGATTAATGAAATTATGCATTGGCTTTTGTTAATAATTAAAAGTTTACTTCAGATTGTGACAGAATGGGTAATTTATTAATCCACGTACACAAAGTCAAGTCAAAGCCTCGGTCGGTCCTGCGGGTAGAACTGCTTCCAAGAGAATGAACCCTTGTTAAATAAGTTACACAATGCAGTCCTACGCAGACATTTGAGTTGCAAACAAACCCAAAATATTGGAGGGGGTAGAGGGGGCACACAAGAACTGGGGAGAGAGAGAACGTGTTGTGAGGTTCTCAGACACCGGGTGTTAAACACAAAGACATCTCTGAGGGTCTGTGTTGGAGAAGATGAAATATTCAATGCGTTAGTGTTTATTAACAGGATGAAACAAAGGGCTGCTTCCCTTTGACTTGTGCACGTTGACACTTGGCACAGAACAAACAAAATCAAATGTGGTATTGATCCATAATGGATGAAAAGGGCAACTTTTAAATGAGCAGCATTATTAAAGAATTAGAAAGGGGATATAACTGTGCATGGAGACACACTTTTAGTAAACATAAACATTTGCCAGCTGCCTCATTGAAACGCAAAGTTGTTTTATTTTTATTTAGTAACAATGAGCCTGTTAAATTAGCCCAGCATCATGATTTTATTTCTTTAGTTTTATAAATCGATTTTTCATTTTCTACCTGCAACCAGCAGCAATCACAGTAATGTTTTATATTATTATTTCATAGAGCATATTGAAAGTATTGTTGCAAAATAAAACAAATATTTATCACCATCCTCAAGGGATCATATGCAGTGGAACAGAGGTCCCAAATTTGATGGAAGTGATCCTTAAACCAGTAGGGAGTCTGGATAATGTAGAGTTTTGATAGGGAAGTATTAATTTAACCCTGAATGTATTATTGTCTAAGATTGGTTTGTTGAACTATATTATACAGGGGTCTCTACGAGTGACGTAACCAAAAGAAAAGTCAACAAGTGTAATGTAGCAGCTAACGTGTAACCCAATGCTCTTTCCATTTGTCCCTTGAAAAAGTAGGGTCAAGGTGACATTTCACGTTGTTCGCTAGTGTAACCCTTTGGCCCTCTTTTTGAGGTCAAGCCGTGTCCAAGTGACACCCCAAATAAGCACTTTTGACACGGCAACTCCAGGCTTGTGGCCCCTGCCTCCATTGACTGTTGCTGCCAAAGGGCCCCCTCTTCCATTCGATTGGCCTTTGCTGTTATGGAAATGCAAGTTTCCTTGCGCCTTAACCTATGGAGGAAGGCATCAGGGCCAAAAAGTAAAATCAGCTCATCCTGGGCAGTTCTGTTTTATTTAAAGTGGAACCTCAAAGGTTGAACACACTCTATTCCCATATACTAGTGGATCTGTGATTGGTTGTGATTTCAAAGTGGGATGTAAAAGTGAGGTTCCTCACCAGAAACAAAGTCAAGGTGGTTCCTGACATGCAGATCTGATGAAGCACTGTTGACTACATTATACCCTTTTGCCTATTGCCTCTGGTTGTGGATCATAGCATGTGCCCTAATGTTATCTGCAGCTGTGTGTTTGTATGTCTCTGGGGAGGCTAAGCATAGCTGCTGTGCTGACCCGATCACATCTGGGAGTAAGTGATGTTTTTTTGCCCACATGCTCCAGAGCCTCAGGACCCCGTGGGCGTCCTTTCTAAACCCTTGTCCGCCTCAGACCCTTTCAACACCTCTTCGACACCTGCTTAATACAAATTCCACCACTGAAACCATAGACACTCTGTTTTACTGTTTTTGGAAGGCAACGTTGTGTCTTTGGAAGTCTGTGCTATGATATTTGAAATGAATTTCCAACAGAGCATTCTTTACAAATAAACTTTGATTTTTCTTTTACCATAAATATTGCGATTTTTATGCATAAAAAGAAATGCACATTTCATGCCTAATGTAACCCATTAAAGAATTGAGTCATGAGGTTACACCAGTTTTTTTTTTGTGTGTGTTTTTTTTTGTGAGAGCAAATAAACAAAAATAAATGAAGTATAATATATGAACCGCTTTTATCTTCTAGTAAACTATAACAAATATAACGTAATTCTTTATTGGGTTACATAACATCCATCACTGATTCTTAGCCAGTAAAAATGGTTATAATAATGAGAAACTGAGAGAACAGAGACGTTAGGTACGCAAGATTCAGTAGTGTTGCACTTACCTCCTTTCATGACCTCCAAATAACTGAAGGTTATCAAGGCATCAGAGCAGACTATCCTGGGATTCCAGAGATCATATAAAACCGAGCAGAGAATGTCATCCGAGGCTCATGATACCCAAGATACTCTTGCCTCCAATTTGAAAAGAATCTCATTGGCAAGAATGCATACAGGTATATGTTGTTACAAAAATGGCAGAGCGTGTACAAGTGGGGACACTTAAAGTTGAAAGTGTGTCTGTTTTATTGCCTGAATCTATAGCTGCCTCGAGGTATGAGTAAATCTCACTGAAGTGTTAACACTCAAGTAGTATTATTTAACCGTCTGGAACCATTTCCCTTTACCTGTGTTCATGCCAGTCCTAAGCGGTCTCCTTCAAATCTTACCAAGAACGTCTCTGTGCAAGGATGTTTTCCTTTGTGTCAACATTCAAAGGACAGAGGATGCAACATCATTGAAGAAAAAAAGTATGTGACCTCCTCTGTAGTTGGAAAAATAAACAGAGCAATGGGGAGGAAGAAGAACGGATGAGGCAGAGGAATAACAAAAACAGAAAAGAAGTATTTCCATACTTCTCCAGCTGTTTTCCCATGGAAAAAGTGCTGGTTTTCCGACACAGCTTGTTACAATCGAGTGAACGAGCCTGGTGGGATCTGGAATTGACAACTTGTGTCTGCTTAGTTACACTACTTAATGACCCTAATTATCTTCCTCCTTGCTGTGAACAGTCAATAAACAATTAGTGTGGCATATGGACCCCCTAAACTGTATGTTTTCTATCTTGAAGACAATAGGGTGTCCTTCTCTGGAAGTGCCAGACTGTCATTATGGTTGATAAAACTACACTGTAATCAATGGCTTATCCTCACACTCTTGAACACTATCTTACCCTTGCGTCTCACTGAAAAATCGACGCGGAGGACATCTACCGTATGTTAGTGCTATCTCTCAATCTCGTCGATGGTCACATTAACAATAAAAGGAGACGGGCAATGTTGTTTAATTCAACTTTACCAAGCCTTTGGTTGGCTGTGGACCATCTTTATATTAGACCTTAGACAAGCTTATCCTATTCAAAAAAGTCTTTCCTCAGCACCGATATATAGGCAGAAAAAGCTATCCAGTGGGATTCATGGCTCACCACCACCCTATTGAATATGGATAGATATCAGGTGAACTACACCTGAACCTTGCCTGTGATGTCTTTATAGAGAGGCATTTCTGACTTTCTTTTGCTTTTCAGCCACCATCAAAAGTTCAGGAGGCGGCAGTGTTTTGTATTCAAGGAGAAGAGAACCTTTGAAACCTTTGGGATGAAAGAGCTGCGTAGTGTCAGCTTGGAAGCTAAAGGCGATGGTGGGAGGAGGGCTAAGAGGTTGCAGCAGAGGGGAAGAAAAGGGCGCACTTTGTAGTGCCATTTCACAAGGCTAATCTGAAATAAGCACTCCCAATGGGGTAGAATATAGAGATGATATTTATAAATATTTTATATTCATATTTGATTTAAAATAATTCAAATAAGCAAATAGATAAAAGCCTACCATTGCCATAATCAGTGGTCAAGTAAAGGGAAACTGCCAAAGTCAAACACAGTATCACAGATTTGTTTCAAAATACATGATACATGTTTAAAGACAATCCCTGCACTAATTATAGGCTTATGATTATAGACTAATTATGTTCGACTTGTGTTAATAAAAAACGTGTTGCTTCGTGATAACCGGTTGGCAATCACATTATTGTCCCACCAATGAGTATAAATTGGCTCGTGTGCTTATTTTCTCATGATTATCATGCAGAGTAACGAATCAATTTTGAAGGTCAGTCTCCTGACCTGATTTGACATTGTGCAAGGTACCATCAGTTTCATAGTGCATATATACACTGCTGTCTACCATAATTGTATTTGATTGGCAATTAAATTGTTGAGTGTAGTGTAGTTTTAACCACATTCAGTGGACTTGCCTGCAGTATTTGAGAGAAGGCACATGATTTGATTTTTAACCATTTTGAAGCCTCGTTTCATATACTGTTTTTTTCTTTCTTAATCATTCCAATTTGGAATTTGATTCTCTGCATCAATTTACAAAAGCTTTTTATTTTTGCGCTATAAGATCTGTTTCTGTATTTTCTACCTTATCCTTCTACGTTGGGTACATTTGCAATGAGAAGTTATAGAAGAGCAGCAGTTGAAATTTTTTGCTCTTTGTATGCAATTAGGCTTACTCCGCACTTCACTTTTAAGGGTAAGACTGGCAGCTCAGGGGGATTAACTTAGTGCTGTTTGAGGGTTAGCAAAGGGGTGTGCTAGTGAGAGAGCCTATTGTCCTGCCAGGTCACTGATCTAGAGGTTTATACCCACTGAAGGCCAACACTATCCTCCTTCTTGCTCCACTTGAGCAGGCTGCAGAATTGGCTGCATTGTGTGATATGAGGTGGAGAACCGTCCAATGCCCCACCCACCCACTTAGGTCTTGGAGTGTGTTGTGAGCAGTGCTCATCACAACATTGGGTGTGCACATGCACACACACATGTACCTCCAGCTGTGAGAGCCATTGATGCCTTCTTAACAGCCCGATTGTTTCCTTGAGGAAAGGGAGGAGTGGGGAGGAGAGAGGAGGCAGGTCACTAACCACCCCTAGGCTTTGAGTGAGGCCAAGCAGGTGTAAACATCCAACACTTCATGAGTGGGCTCGGGAACAGAATGAAGAAGGGGAATCACAGAATGAGTCACATTAACAATAGTTTTGCAATAACTGATAAAACTATCCACTGATGATGAGACAAATTATTGAAACAGTCCTTGTACATTTACAATCTCATAACATATGAGTAAGAAGGAAGGGCCAGTTGCACATGGATTTTAAAGTGTGAATTTGAAAGTCCAATATCATCTTGCTGTTACTGTGCAACTACTCAACATCAAGTGGCGGCTAGGGAATAAATATAAGGAATTTTCTTGCCTTGGCATCCCTCTACTGTGATTCTTGGGCCAATTCAAATGATGGAAATGAAGCACTCAATGATTCATCTCCACTTAGCTATGAGTATCCCTGCCAGTTTGGAAAGCGATAGAGCACAGAAGCTTAGCTTGTCCCTGAATGGAGTTGCATGTGAGAAGTTAGTATACATTTGAGACGCTTCTGATGCTTATAATGCATACTCGTTTGGTAACGCTGTTGGGATTATAGAGTAGGAGGAGGCAAATATATCGACCAGCATGGTGTTTATCCGCCGCTCCACACCCTCCAAACAGGACTCCATTACTCAGGCTAGTTTGGAGAGGCTTAACACCTGTGTTTTTTTTTTCCCCCCAGTTCATATAAACTCATTCTCTCCCTCCTTCTCACTTACTTTTTGTCTTCCAATGCAAAGAGGATGAAGCTGAGGGAATGAGAAGAGCTCCATTATTGCTGTATTTTCTTTCCAGTGAAACGTTATTTACTAGAAAGATATCATCCTCGCTTTTAATCCTCTTAGCGGTGGATTGCGGTTGTACTTACAGCGGCATGCACCTGCTAAACTGCCTTCTCTTAAAGCTGAATAAACACAGCCGCAGGAGCTGTTGCCATCCCCGGCTGAACCCATCAGCTTTTTCTATGAGTAAGGGAGAGGGAACGAGCTCACAAGAAGTTTAGAGGACAACATCTTGACGGGCTGAAGTTCGAGGCCCCACTTGCTCCCCACTCGGTCATGTTCAGAGTCAGACCACAAGCTAAAGACCCTGTGCCACTTGATTGTCTGCTTGAAGAGTGTCCTCAAGACCACCGGGAAGGAAGATTGTATATGTTTATGCAATGTCTGAGAACATTCCTCACTGCTTTATACTTCGGGATGTGGCCTACTTCTGTTTGTCTGTAACAGAAAAATTTGAGGACCATTGTTTGACTCAACACATTACCAGTGTTCCCTGTGCCCACCAATATGACGAGTCGTCCATCTGTAGTTGTGGTTCAATTCTGCCGTTGTAGGCATTACGTTGGTCATTGGGTTGAGGTACGGACCAATTCAGCCATTCATGTTCTAGATGGTCTCTGCTCAAGTTCAATCAAGTTCAAGGTCCAGATGACTACAAGAGAACAATGGTTGATTGGAAACATTTTGCCTATCTTAGACAAAAAGAAACATGAAGTTGTGCCAAGTTTACAAACCTGTAGAGTGATTTGGAAGAGAGAACGCAAACTATAGGAAACCTTGTGTGTCCAACAGCTCGTTCACCTCGAGGTTTTGCAACATCCCTGCACAAATAAGCCTTTCATTGTGCTGCCGTGTTTACACACATTTTCCACACAAAAAGGTCAGCCCAGTGTCAATTTACATTGTATCTAACATTATGAAACAGGGTGTGTCGACACCACCAGATTTTTGAACAAGCTTTGCACCCATTCTGGCTGTTTATTTTCGTGTTCTGTGATGACTTTGTCTCACTGAAGCTTCAAGCACACTTTGTGAATTAAGCCATTTTTCATATTAACTCCAAGTTGGCTGATTCACTTTTGAATTCAGGCAGATTTCAAGTGCACTTGGGCATCAGATTTTGAACAAGGGGATATGAGGAACGACTCAGCTTCCAACAAGCCAAACGTTGAAATTTGGGCCGCCGGACGGTGGTCTTGAACAGTTGAAGCAGATTTATGTTTGGATTTCCCAAACTCTGGGCCGAATTCCCCTCACTGTACATTAGAAAAGGATAAACACCTGCTGAACTCTGGTTGTTGTGGTTATAGGTGCCTGTGTCCTTTTGGTTTAGTTCTCATCATTCAGTTCAGTCGTTTTTGGACGTGTCACTCAGTTTGCGGCAGGCCCACCCACCTAACTGTCTTACAAATGTAGTGGAGCGTCTTAATTTCAATGCCAATTTTGTGCTGTAAAAATTGATTACTTTTTTTTTAACAAATCTGTTTGTTTTTTTTGCATTAGCCTAGCGTCTCAGAGCCTTACAACAATGATCTTGGACCATTGTGCTGAACCAAACATTCCAGGCGAGGGGCCTCATATATACAATTTTAAACACATTTTCTCCGAATATATTATTCTTTTATCTACATGCTTTTTCCTGTCATTACACTAGTTGGCACGAGCAATCCACCCCACGTACCATTTCCCACTGTCTCTGTTCATTTTTATTCTTCACCATTCTCTCCGGAGTTTTCATTATTTTCCTCTGCCAGGAATTTGTTTGCTTTCTCTCTTTGTCTAAGAATCGCTGGCATTGGAATGAATGTGTTTATAGATGTGACCCTTGCTGCTTGAAGTCTTAAAGCAGTTCTCCTGTCAAGAGCCAAAAACTCTGGCAAGGTCAGCTCATTTCTGTTTACTTTTCAAGCACTATTTACCCTCTGGGGCTTTTAAAAGCACTTCTGCAAAACATCACTTCGACGACGAGAGGGGGAGAGCGAGGTGAATGGGTGGTTACACACAGAAGCGATTCAATGATAAAGCCCAGGAGACTATGATCGGATTTTGGGTGCAACACTGTCAAAATATAATGTGGGACATGTGTTATGATGTTGAAATCTCACTGCAGGATCGGAGACTATCTCAGGTCAGTGCTAGGATATAATTAATATGATTAAATTGCACACTGGAGCTAATTTTCCCCTGCTGAAATACGAGTATGCTAAAAAGTCCTAACACAAAAGCGATAATAACATTTTGCATGATAGACCCTAAGGCCATTGCCTGAATGCAAAGCCATGGTGTTGGGATTAACCCATCAATAATCACTATCTGGCATGCCATGCATTTGCCCCTGCAGAGCTAATGATTTATCTCCCCTATATGGGACTGATCACTATCAGATTGATGAATGCACTAACCAATCATGTTCCAGCAAACCTTCAGCATGTACATCCACCAATAAGCCATGATGAACAGCCTGTGTTGTTGCTTATTTATGCTGGCTGCACGGGAGACTGCGAGCAGTCCCTGAGGTTTCTTCCAAGGATGTGGTCATGTGCTTCAATGTGCCTATGTAAAATATTTGGACTTGTGTCTAAAGGTGTGTGTAGTGTGAAATGATTTGATCTATTCCCCCGGAGTGCAAAGAGAAGTCATTTCTGGTTAACCTCTCATTATGGTTCATCTCTCTGGAACATGTTGTTGGATCTTGGATACGGCATGGTGTGAAATCCCACTACAAACACTCTTTCTCCGGTCAGCGTTGAGAGAGGCTGAGAAAGTGGAAGTGATTATGTGAGCATGTGCTTGGAAATGTGTGCGGATGCAAACCTTCATGGACAAATTGTGTTGCTCCGTGGAAGATGTACTGCATATGCCCTTGAATGATTGATGTAGATTATGTCCTTGTTGCTTGTTGTTGTTACACAGCCGCGGCCCCCGTGTGTTCGATGCTGATGTCCTTGTATAGTAAAGCTCGGGTTTATTTTCTCTGGGCTGACAAAGACACCTCCTCTTGAACTTTTATAGCTCCTCTTAGTGATGTGTATCTGAGAGCGTTGACCTCGGTCACCAGGCTTTACAGGCTTCCGCCTGCATCTCATCCTCACTGTTAGTTTTCCCTTCACTTTGCTCTCTCATATTAATGCATTTCATACATTTCATACATTTACACACAAGGTGAATTATAAATGCCAAACGAAGAAAAAAAAAAGAAAGAAAATGATGGCTGCATTTATGAATACCTCTTCAGAAGCCTTTGTTATTTGAGCATACTTCATTGCATGCTATCAATTTTTATTGGACTAACCTTGAATGTTCTTTCATCATTTCATTAAATGAGATTAAATTCATAAGTTTGGAGACTCTTGTAGAAAATACATATAATGGTTCTTTTTAAGTTGAAGTTATTTACAGTTCCTTGCAAATGCCATGAATACACTTCCAGATACGACACAAGGCCATTTTTACTGTCAAGTGTACTTGATACCTAAAATCTGGTTAACTCGAGTGAGCACACTACCCTGCACAAACACGGAACACTTCCATGAACCATGGATTGTTGGAAGAAGTGCATTTTGTCATTTTTCTTCTTCATCAACACACACAAAGAACCATTCCCTTAAAAACAATGCAGTAATTTGTAACACAAAACTCCATATAACAACAACATCAAAAGACCATAACTCAATCCTTAACAAAAGACAAATAACCTTACATGACACAATACTTGAAAAAGTACACAGCTGAAAAAATAATGAATTGTGCAATTATATTAAGTTGCAGGAGTTTCAAGGCAGAATGGAACTGTTAATAATTTATTAATTGTAGTCATACATTGCTTGAATGTGTGCTTTAAAAGTATCTGTTTAATTTATATGCATTCGTTATACTGTATTATTTTAATTAAGAGCAAGACTGTGATTTGGTATTAGTAAAAGAGCAAGAGGCCAATCTTTAGTTTCCCCGTGTTGCTATTCAGTCGCGGTCAGTTCATTGTGTAAAGCCCAATAAAGATTAAGTGCACAGCATAAAATCTAATAAATGCCAAAACCAGTAAAAAGGGCTCGAAAGAGCTTAGGCACATTAGACTCCCACAAACCCAACCTGGAGCAACTTGTATGATGATACCTTATACTCCCAAACGCGCATGGCTATCCGCTCCATTACACTTGGTCCTATATAAAAAAAAACAATATTTAGTTGAGAGGTCCCCTTCTACAAATTGTTGACCAGGCGCTGGGGGCTGAAAGCATGTGGGCCTAAACTAAAGTGACAGTTATTTGCCCCTCAAGCCCTGAAGGAAGAAATCTGTAAAACTATTTCCTGTTGTGTCACATTTCTTGGTAGGGGATGCATTCCCATGCATTACAGCCTTATCAAAGCATGAACTTGCGAGGTCAGTCCACAACTTTTCTCTGTAAGGCAAAAATTTGAAGACTAACCAAAGCTGCATGTTGTTATTTCTGCATGGCCATCATTATGGCTCAGAAGCAAAACCTCAATAAGTACATGTGATATCTACTGTAATACTTCCATTGGCTGCACAACCTTTCCAGGGTGCAGCAAAAAAAATCACACATTTTCACTCTTAGACAAACACAGCCCCTACAGCGTAGGTGAAGCTGGATGGTACGAGGAATTTTGTAGTCTTTGAACACGAGTCTACTTCTCCTACTAATCGATGTGCTCTATATTCCTCCATTCAAGTGATAATGTGCCAGCTTTACTGACATTTTGGAGGAAATTGTTCAAAAAAATCTAGCACTGTATTACATTCCAACTTGACATTTTTCTTGCAATGTAAGGTTGATAGGATAACAAAAAAGTTGGAGAGTTCTTCCGAATAAAGTTACCAAAAGTTACCTTGAAGAAAATGCTACGCTATCTGTATTTATTTTGGTGCATTTTTGCATAAACTCGCACCAAATTCAAGCAAAAACAGGCTGCATGCCTGAGCATATCCTCATTTTACAAATGTATGAAACACTGTGTCGGCACATCCAATTTAAGACATAACAAATACTTCATCAAACTTTATTTACTTTCCAGGGAGTTTGTGCTGTTTTCGGTTTAGATTATAATACTTTGCATCTTCACTGACAACACGATGTGTAAACATTTGTTGGTCTAACTACTCTTGCTGCAATTCCAACCAACATAGCTAATTGGGTTTAGACCAAATTGCATCTGTTTGTTTTTATTATTTGCGGATTTCTGGATCAGAAGTGCTGCTTGTATAACTCAACCAATGCAGGCTTCAGACATCTAACAGTCACATTTGTCTGCAGTTTTTAAGAAGTTTAATCATTATTTGTGATAACTAGATTCTGAAGGGATATTTACCTGAAGATGAATTACAGACTATTGTTGTGGATTTAAACGTAAATTCCGAGACGTGACTTATACAGCCATACAGCAACATTAATACATGTGTTCCTCAGCTCAGTAACGCCTACACCTTGACTCCACATATGGAAAAATCTGGCAAAGTATGGTGTAGTCATTTCAGTGAGGGATTGTTCATTGGCTAAATGTTATGTGTGATTGCATAGGCACAGGTGTCACCACCACCCGTCTGTTTTTGTGGCTCATTATCTCATAGAACTGTACTTTGCATTGTTTCAATAGTGTTAAAGTGCCCTCATTGGACCATTATGTTAAAACTCATGTGTTAAAACACATTTGCATTGCAGCAATATGTTTTATAATGCTAACTGTGAGGCTATTGTGAGTGAGACCTGTTTTATTCTTCGAGATTAGTCAACTACTGGGGCTCCCCACTCAAGCTGCTTAATGTTGTAATTTACATCCCCCATCCATTTTCCTTCTTCTGGCTTTTGACTTTCCTCCTCATCCACTCCCCCCGACTCACCCATGGCATCACCCCACCCCTCCACCCCCATCTCCATCTATCACGACCTGGTTCTTGATCCCTACACTGGGAACAGATACCTCTGGTAGGATTAATAATTCTGCTTCTTTGATGTCAGAACTGTGTTTTACAAAGACAGGGTTAGGGTGGGGGGGGGGGGGGTGGGGGGGGGGGGGTATGGGCAGAGAAAGAATAAGACAGAGGAAGGGGGAAAGACGGATAAAGAAATGGAAGTGGAAAAGATGGCAGAGATGTAAAGAATCCTCAGCCAGCCAGATGTATAACCTCAAAGTGTGTCTGTCAGTGCCGTTACCTCCTACATATATTCTCATCGTTTCTCATTGTATTCTCATCGTTTGGCTTTGTCTGTTGTCCTTTGTCACTTTTATACAAACTCCTTAGGATGTGTGGGTGCAGTATTTATTATATATATATATATATATATATATATATATATATATATATATATATATATATATATATATATATATATATATATATATATATATATATACACAGTAAGTCCTATACATGTTCAGAAACATTTTAAATCAGGTGATATTTACAGTATGTTGGGCCATAGTACATTGCAACCTCTGTAGTCAAATGCATCTGAAATCAAATCATACAATCAGGTAGTGTTTAAACATATTTCTCTCAACTAGCATAAAATGAAATGAACGTTCATCAAGTATAGATTGTGAGACCTCACCAGAAAAAAAAGTTACTCATTTCTTTTCAGTAAATCAGAAGCTATTTCAAAACAGTCTTGTGATTTGAAGGGAACTGCTCTACTCAAAAGTACACATAAAAGTACGAACATAAAGCAAAGATGCATCTGTCAGAATTTGTGAAATAATTCTGAAAATGTGTGGTTCAATTACATCATTAAAAAAACCAAACAGTTACAATTAAAGTACTGAATAAATATATGAACCATGCATAAGAAATGACAAAATTGCTATCAATATTTAAACGTTTTGCTGGCTTGACAGGATGGAAGTTTTTTTTTTATTTTTATTTTTTATTTTTTTTAATGCAACAAGTTTGTTTTGTTTACATTTCTCCATTACTTCATGCATTTTATTGTGTCGTGATGAAATTTGTCTTGCTGCTTTGAAAAAAAAAAATAGATTTTATTAGCTGCGACTTCACCCCGCATCTTTTCTATTGGCTTTATTTTCCTGTAAAATTCTCTAATTACTTTTTTTTTTTTTTTACTGAAGCTCATTTATTTACTGTAGCAAGTCTCCTCTAATGGGGGTCCACAAGCGGGCACAGAGCAGACTGCTGTTCTTCATCGGCTTCTCAACTCAGGCCTTGGCCTCAACTATGAAGCCAATCACTCACTGGCAGATGACCCCTGACAGCCTATCAGCTTACTTGTCCTGCAGGCTGAGAGGTGTTGCTGAGAGTTATGCCGTCGGAGGATAGCTTGGCAAGCGATGGAGTGAAAGTGAGTGGAAGAGAATTAGTAAGAACGTTTGGTACGGTTTGAGGTGAGGAGAAGAAGCCAAAGGTGAGAGCAGGCCGGGCGAGAGCCCCATTAATCTGTGGCTGACGAGGGCACCAAGAGCTCCTGTACAGTAATTACATTAGAGTCAAATGGATTCCTATATCTGAAAGCAACACATTTCTACCCTGCAGGAGAATCCCTGTATAATTGTAATCCAGCAAGACGAGGCGAGCGCAATAAGTGCCTACCTTTTTAACGTGAAGAGGTTTGAGAGACTGCTTTTGTGTGCATGTTCAGCATGCGCGCTTGTGTTGTTTTATGACTTTGACTGTGCGCCTAATGGTTGCAAAAGAAGCATCTCTGAGGAAAATATATGAGGATTGTTTTCATGTGAATGAATGGATTGTGATAGTGTGTGCTGCCTTATTGAATGTATTTACATGTGTTATGGCACTTGACTGGAGCGGATGTTGGCAGACTTGCTTTTAGCTTTGCTTAAGGGATAGGTGGATGGTAGGATGGAGAGATAGGCTATAAGAGAAATGGATGGAAGGAATGAGAAGGGGAGTGGGGGGGTATATGTGGTGAGCAGAGCCAGGCGCAGCCGGAGGGGAGGAGAGGTTGATCTGTTTAGTGTCCATCTCCTGCCAGCTTTCACTGGTCATTAAAAGTAAGCTGTTATCAGACCGTGCAGGGAGGACTACCCAAACAGCCAGCACAGTGCTGCGTCTTCAGGTAACAGCACCTTATCTTTTTGCTGATTGCCTTCACGCTCCCAATCCGTCTGACGTTGGCGTCTCAATCAGTCTTAAAATAATCTGCCTCCTCGCGGAGCAGCAGCGCAAGAAGGTCTGTCTCCGTACTTCCATCTCTCCCTCTTCTCTTGCTCCGGCTCCCCCGCCTCTCCATCTCTGCGTTGATGCTGCATATTAATGCGGCAAAGCATTTGGTCTTGCGCACTTATATGGAAATAAACAAACAAGTCTCTAAATCTGTCAGGGAGCGCTGTACTCTCTCTCTGAGAATTTGTATCAGGTCGAGTCCAATCGTGCACATGTGAACTTTCGGCTCCCGGGTCAAAGAGTCATCAGGGAGCGTAACAATACTTGGGGGGACTCACGGACCCCTGCTGAGGCTGAACAAGATGAGCATAATGTATGATTGCTTGAATGCATCCATTATACACTGAGAAATCAAAGATCATATATTTTTGCGTTAACACTTTTTTTCATACCAATACCTGTATGAGTACTCAAGCAGCCTCTCACCTCAACTCCAGCCTGGGACCAGAAGCGCTGTCATCGCCACACCACGTTTTTGTGCCCCGGATGGGAGGGGCAGCAGAACTCTCCATCTTAAATAGGTTGGGAACGAAAAGTAAAAGGGTTGAAATCAGAATTGTCTCCTTGGGGCTTTTTTGGAAGACTGCCACAACACAGTTGTCAACAAAAAACAAAACAATGTTATAATGTAGACATGGAAACCAAGCACGACATTAAGTCATTTAAAAAAAGTCCTGTGAGGACGAGTAGTACAGTTGCATGTGAAAGGTGATCATTTTTCCATAGTTGTTGTCGATATAAGAATGCTCAAAAAATGCAATAAAAGAAAATCTTATCACATATTAGTAGGTCATCATGTAGGCATCCTTTTTATTTTGGCAGACAGATTAGAAAGAATTTCATCCTCTATCTCCTCTGCCATCATCTTTTTCGTCAGCGTATAAGAACATCATGAGATGTGATCCTTAATTTTACTGTTTGAGACATTTATTTATTTGCCCTCCAAAACACAGAACTTTAAAAAGTAGCTGTGATGTTTTGTTACTGCAGTTTAGCTTGTTCCCCATTTCCTTTCTACTCCCCCATTCGCTCTAATTTGTGGTATTATGTTACCTTTTTGCCAAGTGCTGTTATGTCAAGAAGTGGGAGTGAGATGTGTCAAAGGAGTGCGCTTCGGTGGTTTACTACTACGGCAAGACACTTGATAATCCGTTAATCCTTTCAGTGTTTTTTTAGCAAGAGGAACCCAAAAGCCAAGAAATCACATTTCCTAAATGTGAATGTTTTTACGTCGGGTGACATTTACATGAATGTTTACGATGTTTTCCTGACACAACAAGCATTTTAGGACAACAACTCAGCTTTGCTGCATAATCTGTGTCGGTGTTCTGTTGCATGTACTTAATGTTTTCTACATGGCTGTATTGCATGATTGGAATAGACAAGGAGTACATGTCTCAAAATAATCAATGTCAACGTGCGTGATGATTATAGCAACATGCCTCCATAGTTATGGGTACTGCTTATCCGTTTCTGGGTCATGAGCTGGAGCCTAACCCAGCTAAGGTCAGTCAAAAGGCTGAATACAGGGCACAATAGAGACACACAACCAGTCTAGCACTCTTTCACATCATCACTTAGTGTGAAATAATCAGGTCATTTGATTGAACACTATTAATGTCCTTTTACAGCAACATTGTAAAGCCAATTGCTAATTAATGATGCAAAATAGATGATCTTTTTTACCCTGAAGACTATATTATTGTGTATATATATGAGTGTTTACAAAAAAAATATTTATTTATTCATTCATTTATTTATTTATTTATTTGTTACACATTGAAGCTGTTAACTTACAATTTGACATCACCAGGATATTTGCTATTTCCTTAGAAATGCTCTACTATAAATGTCGTCTGTATGGATGATGGTCAGTATGCATTAATGAGAAAGTATATGTGGTTGCATCTCCAGTAGATGGTGTAATAGTGACTGCACAGTGCATATTGACTGTACTGCTATCTCACAGTGAGTCGGACAAATGAGCGTCACTACTCCACTTCTGATGTCATATGGGATTTTATACTGTAGGTGACAACCGAGTAATAACTCCTATATCTTTCCGGCTCAAGTTTTTTTTTTTTTTTCTGCCGCTCGCTTGTTTGCTCCCTTCCACCGCTTCCCACAATGCATCCTTCTATCCCACCGCGATCTGTCTCTCTCAGTCTGCCTCTCCAGGCCCGCTCCGTCTCCCATTCTTTGTCTCTACCCTCATCCATGTGATGTGTGATATGTATCATTGCTTAAGACGACTCCAGGCCGGCATGTTGACATTCCCCCGTGCCTCTTCATCTCTCCCTGCAGAGCTGAGTGCTGTTGAGTTGTGTTGATTAATGATATTGATTGCTTCACACACTGGTTGACTTTCAGTGATGGAGGGCCAGAGAGCATGAGATAGAAACAAGAGCACAAGTGTGAGATAAATTGTAACAAAAAAATAAATAAATAACTCACACTCGTTACAGTATTCCCAGCACATAACATATGCTCACACACGCATACAAGCTCAGTTTCCATGGAAACCATACCATAGTGACTGCATATGCATGGAATCAGACTGAAGGAGAACACAGGAGCTTTCCATCACAGGTGACGGCCAGGCATATGGGGACAGTCAACTATGGCTGCCCGGCTCTTTAACGGTGAACAATGAGAGACAGTGTGGACATGTCAGCGTGTGCATCAATGGCATGAAAAACAGGATGTCAATATCCTCTCCGGTTGGGTCTCCCTGGCGCCCGATAAGTTGTGTCAATAGCAATGAGGAAGTGTCAATACCTTTTTAAAGTGTTGACGAGTTCACTCTTGTTGAATGGCTTCCCGGAGTGATGCCACTTAGACATGGGCTTAAAAAAAAAAGAGAAATTGACTTGAATTCATGGTTTTATATTTCAATAGGTCAGTGCTGTCATCATCTTCAAACAGCATACCGTTGTAAAATCTATTTCGTTCTTTGTTTTTTGTAGTTTTCAAAGCGTGTAAATATTAAATCTTAGTGCATGTTTTATTTACATACATACATATTTATTTAATATTTTTAAGAAAACAGGGAGCTCAAAAATGTGAAAGAGAAAAACTGAAATAATTTTGGATTCCGCACCCAAAAATGACTTCAAAACAGCTGTCCGACCTAGCTCACTTTGCAAGTATAATTTGCATATTTAGTAAAAAATACGTTTTTAAAAGACAGCTCTATAAATTGACAATATAAATGGAAATTGTCTTATTGCATAGGGGTGTTAAAAAAAATCGATTCGGCGATATATCGCGATACTACATCGCGCGATTCTCGAATCGATTCAATAATCGGCAGAATCGATTTTTTTTTTTTTTTTTTTTTTTTTTTTTTTAGGATTCACACCTTGAGCATGGAAGAATGTTATATGAACGGAACATTAAGCCTTAATATTTTATTTTAATGCTGTTCAAACATGAAACAGATTACAACCTCTATAAGACTGAAATTTCAGATAAATAAATAATACATTTTCATATAAATCTTACACTCTACAAGCTTACTGATTAGTATTTTCTAAATTTGAATGAAAAAAAATCGCAACAATCGACTTATAAATTCGTATCGGGATTAATCGGTATTGAATCGAATCGTGACCTGTGAATCGTGATACGAATCGAATCGTCAAGTACTAGGCAATTCACACCCCTATTGCATATTAGAAGTCAGCTGCCTCTGCATGGTACTGATATCAATATCTTTCTCCAGCATCAATAAACAGCTACGGGCCACGTTGTTTATGATCTGTTGATAAGGCATGCTTGAGATGGGAATTCCCCCCTCTCCCGATGGAGCTTCCTCTCTCACAGGCTTGACACAACACATGTGGAGAGCCGTACCACAACTATGGAAGAGGTTCGCAGGCTCCCATGAAGCAAATAAAGTCCTGGTCCGAGCTCAATGTGTGTGTGTGTGGCCAGTCATGGAAGGCAGGATGCAGAGTGTGTGAATCAGGCTCTGTCCCACACTTGGTCAGATGTATAGCGGAAGAGGCAAGATGTTATAGAATGGGAGAATTCCAGATGTATCATTGACTGTTTACATGCACAAACTAACTGGGTTCCTGAGTGTTCTTTTTTTCTCAATTAGTCCTGGAGTGTGTTTTGACAAGATGATACGAGAGAGGGCGTCTTGAAGTTACTGGAAGACAATCAACATCTTCAAGACTCATAGTTGAAGATGGTTGTTGACCTGAGTTATTATTGAATTTGATTATTTTCAGTCTGTTTTAATTTCTGAATCCCATCTGCAAATTCAGCAATATATATATATATATATATATATATATATATATATATATATATATATATATATATATATATATATATATATATATATATATATATATATAATTATTATTATTATTATTTTTTTTTATTTTTTTTTATTATTATTATTATTATTTTTAACTCGTATTGCATGAGCATGTTTAGCATATGCTGCCCTGGCTATGTGCGTTCATGCGCTCTACTGTCTGGCCTTGTCTTGTTCTCCCAGCTGTCCTAACACTAGTCTGTGTTGACAGTAAACACAGCTGCAGGTCACAGAGGCCTCGCTCTGGTCCGACATGGGGATCTGGAGGCCGTAGGGGGAGCGGACCCAGTGCACATACACAGAAAGGGAATGAATGCAGGAAAAAGGACGGTAGGACGAAAGGTCAAGACTCTTTGCTCAGAGACCAGAGGACTAAAGTGGAAAAGTTAAAAGTGGATCTTGCTCTTTGGTCCAGCACGTGCCCCCTCCCCTCTTGTTGAGACTGACAGAAGGCATAAACAGTGAGAAATTTCCATGGTTGGACACAAATGTGATAGGTTTACTCATTTCACTTACTTACTGCCTGTTTAAGGCAAGACTGGTTTCACCGGAAATAATTAGTTTGTTTTTGGCCGTGGTTTTTAATGTGGCAGCACTATCCAGTATCCAGGAGACCCAAATGCAAACAGAGGACCTGCATCACATGTTGAAACAGAGGGCTGGAAATAATGAATTTATCTCTAGGTTTCCAGTCAAGTTTCCATTTACCAGACATTACACCAATACCTCAAATTTGATATCCAAATTTATGCTGAGTATTATATTAGAAATGCTTTTGGATATGCCCATAGTACAAGATAAGTCGTACTGTCCAATGTATGGAAATGAAATTCCTCAGGTGTTTATGTAAATGAATGATAAATGGTACTTCATTTATAGTGCGCTTTTCCACCTTACAAGGCCCTCAAAGCGTTTTACATTCGACTACACATTCACCGACTGATCAACTCAGCATCAGGAGCAATTGGGGGTTCAGTATTTTGCTCAATTATCCATCAGTGTTGTCACTATTGCATGGGATTGAACCCTACACTACTCTACCACTGAGCCATGCCACCCCAGCAGGAATGGGCATCATTTTGACAAACATCTATATATAAAGTTTGAACTGCAGAAGAAAATGTTACCAGGTTGTTCTAGTGTAAACATATCCTTTGTAAAGACAACCTTTAAGTGGAGATGACACAACCGAGGTAGCCTAAGAACATCAGATAATGTAAACCGAGACCAGTAAGAAACAGGATAACACATTTAGAGGTAAGGATCACAACACAGCCATTAATAATAACAGCAGACACAAAGTGACCCAAGTGCTCATGCGTCTCATTAAATCTCCATACCATCAGACATTTCAGACTTTTTACTTCATTCTGGATTGGATGTGTCTTAAAGATCGATACGCTGTGATAAATCATCCCTACATAGTTTTATTTAACAGATGACATTAGCATTGCATACAGACACACAAGCATTAGGGGGCCCGTGACCTTTGTATGCTTGATTGATAGCTTGTCTGACCCTGTCTTCATGTTGCAACCCTGGCAGTAAAACATACGCTGTTTTGCTACTGTATGTACGTGTAAAGAGATAGGTAAAGACATGTAGTCAGTCATCACACTCCCAGTCGTACTAATCAACTCACGCGCACGCCCACTCACAACTCACACCCCCAAAAAAACCCTCCCCGTTTGACGTGTTCCCCTCCAGCCCCAAAGGACAGATCAGGCACAGCTGTGACTTAGCAGGTCACGAGGCTCACAGGGGTCAGACTGAGCAGCCTCTGAGAGAGCCCAACGTGGGGTCACAGGTCACTCCCAGCAGCCCTGGCGGTGTGAAAGGTCATGGGTCAGAGTCTCACCGCGAAGCGTCGGCAGGGTAGAGTTTCAAAAGGCGGCTGGGGCCAGTGAGAGGCACAGATTTATAGATACTGAGCCGAGCCCCGGTCCTCGGCCCGAGGTAATTACACAGAATATGAGCATGCCCATTGAGGCTTCGCCGCCATATTTCATTTCCACCCTGAGCCCCTGTAGACTGAAATAATACATGAGATAGCCAGGGAGGGAGACCAGAGGCGAGAGCGAGGGGCAGAGAAAGGAAGATCCAGTGATGTGAGTCTGAGAGGAGACGGCCGAACGGTGTGAAGGCGGCCAGGCAAATGAGAAGGAGTGTGAGAGTGAGAGGGTGCGTGCGTGAGTGACTCACTGACTAGCGGGAAAGTCAAAGGGTCATTCTTGTTACTAAACAAAACTCCATTCTCAGCTACAAGACCTTTGACGTCAAATTCCAGTAAGACAGCGAGAAGGTCACAGGGATCATCCCCGGGGAACACCGGGAGCCGGAATGACACGAAGCACGGACAGCAGGGAGTGACGGCCTCGCGAGACAAGCAGCGCTGGAACAGATGGAGCGAGGGAGGGCAGTGAAAGAAAAGAAGAGCCCAGAAATTAGATTAGTTTGGAAAGTGAAGTTGTGATGCGGCAGGCTTGATATCCTGCGCTCAGCGGTTTCCCGTGAGAACCCGATCGGGCCACCGTGGGCTCAGCGAGACAGTTCAAACATATTTACCCCTCTTTGGAAGGTACAAATGAAATTAGTTTTTTTTCCACAAAGAGGAGATGTTTTCCCCTTCTGTTTTGATGTCATGGTAGTGGGCCAGAATAGAGTGGGGGTCGGCCCGCTCTGGCCTGTGTGCATTTATCTTAGAGGCCATTCATCTTCCATTAACTTCCCATCCCCCACTTTTATAGATCTTTCTGTCCTGTATCAGTCTTTCTCTGCCTAGTTACCAATACACATAGACAAGCATGTTAGGGAACAGGTCACAGCTCTGTTGTATTCCCACTTCTTCATCATCTCCATCACTTCTTCCCGTCTTAACCTTAAACTTCTCCTCATTTTTTTTTTGTAACATTTCCAACAAGGAGAATTTGTGGAAGGATTGCAGAGCCCCAAACTTTTGTTCCAAACAAGATTTTCATCGAAGATTATTAGAGTAATAGCTTCAAAATTGCATTAACTTTAGCCTTGGCTGCTGCCAAATAAAGTACATCCACACTTTTGTCACAGACTCTCAAAAGTGTATGACCTTAGACTTGAAGCCAACAAATTAAATTCAAAAATAAACAATAAATGGTGTGTATTGTTCACTTCATCATCAATCCAAATTCTGAAAGAAGATGAAAATGTTTGACTTCAGTTCATATTTGATTCAACTAATTTCCCGTTTTCTCTCATCATACCCACACACGTATCGCCCAGTATGCTTTCACTGTATGTATATCCAATCCAACGTTAACCATCCCGCTGAGACAAACTAAAACCCCTACTGTGACTCTCTCATGCAGAAAAAAAAATCCTTGAGAGTCACACAAACACACAATAAATCAATCCATTATTTACAAGTGAAGTCATTCAGAAAGGAAGCATATGTAATCGACTCATCCATGCTGAGAAAGCGAGAGGAGGAGAAGCAGGGAAGGAGAAGTGTTCAGGGACAAGGCAGGCGGCCAGCTGAGAACAAATTTTGTTTTTTGTTCCTAACTCCCCGAGGAGGAGTGGAAACCAGTAAACAAACAAACCGTGCGAGAACACGTTTCCTTCTTTAATGACAAAAGGAGAGACTGTGAGAGAAACGCAGGGAAGCGCAGCTCGGAACTAGCCCAATGTGTCAGCTGTCAGTGTGTGTGTGTGCGTGCTCTTGTGGGCACACGCCCTCTGCCCTGTTCGTATGCAGGCCAGCAGCCTACACAAAAGTGCACAGGGGGCATGCACACAGATGGGTAAAGAAAGCCCATGTTTGCTGTTTTTTTTTTTTTATTATGTTGGGAAGGATTAATTGTCATTGATTTTTCTCAGTCGCAGACAGGAAAAGCGGTTGCAAGTAGTAAACACTCCCATTAGGGTCCAGAGCTCCTCCACATTCGGAAACTGACACTGAGCTTCTCCCCTCCTACCATTGAGCCTGTCACGCCCATGTCAGCTCCCATAGCACTACGTCTACCTGAAGTATGCAGATGAGGTCTTTGTGATCCCTCCCTGGCTAATGGATGGCCATTCATTTGAGCTCAGGCCTCAGTACTCACACAAACACACATGCAGCACTCCAGGGGTCATAGCCTTTCACCCTGAGGGGCTCGACTTCTGTCCACCACGGCCTGACAAATCATCTTGCAACATAAAAAAAAAAAAAAAAAAATGCCAGGCTCCCAGTGTGAGAGGGCCCCAGTTCTAAACGTCCAATCTCCATGCTGGTACAAGTAATGTCACAAAAGTGTGATTACCATATTCCCACTGGATTTGTACAAAGGCGACACAAGTGGAGACAAGAAATCGAAAGCTATAGCGAAGAAGAGATGGAAGCCAAAGATATTTGGGTTTTTTCATTCAGTCGATTATGATAAATGACATGGCCTTTGAGCTGGCCGGTGCACTCTTTCTGGGCCTCCCCTGACAAGAGAGTCTTTTGAGGGGAGCGCAGACCCCACAGATATTTTGTCCCAGACGTAGCACAGTAAAGATCCCAATGTTTGACTTGAATCAAAAGCACGGAAGAAAGATACCACGCGTCTGTACATCCGATGGAAGTAGCATTAAGCATGAGTAGAAATAGGAGAAGTTGAGGACTAAAGAAAAGTCAGCCTACTGCATTTCTCTGGCACATCTCCCCATTACTCCTTTAAAGGCATTCAGAGCTTTGCCTTAAGGGTACGTGGGTAGATTTGGGGGAAGGCTGAACTCACATCTACCCCAAAGGCACTTTACAAACTGAGTCAGTGATCAAAACAACTTGTGAAGCTCACCTCCACCAAGGGGAGGTCTTAAGTGAGACATGAAAAAAGAAAATTCAAATTCTCCTGTTAAACTGCGTACAAATCTGTGACGCAGAGCAACATACACATACAGTAGTCTTGTTCATAATTGGGAGTGACGTGGCTCAGATGGATTTGCTGTCGAATAGCTGAATGATTCACTTGTCCTGTAATGTATCTTTGAACTGAACTTCCAATTCTTCCTAAAGGTATTTCAATTTTTTTTTCTGAGTTTGTGAAGGTTTGGGTTGACAATGTACAAACACATGTAGACTTTTAGAATGAATTTTTGCACTTGTGGCTGTATGAGTATGTTTTGGATGTGTTATCCTGAGTGGGAATGAGCAGAGCAATTTGCTTTTTTGCAGCCCCTTCATGTTAATTTAAGAGCCCTTTTCACAAGATACTCGTTTTTTTCCTCAATATCACATTCCCCAAGGTGCCTTTTATTGCCAGTGGCTAATCTCAGCAAAGATGGATTGGTCTTTAGATTTCACATTGCTATAATCCATAGTTGCATAAATGTATGGGTGTTTTGTGCACTACAAATTGGCTCAGTGCGAGCATTTCCATACTCCAACACACCAAGGTATGTTTAGCGAAGGCAAAGTACCACACAGTGCCACTGTGCCATAATCCCCACCCTTGCCCAGTGGCCCAGATTAAATCCAGTCTTTGATCCGCCCCCTAATCTAAGTAAACGGGCTTTGGGTTGAGGGTTGGTGCTCCACTCTGCCTGCCAGTAAGATTTTTACTAGCTTCTCTCCTTCCTCTCTTGTCTGTTTCCTCTATACCCCCCCTACTGGGGAGCCGGCAATTGAAATCAGCTTTAGGGTTGCTTAATACAGAAGCGGGCAGATTTAGGAACCTTTAATGCCTGTCATGGTCAAAGATTATATCAATAGCTCTTTTTGTCCGACCTATATTGACGTCAATGGAGAAACAGCAAGTCTGCCAGAACTAGACAAAGCATGCATTTTTAGATGCAATTGTAGTCTGCCTTGTGTCTGTCCGCCCGCACTCAAACATGCTGACACACACACACACACACACACACACACACACACACACACTGTTTATTGAAACCACACAAATGGAAACAAACAGAACATGTGTTGCTCGTTTGAAACGTCTTAAACTGTAGCTTTGTCAGGTACCCGTGTAATGGACGTTTGGTAATTGTAAAATCAACGCTAGTGACAAGCCCTTTTGAAGTGAAGTGTGGCTCGTTCCTTCTTGACTGCGCGCTAATGCTACAGTGAGCGTGATTTACTGCCCATCTGCAAGCACACCGACAGTCTTTGACCAAAACCCACACCAAATGATGAGACTCAGTCTTGTTAACCAATTTAGCTGTTTATATACACAAACCCATGGGAGATTAGAGCAAGGCATTCCTAAAATAAATGATTTACAACACAACACATTAAATATAATTACGTCCAATTCACTAAAGTTAGAAGAAATCCACACCCACAAGACTGGACTGTGGACTGTTTGCTCCTGGTTGACCAAGCTCCATGAACATCCTTTGTCATGTTGCTAGCATACATTAACACACAAAAACAACAGTGCTGCACTGAGGCTAACAAATGAAGACTGAGCTAATAAACAATGAATGTGGAGAGTGTAAAGTATAATGTATGTAGTTTCAAATTTAATTTCACATGGTTCTCTGATGGTCGACTTTAAAAAAAAAAAGGCCAAAACAAAGAAATTGTTGGACTCCAGAAATAATAACTATAATAATGGGTTATTGCATCACGGTGCATTATATCAAAACAATGTTAAGATGCTATGCTATGAAATACTATCCATTGATAAAGCTTTATTTCCAATGAGCCAAACCTGACTTGAGTGGATCAAAAAACGGGAGGTTAAATTAGCCTTAAAAATATAATCTGGTGCTAACCCTTTCTAATGATTGTCGTTTATGGCGTGTTATGTGTATAAAATACATTGCTGTATAATACTGTTATCATACTAATACTGTTTTTTGCTCCTGCAAAAAATACCTACGATGTGATGTATCGGAGTGTCATCGGACAAAACCAGTTTCTGGCAATATACTACTTGTATATGTCATTGTGACTTAGACTTTTCTATCCATAACCTTGCCTTTACAGTTGTTTTCAGAAAAGTCTACTGTTTTATATCTGATACTGTAAGTATTTAGCCAGACCAATGTAAGCTTAATGATTCTCATTCAGTGTAATCCAGTCACAATCCTCTTTCCATGGTGCAGTTTGACTTTTGATTTAAGTGAGATGGCTTAGGCTCCATTCCCTCCTCTGATCCTAATTATGATAACCTGCGTGATAATTGATAGATGGATTGTAGTTGAATAAGGCACACATTTTGTCCCCTGACTAAGTTTTAAATTATATTGTCCAGTAATGTTAAAATGTTTATCATTTCCAATCTTTTTGTTGTAGAATTGTATTTGTGAATACTGTAATCGGTGTTCATACAAAAAGCTCGTTCACACCTGAATGGGCATGTGAGTCCACCGGATGTAAGCGGTGATATGAGAAATTTGATTAATTTCTTTGTAGTTGAAAAAAATCACTCCCCAGGTGCTCATGTTCCCGCAGCGGTGTGCTCAAAAGAAGCACGTATACACAACCACAGTACCTCTGCAGAAGCCTGGCAGTCATGAGTCTTTTTTTGTCTTCCTTTTTGGCAGCAGTTGACCAATTATCGCTCCAGTGTTAGGTCCAGATCACTGGCTTGTCATGCATGGTGGTGCAGTGTGAAATGTGCCATAAATCCGGGGCATGGCCCACAACACAGTGACAGAAAGACCTGGCACAAGGTTCTTTCTTAAACTTGAGTGAATTTCCATAGATTCATGCTAGTGTCTTTATATTCACATCGCCAATTACAGATAATGGGCCTTGTGTGATTGCACTGCATCTCACCAGAGATGACTTTGGATCAATTATGAAATGGTTTTCTCCTGTCTGATGATAATAGCATGTGTCCTCCGGCTAGCTCTGGCCTAATGACATCCTGCGCAAGTATCTATTCTTCTTCAAGTGTCCTCAAATAATCACGTATTGGGTATCAGAGGAGGGTCAGGAAGGGTCATGGGCCACTCTTGTTGCCTCCTGATAAGGGAGTCATTAGTTTAGGATTATCTACAGGTAGGTGCAGAATAGAGTTCAAAAGGTTAAATAGCGGTGAAAGGTCACATAATTTGGATTTGGACGACGGTCAAGACTTTGGTCCAGTCTCAGTTTCTGGTCATATTTATTTTCTGCTGGTCATTTTTATAAGGCCTGTCTATATTGATAGTATTGGTTAACAGATATTGTCAGCGTGAATAAGAAAAGTCACCATTGATGTATACGTATCGGCCCCTCAGTCTGGTCATTCACCAACATGTCAGCTGCCCACCTCTGACCCAGAATACAACACTTCTCCGACCTCCAAGTCTGTTTAAGAGCAGGTAGATCGTTTTCTAATAAGAGGGGCATGTCTCCAACTTACATGGCAGTATAAATAGTGGCGCTAGAACCTCCACACTAACACCGCTAAGCGTCACGTCGTTGACTTGTCGTAATATGACTCTGCAAGCGAATGTGTCAAAGTGCCCAAAAGGACTTCTGTGTTGTGTGAAGGTTGTGTATAATGCCACATCATTTCAAGCCCCGCCTCTAAACTTGGTGAAGGTCTTTTAGGCTCCCATGTCTTCCTCCTCCTCCTGTTCACTGGAATGAGAATTGTATCTAAATCACTTGGCATGGAAAGGATGCAAATGAACACTGTGGGTTGTTGTGCTCAAATCCAGCCAAGGTCATGCATCCAGCTGTCAGCTCGTGTTGGGGACTAATCGTTTATGTGCCTGCACCACTCTGCGCCCATTCCCTCATTCTCTGGGTGTCTGTCACACACCTCTCCCTATCTCTTTAATTCACTGTCTCGCCTTTTATCACTCTACTCGTTCTCTGTCTCTCCTTTGTGTGCCTCACCTATTTCACCCTTCACTTTACATGTTCTTTCACCAATGACAAAGACCACTAAAGTCATCATTACCTCTGGGATAATATCTAGTGCAGCATTGCAGAAGAGAGGCCGAAATGTTTTTGCTCAAACAGATTGTCGTACAAATTTACAACAATGCTTTTTATGTTGTTCACACCTCGAGCACCACGGTCACGGCCACCACCGTCCGTGCTGCTCGAAGCTCCAGTCAACCATGTAAAAACGCGACCGCTTGCAGGGTTCAAGTCCTTCGAAATGTGAATCGAAACAGCTGCCTCTAATCACCAGCACAAGCTGGGCTTAAGGGCCTCTCGGTTTCACCCCTCATCTGCCTGGAATTTTGAATTTCCTGAGCGGAGATCAAATGGCAGCCCGAGTCAGTGAGACCTTTGATATATGGACACCCATCTTGCAAGGGCCTTGTGCATCGGGATTTACGCTTGACAACACACTCGGTGTCACCTCCGCTCCCGCCGGACGATCAGCAAACCTGGAAACATTGGGCCCCTTTGACGGCCCCCTCTCCCAAACCCCCTAGCGTGCCCAGCAGTTATTTATTAAATTTGTTGTGCCCACCGTGCTATGGTTTCAGAAGACCACTTAGTTTTGGATTGCACTCTGGATTTTTCAATTATGTGGTTCATTTCACCTGCTTGTGGTCCTTTACCCCCCAGGATCAAGGGCACAAGAGATCACATTTAATTATTTCAAAACAAGCGCACTCAGGCAGACCCCACAGATTCATGACATCATACTCCCCCTATCTATTGCTCCATCACCGCTACTAAAAATAAGCAACATTGAACGTGTGAAGTAACAAAAAATGATCCGATCAACTCCTTCCTCTGCCGGCGATCACCACATTGCTCATGTCAATAAGGAAATTTGTCCACCTACCAGGAGGGTAAATAAAAGGGCAGAATATGGGATTTCCAGAATTCCCCCGCATGTTGGGTTTCATATGGAGCGAATTAGTGGTCACTTTGATTGACAGCTGCTCCTGTGTGTAGCCAGCGGCAGAGACAGAAAAGATGGGAAATGATTATATCCAAGAGTAATAAGAGTGGGCTGCACATGGTACACATGAAGATGCTATCTAGAGTGGCTGTGGCCTTTGGATTAGAGGATGTTAGTGGGTCACCCTCCTAAAGCGCAAACTGTATACACAGGCATCTGTGTGTGCATTGACATATAATCTCATGAGTCATTTTGCGTATGCACTTGTGCATTTTAACCCTCATTCTGAAATCGACAATTATGTAATAATACTATTTTAATCTTCAACATCCACTACTTTTGCCACAGGAAATTAGCTAACCAAAACATATTACAGGAAGCATGCAATGGTTAAATTTGGAGAAAAAACATCTACTTCTGAGCGCCTTTATTTTTCTTACTCGGACTTAAATGAGACATGGGGATTTTACCGCACTTACTGAAAGAAAAACAGAGCAATGATACATGCTGTATAACTGATGTTCAATAATATTTACCTAGCTTGGATTCTGAGCCAGTTTTATATGGATGAATGCAGTAGTGAATCCAATCGTCTTTAAAGATTCTATGCTATGTTATGACAGCCACTCCAATACTCGCTCTAACTATAAAACAGAAAATCATTCAAATGTTCTATAGTAGCACTTTCAATGATAGTTGATGGTGAAGAAAAATGGTATGTAGTTCTTAGCAGTACAGTGGAATCAATTAATTTAATTTAAAATATGTCCTGGTATTTTCAGAATATGAATAGAAATAATCAATTTTGGGCTCACAATGTCACTGAGTAATGACGTCTATGTAGCAGTGCTAGGATATTTCTAAGTAACTTGAATATATTTTCTTACATCACTTCTTACACTGTAGCGGTTGGTCTTACATTTGGAACGTTTCCCCCCCCAAAAAAAAAAATCCAAAAAGGAGGGCTAATTATTTGCTGCAGTACACAAATTCTGAAAGGCAGATTTACTGTACTTGAAAATGTAGCCTTTTACTTCAGTTATATTTTTTGTTTTGTTTTATCTAATGACTTGAAGTCAAGCGTCATTTGACAGCACGAAACAAGCCTCTAGAAGGACCATATTTGTAATACAGGATAAGACATTTTGTTTTTCTTAGAATAAGGACATAGTAATAATGTATAGTACAAGACTTGACACTAGATAGACCCGTAGTAAAAGATCAGGATTTTATATATATATATATATATATATATATATATATATATATATATATATATATATATATATATATATATATATATATATATATATATATATATATATATTTATTTATTTATTTAATTATTTCCGTAATTAGAAGGTAGTATTTTACACATTTGTATTTTTAGAAGTGATAAGCAGTATAGATAATGGCTGGATATTCAAAATAAATCACAGTGGGTGCATTTTGTGCACTCTGGGCGTGGCAGAATTGAACAAGGAAATATTACCAGGAACGCCTAACAGTGTTTTGTTCTAAAAGCTCATTTCAAAACCAAACTCCCCTTTCCCCACAAATTACACAGATAAAGATCATAAAAATGTTCGGTGTTTAGACAGAAGTGTTCCAAGTGTGCAAAATGACCATTCCCTGACCCTGGAGTGTGGGAGCTAACCTGACCTCAAGACAAGGGTTCGAATGGTCAACTGCAGGTCACTGGATAAACTAGAGAGGGTGTAAGTGTGTGAGAATGTGCTAGGGTGTGCATAAACATTGCCTCTTGGCTCCTAATTAATGGCTGACGGTCTACCGGCTAGCCAGCCACAAGTAAATATCATTTAAACCAACCATCAACTACTACTTATTAAGGTACTGTCATTTTATCCATAACTATTTTTCATGTTTTCTTCAATGAGCTCCTTAACAATTGTTGCCGTTTTACATGGAGCAAACTAAAGCACATGCTCAAAACATCAACAAAGACGAGCAAAAGTTTGAACTCCTTAAACTGAGTGAGAATATGTCCGTTTTCACCTTCCCTTAATTTCCTCAACCTCATCCTTCATGAGGCCAACACATGAACATCGCTCAGTGTCTGTGTAAGCCAAGCACCCAGTTCATCAGAAACACCTTTTCTGGCCCCAAACATGACCCTTTCTCTCCTGGAGTCAGGTTAACAGGCTCCAGGGCTTACACAGTGGATGAGAAATGGACCAGAGACATTGGCGTATGCACGTGTATGCGTGTCTGCTCAGCAGCTTTTTAAAATATATGTTTCCGAGTATATAATGTGAACGGCTAGGCCAACAGAAGGTGCCTGCGGAGGTTAGACAAACACGAGAGGGGGGTTATTTATACGTCTCGGAAATGATGGTGGTTTCTGTCAGATCTGGCCCACTCTGGTCTGATCTGGCTTGGTCTTACCCTTAATTTCCAGCCCACGCAGAGCGAGTGATACAGCGAGAAGCACATTGTGCTAATACGCCTGTCAGTGAAAACCCCCGTGGCCAAACTCTGTCAGTCTAAAAAGCTCCAAGCCCACCTCCACAGATGGTCCAGCGGTACTTAAGAATTCACCCCCAGGGTTTTACTGCACTGTTGTGTGAATGACTGTCACTGCACAGAGAGCATGTGCTTTAAGATATGGGAACAGCATCCTTGAAGAGCTCTCATGGCCGTGCACAATGAGATGTCTCCACCCCTAGTAAAAGAAAAGGATAGCGGACATGCCTTCTTTTATTTTGTGGTAGACTCACCAACTGGCCGTACAGAAAATAGAGATACAAGCAAGTTGCATGACCGAACACTGTACAGTCCTGTTTTTTATTTATTTATTTATTTATTAGTTGAAAGATGAATTATTTGTGCTCAAATGATTTACCACCCCGCACCCAGAAAAAGAAAACCTACCGCCACCTCCACTTTACAAGGTCAACCTTGCATTCTAAATGAGGCAAAAGCACAAATCAACATTTGCTAATTTGTTTATTGCCCTTGTTCTGGCTGCAGCTTGTCATCCACCCGTTACCACCCTCCCAGGCACTCCCCTTCTTGTCCTCCCACTGAGCAGAAAAAGTGCGAGTGTTACTGGAACTGGATTTACACTATATGCTTCTAGTGACACAAATGGGATTTCTTTTCTCCCATGTGGTTCAATTCGGATATGGGTCATGGCATTCTGACGGGGGGGATAACGCGTGGAATCAGATATCCCCAGAGCGGAATCAGGCCTCTTCTATTTGTTGGTGAATTTGCCATAGGAATCTTAAACATCTGAATAAAAAACATATTGTCATGAGTTTTTGTTGATTTGGTTTCGATTGGATTTAGCTTTGTCATGTTTTCCTTTTGTGCTTTTCACGTATGTCTTGTTAAGTTTTTTGCCCACCTGTTTTCGTCATTCTGGCCCCTTGTGTCGACCAATCAGCTCACTCAGCCATCTGTATCTTGTCCAGGTGTTCCGGCCTCCTTATTTTGTCAGTTTGTTTGTGTTTAGTTCACTGCTTTCTTTCAGTCTTTGTTACACAATTGTCACTGTCACAAATCTTTTGTCAATTATTCTTGTAGTGGTGTTTTGCTTTGTGGTGTTTTTTTGGTACTTTGATTTTTTTTTTTTTTTTTTTTAAGGAATTTGCCACACATAAACATTTCCCCCAGTATCTTTGCTAACTTTGCTAATATGGTAGATTAGAACTACGTAGACTATTAAAAAAAACAAAAAAAAAAACAACAACAATTGGTAAAGGTATCCAGTGAATAAACTCTGACGTTACATTCTTTTAAGCCAAGTGGCAATTCATTTTTTTTGTAATTATCACCATAAATAGTAATAATAACAGTAATTTTGAATTGGAAAAGCTCACGAGGATTTTGCAGAGAATAGATAAATAAAAAAAGTGACATTTATATTGAGAATTGCATAATTTTTATACTGTATGTTGACTGCAAGGAGACTGATAATAAGTAAGTAAGCTTTATTTGTATGTCACTTTTTAGAGACACAAAACGTTTTACAGGGTTAAAAACCACACACACGCACATATAACATGCCACACAGGGCGCTGCCAGGTCCACTGGGAGCAAATTGGGGTTAAGTGTCTTGCTCAAGGACACTTCAACATTGTCACCAGGGGTGAGGCGACCACTCTACCACTGAGCCATGACGCCCCATAATCCGACAACCACCATTGTTGTGTATAATGTCAAAATATAAAATATATCATTTATAGGACTCCTACAGTCAACCTAATTTTTAATGTTAGTTTTACTATAATTTCTTCTACTGCATTATTCCAACACCTTCAAATCCAGTACAAATGGGCATTAACTTATGTACCACCCATTATGTAAAAAAAGAACTTAAAAAAAACAAAACACTAAACCCTGATGATAAATCATCCATCCTTCTTCATCCTGCAGCAACTCATCACTCTTGACTGTGAGTTGTTTGCAGTAATTGTGAAGACTAATAGAATAATTGACTTGATGTTGTAATAGGGGTTAAGAGACATAACCTCGGCTAATGAGAGACAGAGACAAATTTGTGGCCGATAATGAATTTTCTTCAAACAATGCATCTAATGGAGCAAAGCCACCTATAAGAAAAAAAAAAAAAAAAAAAAAAAGCTGTTCCAATGAAGTGTGTCTGTATCTCTTCCTTAATATACCTGACACACTTTAATGAGGTGATGTGACGTGAGATGAGTTCACGGGCCATGTCAGGGCAGTTGTCAGCTGTGCTTCATTGTGCTTGGAGATTATCAGGTCAACGATGCTTCACATCATTGCTAGCCTCTATTTGATTTGATTCACAAGATCACTGAGGTTACCTCTGAGGTGGAAGTGCTCTGACCTTTGCAATGTTGGATTCATTTTGCCACGTTGAAGCTGGATTGGGTGCGGCTGCAGCTGTTTCTTTGTGGGCAAAAGTTGTTTTCTTGTAACACTGGGGGTTCAGTATGTTTTATGTATTTTCAGGTGACGTCATTGCGTAACATATTATTAGTCTTGAATAAAGTACCTGAAATTGATACTAAAGTCAAAATGAAATGGTGGCTGAGGCCTTATTGTGACTGGACAGGAGAAGCAGAATAGTTACATAGGTGGAATAATTGTGCACATTTGTGCTGGCCGTTTGTAAACGTGGCCACATTTTTTGTTGACAAATGGGTTCAGAGTTCACAACCCCAGCCAAACCTCCTATCAAGTCTCATACACACACACTGACATACGTGCACACGCGCATGGTTAACCTAAGAAGAGTGGGGGATTAACAAAGATAGGCAGCTGTTTGTTCATTTACTATCTTGTTATCTTTGTGCGTACACGCACGTTTGTTTGTGTGACGTACATTTATAGTAACTTGTACGTACCCAGCTGTCTCTTCAAGATGGATTCTTCATTCCAGGGCCACTTCCTCTGTCCGGCAGTGCACCTTGGGAGTGCATATTTTGTACCTCAGATTAGTGGCAATTATTATGACAACTATTGAAACTCATAGAATAAATTAGCTGTTGACCATTGGTTAATTATACCAAACAACAGAATGTAATTTGTTATACATGTAAAAAACAAAAAAGGACTTAATAATTTACTGATGGTCCTCTCAGTTTGTCACAATGTGGGGGTCCATCCCTCACCACTGGATTTATCAAGGGTCAACATACTGCAAGGACAGACACACACGCACCCACGCAATCTTGAGACCTCGATACATGACTGCTTGGTACTACGGCACAAACATTTTTGCTACAGGGGGTCTTGTGTGTCACTGTGTTCATTTCAAAACAGATATACCCAGAAATGTGCACACTTAAAAGCATTCTTTGCATATCTCTTTGCCACAAACAAACAGAGAGACATTTCCCCCTACCCTTGCCCTCTGTAACCCAACATACACACAGACAACTCCCTCCACTCTTGTCACCTCCCATCTCCCAGACCAAGGTCAGCTGTCCAGGCCCACGGCTCTTGATGTAGTGGCTTTGACCCAACATGGCCACCTCTGTCTCTTCAGAGAGATTAACACAAGGCAGGGACACAGAAAGGGAGCGCCGCACGACTCCATGTTATCCCGGCCCGCTTTCTCTGTCCCTACTCTCACTTTTCATTCTGTCTCAGATAACTCCTGGTGTCTGCAGATGGGGGAGCGGGAAGAGCTGCAAATTGAATATGTCTGACGGGCAGATCTGTGAAGACTCTTGTTCACGTTGTGTCACTTGGCCAACATTCATAAATGTGCAGCTGAAGATAAGAGGCTTTTATTTTATTTTATTTTTTTTCCATTTTAATGGAGTCAAAGACAAAACTCTTCTGTAACTGATTTGACAGTAATATGTTATATGTGACCTCACTAGTCTAAATGACATTCTGATTAATATTACATTTGTGAAACATGAGCTGTGAAGCCAAGTCCAGCCGTTTTTATCCATCTAAGGGGACGGCCATTTTGCCACTTGCTGTCAACTGAAGATGACATCAATGTTGTTCAGGGCTCACCTGTTTTCTGAAGCTGCCTTGTGATTGGTTGGTACCTGAGACCTGACCAGCTGTGATGTCATTTTCACTTGATACCAAGTGGCAAAATGGCCGCCCCCTGAGATGGATAAAAACGGCTGGATTTTGCTGCTTAACTCGTTTTCTACTAACAAATATTAACCAGAATGCCATATTTCGACTAGTGGGGCTGTATAGAATAAATTATTGTCACAAAAAAAGACAACATAATGGCCACGAAGCATCCATTACAGCTAGGTTTAGATATGGATAAAAATGCGGATCCAGGATTGATTGTACTTTTGACTGACTACATTTACATATATTATTAATGCATGCTAAAAAGCACACTGCTGTGGATATACCTACTGGTATTCAAACATTCTCATGTTATGTCTTTCTTTTCCTTATTGCCTCCTCTTAATTCCCTCTCCTCATTATTTGTTCTGCTGGACAGGGCATAAGGGTGACTGCCCCTGCAGTTGAAAGGTTAAACAAAGTGCTGCAGCTGTCGGACCGAGTGAACCCAACTGGTGCTTTTCTATCAGAAGATAATCAAGGCTAATAGGTACATAATGGCTAACAGTGGGGCCATACTCCCCAACAAATGCATCATGGGTGACACAAAAGCAGACAGTGTGACATTGCTTTGCACATCCAAGTGCTCTTGCCTTCAAGCGTGATCAGGCGGAAAGGGCTAAACACCAGGAATTTTTTTGCGACTCACCCCCAGCCCCCAAAATTACTCACAGTACAGTTATTCGACTCAACTGTGCTTTTACTTTTGGCAATCATTTTTCTCCTGTTAATCCCATTTGATGGTGAATTGATTGTACAGACTTAACCCATTTGAAAATATTATCATGATTCTCGACTTACACACTTCCCACAATTTATTTACACTAGTCAGAGTGATACTTTGCTCACTTTCACTTTTTTTTAAACCAACAGTTTCAGACCTTTTCTATGATTAGATTTGAAGTGATGTATTCCAGGCTGGCAAAATGATTTGATTTTCTGCATCTTCGCCACTGAATTTGTTACTGTTGGCCTTTGCATTAGAAGTTGAATTTGTTCACCTGTGAGCTTACTTGCCTTTCAGCCTTCTAATTCTCCTTTATTTTTCTTTTGTTTGCATAAGAGATTTCATGTTTAATTAATAGAACATGTTGAATATAATTTCTTCTTAAAATAAAGCTTTAATTGTGAAATACTTTTGAACCTGATTATGTATTCTCCACAATATACAGTGGTAATTAAATTTAATTAAAAAACATTAGAAGTCGATTTATTGCATATTAAATTAAATGTATCTGTACCGCAGCATTAAAAACGTGGACCTCTGAACCTTGGCATGCTTATATGCTCTCCATGAATATTCCGTATTGTATCAAAGAATTCAGTCTCCTCTGACCTGAACAGCGAAGAGTTAAGTGCTCTAAATTGATGCAATTGAGCAGAAAGGGTCACAGGATCACGTGTTAACGAATGTACACATGCTTGGTTTCTCAGCGCACTGCGAAGCATCCAGCCGGCACTTCCCGTCTGACAGCTCTCTGTTACCCCGGAATCCTCTCCAAAGACACTTTATGAAAACAAAGCGTGCTTTTGTTGAGGCCTTAGTGCGTCAGAAGCGTCATCTCCACAGGGCAAAAGGGATCCGGACCAGAGATGGAGGAGTGGGTGTCGAGAGAGACGGAGAGAAAGAAAGAGAGAGAGTGAAAGAGAGAAGGAAAGTGCTTAGGTGGGGGTGAAGGGCAGGGGAACTGAGACAGAGGTCTGGATAATTGCAGCACAATGGAGATTGTGTTTGATCTCCGAGGTGTCCGAACCCATTTAGTGGGGGTGAATGTGCCAGGCTGAGGAATGTTGTAGCTCTGAAAGGTTGAGTTTATCAGGAGTTCATGGAGGAGGCGGGGGCATGTGTATGTGGGGCAGCTCGGAGGCGAGAGAGAGAGCGAGAAAGAGAGAGAAACAGAGTTGAACCAGGCAGCCTTTAAATTATTGGCTAATTATGTCTTTAAAGCCTGTGAGATCTCCTCCGTACACACAGTCCACACATGTTGTGTGTGTGCCCTATCATGCTTGCTGTGTATGCAAGCAGAAGTGAGAAAGGCCAGTCGGGTCTTCGGTACATGGCGCAGCAGCGGCAGCCCCCTGATAGCAGGGCTAAACTGCTGGAGAGCAGAGAGTGCCCGCATTCAGCACAAGACTCTTTGAACTCTGTCTGTACTCTCTGCTGCAGAGCTTGAACTGGGTTAATCGTTATTAATATTTAACATGCTGCCAAAGTTGCAGCCCAGAAACTATATCAAAGCCGAGCCCTCCATACAGCAGAGGCCGCTCACAACTTCTAGCAAGATCCTTGGTATTAGGAATACAATGTTGACGCTGCAGACAATGTTGCATTCTTCTTCAATCAGTGATGATATGTATTTCTTGCATATTTTGACCAACGAGAATTACAATGACTTGGTTCCAATGAAAATATTTTGTTTATTATACAAGCTTTTTGGCCCGTGGTTTAGTAAAAAAACAATAAAAGTGATTGGCTTGTCCTTACTGTGAGTCTTGGCGCTTCCATAGGCAGAAGCAAGCACATGCTTGATGGACACTTCTGGGGATTGACATCACAAAACATTACTATGTAGCAGGCAGGGTTGGACTGGCCATCTGGCATGCAGGGCAGATACCTGGTGTGACAACGTTTTTTTGGTTTTTTTTTGGGAGGGGGGCAGTATGGTGCTTATTTAATTTTATTTCCTCCATTTTACCCCAAATTTAGAGAGACCAGACCATGAATCAATTTACACTATAGACAGCAAAATGAACCAGTCAATATCAGTGTCAGAGCTATGTGGTAACCACCAAGCATAGTCAGGACTCAAGAGTCACGCCTAAATACAAATTATATAATAATTAGTGCTGTCAAAGTTAAAGCGTTAACTAATTAATTAATCACAAAAAATTATCGCATTGATCAGTGTATGACCACAGGTTAATCACACTATTAATTTTGACCGCAGATGATCCTTTTTAGCTGACAGTGGTTGGTTACATTAAAGGTAGCTGTTGGAGGTAGCAATAAACATAACTACATGCATTAAAGTAAAGCATTTAATAAATGTTTACATATGCCGTAGGTCATTTTTTGCCATTTTAAATTATACAAATAATTAATTGATTAGAAAAAGCAAGATGAGCATGTGCAGAGGACATACATTTTTGAAGACGTCTTCATAACATTAAATGTCGAAAAAATTAACACATAACAGGTGCACTTCAAATTTATCAGGCAAAATATGTTGGGGAAAAAAGCTTTTTTTTAAGTCGGTGATTAATCATGATTAATCAAAATTCTAAGATGTGATTAATCTGATTAAAAAATGTAATCGTTTGACAGCTCTAATAATAATCTATCTTTAGAATATTAAGTTTGATTCTTGCAGTCAGTGTCAAATAATTTTCTAACTGTAGCAAGTAAACAACATGGCTGAGAAGTCATCATCATACCATCCACATTCATAGTTTCATGAAATAAAACGCACACATATCCTTGATCAACACACTCCAAATACAAGCAGGAACAAACGAGTAAAAAAGCAGGGTTTAGAATTATGAAGAATAAAGAGATGTTTGTGTCATTGTGCTTAGGAGATATGATTTGAATGAATGGGCCATCAATTGCAGTTTGTAAAACAGTGTCAATTCTGGTTGACTGTTAGCTACCAAATGCATGAGATTGAATTATGCTATAATCAAAGTAAATGCAAATAAAATAGCATTATTTCGTAAATTTAACTCAGCAAAACATTTCCTTCTATTTAGACTTAATCCTGCTTGTATTATGGATTGAGAAAGGTTCTGGATATGTGCACATTTTTACGCCAGTCCAGCTATGTAGTGTCAGAAGAACATTAATGGCAATACCTTTAAGTGTTGTTCTACATAAAACATTTTGGGGATTAGCAACGTCATGTAAATGTAATGCAACAGGGGTTAATTGGGTACTAAGAAGTGCTAAGAGGTTGCTTGAAACAACTTCAGGTCACTGGGGTGTTGCTCTGAATGCAATTCATCTCTTCCTCTGTCTGTCTGTCTTTTCTGTCAGTTTCCAAACTGGATTATTTCATCAGAGTTCAAACCTCTATTGCCTCTGCCACTGCAGTCTTTTTTACTTTCTGTCCTCCCCTTTTACATCTTGCTCTCCATCTCTCCCAGCCTCTCTTTCCCCTCTCTGTGCTCCCAGCTCCAGGACCTCAAACAGCATGGTTAAATACCCTGGCCAATGTGTCGCTCTTCAAAGAGACTCAGGTAGTAGATATGCTGGCAATGGACCAGGATCAAAATGAGGAGTTCTTGTTGAGCATTGTGGCTTGCACTTCATGTGGACCTCAGTCGAAGCGCATTACGGGGCCCCACCTCGGCCAAAAACCTTCCGCCTGAAGGCAGCTCTAATATGGGGGGCCCCAAGTCCCTCCTCACCCACAGTGAAAAAGTCAGTAATAGCAGACATACTTTTATTTAACGTCATAAATCAGGCCAGTGGGATGAAGGTCATTTGTTGAAGAGCTTATGTTAGCTTTAGGGGTCTGTCGTTAATTTCCCAAGTACGTTTCCGTATGTTACTTGGAAAATAACAAACTGAGAGCACATTTAAAAGGACCAGAATTAGCTTTGATTACATGCCTTTTAGAAAATGACTGCTTGTTGTAGAAGTCGAGCCTGATAAAATATGAACGTACAGCTAAAGAAAGTGCCGGATACAAAAGCTGGAAGCAATTTGTGCAGCTACCAAATTAAAGTTATTCAGCACCAAGGGTAATTCAATTATCATTCTTTAAATGTTTGAATGACTTTGACCTTTGGAGTACTCGAGGTCATGCAGGTGTATTGACTTAAGCTAATTCAGCATCAGTTTAAAAAAAAACAAAAAACGTTTAATGTTATTACTCTTTCAGTTTGAGAATCTTAACTGAGTGAAAAACGAATACCTGTCCATATACAAAAAGCCAGAAAAGTGTTGGAAAAAAAGAAGCAGTAGGCAAAAAAAAAAAAAAAAAAATATGACAGCATTTACCCAGGATGCACTTCTCTTAGTATGGCTCGTGAATGGAAACAGGTGTGTGCGTGTGTGATATTGTGCGATTGTGCGGTGGGTCTTGGAAGATTCGGGCCGATGTGGCATGTCTACTGCCTCGGTGATTTGGGTCATTGGAGCACATCTGGTACTAGTCACAACAGAGTGCACACGTCCACAGCCCTCAGACACCCCACCAGGCGGGCCGGGAGAGGCAAGGGTGAGGAAACATCTGGGTTCTTTCTTCTCACACGCACGCACGCACCCCTACACACACACAGAGCTTCTCATGTGCTTGGATTCCTCCAGGTGCATCTGGACTTGTATAGAAATGATCCGTGTGTGTGAATGTGGGGGGTGCACACTTGATTGACAGCCTTGAACCACAATGTTCCGTGCAACGAGTGACTAACTCTCCCATCATGCCCACTCCATCTCTCTCTCTCTCCTCCTTTTGTTCTAGAGTTCTCCCACTTTGCCTCTGAGTCATAATCTGTCCTTATTTTCTGCTTGTTACAGAGGCTTATTTTGCCTTCCTGTGGGGGGGGGGGGGGGGGGGGGGGGGTTATTCTGCTGTGAACTTTTCATTTTGGTATAAATTAAAAGTATGACCTCCTGTGTTTGTTGTTGCAATTGCTGGAACTAATCGGTAAGGAAGCAAGAATTATTTAGCAATGGACCCAAACATATGCAATAATCATGTATTGTACTAACGAAATTGTATATTGCAAGCTCTTGTGCTTAAAAAATGTTTAACTTTTTTTCAAATGTCCAAATTTAAAAGGTAGTATTTTTAAGATTTCCTGTAGTTTTGGATAAAGAGCATTTAGTTCACCACATTTCTTTATAAGCAGTGATGCTGGTCATGATTTAATAAGTAAAGTGTTACTCCAAAATATGTACATTCTCCAGTGATGGCAAGAATGTCAAAATGTAAATAAACAGCACATAATTCTCAGCCACAGTGTCTCCTTCATAGTATACAATATTACTCACTAGGGCTGGGAATCTTTGACTGTCTCACGATTCGATTCGATTACGATTTTTGGGTCTACGGTTCGATTCAGAATCGATTCAAACGATTTTCTATTCAAAATGATTTGATTGACAAATGATTTCTGCTTCAATTTACAGATATGCACAACATTGTCATGATCTACTCCAGTCTGCTTTGCAAGACAAAATGACAAATAGAGACATTAATGGGTCTTTTTTTTTTTTTTTTTTTTTTTGTTAAAACATTTATTAATTTTGTATTGTAAGTGCCTTTTTCCACAAAAACAGCACGTGGGCTACAAAACTGCCTTTTCCCCTTCTTCATTTCATATTAAATAAAATTGATTTTTGGATATTACTATTGATTTGATTCGAGTAATAAATGAGAATTTAGATTATTTTATGAATCGATTTTTTTGGCACACCCCTATTACTCAGGAAAAAGCAGTCAAGAAAAATGTACATTATTATGGAATATGTAAGAAAGTGAAACTCTGTTATTTACAACTTGGACATAGTGGGAGACTTCAACTTCGACTTTTCATGTCCAAGCTGGAACGACAGTCACCATTTTGAGTTGTGTTCGATAAAAACGAAACTATTAAGGTTTGTTGCACACTGTCGACAAGAGAGTTCAATAAAGTAACAATTTTGTATACAGTAGGCCTATGTTGATGTTGACTTTTAAATTTCAGTGTTTGAGAATAGATGTTTACTACTCTTGTTTCAGCCACAACAAATTTATTTCATTTTTAGTTTGATTAAAGCCGATCAAGCTACCCAGAATTGAGCATGTACAAATGGTGTTCAGTGGCATTCTCACATGGTGAAAAGAACATTCCGGGACACTGGTCATTCTGTATTTTGTTTGTAATGTCAAATTAAAAATACACTTTGAATTACGATCACGACTACGATTACTTGAAATTTCTTGGTAGCTGAAGACTAAACTCACTTCACTTCCCAGTGCACTAACATTATTCTTTTGTTCTTAACCTCCACTTAATGGCAGTTTAGTCATATTGTACAGCAGCCAGGAGTACCTGACACACTTTTATGGTAATGCAAAAGAAACACACACACATACACATAAAAAGAAACGTAATTGTGAAGCTAACCCTTCAAACTGAAGTCTCGCTAGATTTGCAGATGTCGCGATGAGGTTTCTCATGACTTCATGCATGGCTGCAGTTTTACCTCCTGGTTTGAAGTAGTTGGGGCGTTCTACAGTATTTTAAAACCAGATCGGATTCTTAACACTTGTGGGGGAGTGAGAGGATTGTCACTTTGCAGCATGGATAATTCCTGCTGCCTGTCTGCTGTCCAGCTTTCCGTTTTAGTGGGGAAGAGTCCAATGTAACTTTTGCAAAGTTCTGATGTAATCTGCTCAGTAAAGTTAAGAGAACAACCCAGGGTGGCTTCGTGATTGGTCATTCCCATGCAGTCCCAGTGTGCTTTGCGCTTATTTGTGTCACTTGGTGAAGCGAGGCCGTGACTTTTAATGTTGACTTTTCAGTCTGTTTAACTATAACTGAATGGGTCAGTGTAATGGCTCTAATCTAATCCAAGCACAGCAGCCAGGCCAAACTCAAACTAATACACGCCAATGTAGCACATTAAAGGGATTGTTAACCTAGGAGCTATATATTCTAATTTAAATCACTGAAAGATGAACACTATGTACGTTTCGAGTCTTACTTCTATTTGTTGTCACACTGTTTGCAAGGAAGTGAACAATATGATTCCACAGCTTGTCTGGCACTGTGCCAACAATGCATCGTAAAGGAAACCTACACTTGAACAGGAAACTACGAATGGGCTAATCTCCAGAACAATCATGGAAATGGTCTGATTTCAGATGACAAAATTGATAAACACTGTTTTTTTGTTCTAGTCATTGAGATGGTGATGTTGAGATGAGTTTAACTTGTTCGCTAACCCAACAGATAGACCTCCAACGTGAGATCATTAAGAAGTTATGTTTATGCAGATGGGAGTTTTAAAAGTATTTAACTTTGTTTCAAAAATTGTGTGGAACTTTTAACAAAAAAAAAAAAAAGTGGTGTTCTTGAGAGTGATTCCAAACATACCTGTTCAAACAAATAGGTGAATCCTGTTGGGATCAGCCCAGAAAATGTGGAGAAGCACGAGTTTCACTTGCCCCTGCTGTGCCAACTTTGGATGAAAGCTCAGAATAGCAAGTGGAAGCAGCCCAAAAGAGCGAGCGAGCTGCACAAATCCTCCTTTTCCTCACAAATAGTTAGTAGATTATTGGCGCTGTCCAAAAACAACACTTTACATAATCCCGACAGAAGAAAGTTTACATCAGTGCACTGTTAGTAACCTTTTAAACCTTTAGAAAACATAACAAGGAATGCTGTTTTTGCACACTTTTGCTTATAGATTTTGTTGTTGTCAGCATTTCATAAATGCAATGTTTTAGGTAACATTACGGGCATGCAACTGTGTACAAAAATAGCCACAATGTCCATTCAACAGTTCTAACCACAGAAGAAAGGTTCTTCGACTCATTTGAAATGTTAAAAGAATTTTGTCAATGTACAACATGACTTTGAGATACAAGTACCTAACTGAACTTTTGACCTTCCCAATAAAACCCACAGTACTACCATAATTCTGTTCAATGTTACCTTTAAGCTTTCACTAAGTGGGATTTAGAATATAATTCCCTTATACAGGCTGTTTACACAAGATCCCTGCCATAGCAGCCACTTTCTTGCAGTCTCAGCCCCCCTCCTGCCCCAAATCACATTTAATAGGGCTAGTTTGAGTCCACGCCAGCATATGCATACACTTGCTATGACCTTGGTTGAATTTAATGGGGGTTAAAGAAGTTTTCACATTGGCAGTGTGCACATTAATAGTTTGTCTGGTGGATTTGGTAAATTGGAAGAGACGGAAGTGGGGTCAAAGTATCCAATTAATGGGATACAAACCCTCCCTGCACACATGCTTGTACACATGCTTACGCACCCACCCTTGCTTGTATAACCCTTCTGTCACCTTAAACAGAACTTCTGTTTCTTTTTTTTTTTTTTTAAGTCCATGTTCAGAAAAGTAGTTTTTTGGGTAATTTTTCGTGTAATTTTTGTGCACTTTTTTGTACACTATATGTCTGTATATTGGTAAACTATGCACCAGGTAGGGGGGGAAAAAAAATCTTCACGTGGGAGGTGGAGGAGAGGTGAATGAACCCTAGTGAAATGAGGGGGTGGAAACAGTGTGAACAAAAGTATACTGGATCGAGTACTGTATTTGAAGTTGAAGAGAAGTGCAAAATGGTAAATAAATAAATAAATAAACAAATAAACAAATAGATGCCCTGCGATTGGTTGGCAACCAGTCCAGGGTGTCCCCCGCCTACTGCCCAGTGCCAGCTGAGATAGGCGCCAGCAGCCCCCGCGACCCTTGTGAGGAATAAGCGGTCAAGAAAATGGATGGATGGATGGATAAACAAATAGATAGATAGATAAATAAATAAATAAATAAAAATGTACGATGTTATGAAGAATAACATTAAATCACATTTCCAACACTCATATCTTGTATGCATTGCCACATTTGTATGTAATGTGAATGCATTGTTTTGTTCCAAATGTTACTGGATTTTGTCGGATTAGCATCATTCACAGTCTAATAAACATTTTCCCGCAATGGCACCCCCAGCGTACATAATGTTATTTTTCATAAGTGTCTCATACAGACTGTAATATATGCAATAATAGCATCGGATGTAGCATCATAGCTTGAGCCAAACAAGTCGCGTAATCCACTGTAATTGGTTGGATTTTTGCTGTGAGTCAACCTCTCCGTCTGCCTGTCTCTCTCTGCTCTTGATAATCCAATATACATTCCTTTAATCTTTACCCTCTGCATTGAGGAAATTAATTAAATATTGACAGCTAATCCAGCGAAACCACAGAAAAACAGAATGTCACAGCTAAACTGATTACTTTCAAGGAAGGGGTGAGAGACGCAGAGAGGGAGAAATGCCATCCATCTCATGCACTATAAATGATTAAATGGCACAGACAACGACACAATCCTGCAACTCGCTTAAACAAGTGTGCGGAATGAATGTTGTCTTTGCCAAAGCGCGCCGTGATTCACCATCAGTCTGTGGCTTCTTCTTGTCTGTCAAACTCACCCAACGTACGATAATTGTTTTCATCCTAGACAGAATTTCCCTTCAAGCCAATGCCATCTGTCACCGGAGTGAGGGTAATGTGACCTAAGAAAGACAAGAAAGAGTAACATAACATCATGTTGACCAGAGTGGAGGTTGTATTTCATCCTACTTGGATTATTCTAGTGAAATAAAGTTCAATTTGATTTTGATTAGATGCTAGCTGAGCTCTCATGACCTTTCACATTTTGCTTACCTAGACGTTGGCCCAATTCTCAATTTTATGAAACAATATGCTTTTTTCCTAAAGACTTTAAATTCACTCTCAGTCAATTGCAGAATTGATTTTGAAATTCTGCTCCTGCTCGGGTCAATTAGTGGAGCAAGGTTTTGAAGCAAACATGGTGAGGAGGCATTCTGGTGTTATGCTGCATGCAAATAGAACAAGTTGCTATTGGAAGTCAGCCCCAAGCATAAATGTTAGTTTTTTTTTAATCCAGGTTTTAAAACTTTGCTTTTTTCCCTTTCCTTTGATAAAAACATTTGTAAAATCAATTTCATTCTCCACTCTTTTAGTAATTTCAGAAAGCTACCTTTATTGATTTCTTTTGCTTTAAAATATCTTTTGGTTGCAAAATGTACTTAAATGCTGTCAATATCCATTCTTTTAGTAATCTTAATATGCTACTTTTGTTATCTTTGCTCTGCAAATGTCTTCAGTTGTTCTTTGTTCACGTTTTTAGACGGTGTGCTTTTGTTTACGTGAAGCATATTGAGTTTCCTGTTTATGAAATGTGCTATATAAATAAAACTGCCTTGCCTATGGTCTTTGGGAGGTTGCGCTGTCTCGATGAAATACATTTTCATGGCTGTTATTTCTATTCTCCCAGGCCTGCGCGTTGTATCCGTCTGTGTGTCAGCCAGTGAATTTCTGAGTATTTGTATGATTGTGTACAAGCATGCGTGGGATTGTTGTATCAACGGTCTGTTTGGGAATCAACAGGCGCAGTGACAGAGGAGCTGATTTTATTAGAGATGAGATTAGGGTCGGGTTGCAGTATGCTGGCCATGGGCCTGTTATTCCGATGGTGGTTGCTTACTGAACAGCTGGCCTACTTATGTCATCTCGCCATAACTCACTTATTTACTTGCGCTTATTACCTTTCACCTAAGTCCAAAGTCTAGGCCAAAGCTGATTTAGACCTAGATAAGCCCAACACATTCCCATACATACATTGTCGTATATCACATTTCTCTTGACTGTTAACACGGTTATTACTTACGCCAAGGATGTTCTTGTTTTAAAGGTTTGTTTGCATCTCAGATTTCTGGAAATATTTTTAAGCAATCTTGTTAAGGGACAACATTGAATAAATATTGCCAATTATAGTAGTCAAAGAGTGTAAATTTACTGTCCCCTCAAAATAATTCAAAACACAACCATTTATGCTTGCAACAAAAGTGAGTCCATCCCTAAATGAAAATGTCCAATTTTCCCTCCCTGGTGTCATGTGTCCCGTTAGTGTTGCAAGGCCTCAGGTGAGAATGGTCTTATGAATATGCTTTTATCGCTCTCACATTGTCTCATACAGGTCACTGGAAGTTCAACATGGCATTCATGTCAAAGAACTCGCTGAGAATTAATCACAATAATAAACATATTATTATGAAATAATTATTCTCCAACAGTGTTCACATTATTTGTTACAGGATGATTTTAACGTGTATTGAATCTCAGGAGATATAGATGCAAGTGGGCATAATGAGGTGGCTAATCAGTGTCTAGTGTGTGCCATTCTGGGTAAAAATTGAGGTCTGCAGCGTTGTGTTCAATCAAGAGTAAGGATTTGTGGATGTGGAGGTGTTAAGGGGTGCAGGTCCTCTGGCATCATGCGGCTGAGCCAAATTCCATTCGTCGTCCTCCTCCCCCCCCCTCCTCCTCCTCCTCCTCCTCCTCCTCCTCCTCGGCATGAGCAGTGAGTTTAGCCTGGGGCACATGTTCCGATATGGGTTCTCATGATTGGTTTGCTGCCAACAGTTGCAAAGGTCAAGCTGCTCGGTGCTCTTTGTTGTTGTTACCTGAGAGTCGTTCCAGATCCATGTTTCATGATCGCAGTTCCATATGGGATAGATGGTATGAGCTGTATCCAAACAATGGTGGTTTATTTTCATTTTTAGCTTCTGTGGTTGTTTATTAGACTTATATTAGCTCACACATTTTACTCAGTCTCTTCAAAGATTAAAATTGTCACACCTGAAATAGTGAAATAAATTGAATTAATTTGATTAATTGTCATTTTAAAGATCGAATCGTTGAAAATTTGCTCTTTCAGTTCACATGCTTCTTTGAAAGCAGATTGTTCTCACATGGCTTGATTTAATAGGAATGTGTGCAAAATAGTAAAACACAGCTGTTTGTTAAACAATGTAGAACGTTTTGTTGTGTTTCAGTTGGCCATAATCAAAGCTGCAAACAGAAGTCAATCTTTTCATTAGGTTTTTACATAATTGTTTATTAAAAAGGCCAAATGGGGATACCATTGGTGGTTTTCCTCCAACCTTCCCGACAGTGGCAGTAAGTTTGAAAAGCTGTTTTCCAGTGCATAGTGTGTTCACGTTCCGCGGAATTATATACCACTGAACCCCTGCAGTTGCTGGGTTTCATTCTCTGTGAACAAGTTCTCCGAAAACTGATATGTGTCAACAGCATAGACATTTCCCTGACAGAATTTTTCATTTGTAGGATTTCCTTGTTTCCTTGAACTTCCTTCCCGAAAAAGTCTAAGTGAACAGTACACCGCTGAATTCAAGAATGCTGGGAAGTCAGAAATATCCCACTTGGTGCTTACGAGGGCCGACCTCTATATGGTCCAGGAAAATGTGAAACAAAAATTGCAAGACATGTAATTGTGATAAGCAAGTACTTGCATTATATCATTTGACTGTCAGCAGTCCTGAGCACAAACCTCTTTTTAGGAACAGTAGGCATACTTGGGCTGCGACTGATCACGTTTCACGATATTCACGAGGACAGAAGAACGGACAAGGAAGCATATTGAGAAATACGTAGCTACTGTACTGATTTCACAACCAGCATTATATTCTTTATACCACCAATTAATTAATTGAGAATGAATCAACACTACCTCTGATTGTAGCAACCAATTAGTGCACTCCATTTTTGCCTCACTTGCTAGAAAGCACGATTAATCAACAATCAGTTGATGGAATTCATAAAAATTCGCTGTTTATGGCCATGACAATTTTTAACAGCAGGTTCAAAGATGATTATGATTATGACATCTTACATAATCAATGAATACTAATAAGGCTTCTTTCATTCTATGATGGGCATTGTTGGAGTGTATGGATTTTCAACAAGTCTGTGACTAGGAAATAGGTGTGTAGTTCCAGTGCACCTCTGCTCACCTGATTCCTATTGCTAGTTCTCTGGAATGCATCATATGTTTTAGCCATAGACCGAAGGCTGTATAAGAAGGCCTGCTGTACGGTGAATAGAATTACCTTGGCAACCAAAAGGAACTTGGAAGATGGAAAGAAAGAAAAGCATATTATTTGACTAATTTTAAACCAGGTTTGACTTTCACTGTGCATGACAGAAAAATTTAGTAGGTACCGTTAAAGCTGTCACAAGCTTGAAAGAGAAACTTAATAACAAGCAACTCATCTTCATCCCAGAATATTTTGTCTGTTCAGCTAAAATTAGGTTTTCTTGAAATCCCCGTTTTGCATCTCTCCGTCCAATTCGCTATCCTACTATACTTTTGCCTGTACCTCCACTCCTCCCCTGTTTCCATTCCATCCTATTATTGTCTTTGCACCCTCCCCATTTTCCATATTGGCCCTTTTTTGGGTCTCACAGCCCAGACGCTTTTCTTCATAGAGCCCGGAAAGGCGCTTCAGCAGTGAATAATTCTGAACATGATAAATCCTACCTTAAATCCAGCCATGAGACTCCAACAGGGTTCCACATGTAATTCTAAGCCCTATTATAGGGCCACTAATACCGGTTGAGGATGGCGAATCACGGCACAGCCTGCAGCCATGTAAGAATTAGAAATAAATATGCATCGGTACCAGATAAATATAGCAAGCAGCAAATCTGCCGTGAGACCGAATGTGCGAGGGAGAGTGAGTGTGAGGAAAGCCACAATTTGCAAGCCATGTGAAGAATTTGCTTCAGCTCTCTGGGTAATTGATGGATTAAATTCAGTGGTTAGGGGTTTGGAGTTAATGTGCACCATCATTTGTGCAAGAAAGAAAGGACAATGCTGTTTTTTTTTTTTGCTTTTTTTTTAGGTTTAAATTATGGTCTACAGTAAATTAATGTTAAAATCTGTTTGTGGTTCTTTATTGTTGATGGTCCTTTTGAAGGGCCTCAGTTTTTTTTTTTTTAGGTAAAATGTGTTCACACTGTAGTCATTGATACGTACTATATCATTCATATCAACATGTTGTACACCTGTGGAAAAATTGTTTTGCAAAATTGTAGCCTTATAGTATTTTTATAGGATAAACGTTCCATACCTTCTGCATCAGAATTTTATGTAATTTAGTACAGCAAAATTGCAAATGTAGCAACTCCTGCAGCAACCCAGAAATGCAATGCTGATGAATGACATTGTTTCAAAGGGACTAAAGTTAGGGGATTTTAGTTTCATTACATTTTTTGAACAAAATAAAAATAAAAATAAGCTTTTTTTTATGGAACACAATAAAAGACAACTTTAAAAAAAATCACAAATTTTAAGAATTCTTTGTTAACTCGTGCTCACTGCTGTTGCCAGTGATTTTGGCATATAAGTCTTACAAAAGAACATATTTTAGTAGATGATCTGTTGGGAGCTTTTTACTAGGGATCTAACAACATCCAAACATGAATACATGATCATGATCACAATATAAAACTCACAATACGGTAATTATCACAATATTGTGGAAGGTTGGTGATATGAAGAAAGCTAATGAGAAAAACTCACAATATTTTTGATAAAAAAAAAAAAACATTGACATGCATAAACAACTAATCACTAATAAAACTTAACATGAAGGCACTGACTTGTTGATGCATACACAGTCAAGTAAATTTGTGGAGGATCGTAACATGAACAGGAACAGTAACGTAACATGTTACATTACCATTCATCTGGCCATTAGCATGGATCTTAAATTTAGGTGGCCAAAACATGCTTAGTTAAAATTAACTGCACTGATAAATTAGCCACCAGAGGGTACTGGGACTGTATAAATGAAATACAACCTCACATTTTTAACAGATGTGCTGCTTTTAATATCATGATAGGACGACGACGGTATTGTAGCATGAAATATGGCCATTTGCCAGCCCTCTATCTCCGGGACGCAAAGCCACTGACTGCTAGCCAGTGCTAGTTATAATATAACCAGCACAGTACAACAACTCTCGATGCTAGCAGGTAAAAAAGTACAACAACAAACAACGCCTCCTAACGCGAGACCTGTGTTGCGTTCACTAACAATCAGACATCCTATTGCACAACGTAAATGGCAACCCCACTTAGTTCGTTACACTTCCTTTCCTCAAAAGTTCTGGGAAAAGGGCACTCATTGGGATTCGGTGATGAACTTGAACTGAACAATGACTGTTGACCACAGAACAAGCCAAGTAAGCCAATTTTGTGCATGCACGTTGTCAGATATGCTGCGTGACCGACAGCCTTTTTGCCATTCAAAAGCCGCACCTACCGGAAACAACGTTCACGGAACTGTTTTCTCATTGTGTATGCGCAAAACAAACTGTCGACTTCTCCGTTCCCCGTGAGGAAAACAGGACAAAATATACAGGAATTTTTGAAGAGGTCGGACAAGCGCCGCCGAATAGCTTACTAGGACGGCACGCCACTGTGATATCACAATATTGTCATTATTGTTGCATCCATACTTTTTATCTTGTTCTAGACTTACAATTCTCTCAACAAAACAAATATATATTTATTTTTTCCTTCTATTGAAAACAGGCACGTGTTGAGAACAAAATTGGCACGTTTGAAAAAGAGCATAAGAGTCAAGGGGCCTTCATTGGAAGCCTTTCTCCGACTTTGGTAAAAGTGGAAAATCCGCTCCTGTGTAACACACCCTGTGGACCTTGTGCATGAAGAGAACTGGTTCATAACCCCCCACACAGGGTACCGACTCTATCACAGCCGTTAAATTTTCATTAAAGACCTAGCCTTTCTAGATGGTTGCCCCTCTGCGTTTTGGAGGGTATCTGTTGCCTTGGCATGTTTATTCTATCAATTTGTTCAGTGGCACTCTGACTCGATAGCTGGAGAGTCCCTGATTTGTTAACTTATTAATTGCCTGTATCTTTCTGACTGAGCGACGTGCTGAGATTCTCTCTTGATGGCGGCGCTGGTGTTGGGGGGGCTTCTTCTTCACTTTCCCTCCCGCAGCTCATCAGTTGATTCTGTTCTTCAGGCTTCTCCGCGGAACACTTAGCCCTGAGGAGAAGCCATGGGTGGGGGTCTGGAACTTTTGATGAACCTCTTTTATCTGACTGTTTAATCTCAAGTCTCCCCGTTCTTTCTTTCTCCTCCGCTCGCCGTCTCCTTCTCTGAACCTCCTCTGTCTCTTTCTTTCTGCCCTCTGCTCCTCACTCAAGACACTGCTTGTTGACTTAATTGGATTGTACTGAACTCTGCTTTCCAGTTGTGATGCTTATGATCATCCCCGAGACTCTTTGACTCACATTTCCTGTGAAGTTCATCTTTGTAGCGGAGTCGGAGCACCCTTTTTCTGGCGCAGCGGAGTGCCTTTTTCTTTGGGGTTTTCCAGGTATTCCGTGCAGATGAGTTGAACAATTATCTGTAAAGTTTTTGACAAATCCAAAGTGGGTTAGATGGAAAAGGCAGACCAGACCTTGTAATCAGAGACAAATAGGCTGCCTACCCACACAGGGCTCACATCCTCAGGCTTGCCCCCAGTGCCTCGCCGCATACCCTTTCTCCGTCTCACCCTCACCTCACCCCGCTCTCCTATCCCCAAACCTCCCTGAGCTCGATCGAGGGAGATGATTAAGACATCAAAAGCCATGCCTCACTGTAGATCAAAACTCAGGGCTGACGGGCGAGAGGCTGATCCCGCGCAGACTTCCGCTGCATCCCGCAGCCGGAGATTTGCCATTCCCAGCAGCTCTCCTGCTCCGCTCCATTAGTATCTCCATGCCAATCGGAGCCTCCCCGGGGTTTGACATGTAGCCAAGGATGAGTCAGGACTATGCAATCAACCCCATCCATGGAGAGAGGCAGGTGCTGTAGTGTTGAGACACTGGTGTGTGTGTGTGTGTGTATGTGTGTGTTTATCATAGCTCAAGGCCGTTATTCACCCCCACTGTTTTATCATCCCCAACACTGAACAGCAGCGGCCCATCACACTGTCTCTATCTCCTTTCCCTCTCTTTTCTCTTTCTCCTTCACTCGCTCCCTCCAGGGGCTTTGCTTCATGTGATTCCACGCTCCAGCTTTAGCTCAACTTTGCCACTTGGCAGTCTTGGAAGATTCTTTTTTTTCTGCTTGTCTTTCCTTTTACTCCTGCTGTTAAAGTGGTGATAAAGAGAAAAGAAAATGCATACAGGATCACGAGCAGAGTTTTCCTGCTTATAAAGCAAAGTGCTTCATGTTACAGCAAAGTATCGTGGGTGGGGGTTTCAGCCTGTCAGAATGAAACGACTGATTTCTGAATTAAAAAAAAGAAGTGGTTCCCATGCAGGAATGGAAAGAATAATATGCTAAAATTAGCCTCTCTTGCCCAAGGGGTTAGTGATAATCTAAATATGAAAAGGCTTACAAAATGATAATGTGTTTGTTTTAGGAACATAGAGATAAAATGGTACACAAATAGGGTTATTATTCCCCTGTAACCTGTTATTCTCAGAATTGTTTCCACATTTGCAGCAATTAAGTGCTGATGTCATGCTTTGCATAGACTGCAGCATTAATGATTACTGGAAAGACATTATAAGTCGTCTTCATATTTCAGAAAGGGAAGAGAAGAAGATGAACCTGCCAAAGATAAGCTTGATACAAAAGCAGACAAGTTACTAATGAAGTCATAATTAATATCCACTTCACTCAGTTTTGTGTGATTTATTTATTTATGTATTTATTTATTTATTTATTTATTTATTTATTTATTTTCTCCAATCATGGTGTTACAGTGATCCTAGTGGCCGGTCAGTCCATCGGTTTTCAGCCAGCCAACCAGTGAGTCTCGGCCTGAGGCTAAGCTCATTAAGGCAGGAGAGTACCCTACTATCAGTGCCTCCCGCTATGCACCTTGGAGCCAGACCCCTCCGCCCCCCACCCCCCTTCCTTGTCAGCTTCCTGCTTTTAATTGAGTTCTCACTTGTCTTTATTTTACTGTCAGCGTTATAGCCCTCTCATTGTTATCCCTTTCTCCTTTCTTGAGCCCATCGCCTCTCTTTACTTCACTACGGCCACCACCAAGACTTTTTTTTTTTCCTTCCATATTTTGGAGCGTAAGCACTTTCTCCATATTAAGATGTGAAATTCATTTTGACACTCGGCTGGAAATAGAGTGCAGCCGGCGCTCTCCTCCTATCTGGCCCTGTCTTCCTCTTCTTTTCTGTCTTTAGGGATCCACACTCATACCTCTTTTTTTTTTTTAAATCACCTTGACAATATCATGTGAGGATAAGGATAAATTCAATTTTCATTATCCTCTGTTTTGAGTTCTAGATTCTATTAAAAATGCAAAGAAACTAACCGATGATAAAGAGAGGTTATAGTAGCCTACATAAAATGCCATCAAAACTGACAAAAGAATTGATAGTCAGTAGTGTATTTCCATGTATTAGGCTATATAGTAACATATTATTGCACTAATGGTCCATATTTGTCATGGTTTAGGTTAGGGTCAATTGTGTTGCTTTTTCTGTCATGGTTTGGGTTTTGTTGTTGTTGTTGTTGTTTTTTTGTTGTTTTTTCTAACTTAGTTTCATTTATGATCTGGTTTTTGTTATGTTGTCCTTGTGTGCCTACACCGTCTCATCAAGCCTGAGCGTGTCCACCGGTTTGCCTGCCCTTCCTCGTGTGTCTACCAATCAGTGTCCTCGTTATGTCATTAGTGTGTACGTGTGTATATAGTGTCTCGTCTCCCCTATGTCGGCTCGATCCATTGTTATTTTCCCCCTGTCATACTGCTGGTTTTTCCCCTGTTGTCCCCCCATGGCTTGCATCACTTGCATCTTGGAGTTTGCTTTTGTTTTTGTTGATTAAAATCCCTTTTTGACGTCACCTCTACCTCCTCATTTATTTAACCTAGCAATAGCCAGATTGATCATTGTGATTCACTCAAGGGAGTTCTTCACATTATCAATCTGGGACTGCTCCACGGTGATTTGCTCTGGAAAGGTGGGACATTCTGTACAATACTTCGATCTGATTGGATGATGTGGCATCTTGTGCACATTTGTTTTGACCAATCAAGGCAATTGATGAAAATGTCATCGTCTGTCTCATCTTAGGGAAAAAGGAAAAAAAAAAAAAAGCACAAACTTTTACCAAAGTAACAAACTTTTTTCAACATTCAACAAGGAAACAGTAATTCTGTGAGAACATAATTAATTGCAGCGTCCATTCATCTGTTAGGTTTGTTTGTTACAGTGTTCCCTCGTTTTCCGCTGGGGTTAGGTTCCAAAAAATACCCGCAATAAATGAAATCCGCAAAGTAGTTAGCTTTATGTTTTACAACTCTTTTAAATGTTTTAAGGCTCTAAAATCCCCGACCGCACAATTTATACACTTTTCTCATTGAGGCATTTACATGTTCTCACATTTCTCTCTTGTTCAAACATTGACAATGTTCAAACCTTCATAAATTTTATAAAATGGGTATATTACTGTAAAAAAAATATGCAAAATTGCACTTAAAAAAAAATCCGCGATACAGCGAGACCGCGAAAAGTGAACCGCGTTATAGCGAGGGAAGACTATACTTCCTGGTTTCATCACAGCTGCATGTCCCGCCCTAAACAATGCCAGATTGGTCCGACCTAAAAATAATCATCGGTTGCGAACGTATCAGCGGAAGCAGTACAAGATGGATTCTCATAGTATTTGTGAAAAAAAAAAAAAAAAACACCATGAGAATTCATCATGCTGGCAAGGTTAGAATTTGTTATTGCAGGTCACGAGTGCAGAGCAATAAAATTCACAAAAAAGTTACAACCTATCGAAGAGACATAAAAAAATAAAAAATAAAAATAAATGACCAACAGAGGGAGATAGAACAGGAAGACTGACGGTTCACCAAACAGTGCCCTAAATTCTCAAAAAAAAAAAACCATAAGGAATGGTGGGGGGCGGGGCAGTGGGGGGGTTAAACAGCCAAAGACTATGCTTCTATATGGGGGGACGACAGTTCATTGCACTGCACTTTGACAATAACGTTGAAACTAATTTCTGCAGTAGAGTTTATGTCAAGTGCAATCTGATGTTTTGGTAAATCAAAATGTTGCCACCATACTTGCAAGGCAAAAAGACTAAAGATCATATGACCACTCCGCTTTTTGATCTTCTACAATTCTGAGCCAGCAACTGCTGCCCTTTGTGCATCAGGGGAAGCAAAGACATAAGGATGATAACACTGACTGCAACATCTGGCCACCAGCCCAAAGCTAATTCACATAGTTGAATAATTGTGTGACTGCATGGCTGGATTGCCCAGACTGCCACATTCTCACCGGGATGATATGATGCGACTGGATAAAGAGCAGGCTGTGTTAATATGCGTAAATGCGCTTTAGCCAAGTGCTGGCTTTTCTTACTTGATTTTTCATCTTGGCTAAATGTTTGTTTTTCCCTCGGGGTCCTTGCCGTCAAGGATTGTGACTACAACCGTGTTGCAGAGGTGGATGTGGACCTGTAGGGGTGTCTTAGCCTTAAATCACTTCGCCAAGCACTCAAATATGCACTGAAAGCACAATCATGCATATACACTACAGGCGTGCACTATATAAATGCAACGGTGCATACAAATGCGCCGACACACTCTTAACAATCGGCAGTGTGGCTCTCCTGTTTTTGTTTGTTTGTTTGTTTGTTTGTTTTTTTGTTTTTTGCTGTTCCGCTGTGCCACTATGGATGATCAGCCACCGCTCATTACAACACATCAGACATATACATACCACATCCTATGCAGTGTGCTTTTATTGACCTCAATTAATATACAATAGGGGTACTTTCATAGACAGGCACCTCCTGCACTCAGCAAAAAGTAGGTGCATATTCATTTTTGGGCCGAGGCAAGTCTAATTTAGCATGTTTCTGAATTTAGTAGACCGCACTACACCTTGTTTGGTGTTCCAGCGTATTTTGTTGCACGTCCCGGCGACCAAAAGTAGATTACATTTTATTCTAGTTAAAAGGAGGTCTAAGTAGTGGCGCAGGTTGTGTAAACAAGATTTTGCTAGATTTGAACGAGGCGCAAGCAGACAGATCCTGAGCCCTGCAGACGTTTGTGGTGTATGTTGTCATATTTCCACATTAATATGACACCAGTGTCGGACAATCTCTCTGAATCATTATAGAAATAATTTAATCAATCAACGGAATAGCATTTATAAACAATTTATCCAAATTACTGTACATATATGAATTTAACAGTACTGTAAGCACAACTGACTTTCACAACCCGGAAAATGTGCCAGGTTCCTGTTGTTATGTCCTGCAAGCTAACAGGGAAGATGACCATGGCCTGTTTACATTTGCCACTAATTCTTTTAGAATGTGGAACAATTGATGGAACGGGAAAGGAGAGGAAGAAATGGTGGGTGGGGGATAGGAAATGAATTACCTGGATGGTCCTAGAAGTGTAAAACAGATAATTGCAGCTGACAGTCCAGTCTGCCACACACCTAATTTGAGTCTGAACACACTTTCCCTTCCACCACAGGCCACTCCACTTCCACTCAGCACTATCTCTCTACAGACGTGCCATTTCCTACTTTCTCTCCCACTCTTTCTTAGCCGTCTCCCAAGTGGTAGAATTATTTCATCAGCAAGATATGAGCAGCCATGTCTCGCCTAGTTGGTGCACTCGATGTCCTTATTTTCCCAACAGTTTCATTTCCCCATACGCAATATTGGGTAGGGTGATCGTGTACCTGTCGGTGATAGGGCATCATCTCTCGCTCTCTTTAACTCTCTATGACAGGTGGGCTATGATACCAGTGAGGGAAAATAATCCCTTTCTACTTTAAAAATGTCAAATTTCAACCATTTGCTTGACGACTGCAAAGGAGCAGGGGGGAAAGTCCTCTTAGGTAAATCTGCTCATCTGCTCGCATTGGTTAATGAAAGCTGATTGCTCTTTCAAAGTGAATATCTTAAAATAAATAGGTGTTGTGGTAATCCTATTGACTGTAAGTAAAAGCATATAACTTGCTAAAAGTCTGTGCAATAATATATTATTTGCAGATCCAATAATAGTATACATTCATACTTCTCTGCCGGTGGAGTTTATCTCAACTGTCCCCTAAACTACCCTTCTCTGAGTTTATAAGATAGCTAACTAAATAATGTCAGTGCAGTTTTATAAAATAGTTTAGCTCAAAAAGGGTTTAGTTAGGCCCTTTAAAGTTCATACCTAAACGCATCCAATAGAACATCAAGAGAACTTCCCTTCAAGCTATAAATGTATCACCAAATAGTCTTGTGTGTTCTTGTTTTGTAAATGAGTCCAGGCACTTGTTGTTGAGGTTCAAACCAACCCATTTTCACTTTTCTTGTCCTCACTGTTAAGGTTGGGAATGCCCAGTGGCCCCTCAGCCTACTGTACCATGGATGATATCAGTCCCTCCGGTCCCCCATCCCCGCAACCACTTGACATTTCTTTCGACATTTCCCACAGTGCTCTCACATTAAAGGGCGTGACATTTCATTTGCACACAATCTTGATTAAAGTACCCCCCTCCCCATAGTCAGAAAAAAAGGGGGGTGTAAGTCCCTTTTGTGTCCTCTATTTTAGGAAATTGAGGAAAGAGAACATAAGTGAAAAATTGTTCTTTGAACCCAGTCTTGCCCTTATGTAAAGAGGTACATTAAATTGACAAACATTTCTAGTTTCTATCATGGAATGTTTGTAAATAAAATTGGAAGCTTACTGGAACGCCACCAAAGTCCAACGATGCAAACGCACTGTAGGTTATCATCAAAGTGGACACCATACATTCACACTTCATTTTAGCCTACTTTTGTACCTTTTTTCATTATAAGGGACATCCAACCCAATAAGGTTCTTTACAATAGTACGTTATATGCAGCCCCACTAGTCTAAAAACAGTATTCTGACAAATGTTGCTTTTATCAAATATGAATTAAGCAGCAAAATCCACCAGTTTTTATCCATCTCAGGGGGCGGCCCTTTTGTCACTTTCTGTCGACTGAAAATTACATCACAGTTGGTCATCTGAGGTAACAGACTAACGACCATTCATGGCTCAGCTTGCAAATGTCAAATGGTCGACTCAGAAAACAGGTGAGCCATGATTGGTTCTTACCTGAGCCCTGCGCAACTCTGATGTCATTTTCAGTCGACAACAAGTGGCAAAATGGCCGCCCCCTATTATGGATAAAAAAAAAAAAATGGATTGTGCAGCTTAATTCATAGTGATGTAATGATAATGGTAATATTGTGATATTGCGATATTAGAACTGCCACAATATATCGTCGCCGTCATGTCACGATATTAAAAGCAGCACATCTGTTAAAAAAAAAAAAAAAGTCAGGTTGATTTCCATTAGTGCAGTTCTAGCACCCTCTGGTGGCTAGTTTTTCAGTGCAGTTTAATTTTCACAAGGCATGTTTTGGTTATGTTTAAAATACACGCTAATGGTCAGATGAAGATGATGCTTGTGAACAAGTCAATATGTGGAGGAACTCAATGTGTGCTTGCATTAGCAAGTAAGTGCCTCAATATTAAGTGTTATTAGAGATTGTAGGTTGTTTATGTTTATTGCTGTAATCTACAAAAGCACAATATTGTTTTTTGTTTTTTAGTATGAGTTAATTTTTGTTACAATATTATGACATGTTTTTTGGAACAACAGACAAAAAAAAAATACAACTCTGTTTTTTGTCTTTCCACCAAAAATTTGTGTAAATTGAAACTGAAGCAGGTTTTCAGAAGATCTTTGAACTTCCCATTGTGGCCATAACACAAATACAAGCTGATTTGAATCAAGCCAAATTCAGTCAGAGTCCATCAATGGCAGGTCACATCTATGTCCGTGTCAGCACACCTGCACTGTGCCGCTGATTGCTGGGCCCACTGCTTAGCCCCAGCTGGACCACCATGATCTGACTCCAGGCCAGGTCTCACCTGCCAGATCCTATCGGCCCGTCCACTTGTCCATTGGCTCGGGGCCTGTCACTGATGGGCAGCTTGCCATCCAGTCTAAACAGTAGGCTTCCAAAAACATTCGCTCGTGTTTGTGCTCTTCTCCCTCAAACAGAATCTGACAAGGCATTGAGATTTTTGTTAACTGGTGAGATTTTTGTTCCCTTCGTGTCTGTTTGTTTAGTAAGAGAAAGTCCAACTCTTTAGTGGGAAGTATAATTGGAGTCATCGTACATGGACATGTGTTCCCATTAAAATATTTTTTAAGTATATATAAGTATAAAGAAACAAATATAAAGAAATACAATTCATGTTATTTCTGAAAAACGTCTAGACAGAATTTAAAACGTTAACCTTTCCTTATGTTCTCTGTCATAGTCAGAGTGAGTCTAAGATCCGATGTCTTCATTTTCATGTCACGACCTCTGTAAATCAGTTATCTCGAATTAGCACAAAAGGAAATGTATAGCTGTGAAATGGTCATTTACGTTTATCCCGAAGCAGCCAATAGGAGAACAGAAAATGTAACATAGTACTAATTAAAAGCATTTGACATCATATTCAATGACCGCTTGCTTGTGAAATTAGAAGCAGTGCATAGGTTAATCATAGCCTCTGAGAAGCTTCATGTAATAGAACCTTAATATGATAATTGATTCACGTTGACTCAAACTTATCTGTCTTGGTGTCTGACTTGCCCTTATCCGAAGTATCAGACAAGGAAGAAAAAAAAAAAGAAAAAAACAGTTGATACAAAGAACAAATGAAGGCCTCGCAATGGGTGCCTCTTATTGCTGGGAGGTGTTTGATCACCATTGTGCCTGACACATCAGCTAATTTAACAACCATTATTTCTAAGTCGCCCTTCCACCTTGGAAGTGTTTCTATAATTACTGTGGTGGCGGCAAAGTCACACCTTTATAGCCTAAGAGCGTGATTTAGTTTAGTTAGCGTACCTTTTGACTGAGCTCAATTGGGTTACCTACAAAATGCCTTTTATTCTCTCACTGTTATATTAATGGTGTGACAAATGGGAAAAGAAGTAGGACTTCTAAAATTACCATATATACAGTATCTTTTTATATCTTTGCATACGTCTTCAGAACAGTGTTTGATCCCAGTTTCTTACAGTCTACCATTGTAATGAAGTGCCCCATTTTGCCACACACAAAGCATCATTTAAACGTGAATCTAAGCGATCCAGTCCAGATGCAGCTTTGCTTTTCCTGTGCAGATATCATACAGTAAACTGCTATGTGGAGATGAAATTCATATCAACAAGGCCATCAGACCTCCTCACTGGAACAATATACAGTTACTATAGCCGCTCACCCAAACCAACCTGTTATGTGATCAGGCTCTGTGGGTCTCCTGCCACCAGTGGAGGGAGAGGGGAGCAGCAGACCCACAAAGACATAGATAGAGAAAGTGAAAATAGGAATTAAGTAAGGAGGTGATGGAGTGATAAAGTAAAATAGAGGGAGCGAGTAAAGGGGAGGACCCAAATTGGGAATCTATTACTGAGCTATGGGGACAGCAGCCCTTCTCTGTGTGCCGTAAACACTCAGAAATGTGTTCAAGTGCAGCAGGCTTTATAAGTTTCTCCTTCTCCAGAGTAATGTGCTTTGAATGGCTGCTAAAATGGGACTGGGAGAATTTCATTCCTGCCGCCTCCCCAGGCGACTCACCTTTGGCCCGCCGATGATATGAGCCCCTTTCTGTTTTTTCCACTTTTACTCTAACCGACTGATGGAGAGGTGGGGAAATAAATGGAGAGCATTGGCACAGCAGGGGATGGAGGAATGGACATGCACAAGAAGAGGCGCATGGGTTGGTGGGGATAGGGTACAGGGCTTATTTATTTACTGGAATGAGGGAGGTGTTCCGATTAGCTCATCTGTTTATGCTAAGTGCCCCACTATGGGAAGTGAAGCTATTGTCACAGGACGCAGACAAGGCCATTCTTCTCACTGTGAATGCTTTGCTTGCCTGTCAGACCTCAGGTATAGTCTAACTGCTGGACTCAGGCATGTAATATTTTAGGTCATTTGTAGCATTTTGTTGGCTGTACCAGAGCAACACATTTATTGCCACAAGGAAACTGGTTCCTTTTGGATTTTCTTCGTTTCGTTTTGTTTTGTTTATGGCATGGCGATGTGCGTTTTTATGTATTAGTAGGTTACCATTTAATGTAGGAGACAAACTACTTTACATTGATGCTGTATTGTTGCTTTTTTTTTTTTTTTTTTTTTTTTTTGTAATTTGAAAGTAATTGAATTGCCATCTGTATGGCAACACGTTGACCTAGTTGTTGGTATGCCTCTCAGATCTAAGGTTCTTGACTCAAATCTTAGCTCTGGCCTTCCTGTGTGGAGTTTGCATGTTCACACTTGGCTTGTATTTGTTTTCTGCAGGAACTGTGGCTTCTTCCCACATTCCAAAAACATCCATGTTTTTGAATGTGTAATGAACAATCACGACTCAGCTTGTGAACGTCACATGACCAAACTCAGAAAGCAGGTGAGCCGTGATTGGTTGTATCCTGAGCCCTGAGCAACTGTGATGTCATTTTCAGTCGACAGCAAGTGACAGTAACGTCATCTCGTGAGATGAATAAATTGGGTGGAATTTGCTGTTTAATTCATATTCCACAAACACAATGTTGATCAAAATGCCGTGTTTAGACTTCCCCTTTAAAGCTTAGGGGAAGGGCTGAACTCTCAGTGCTGTGATTGTTATATTATGTCAAGTTTGGACAAACACCACAAGCGTCAGTGTTTTTCTTAAGTCTATTCGGTTTCCAACAACAAAATCATTGAATGATATATTCCATTACAAATTATTTGACTGTTAAAATGTAGCCAAGGAAGTATCTGCGTGCAAAACGTTGAATCCATCGTCACAAGTTACTGACTGTTGTTTTTAACCCCAAGATTGAAGAGTTCGTATGGCCCCTGTACTCACACGACGTCATGAAACTCTTTCAACGCCCACTTAAATATGACCAATAGACTCTAGTGTACAATAACACAAAGTTCTAAAACATTATAGCAGCACACAAAAAATGCATACAAATATCTACTATAAAAATAAAAAATGTCAACTAGGATGTATGTTGCGCTTGATGATTATTCTAAATGTGTCCTAAACTTAACATTGTTATGTGCCATTTGTGAATTCTGATCCAGTTTACTTACTATTGTCTTCAATGGTGGCAATACATACAGTAGGATATGTTGTATTCATAGTTATTGTCCTCTGAGAATTTTGTCTAGAACACATATCACAGTTTTACTAGAATCACATTGACTTGTCAATGTGATTCCATTTGAAGGCAGGTTACAGGGACATTTGAGTTGACCTTATTATTGCAACGTTATTTTTTATTTTTTTTTAACTGTTTTGCTACACATATATATTCAAAATAATTGAAGAATGTTATTACCAATAAACATATAATTTGTATCAGGAATCCATTATGTAAAATTGAACATGTTCAACAAGTTAGGATATAAAGGGGATAATATGGCACACAATGATAACTTTATTTTATTTTACAATGACACATCTTATTAAAAATAAATAAATAAATAAATAAATAAATAGTCATGCTGTTCCAAGGGTGATAACAATGATGGAAAAATGTTTCATCTTGGCTGTGTCACAACTAAGATTTATATATATATATATATAATTATTAAAAATGTCTAAATGTAAGGCCTATATAATACTGATGTATCTTGCTTTTTTTTTTTTTTTTTCGAGCCACAAGACTGCTGCTGGTTATTTTTCTTCCATGTGAAAAGGTTATGTAATGCCTGCATGATGGCATCTCTCACTCCCGCTTAGGTGAAAGTAAAGAGAGCAGCACAAATAATAAAAAGCTGATGGCGCCTTTCGTTCCTCCTCAGCATCACCTCACATCACCTTCCAGCTCTGGCTTTTCATTTGTTTTATTTACATAGCTGCATTTATGACCTTTCATCAGCAGGCCTCCTTATATAGGAAACTAATGGCTTCTCGGAGCTGTAATTTGGGCATGTGTGTGTTTAGTCCTCTATAGGCCTGCAGTCAGTCTATATATTGTATGTTGGCCTGCCTACTCATTCCCGATTGTGTGTGGGTGTGTGTATGTTGGTGTGCAGGCAGGCAGACAAAATCAACATTTTGATGAAGGCTTGAGTATTGTTTTTCCAACACAACACTCCACTTCCCTTTCCACTTTCTGACCCCCTGCTCATTTTTTCCGCTGCACTCTCTGCGTGAATCCATTTGTCATACCTTGCTTGTTCATTGATTATCCATCATCACTGCAGGTCCTACTACAAGATGTTCTGGATAAATAGCAATCATCATCCCTAGCTCTGAGGTTTGCCGTGTTCCCTTCTCTTTTGACACGCTTATGTGGCAACGGTATTTGTGTGTTATTGAGTGTTGCAGTGCCAAGCTTTTTATATATATTTTTGTTGTTTTTTTAGTAGTAAACTGTTCGATGTAAACTCAGCATGCAAGCCAGAAATAAACAGACACATTTATGTTGTGGGAAAAATAACACTTCCACCATCTTTGCTCCCCCTCCTCTCCCACTTTAACACCCTCTGCGCACCCCGTGGGCTCGAAAGAAATGGGTCCAGCTTAGGGCCATAATTGGTCTTGATCCTTCGGCTTCGGGCATATTCCAGCGGTGGGTCTGGATGAGGCGCTTGTTATGTGTGAAAAGGTGGCAGGGGAATGCCTGGCCAGTAATTAACAGTGTGCAGGGGACTGTGGAAGAAATTTAAAAGTGAATGGGGGATGCCAGTTCATTCTGTGGCCCCCGCACAGCCTCTTACTCCGCCTACTCTGTTTCTCATCTATTCAGTCTTGCCTGTTATTGGAGCTGATTGGTTTATAGAGATTTTCACACTTTTGGAAGTTGGGCTGGTATTGTGAATTTGTTTTTTGCTCACTCCCCATTTTGCACCCCTTTGCTCCCAAGCTTGCCACACACAAGCACACTCCCCCCCCGCACGACAATCTCTTCTAACTGTTTACTCAATCAAGTTCTCAAAACATGAATTGCTTACCTATTGTTCATAATATGTGTTGATTAATATATTTATGGTCTTCTCCCACATTCCAAAGACATGCTTGGCAGGTTGACTGGTCACTCCGAATTGTCCCTAGGTGTTCATGGATGGTTGTTCGTCTCTGTGTGCCCTGAGATTGGCTGGCAACCAGTTCAGGGTGTACCCCGCCTACTGCCCATAACCAGCTGAGATAGGCTCCAGCACCCCTCGTGACCCTTGTGAGGAGCAAGCGGTTCAGAAAATGGATGGATGGATAATATATTTATATAAAGGTTTGTCATTTGCATCAATCAAGTGCAAGTGATCTCAAATATAGAAAAAAAAAAGTTTAGCTGAATCTGTAATAGACTCAGCAGAGTGCAAATCTCAGTCCGAATCTAGTTATAATTTAAATATTTAATGACATATTTGGCAAATTTACACTTGCACACAGCAAGGTTTGTATTCAGCGTGAGTGTGCCTTTTAGTTCTCGGTTTGAATTTGTATTTGTTTGTAATTTGAAACCCTTGCATGTTTGGACAGTTGAAGTCTATAACATTAGCCATTATTGAGAATGTGAGTGTGAATAGTGTACATGCAACATTCTGTGGTGGAGGAAAAGAGGCCAACATGAATGTGTTGCATATGCTGCATATACAGGGGCACAGTATTGATAAACTGTCATGTTCAGTGTATAGTTTACAGATATTGTTCCACTCCTGAGGTCACACCATTCAGAATTCTAAACGTTTCTGGGTAAAATGTGTTGTTTTAACATTTTACAGTTAGCTCATTAAAATAATGTTACTGAAATACGGGTTTTTCATCTGCATCCAGTAAAAGATTATGATTGCCACAGTTTAACATTGAAAGGGCTTCCATTTCTATAATTTTTTGCAAAGGTTTTTTTTTTTTTTTTTTCCCCTAAATCTGAGATTAAATGGCCTTCGACCTAAAATTCTGCTCACCAAATAAAATTCCTATGACTCTAGCAGCCAGTATAAATCACTTCTGCTCACCTCACTACAGCCACTACTTTAATTGGTAGTCAATCAGCAAATATTTGTTCAGTGACCTGTTTTTTATTTGACTGAAGGTCTCACCATTCCACTCAGTCACTCATGTTTTCACAAAGTCTCCATCTTTTATAGATTTAGTCTACACTGTGTTTCCCATGGCTTTGCTGTCTAAACACAGTAAGCATTGAATATATAGTAACAAAGAACACATAAATAGTGTGACAGCATTGTCGAATGATAACTGTAAACAGGTTGCAAAACCTGCATCCATAATGGAGGCCTTTGCTTATTTTCTCTCAAAAAGCTGCCCCCTTACAGCTTGAGAGCGCTCCAGTGGTGTGTAGTAGTTGTCGATGGCCACTTTTTTGGGCGTCAGTGTGCCATTTGCATCCTCTCCACTGCTCTCCAGACTAAACATGTTAGTTTGAGAGGCCTGTTTAGGCAGACAGGAAGTAGGCTAAGCGATGAGAACTCCTCTGACAGCCTTGGAGATAAATGACAGTGCTGCTAAATGATGGAAGAAGTGGACACAAATGAGCCATCACGGGGAAGCACCTGGTATGGGGTGGATGCATGTACAAAAAAAAAATAAAAAAATTGCTCGCTCGACCCGTGTCTCCTCATGTGCAAGTATATGTCTGCCTGTGTGTGGCTCTGGCGGTAACAGGTGGGAGGTATTCCATGTCCCGGTTAACAAGAGTGTTCTTGTGTTGTTCTGTCCTGCATGGCTGACCATCAGCTGTGCAGGGTCATCCTTTTCCCCCCTTAACCCCGACACACTAACGCGCCAGCTACGCATGCCTGCTCACACACAACACACACATTTTTAGACATACTCAAGGACACATGCCCAATCATGCACATATAAACAGATTGTGTTATGCATCAGTTAGTGGCCTGTAAGTGAATTGGGACATAATCAGTGATATTTTCAATTTGGTAGCCCAGTGAAGAGGCATCTGCTTGTGTTCTGGCACGGCTGTTCAAGACTGCACTCAACATTAGGGAGACCAGGCATTCTGATTTAAACGGGACAGTCCATAGCATTGTGTCTTGGTTCCCATCAGATTTTGCCAGCTTGATTGTTTTGTCTCAGTTTTACCCATTAATTTTTTTGAGTGCAGTCAGCAAGACAACTGTTGGGCCATGTGTATGTCAATCACACAGTTGTCATAGTGATTCATACAATTAACCAACTAAAAAGGAATTTAAGTGTTAAATTCCTTTCTATTTTACTTTCACATTCTCATTCTGTCACGCCGCCACCAGGCGTGGCGGTTCATGCTTTTATTTTTGTGTTTCTGTTTCCTGTTTTACGTTGAATTCCCAACTCTCATCTCACCCCAGGTCACTTGTCCTTCCTGCCGCTCACTCATTACCGGTCCCCGCCCATGATTATCACCACCTGCCACCAATCACCTACAGCAATAAAAGCCACCTGCATTCTCCCCTCCGTTGCCGAAGTGTCACCGTCAGTGCATGGAAGCGTCCCACAGTCCTTATGTCCTTGTTCATGTTGCCTAGCGTTGTTGCCTTGTTTTTGTGCCTTTTCCTCCCTTTTGGAGCGCCTTTAGTTACCCCTTTTGCCTTGTGCCCTTTTTCCTCCCTAGCGGAGCGCTTTTTGTTCTCCACTTTTTCCCCTCCCTGTTCTCCTCTCAGTTTGAGAGGAGACCTCTGTTGGCCGGAAATAAACCTGCTGCCTTGGTGGCCTACCTTACGCCTGCGTCTGAGTCCTACTTGACCCCGCCTTGTCAGTACACTTCGGCCAGCATGGACCCAGCAGGCACGGTCGAGGCCGCACTGCAGAGCCAGGAGGCCCGGCTCAACAACCAGGACCGGATCCAACAGACCATGCTGTCCCGGATGGAGGAATTGACCAGCCAGGTCCACGAGCTGGTAAGCCTTTCACGGCATCGAGCGCCAGCTCCCACTGGACAGATTCCTCACCCTGAGTTCTCTGTACCGACCACGCCATTCACCGGGGTAGGATTGAGACTGGCCTCCCCAGAACGATACTCCGGTGAACCCGGACGCTGTCAGACTTTCCTCACGGAATGCGACATTCATTATGAACAGTTACCACAGGCATTTCCCACAGCCCGATCCCGAGTGGCCTTCATGGTGTCTCACCTGACGGGTCGGGCCAAAACCTGGGCGACCGCGGAATGGGCCAGGGGTTCCTCGGTCTGCCAAAGCGTACAGGACTTTCAAATCGCTTTGCGCCAAGTTTTTGATCCAGAAAACAATGACCGAGAGAAGGCACGAGCACTGAGCCGACTTCAGCAAGGCAAAGAATCTGTCAGCGACTATGCAGTTCGCTTTCGAACGTTGGCAACAAACAGTGGCTGGAATGCCATCGCACTTCACGACCATTTTTTGAAAGGACTCTCACCTGCCATTCAAGAGCTTCTGGTTCCCGTAGATCTCCCCGCGGACTTGGACGCTTTGATTTCCCTCGCCATCCGGACCGATCATCGCCGTCAGGAGCTGGCCAAGATCGGCGGACAGCGAAGGAGGGAGGAACCCACCCCCTGGACGTGGCCACCGGAGGCCAGAAGGCTGCGACCCATCTTTCCTTCCCGACCGGAACCAGGAGAGGTGGACCTCGCCAGCGACGAACCCATGCAACTGGGAAGGGCTCGGCTTTCGCCGGAGGAGAGACAGCGCCGACGCCGAGAGGGCCGTTGCTATTATTGTGGTGGTCTTGGACACTTGGTGGAAGCCTGCACCACGAAGGGCAACCCTCCGGTGAGTTCTCCGTCACCCCGACCAGCCAAGAACCACAGACTCACGCGAATTCAGATAACTCACCACAATGTCACCACAGTTCTGTCAGCCCTTATCGACTCCGGATCCGACGAAAGTCTCATGGACTGGGAGCTCGTAAGGCAAATACGATGCTCCACCGAACCCCTTTCCGCGACCATCCTGGCTAAAGCGCTGAATGGCAAGGAGCTCTTCAAAATCACCCATATTACTGAACCTCTGGAAGTCCGAATCGGACCTCACTTCGAGACTCTCCGTTTCCACGTTTTCCACGCTGCTTCCCCCACTTTGGTGCTGGGACACCCTTGGCTGTGTCTACATAGCCCCAGAATCGACTGGAACACTGGAGTTGTTCTGGAGTGGGGAAAGGACTGCAGCTCTCACGGGTCAGAACAACCCGCACTCCGAAACTCCACAGCCCAGGTTCACCAGGTGACTCTCGTCCCACCGGCTCAAGAAGAGTACCCGAACTTGCACACTGTTCCCTCCTGCTACCACCATCTGCGGGAGGTCTTCAGCAAGACCAAAGCCATGACTCTCCCTCCACACCGCCCATATGACTGCCCGATCGATCTGATTCCCGGTTCAACCATTCCCAAGGGGAGACTGTACTCAGTCTCAGGACCCGAACGCCAGGCCATGAACAACTACATCGATGACTCCTTGAAAGCCGGCCTCATCCGACCGTCTTCCTCGCCTGCAGGAGCAGGCTTTTTCTTTGTGAGTAAAAAGGATGGATCCCTACGCCCCTGCATTGATTACAGTCCTTTGAACGACATCACTGTCAAGAACCGGTACCCATTGCCCTTGATGTCCTCTGTGTTCGATCAGCTGCAACAAGCCAAGATCTTCACGAAGCTCGATCTGCGGAACGCCTATCACCTCATTCGGATCCGTGAGGGAGACGAATGGAAGACAGGCTTCAACACTCCTCGGGGACATTATGAATACCTGGTCATGCCATTTGGCCTCACGAATGCTCCCGCCGTCTTCCAGGCAATGATAAATGAGGTACTCAAGGACTTCATAGATCACTTCGTGTACGTTTACTTGGATGACATTCTGATCTACTCACCTGACCTAATGAGCCATCGAGACCACGTAAACCGAGTACTCCAACGTCTTTTGGATCACAATCTGTATGTGAAAGCTGAGAAGAGCCTATTTCATGTCAACACCATCTCCTTCCTGGGATTCATCGTGTCACCAGGGAAGGTGGAAATGGACGCGGACAAGGTCAGCGCCGTACGAGAGTGGCCCACGCCAGACTCCCGGAAGAAGGTTCAACAGTTCCTCGGATTCGCCAACTTCTACCGCAGATTCATAAGAAGCTTCAGCACCATTGCCGCTCCTCTACACGCCCTGACCTCCCCACAAGTCCGTTTTTCATGGAACCCGGAAGCCGAAAAGGCATTCAAAGACTTAAAAGCACGCTTCACCAATGCCCCAATTCTCAGAGTCCCAGACCCCAAACGCCAGTTCGTGGTGGAAGTAGACGCCTCCAGTGTTGGAATTGGGGCGGTGCTGTCCCAGCGTTGTCAAGAGGACGGCAAGACACATCCCTGCGCATTTCTTTCACGAAAATTATCCAAGGCTGAGTGCAATTACTCAGTCGGAGATCGGGAGCTTCTCGCTGTAAAAGTGGCCCTAGAAGAATGGAGACACTGGCTGGAAGGCGCTGAAATGCCTTTTGTGATCTGGACCGATCACCGAAATTTGGAGTACCTACGCCAGGCCAAAAGACTCAATCCCCGACAGGCCAGGTGGTCCTTGTTTTTTAACCGTTTTGTATTCTCGTTAACTTACAGACCAGGCAGCAAAAACGTCAAGGCGGACGCATTGTCAAGAATCCACGAATCCGAGCTATTGGAGGCCGAGCCTGAGACCATCCTGCCCCGGGATTGCATTGTTGGAGCCATGAGATGGCAAATTGAGGACGATGTCAAGGAGGCATTGCGCAACGTCACTCCCCCCACGTCTTGTCCACCACGTCGACTCTTCGTGCCTGAGGAACTACGATCTCAGGTGATACACTGGGCTCACACTTCACAGCTGTTTTGTCATCCTGGAGTCCGCAGGACCGTGTATGCTGTTGCCAGGAGATTCTGGTGGCCGGCAATGGAAACCACCGTAAAAGAGTACGTCGCTGCCTGTCCAACTTGTGCCCGCAACAAGTCCTCAACTCAGTCCCGGATGGGCCTTCTTCAACCACTGCCGATCCCATCCAGACCATGGGCAGAAATCTCATTGGACTTCGTAACCGGACTACCCTCATCCCATGGTAAAACCACAATTCTCACAGTTGTCGACAGATTCTCCAAGATGGTTCACTTCATTCCACTGTCCAAGCTCCCGACCGCCAAAGCAACCGCCGACGTTATGATCCACCACATATTCAGATTTTATGGTTTTCCCTTGCACATCGTCTCCGACCGTGGACCACAGTTCGTCTCCCGATTCTGGACACAGTTCTGCAAAGCCCTAGGAGCCAAAGCCAATCTTACTTCTGGATACCACCCTGAGGCCAATGGACAGGCAGAACGACTAAACCAACAGCTTGAAACCGGTCTCCGATGCCTTGTCTCCCAGAACCCGACCGCCTGGAGCAAGTATCTGGTATGGGTCGAACTTGCGCACAACTCATTGCCCACATCTGCCACAGGTCTCACCCCATTTAAATGCGTCCACGGCTACGATCCACCATTTTTCGCTGAACTGGAGGAGGAGGCAACGGTCCCCTCGGTCCAGGCCATGATCCGTCGGTGCCACAAAGTCTGGTCGGCGGCCCGGACGGCGCTTCAACGCCAGGGAGACCGGGTGAAGAGGGCCGCCGACCGAAAAAGGAGACCGGCACCCGAATACCGCCCAGGCCAGCGGGTGTGGCTATCGGCCAAACACCTCCGACTCAAGGTACCGTGTCCAAAGCTGGCCCCGCGATTTGTGGGGCCTTTCCCAGTAACCAAGTCCATAGGACCTGCCGCCGTTCGACTCCGTCTGCCACGATCCCTCAGAGTTCATCCTACATTCCACGTCAGCCAAGTCAAGCCTGTTCAAGAAAGCCCGCTGGTGCCCTCCGTACCCGACCCACCCCCCCCGGAGATGATTGAAGGCGGCCCCGTTTACAAGGTCAGAAAACTTTTGGATGTTCGTAATCGGGGCCGCGGAAGACAATACCTAGTAGACTGGGAGGGATACGGCCCGGAGGAGAGACAATGGGTCCCCTCCCGGTTCATTGTTGACCCCTCGTTGATTGATGAATTTTACGCAGAGCACCCTGACATTCCTGGGCCGTCCAGAGCCGGCCGTTGAGGGGGGGGTACTGTCACGCCGCCACCAGGCGTGGCGGTTCATGCTTTTATTTTTGTGTTTCTGTTTCCTGTTTTACGTTGAATTCCCAACTCTCATCTCACCCCAGGTCACTTGTCCTTCCTGCCGCTCACTCATTACCGGTCCCCGCCCATGATTATCACCACCTGCCACCAATCACCTACAGCAATAAAAGCCACCTGCATTCTCCCCTCCGTTGCCGAAGTGTCACCGTCAGTGCATGGAAGCGTCCCACAGTCCTTATGTCCTTGTTCATGTTGCCTAGCGTTGTTGCCTTGTTTTTGTGCCTTTTCCTCCCTTTTGGAGCGCCTTTAGTTACCCCTTTTGCCTTGTGCCCTTTTTCCTCCCTAGCGGAGCGCTTTCTGTTGTCCCCAGTACCTTTTGCCTGTTTTTTCCTCCCTAGTGGAGCGCTTTTTGTTCTCCACTTTTTCCCCTCCCTGTTCTCCTCTCAGTTTGAGAGGAGACCTCTGTTGGCCGGAAATAAACCTGCTGCCTTGGTGGCCTACCTTACGCCTGCGTCTGAGTCCTACTTGACCCCGCCTTGTCACATTCTTATCCGTATTTAATCGCCAGCAGGTGTGTTTTTGTCATACCGGAACTAGCTAGAGCTACTTTCTGCTTCCATATCTAAGAATCATGGGAAATATAGTCCTGCTAGCCTATTGCTGCGTTCGCCGGTCAGTCCTAAAAGCTGAGCTTTTCTGGCGGCATAGTTCCAATGTTATAATGCGGGACTACTGCGAGGGGAACAGTACATCCTGCTTTCAATAGCTGCAGTGACCGAGCAAAATAAGTTGGATAATGGTGAGTGCATTGCTTTTTTAGCGCTGTGGAACTGTCAACCAAGATAGCATTTAGCGTTAGCTAGAGTAATAACACTATCACCGGTCACGATTAGCAATTATTTTGATTAGCAACTATTTCTATAATAGTTCCTGATGAGAGTTTATTGTATATATGATTTTCAGCAAAATTGTAGTGTCCCAGTTTTTAATTTTGAAAAAAACAGGTCACCCTATACTCAACATGAATTCAAATTTACACTCACGTTCGTTGTAATAGGGTGAAAGGAGCTCGCCCTGGTAAAATATCCACACAAAAAGAACTGTCTGCACAACAAAGGTGGGATGTCAAGGGTTGTGCCACTCAAAGACAGAAAGACAAGAGCACACAAATGGCTTTCCTAAGTCAGGCACTCTCGGTGCCCCAGGGCGCTCTTGCTGTTCTGTAACACTACCCAATGACAATACTCCCTCAACTGCTCGGCTGTTTACTTTCTCAAAGAGTTAAAGTCTCCCACTTAAAGGATTACCTTACATTGCCCTGAACCCCCTGCCCCATCCCCTCTCTTTAGCACGACACACATACACATGTCCAATGCCAGGTTGACAGCCACACAAAGACCACGCTGAAAAGACATGTGGTCCACTGATGGAAGGGAGTCTTTGTCTCACCTTAACCCCTGTTCTCTACCTGTACATGACATTTTCACATGTAATTGTCATTCTGCTCAATTCCTTCAATTCAACTGTAGGTTGATAAAAATCAGTGTGTGTGTGATTGTAAACTATTCACCTCAAATACAGACGGTACAGTAACACAAAAAAAGTTCCTCGAGGGGAGTCTTGCTGCTTCTGTTTCCTGTCTGCACGCTCAAGTGGCGCTCAAGTGGTCTAACAATTCCCACCTTCCCTTACAAAGTACCCCCTCCTGGGTTGGGCGGGGCCAACTAAGCGCTGAGGCGGGATATGGGATCGTAACTGATGGACTTGTTTACTAACACATTTATTGTTGCCCTCCACAGTCCTGCTCCTTGTTGGGCTCTCTATGAATCATCACGAGCAAAGCCAAGGGTAAGAAGAAGTGGCGTTTCAGAGTACAAGAAGGCCAGAAGTGCATGAGTAACCGCTTGACTCTGAGTGGATGTTATTACTGGCAGATCTGTAATAGGAAGTGTCTGGAATCACACATAACAAATAGAATGCAACTACAGTAACATAAGGTGTTACAAATAATGTTTTGGTAGTTTTATACCAGTTACAATCGTAGTTACAATGCACGTGAAACTTGCAGTGATCGCGCATTACACAATAGTCTGTTCACTTTTTGCTTCAACAAAAGTTCTGTGTGTATTTTTACATTTTATAGTGTTTTTAAGGTATTATAGAGTTTTTACATGACATCACGTACCCCTGTACACGGCTGTGGCCGCCTTGCTGTAGGCCTACACATTATCTCGTTCCGGTGGGTTTTGAGTGTTTGAATAGATTAACTTTTGTAGCCAACATCAAAATATGCTAAATTACTCTCCAACAATACAGGTGGGAGGGACACTGTAAACCGGCCCCAATTTCGAATTAGAGTGAAAAGACCCAACATTTGTCAAGGGAAAGACGGAGATTGAAGTGTTCGCGAATCAGCTGATCTCACTGTGGCCAGATAAGACAGTCCACACATCCGTGTTTGTTTCGAATACGTTGTTGAAGTTAAGCTTAAAGCTTAGCAGCGTTAGAAAATACAATTACACGCTGTATATGTACAATGCATCTTCATTTTCAATTAATTAAGTTCAATACTCAAAAGATTACAGACTTTCTTAATTTTATTTTAATCTTAATTTTATTTTAATCTGCAACCATAAAAGTAAGCTATTTCTTTATTGTGGAAAAAGTACAAAAGATCAATGATGAGTATAGGCCTATTATACAACTTTAGCAATCTTTTGTTTTGGTGAAGGCCATCAATTTACTTTCTGTAGTTTTGATGAAAGTAACTCAGTAGTAGTGTCCTGGATTACAACTATGACAGTAATACTGTAATAAAACTAATTGCTTTAAAATGACGATATGCATTTACAAGACTGTATATGTTTTTTGTTTTTGTCACGATGCAAAATATATATTTTTTTCTTTCCTACAACAGCCTTCTTGTTTCCAAGCCGAGCAAAAGCCTCATAAAGGTCTCAGGGAGTCGGGCTCTGAGGCCGCCGAGCACCCGCTTAATTATTGCTCCCATTGGGCAGGAAATACCAAGCTTAGAGAGGTATCAAGACCATCCCTGTGTCATGGAGCTGTCCATTTTGTTATAATCCACCCCCTCCTAGACAAGTATGCAACAGGGATTGGGCCGCTTTGCACGTCTATTTGTAGTCTCTCATTGGGGAAGAGATTGATGCAGATGGATAAAAGCGCACACATTAGCAAGGAGAAACACATGCAAATAAAGTTATGCCTTTCAGCACAATTCATGCAGTTGAGTGTTTTTATGATATGGACAGAAAATGGTTCCCCTCCCCATTGACATACATCATTACCTTTAAAACACACGCGTCACACATTTACACAAAATCACTGCACACACTTCAGAGTCTCCACCTATATTAACATAATGTCATGCCTGCCCCTCGGAGAATGCAGTAACCAGCTGACTGCTGGAGCTTATGAGAAAGCTCAGTTGTCAAGGGGGAAGAATTTACATGAAGGTGCCGCTTCCAGTTTATGTGCGATGCATGACCTCCGCATACCAACTCGTGCACACGCTATGCTCACGTGTGTTATGAGGCATGTGAGTTTTGAAAGCAACTGCGTGCCAACGTGTGCCATTTCCTGATGGTGTTTATGACTTCTGTTTTTCTTGTTGTTGTGCATTTGTTTTGTGAAAGAAGTCTTAAGGAAGCGTGCATGTGTTTGAAAGAAGAGGACAAAGCGCAGTTAAAGAAAGTGTGATCCCGCAGCTTGTTTGATGATGCTCTTCTGACCTTGCAAGGTGTTTGAATGCACCTCGCTTTCGGAAATAAACAGCAGCACTATGTGAAGGTATGAAGCCAAAGCATACTTTTCACAATGGTATTTGTCAAGTTGGCTAGTTTTCAGAGCTAGAGGTCAATGTGGACTATGGAAGAAAGCCTCGCCACTTCCAAGTAACCAGAGTGTAACTTCACAGTTCTGTCAATAATATGAAAACAAATTTCAATTTAAACATTGATTTCATTTTGTTTATTTATTTATTTTTATATTTTAGACCAGCCTTTCCCTAACCTGACAATAGCCAGATTGACATTGTAATTCCATCAAGGGAGTTTTCCACAATATCAATCTGTGACTGTGCCACGATGATTTCCTTGGGAAAGGCGGGACATTCTGTACAATACTTCAAACTGATTGGACGATGCGGCGTTGTCTGTGTTTGTTTTGACCAATCACGGCCAAGGATGAAAATGATGTCTGTATTCTTGTCGAAGCGGGGAAATAGCACGAACATCTTTCCAAGTAGAAATGCATGAAGCGCCCCACCGTCGCCTCTGGCTTCCTGGCTTTGTCACAGCTGCATGTCCCACCCCCAAACACAATGTCGCTCTGTGATTGGTCCGAACCACCAGTGGTTCAGATCGGTGGAACTCAACGGGCTCGGTACAAGATGAATTCTCGGGAGTTTGTGAACTCACAAATAGCGAGACAATTCATCTTGCAGTTGGGTAAAAAATAACCCAGTTACGATGAAAAAGTCACCGAGCCACTATTCGAGCAATTCGACCCAGCTGTCTGGCTGTTCAACCCAATTTTGTACAAAATTCAAATGAGAAGATTTGGTCAAAATGTAGTGTAGTGTAGTGTAGTAGTGTTATTGTGATAGTGTACACACACTCGAAAAACAATTTATTTTATTTTTTTTTTATTTTAATTGACTGAGAAACTTCCTTGTCTAATTATTTAACAAATGAATAATCTACAAGTGAAAAACAAACAACAACAAAAAAAAACGAAACAACAGTTTTAGGGCATTGTTTTGTGGGTTATTCAGTTCACCCAATTTTTTAGGTAAGACGAATAATCCAAAAGTTTTTTTTTTTTTTTTTTTTTTTTTTTTTTTTTTTTTTAAACCCAATTTGGGTAATTTTTGACCCAATTGATGGGGTTTAGGGTCCATTATTTTATTTTTTAGGCGTCCGATTAAGAATAGAATTCTAGAATGGGTAATCTCAATTTGGACCATCCGTGTGTTTGCATAATTCTGCAAAACTGCACCAGAGTTCATTCACACTCGGACTGGGAAATACCTCTTAAAGCAGTTTCTGTCCACCACCAATTAGATTAGGTGGCTGTTCAAAATTGATTTTTTTTTTTTTTTTTATTACCATAGAAACATCAAACAATTTTCACTTTATTTTCACAGAACTATTCCTGTCACTTGTTCTCAATGCATATTCTGTGAAGCTACCTTGCATCAGCCCTATTATTACGTGCAGCCATTTAGAAATTGTAGTCTTCAGACCTGCTTTTTTACTTTACTAAACTACACTCTCTAAATGGATCCAGAGAGCATAAAAGGAGCTTGCCTTACAAATCTTCCTTGGCACCATGTGCTCATAACCTCGTCCTGTCAACCACCAAGGTTAAAGATCTTTGCAGCAGACCGTCTGAGTTCCAGACACCAGCATGGCAAGTCATACTAATCAGTTGGACAGTATCCATTTTTCCAAAGTGATGAGTCAGTCCTGACACAGAAGTCACCCCCCTAAACCCCCTAAACCCCCCTCACCCCTCATACCCCCAACCTCAACTTCACCTAGTGACTCAACTTACCACCTCATGTGTCACCCTTGCATCACCCAACGTTTATAAACTTACACGCTAGGCCATTTCCGCTCTCCTCCCTATTCAACAAATATGTTCTTTGGAGCAGTTCCCAGAAATATGCTGGCATGTGCCCATGCCCAATCTGCTCACTGTGTTGACACACATCCAGAGGACAGCAAGGGGGCAGTGAAGGTGTTGGCATCTACAGCCTGCGTACAGTTTCTGTGCAGTCATGGTGCAGCTAACCCCTTGAGGGGGGAGGTTTATCTCGTGCACTCTTCTGTCTAACAAGGCATTCATGTTTGGACAGGGTTTATTCTCAGTGGAGCGGCAGCTCAAAGCGAGTCCTCGCCTAAAAATATCAAGTCTTGGTCTCTTTGATGGGAGCTGTGACTCTGCCTCCAACTGCTATGAAGTTATGAACAAGTGATGAGAGGCTGGCTGAGAGAGCGAGATGAGAGAGGGATGAGATTGAGAGGGGTGAGACCGGGGTGAGAGCCATAGGGGGTAGCCAAAGAGGGTGAAACAGGGCAGGAGCTGGGTGAAAGTCATCCTCATTGTGGAACTCGTCTGTGCTGACATACGTATGTTTCGCAATATTAGAAAAAAGTAGACCGAGCTGTCAAACGATTACATTTTTTTAATCATATTAATCACATCTTAGAATTTTGATTAATCACGATTAATCGCTTAATTCACTGCGCACTCTCATCCTCTTCTTAGACTTAGACTTGACTTTATTGATTGATTGGCTCCTTCTGGGAAATTTACATGTCCAGCAGCAATAAGAACAATTTTTCTATTCAGTTAATTGCTTGCATCATTTAAAATGGAAAAAAAAATTAACCCCAATAGTTTGACATGAACAAATATTCTCAATGTCTTACGCAAAATTTATTAAATGCAATGCTTTAACGCATGTAGTTTATTGCTAAAGGATAATCTGAGGCAAAATTAATAGCGTGATTATCGGCATTGAGTCATGATAGATGCAATATTTTTTTATGATTAATCAATGAGTTAATGCTTTAAGTTTGACAGTACTGAGAGAGAGAGAGAGAGAGAGAGAGAGAGAGAATATTTTCAGTCATAATAGTAGTAATAATAATCCTTTGTCAGGTTGTTACCACATTAAGTTCCCTAAAGTATAACCGTCCTTGCTTCATCTTTTCGTCTTGTTGGTTCTTTCTAATTTTAAGTGAAGTTATTTGCTTTCTTTTGGCCATTGATAAAAGCTACATAACAGCAGAGTGACTTTGATGCGGGGAAGAGGAACCTTTGGCAACGACTTGTGATGAGACAGCCAGCATGCCAGTCAGCCAGGTTTTCATTAGATGAATGCTATGTGGGACATGAGCCAGAAAAGATGGGCGCCAACACACCACAATCAACCAAAATAGTTAGAGCAAGGTGCTCTCTGTTTCAAGCCACTGTCTGCATTTTTGTCTTTGTCTTCAACCTCAAGAAGATGACAAAAAGGGATTCAGAAAGCATGTTTGATATTTTGTATCTTGCACTGTTAGAATCATAACGAAAATGCTCTGTACATATATCCATGTCAAAAATGTTGATTTCATATGCAATTATGCATGTCATTTTACCTTAGTATGACTTAATCTGTGTGTGTGAATAGTTCTGTTGATGTGCTTTGTGTTTATACGTAGCATGAAAAATCCAGCACTGATTGTTTTAAATTCTGTGTGTGAAACTGCGCGTGTGACAGAAAGCTGATATCTATCTGGGCGTTAAGCTGATTAGGGTGAACTGTGGCCAGGTTCATTTGCATACGTTCCTTATCTCATTAGATTCCTATCTGCCGCTGTCAACATGCAAGGCCTCAGCTGGGACGCCTTCGTGCCTCGCTCAGTACACACGCACACACAAATACCCCTTGATTCCCATGGCATACAACAGTGCTAGTGTGTAACACCAGCCAAGAAGTGCGGCCTCTTCATCTCTTCTTGTCACCAGCACTACCACATTGCTGTCACGGCAACGCTTCACGTCTTCTCCTCAGGCCGTCCACGTCCCTGGTCTCTTATCAAGGTCGTTACCGCTTATCTCATCATCACAAAGTCATCTTAAATTCTTTCACTTTGCCATTTGTTTCACTTTTGAGGTCACCAAAATTTGATTTTCAAATGTGTGTCTTTCTTAACAAAGTTGTAAATGAATGTGTGATTGTTTAGTTTTATGCACAATATAATATGTAGTATTAATAAATACATTGCAAAAGATTTCCAGATACTGTGTGAATCCTTCATTTCGTAATAATGTCTAAAGTTAGATCCCAAATTGCTAGTAGATAGCACATTTATTTTATCATATCTCACATATATATCATCTCTCATCTCTCTCTCTCTCTCTCTCTCTCTCTCTCTCTCTCTCTCTCTCTCTCTCTCTCTCTCTCTCTCTCTCTCTCTGAGAATAGCATTAGCGCTTGTTTTATGAGCTCTGTCAATGCTGCCAATGTTACATTGTTGTCATTTATGCACCTTGCGCTTGGTTGCCACCAGTGAGTCGAACCCCACTCACTCAGCGCTGTGTCAGCACATCTCATTGTGCTCATTTTTATTGCCAGGCCACAACAAGGGCCATCGCTATGCATTGCATGAGTGACCACACGGCATTATGGGTGATTTGTATATTTGCTAAATCTAGTATTGGTTTCCACAAAACGTTCTGTACTGCGGTAGTTACAGAGAGCAGATCCAGATCATTTTGAAGAATTGAAGACCACTAACTTGTGAATGGATAAAAATGACAGAGTACTCGCATTTAGAGGAGGTGGAGTAATTTACTTGTTGGGATTAAGGACGTTATCATACGACGACTGAGCATGCTCTGTCGGGACACCAATATGTTTCTTGTACGCTATCATGTCATAATATGACACCGCATTACTACAACTTCCTTAGTATAATTAATTGAATGGCACATATACAGACAGACTAAAAGTTTGGACACACACACATCTCATTCAATGTTTGCTTTATTCTCATGATGATTTACAATGTAGATTTTCACTGAAGGCATCATAACTAAGAATGAACCCTCGGTCTTACGTACTTTAAAAAAAAAAAAAAAAAGTGAAATAACTGAAAACATGTTTTAGATTCTAGTTTCTTCAAATTAGCCACCCTTTGCTCTGATTACTGCTTTGTACACTCTTGCCATTCTCACCTCTGGGAACTCCTTCAATACCATTTTAAAACCATTTCAGGTCTCTCTTGAAGCTCATCGAGGGAATGCCAAGTGTGTGCAAAAAAATAATAATAATAATCACAGCAAAGAGTGACTCTTGAAGAAACTAGAATATAAACATGTTTTGATTTATTTTGCCTCTTTTTAAGTACCTAACTCCACATGTGTTCATTCATAGCTTTGATGCCTTCAGTGAGAATCTACAATGTAAATAGTCATGAAAATAAAGAACATGAGAAGGTGTGTCCAAACGTTTCGCCTGTACTATATGTCAAATGTGATTGTCAAAGTGTAAGTTATTAACACAGTCCGGACGTCAAACCTTTCTGTTTTCCTTTCTTTTTACATTGTCGCGCCAATAAGATGGTGATCTCAAATGCTTGTTTGATTTGCTCTTTTACTGTGTGAAAAGAAACCAAACTGAGACAAACTTTTGCCAACACATTATAGTGGCATTTTACTTTTAACTGAGAATAAAAGTGCAGGTTTGATTATGTCATGCTGACCTTAATTCAACTATCCACTGAGTTTTGTCTTCTTTTTTTTTTTTTTTTGCTTAAAACAGATGATCATTGCTAGAGGGATACAAACCAAGAATTAGAAGATTTGCGCGTTGGACAGCAATTTAACATTATCATCCATTTATCACCACAGCAAGTAAAAAGAAAATGCCCAGATTTTGACAAAAGAAAGTCCCATAGTTTTCCTCTTTTTTGTAGTGTTACATGTACCCCCTCAGCGATGAAAGCAGTACATGTACATGCCTGCGGGTTAACTGTTAGTTAGAGTTAGTGGGGAGAAAGAGAGCTGCAGAGACAGCCCCTCACATCTTTGTTCCCTTCAAGAGTCTAATGCCTTATTTATAACGCTGCCCCCCCACCACCCCCAGGTGCACACCTCGGGTCCCCGCACAGTCCTTTCGCTTCCCCAAAGGTATATAGCAGCGCCTCTGCATCGCACCCCGCTACCTAGCACACCTTCACACGCCTTCCCTTTCAACATCCCACTCCTGTGGCTCCATGAGAGGAGGAAGTTGCGGGGAGAGATACAAAGACACACACGCGCGCAGACGGAAGCGGTTTCACAGTCGTGGTCTCCGACGTCTTGCTGCAGTTCTCTGGTGTGTTGGAGAGAAAGTGCCAAATCCCTCATCATCGAGCTCAACAAACGGCACAGAGGAGGAAGAGATGGAGATAAAGAGAAGTGCAGGAACACGAAGGCGATGGCGAAGTAGAATCATAGGAGGAGGGGAGAAAAGAGAAGACAAAGGAATTTGGTGTGGTGGTGGGGGGGGGGTGAACGGCGAGATTGAAGAATGCATGGCGAAGGGCGGAACAAGAATAAGGTCTCCGACTTGTTTCAACTTGGAGATGCTCGGGCCCTTCTTCTGGCTCCAACCTGCATTTCTGGGTCACTAGAGACATTTAAACTGCACTTATAATTAACAGCTATTTTTAAACAGGGAGGGAGAAGTGGAGCGGTGGCGAGGTACAAAAGCATTAAAATTGCCCCAGATTCGCTATTGAATGGGACACATCAAGGCAATATGCTGGCAGATCAAAGAGAGCGAGGAGAAAGGCGACAGGGCTGATCAGTGGGGATAAATTGTTTCCTTTATAATAGCGCAAGAATAGACCTCTTTGCAGCTAAAACAATTTAATAACTGCATTCATTACCTCCGTCCAGTCTGTCCTTCTTTCTATCTGCTCCACAATGTGCAACCACCTTTGCCATATCTAGCTCGCTTTGTCCCCTTTCCTCTTTTTTCTTTCTTTCTTTCTTTCTTTCTTTCTTTCTTTCTTTCTTTCTTTCTTTCCTTTACTTCTCACTTTCTTTTCTCTCCGCATGTCCTCTATTGAGTCTCCATCGAACCTTCCCTGCAGCCTCCTTGTCCCCATCGTCTTGCCTGTTTCAACGGTAGCTACATCGCTGCTGTGCTGCAGGCCCCGCGATGAAGATGTGCAATGTCTGACACTCTTGGAATGAGTGCCCTAATAGAAGGGGAAGCGGTTATCACAGCGCTCCCCCAGGACCAGCCTCTGTGTGCCTGACGCTAATTATGGCGCATGCAAATGAATGTGCAGCATTAAAGTCAGCAGGAGCGCGACTGCTTGACTCTGTTTGTGCAAGGCTGCTTGCTGCATGTGTTGCGTGGATTGATGCCAGGAAAGAAGTAAAGCATTACTCCATAATGTGCGTATTTCCAAGTTACGACAAATCCCTCACGTTATTTCCAGTCAAGTAATCATTCGAGTTCGGAGTTGGTGCGTGTAACATCAGCCATGTCCTGTCCAACGTCCAACTTGGCAATTTTCGTTTCCATGGTGATTTGCCTGGCGTTGCTTCTCACCACCAGTATATCACATGGTTTGTGTTTTTTTGCAAACACCAATACTATCATTAGCCTTTACTTTATCAGCCATGCTCACTAAAGTTTACTTGCATAAAGTTTACTTTGAGAGAGAGAGAGAGAGAGAGAGAGAGAGAGAGAGAGAGAGAGAGAGAGAGAGAGAGAGAGAGAGTGAGATGAGATGAGATGAGATGAGATGAGATGAGATGAGATGAGATGAGATGAGATGAGATGAGATGAGATGCGCCTATGCAGTTGTGCTCCTTGGCGGGCTTGTGGCAGAAAGTGGTACTACGGTACCGTAATGTATGAAATGGCGCGCACTTATATAAACTTGCGAGCAGAATGCAGCATTTTATGACATTTATGTATATCAGCATTTGTATCTGTGAATGTTTGTAAGTTGGAGTTTTAATTAGATGATTACCTGTGTTTATTTTCCCTTTTCATACCTGCATAAAGTCTTCTGTTGTGCAGCATACTGTAGGAAGAAGACAATAATGCATTATTTCTACCATATGTGCACTCATACACACACACTCATGCATGACTATGAGACTGAGCACAGATGATCTCACGGGAGGTTTCCTATAAATACATCTTCCTCACATTCACCAGCAACCTCTCCGAGAGGGGGTCTTTATTAAAACCATTTTGTCTTCACTTTACATCCTTTGTATTCTTGTCTGCACATTTTTTTATTCATTGTGTTGCTTAACAGCATATAACTGCATGTGTACAAAGGTTACCTGCTTTATTTTATTTCTTTTTTTGTATGTCTCTTATCTGTAGCGTCAGCACACATTTCTGTGTGTGTGCGTGTATGCGTGTCATCTATATGTTGGCCATCTTATCTCCCCATTAGCCTCTTGTGCCCTGACCAGTATTCCCTTTCTCCCCTCCCTGCTTTCTCTAATGGGTAATTTAGCCATGCTGGCCTGACATCTAGCCTATTCCTTGTTTAGTTGCCATGGCTACGCAGGTCTATGGATTGCTCCCTTGCTCCCCTGGCCTTCCTGTGGATGCTATAGATGTCTCAACTATTAGATGGCAGATCTGCTAAATGCAGAGCATCCTTACATGCAGTGTTGACAGCACACACAAACACAACCAATTTAAATTCATTTACAATAAATGTACAGTAGCTGAATCTCAGCAGGCTGTCATATTTCATTAAATAAAAGAGCAAATGCATAATCATCAGTGATGTTTTGATGACAGAAATATAATAAATGTAATATAAAGGTGTTTATTATTGCATGAACAAAATTGACTATCTTCCAGTAAATGCCCAAATTAATTTGGTGCCATTTCAATTTCACTTCATTATTTTATCACTATAAAAGACGTTTCCACCACCACTGGCATACCATGTCCCCAGTCGGAGTATCTAGTGCATGCACTGGCAGTCCGTTTTTGGTGCACTATGAATTTCCGAACAGTACATTTCGAGCAACACACTGAGTTTCCGAACGGTCAGAGTGAATCAGTGTGTACTGAGAGTGTATTTACGAACACACCCAAAATACGAGCGTACTTGCAAATACGTTCGAACGTACTTGTACACTAAATGCTAAAAACATAGCATTTTTTCACACGGGCATGGACTTGCGCATGTGGATATACTGTAGCATTATGGGAAAATGATGCAAAATGGAAATCATGCACTATAATAATCATAAAATTATGAATAAACAATGATTGTTTACTTCATTTTCTAACGTTTTGGTATAATGAAGGCCAAATGCTTAAGAAATTGCTTTTTTGTTTGTTTTTTACGTGTGCAAGTCAATATCCTGTAGCAGGAAAAAAATGCTAAGTTTTAGCGTTTAATCTACAAGTACATTCAAACATACTTGCAAATACATTTAAACGTTCAAATGTATTTACCAGTCAAAAACGTTTACTCCACAGTGGCATTACCACATTTCCATAGTACATCGTGGAAGCCAAATTTACTACATTTGTTCATTCGCATTCCAAAATGACAGCATTGGAAGTGCCATTTGAAATGGAATACATGTATTGAATAAAAAAAAAACACCCTAAAGTTTTATCCACCATGTCAGCGATTCAACTCACCATATTGAAGAAATGAAATAGAAAAAGAAAGCCCGCCCCCGAACTGGTTTCTATCCTATTGCTGGTTGGAGCTTCATAGCTTTACAAAAAGGGCAAAAGGGGCGAGGTCAAAACAAACAAATGTGCATGCAGTTTTTCGGCATTCGCAGAAGGTCTTGTTACCTTTGATGTTCGAGCTATCAGAAACAAAGTTAAGTGGGAGCCGGAGAACAAGGATAGAGCACGCTCGGAGAAGAGCGAGGGAAGGAGAATATGTTAAAGGAGTGTGAAGCCCTTGAGTTGAAACTGTGCCTGCTTGGGCCTACAGAGAGCATATGACAGTAACTTTGGTTTCTTTTGTGGAGCTCACAGTTCTTTTGCCTTACATAACCCCTCCCATTGTGCTTTTTCAACCATTTGGGAAAAACCCTAAGTGTGCACTTAAAAAGTTAATGCTTTTATGTATTTGGAAGTCGGGGAAAAGTGGGGGCGCATCACAGACCACACATAAAGGAGCGAGCTCTGACGAGTTTTCTGGATATCGACAATTATGCTATTCTTTAAGTGAGCTTTAACACCATTCAGCAGAGCTTTGGGAGCGCTACAGAGACGCGCCGAGAAACTTTTGCATCGGAGGAGTAAAAGCAAGCAGTGCAAACTTATTTTTTACCCCTCCCCCATTTCAGGCTCCCCTTAAAGTGCCTCTTGATCCCCCCTTTCTCCCCCTCCTCCTCCTCCTCCTCCTCCTCGGCGAGGTTAAAGCACACCTTCCCTCTAAAGGGCTCAGGGGTCACGCATCTGCATGTGAAATGTGAACCCGCTGACATTCCAGGGCAGCCCTAAACCCTGCAGTCCTTTTGTTCACTGGTGTGCCACTGTCAGGCCTAACAAACCAAGCCAAGGCCTCTGGGACTTGATAGAGAATCACAAGGTAAAAGATGGCCGTGTTGTTGATGCTCTCAGCAACCGTCCCCTGTCACCAGTAAAATGTAGGAAAGGTCAAATGAAACTATAACAATTGTCAGGTTTTCTTGGCAAATGAGGTTGTAGGCGTTCATTTTTGATGTACTAGGTGAAGGTTCTCAGCCACATCTCAGTGGGCATTCGCTCTTTTAAAGCAGGCAGTGCACAGAGATGCTATGGCAGCACTCGGGGTCCTTTCAGATGGTGAATGACGTTCAGAGGCACAAAGGGCAGCTATTCAGCAGCCAGTGATGGACTTCACGCTCGCCTTTATGTCCTCAGTGGTGGGCCGGCAGAGAGAAAGTTGTGGGGGGGATACATGAATCAGAAAACGGTCAGAGTTGTCTTTCAGAGGTAACAACAAGTGTTAATTAAGTTGATCAAGGTAACTGCAGACATTATACAGGATGTTTATGTAACAGTTTTCTAAACACAGTCTTTGTAGTTGATCATTTACGCAACAATGTTCAGGAGACCGAAAACACATTTCAAAATGGGACTCATGCTTACACCATCATGGTCAGTATCACAGTAGAAGCTGTCGTGCTGAGAAAGAAGTGGGGGATTTCCCGTCGCCCACTTCTATCCTGACATGCTCATTAGAACGTTTAAAAAAAAAAAAAAAAAAAAAAAAACAAGGCAAAAATTGTGGATGTGTTTTTTTTTAATCCCTCCCCTGCAAGTGTAACAACTGTACATTGTACATAATGTACAAACACTTGTACATTGTTCATAAATGTAAACTAAAAATTTGAATATTATTGAGGTAATGTTTGTCCTGCATATTCCAAATGTAAGGAAGTAAAAACCCAGTGTAAGCTCAAGTAAGAAATGTCTGCCATCTAGGGGGAAATGGTGATATTACAACTTTTGACTACAGTCAGTCTCTGCATATTCACGGTTGAACACCCGCAGATTAGTATATTCACAATTTTTTTAAATACATTTTTTTTATATACATATTTTGGATTTTTATCTTTTCCATCTTTTTTTATGAAATTATTGGGTTTGATAAAATATACATCTTTTTTTCCTCTGTTTTTTTTTTTTGTTTTTTTTTTTTAATTAATAAAAGGATCACTCTGAAGTGGCAATTCGCCATAAGGGTCTCCAAACATCAGACTTTTAATGCATTATTTTTTTCCCATATTTATCAGAATGAAGGTTTTTATAGCTCAGAAATACACTACCTCACTTTCATATTAATCCCATTACATCATTGGTGCAAATTCCAACTAAATTCCTTTAGTCCATGTACTAAGGTAACAACTTATTTTTCCCCAAGGTCTTCACATGTTGTCAGACCACCTTACATACGCAAAAACTACAGACCAGAGTCTTTTTCACTATACAGTTTTGCTTCCATCTTGGAAGTGGGACCTTCCACTCCTGTCACACATTCCTTCCCCCGCAGAGGTGTGTTCTTTTCGGGTTACTACATTAGCGCTGTCCATCCATCCAGTCTGCTTTTGCAAACACATCCATCCCAGTCCTAGTTAAAACACTAGGGGATCTCCTTCCCGCCTGCCCCCCGCCTACACCAAAGTCCTTTATGATGTCCATAAAATGGAAGAGTGCAGCTTTACTTGAACTAATAATATTGGAGCTTACAGGGCCGTGATTGATGGTCTTTAAAGTCGGCCTGATCGCTCTCATCTTTCTTCAGATTTTTATCACTGACTTGTTTGCAGTCATGTGCAATCACAAGCACCGGGAGAGGTAACAAGTGCTTGATGTATGATACTTGAGCCCCTTTTGTCAGATGTGGATTTCCACTCCCTCCCTCCCTTCAGTTTTTTTCCCCCCCATTTTAGCCTGATCCTTGTTTGTGTCACTTCTCTTACATTGTTGATCCACTTTTAGCTGACTGTGCTGTTTTTCCTCTCTTGCTTTTTTCAGATGGCGAGAATGTCTTCACTTGTGGGATGGGCCAAGAGGTAAGACAAACCCTCTCCACTTTTTGGCTCTTCCAGTACTGCGGCAGATTCCAGTTTTCTTTTCATATCATTAAGGCTGTCTCATGCTCTCGCACATAAATATCCACAGACGTCTCCCATTTCTTGGGGAGTTGGAGGAGATCTATTTTTCCAGAATCAAGATTAAAAGGTTTTGTGTGCGATCCCTCCCTCCGAGCACTTAATATCCCTCATGGTGTGCCAAGAAAGCACATCTTTTTAAATTTGATAAATCACCTTGATGGGATCTGCTCTTTGTCCGTTTTAACTCCTCTTCTTCACGTGGACAGAACAAGGAATCCTTGTGGAAGTCTGTACATAGCCTTCTACAATGCAAATAGCCATCATTATACTTGTATGTGTGTGCGTGCGTTGGCTCAGTGCTCTGTTAGATATAAAGGATCCCACCTGCCACGGAGGATTGTTCTGGCCTTTCATTTTTGACGTTCTCTAAAGAGCCGCATCATTACACAGGACTCAGACAGAGCCCAGCCGGTGTAAAACGCCGACCCAACTCTCAATTCTTTTTCCTCCTGTTTATCCGTGGGCTCGTCTGAAGTGAGCGCCAAAAAAAGATTTCTTTTACAATGCTACCGTGAGGAAGATGTCTTGCCAGCATGGTAAAAGGAACATTTAGGTGAAGGTTAGCAATGAAAAGTGTTGTAGTGACTTCTTATGAGCTTTGAAATGGCCGCCATTTGTTGTCTAGCTCGACTGGTCGAATTCTTAATAGTCTCTCCAGCAGCTTTATAACTCTGAGTTAGTTTCAGTCTTCAGCCTTGTGTCTCTTCTCATCTGCTTAGCTTAAATCCGCATTTCCTCCCTCTCTTCTGCTACCCGTGCTCCTTTGCCCCCCCTTTCTAACCACCTTTCTCTTCATTTCTCCCATCCTCCCAGCCTCCTCTGTCTCGGAGCTCTCCTGATGATTGATTGTTTCTCTGCGCAGTCTGACAGGATGTAGCACACGGCGAGCCCCTCGGGCCCCGAGCAGACTGCGCCACCTGATTAAGACTCTCCCTGTAATCAGCTGCACAGTGCCACACTGAAAACCACTCCAGTCAACATTTGAGAAAATAAATAAATAACAAATGCCCCATGTCCTGATAGATAACACTTTGGTGAAGTGGAACTTGGATGAGTGGGCCTTCTTGAACTTTTCCTTTCTTAGCTGAAACCTTCCCCTCGCTGCGGCCTGAAGGCCGTCTTGTATCGGTAGTAGTAGAATAAGTAGAAAAGCAAAAGGTCATAAACTTAATAAAGTTCTCCGCTACCTTACCCACATTCACTGAGGCAACTCTAACTCTATTACAGCTGGTAATAGTGTTACAGATAGAAATCTCGTTGTTTCCCCACTATTGAGACTAGAAGACGGCAGGTTGGCGCTGTATCACATGATTGAGGTGAGAAAGAATTTGAATGATGTCAAGCACCACAGCCAGAATAAATACGGAAGCAGTGTAGTCACAGCGAAAGGTAAGCGGAAGAATCTTTTAAACTCCCACGTATCACGACTCAGATTACGATATTTAAAAAAAAAAAAAATGTGCCGGGCAGTTATCGCTGTCGTCACGGGTTATTGAATTAACCGGAAAGCTGGGGTGTAACACTTGCCATAAACCTAATACAAATACATCCGCCGTCTAGAGTTATGTTCCAAATGTCAGCTGTGTGACAAGCGGGTCAGCTGTCTGCTTCAAGTTATGTCACAGAGTTCATTTAAACGCATGCTGGCAAATGTCTCAAATGTGTCTGTCCAGACACTTCATTAGGTACACTTGCACTGATGAAATCAAATGGAAGAGTTCTATCAAAAGTTTATGCTTTTAAAAAGATATTTTAAACTTGATTTTATAAGGAGAGGTGTCAATTTAAAAAATGTTCTTTATTTTTATGTTTTCACTGTTTTGTCAGCTAGACCATTTGGACATCATTAGCTCAACATTTCGAAAGTCATTTTAAACTTCACTGTTATGGAATCAATTAAGAAAAATAAAAATGTGCTTGTTGAAAAATATTGTTTTCCTCGTTTTTCCAAAATGTGGAATTTTAACTTTAACTTTTTTTTTTTAACTAGCTAGCAGGCTAACAATACGCATAAACAAAAAAAATACAAGAGAGCATGATTCTCGGGATTTTTCTTAATTGCATAAATTCCCAGATACCAGTACATTTTATCATGTTGTCACCGTCTTACAATAATGACATATAACATTTATTTATTTATTTATTTATTTATTTATTTTATTTATTTATGGCTTAAACATCTCAGGATGCTAACCAACCCTGCTAAAATCTACATCTTTAGTTAAACCGACCATTCAGTTTTACCCCTGAAATGAAATTATTAATACATTTCATATAATCAGAATTTGGCTCAGTTTTTCATTATTAAATTATTAATACATTTCATATAATCAGAATTTGGCTCAGTTTTTCGTGTTTTCTGCGAAATAAATAAATCAAAATGATTTAGGCAGTTATTTTAGGATGCAAATGTGTATACATGTTGATTTTTATTTTTATTTTTTTCCCTGGTGCTAATCTAAGGTGTTGTAGAACTACACTATTTCAAACTGAGAGGTCTTTGAAATATTATTATAATATTATAAACCCCCGGATCAGGATCGGCTGATATTTTGCTTTTTATTTTTTTATTTTATTTTTTTTTTTGCTTTGCAAAATCGATGATCAGCTGTAATGTCTTAATTTGTCCAATTGAACAAGTTATAAAAGTTTAAATAGACATATTGGTCCATCTTTTGCTTGAATCGGTGATTGGTTATCGTTTGTTTTGTTTTGTTTTGTTTTGTTTTGTTTTGTTTTGTTTTTTCAAACTCTGTGATCAGTGATAAAATCCATATTGTGACTAATGATATATTATTCTATATGTCAGCCAATACTGAACATTATTACATTTGGAAGGAAAACTGTTTGATAGATTTCTAATAGAACAGGACAGAGTCATCTTTATTGTGTCTGCATGTACAGCAAAACACTGTGGGCCATTTTCCAACACAACTCAGGCCTCATCAAACCCTGGGCTTGTTCCAAATTGATAGTAACAAGTCCAAATTAGTTGTAATTGTTGAAATTAGCATTATATTATAGATGCTTAGCCGAAAAATAGAGGAGAGTTGAAAGGATTTTTCCAAGCATTGAAAATCTTACGCATGAGCGCTTTTGTGAGTTTATGCATGCTCACGCCCTTGGATGTGTGTGTACATTGTCACAGCATCTTAGCCTGTGGGTGTATTCCGTATTTCACCGGGCCCTCATTTATATCTGTCAGTGTTTTGCCGTCGCTTTCCTGCTGATGCCATCAGTACACACGTCATGACTGATGACAGTCGTTGCCACAGTCTGACGCTCTGTTGCTTAATGTCTTTATTGTTTATTAATTAACTGCAGGACATATATGCTGAGAGACACCTATTGATTCTGCCGCTGCATTAATTGATTTTGTGCTTCACTAATCATATTGTTTGTGTGAGATCATTACTGGGCCGCTGCTTTGTGGTGGTAATAAACGCTTCTTTCTGCTTGTTGCATGGCAGCACTTTTGAGCACTTGAAATACGATTGGAATGTTCAGAAATTCTGTTACCAATCTGAAATGATAAATAAATAAATTAATTAAATAATAAATTGAGGACTTGTTCATACATCACAGCATATCATAGCAATCTCCAAATGTCATCCAATTATGCTCCCTGGGGTTGTGAGCACAATACGGCAATCTGATTGGACACTAATTGACTTTTACATCCATGATCTCATCTTTGATACTATGCTCTTATATGCTAGTCTCATAGTGTTTGCAATAATAATGTGGAACATAAACAATTAAGAGATTTTCAAGTAAGAAAACTACTCTGTGTTTGCTGACTGATCAAATTGCTAACCTTTGTATGGTTGTGTGAATTTTCTCATGAGGTTTATGCTGATGGCTTCACTTTATGTTTTGCCTTTGAGTCAAGTCACCATTATAATATGTTTTATGATTTCTACATGTGGTTGATATTGGTCAAATCAAATCTACATAGCCTAAAGGGACATTACTACAAAAAATATTTTGACTATTCAAGCATACTTGGTTAGATTAGCCAAAAATGTACCATGACTTTAGACTCAAGGAGTAAAAAGTAGTCCTCCAAATAATTAAGTCATCAGGCTGTTGAGTAACTTTATATTGTGCATGAATGCCATATATAAAAATATACAACAACAATGTGCAAATTCAAGTATTATGTAACAATTACACAATTACAAATATAGAAAATAACATAAAACGAGGCACATACATCCACAATTATGTTTAACACACATGAGACAGCACAATAAGCTAACCTGGCAGAGATTATTAATTATATAATTTGATTATATTGGACTTCAGCAGGAGTATTCACCCACATTTATCAGTGGTTCTGACATCTGTTTCATTACTCAAAAACAATTTGACTTTTGCCAATTTAAAGCTTTATCTTCAGTGTTGCGCAAACATTGCGGATTGCTTTTTCTCTTTGTTATTGTGCACATTTTCTAGCATGAGGAACAGACTGCTGCAACTTTTTTGGATTGGGTTGGACTTGCTGGTTTTATTTATTTTTAAAGAGCATTACATTTTGCAAGCACACACCGAAAGGCCTCTTGTATGTTGGGAGAAGTTCTTGTAAGCTGAATTGCTGACATTTTAACTCTTTTACTGCCATACCAAATAAAAGATTCCATTCTTTCATTAGAAGAGAAAAGTATGTTTCTACCTTATTCCATTCTTTAGTAATCACCATTTGAAAATATGTAACTTGAGTGACATTGAGCAAAAAAAAAATTGAAAACAGAAGGAGAAAACAAGCTTTTTGTGAAAAGATACATTTTCTCCACAACAGTGACTTTGACATTCATATTTTTTTGTTTAGTGAATTAGGTTTAATGTTGACAAAGGCTTTGATCATTCACGTCATCTTTAAAAACGTTCTATTTCTTCAGATTCCGTCATGTTTCATTGCAATTAAATACACCTAGTCCATTGAAAAGAGATACAAGGCTGCCATCTGCTGGTCATAGTTAGTGGGTGTTTTTGATTCCACAACCCATTGACCAGGCAGCGCTGCACTTAGACGTTGCACTGCCCATTGATTTAAAAAAATAAAAAATAAGTTGACGTCATTTAAAGTTTATGGTGGCATACATTGTGATTTTACTAATCTTTATTAAACGTTTTTGGCGGTCAAAGAGTTAAGCAGACACAGACAAAGTACGACATAGCAGTTTTTTTTGTGTTTTTTTTTGTAATGTAAGATAAAAATCGATATCTGCAATATTTCACATAAATGAGTCACTTTGAAAACTTTGCTTCTGTGTGGGGCCAAAGAGACTTTGTGCAGTAATGTGACGTTAACAAATACATAAGAAACATCAACTTAATATGGGTAACAATGTGAGTTTGCAGACAAAAGCATAGCATTAGATGACACAAACACATCAGAGGAGAGACACATTGTGTCCTCTGACATCAAACAATAAGACCGCATTATAGCATCATCGAACCAGATTCCCATGTTTTGTGTATCCGGCTGCCAGAGGTTCCCCAGTGAGTGTGACTGGGGGTTATAGTGTAACCAAAGCGTCTGTCTCCTGCTCACCAGCCAGATCCGCCGGTTCAGCTCGACTGGGCCCAGTTGTCTTGCTTTCACGTTGACGACTGTCTGGGAAAGGTCTGTCTGGGGTTCAAGTACATTAAAGTCATCCGCTCCACTCCCACCGAGCCTCGACACAGATGGCTCCAGATGCAGCTGGCGCGGCGCGGAGCAGCACCTGACACACGCACACCAGAATCACATAGGCAAGCATAAACACAAATACACAAAATTACAAGTTGGACCTGAGGTATGGACAGCGCTGCTCACTTCCATAAATGCATGTAAACACTGATGGAACCGCATCCACACGCTCCCAGCAGGACCATATGCTGCGACGCATCTGCAAATCGTCATTTGGAAACAAGCAACACACACGTTACAACATGGCACGCTCACATGTAAACCAACACATATTGCGCTCACTTGCAAGCATATGCCAAGGCAGGCCGACGTGTGTGCGGGTGTATGTGTGTGTGTGAGCACCATGTGGAAAAGCCATTTTTCTCTGCAGGAGTAAACCATGAACACTAGGGATGAGCGAGTACCGATACTAGGCATTGGTATTGGGGCGATACCAGGACTTATGTCAAGGTATTGGTACTCCTGAAAATGGGCGAAACCTTGCGACTGTTGTACGATCGGGAACTAGAAATTAAAAATTAGAAGAATAGAAAATGTCCATTAATTTTATGCAATTCTAAGAAAAATGTCACAAGTATGTCTTTCCATAAACTTTCTTAGCATTTTATTACTTGTGCATTTTAATGTATTTATTTGTACACACTCTACTGCTGTGTTTTCCATGACACATTTTAGAATTTGCTATGTATTTGCATTTTTTTTTTTTCAATAATTTTGCCATAGCAATTTTTAGGAAATGTTTATTTAATCCTGGGACTGACACATTATTATTTTTTGCTTGCAGGGACAGCTTGAAGTTGGAGAGAAATGCTTGAAATGTCGACTGCTTGCCTACTCAGCTATTCCCAACTTGCCGAAGTCGCTCAGGTGCAAGCGGGAGACAGCGACAGTGCAGCTGTCACAGGTGAACTCAGCAAGTGGTCTGCAGTGGAAGACCTCCACAGTCGTTCATCCTCCCCAGATCAACTGTTTGCAAGTATAAATTTAGCTCAGTTGCACAACTGTCTCCTTTTGACACCAAAACAAAGACAAAACACTTCATATGATTTTATTTAAAAAATAAAATGCAAAAAGCATCTAAAAATTTAGAACTTTTTTTTTTAGTATGTAAAAACTTAACTTGTAAAAACTTGTAAAAACTTAAAATGGTTCAGTGTATTGTGTCTGCCCTATTTGTTAGTTTGAGCCTCAAGTGCCCTTCAGTAATACTTCAATTAAAAAAGCACAATATGATTTCTGATACCACTTGAGGTCCAATTCCAACCTAATTGTTCTTTTATCGACAGTGAAATAGCAAAAGACTACAGCCAATTTGTCTTGTGTTGATTCTACCATCGGATCTGTGCAGCTTCTTCGTTGCAATGAACATTGAGAGAATAGCGGCACACCTTTGTTTTTACATCAGTTATTGCGACTGCTTCTTCTCTCTTTCAGTTAGTTAACATCATAAACCACGTTGGGAGTATTCACAAATACGACGAGAATCCATCTTGTACTACTCCCGCTGATCCGTTCGCAACCGACCATTTCTAGGTCTGACCAATAAGGCGTTGTTTAGAGCGGGACATGCAGTTGTGACGAAACCAGGAAGCGTCGACGCCGGGGGAAACAAACAAACCTTACATAGACGAATGGACGCTGCAACTAATTCTGTTCTCGCAGAATCACTCGCCGTTTCTTTGTTGAATGTTGCACAGCGGGAGGTGCTTCATACATTTTTATCTGGTAGATGTCCGTGATTTTTTTTCCCTCTAAGACGAGACCGAAGATGACATTTCATCCCTTGCCGTGATTTGTCAAAACAAATGCTGCCTCATCCAATCAGCTTGAAGTATTGTACAGAACGTCCCGCCTTTCCCGAGTAAATCACTGGGAAGCAGTCTCAGATTGATATTGTGAAGAACTCCCTTGAGTGAATCACTTTGTTTTTGTGAGCTTTTTTCACAGTAGTCAATATGACTTGCAAAACATTAACTAATAGGATGCAGCATTGTTTCACAAATGAATACACAATTCTTTGTAGATGAATGCTGTATGAAGGAACAACCAATTACATTTTATACTAATTATATTTCATAATATATCTTTTGGTAATAATCTGGAAAAGAATGTTACACTTCCATGCAAGCTATTCTTCCATGCGAGGTGTTCTTCCATGGGTTCGAGGTTGCTTCCATACATCCAGCCCTGCTTTCTTCATCAAGGTCTCTCAGTCAGTGGTTTCTTCAAAGTCATCTGAATCCATCCCTGCTCTCTGCTGTTACTTTGTATTTTTTTGCCTGTGTGTCTTGTCTGCGCCACACTTTGCATGACAGTTTACAGTACTATATTCCGTTGTTTTAAATTATGTTGGATCTATTATTATTATTATTATTATTATTATTATTATTATTATTTTTATTATTATTATTTTATTTTATTTTTTTATTATTGTTGTTGTTGTTGTTATATGCCAACTTAGATTTAAATGGAAATTCACTTCATAAAGTTTGGAATTGTGGACGGGACTTTCGGCGAAGTATTATTTAAGAAAAGACCTTTTGCTGGAAGTCTGACCTTAGTGCATGACTGATGTGACCTCTTAGATTGTCATCATTTGCGAAGACATCAGCCTTAACCTTTTTAGGTGGATTACCCTGCCAGTTTGCAGGTGTGTTCCTGCATCACTCGCTCAGTAAATGTGTGCACCAGCATGTGTTCCTTGTTGAAGTGGACATTTGTGTGTGGGGAGGCGGAGGCGGAATTGAGCAACAGTTGCCTGATGTGCGTTTGTGAGGGTGGCTTCTTGGAGATTAAAAGATAAAATGTGTGCATGCGCTGAGTCTACATCCAGCTCGATGCAGAATAGAGATTGATGGAGGCTTGCCTTGAGGAGGATACTCTGTTATCTCCTTGTAATTAAAACCCACCTCATAAAGATTATTGACTCCCCCACCGCACAAACTAGCATGCTCGCTGGCTTGGCAGGGTTTGCTGAAGAAGGGTTCTTAAAAAAAATAAAAAAAATAATTAAATAAAAAAAAGAAAGAGAAGAAAAATAGCATAATAAGCAGCAGCCCATATTTCCCGATTTATGCGGAACATTTAGATGTGGTTAAGTTATTGTAATGTGCTATAAAACCTGAATGTGAAATTTGTAATCCACTTTGGAAAATTGCTTACTATATTGCATTAACATTCCCTGAAAGAGCTTTGGAGCCATGTGTGCCAGCTTTATTGTACACCATAATTTAAAAGTCCTCAATGCAGGTACTAAATACAAATTTATTAGTGGAAGGCATAAATAGGCACGCTGAGATGAGTGATGGCATGCTTGAGTTTTTGTTGGTAACATAGATTACATAGCATGTGTGAGTGTGTGTCTAATGGAAGGAGAGTTAGCATCTCAGTACAGATCTATACATTAGCTCCATCAAAAGTTCATGTCCACACTGTAGGAAATGTTTGCTTCAAGTCCATGATACGGTCTGTTAAGGACTAAAAAGTAGAAGCGTAAACTACATTGTATTTGCCTGACAAGCAGGCTTTAATTGAATGAAGATATTCTCCAATTCTGCTAAAACTGCCGCAACAGGCCAACATTGTTCACAAGTTTGTCGTTAAACCACTCGTGGGGTTAGTTAGCTGGAATTCAAAATCGCTGATGAGCAATGTTGCTACGTGGCTGATGTAACAGCCAAACAAAATTAATTTTCTCAATGAAAATATGTTTCAGGTTATAAGCGGGATTTAGCTGGATTCCACCAAGCCGTACTACAGAAATAAGATACACAGAGACTGTTTTACAACAAAATGTTTTTATATTTTCACATGTACCTGTGATTAAAACGAAAGAAAGAAAGAAAGAAAGAAAGAAAGAAAGAAAGAAAGAAAGAAAGAAAGAAAGAAAGAAAGAAAGAAAGAAAGAAGAAACATGAGGAGTCTCGGTTGCCAAAATTAATTGTTCCCTTTAGAAGTGAGATCTAATTGGCCACTGCTAGACAATCCATAACTGTACAGTATCTATTATGTTTTACAACAAAATGTGTTTTATATTTTCACATGTAATTAATTAAAAAAAAAAAAAAAGAACGAAAAAAACAAAAACGAAGCATGGGGAGTCTCGGTTGCCAAAATTTACACAAGCGTTCACAGCAAAATTAATTTTTAATTTAAAATTAAATGCCATTACTTGTATGCAATTTTAAGAAACAAAAACGCTATATTTTGTGTATGGATCTTGCTATAAATTATCTGTCGAAAAAAATAGGGACATTTTATGTATTAAAAGTAGCAGTGGTATTGGTACTTGGTATCGGTATTGGTGACTAAAAAGTGGTATTGAATATTGTTTATTCCATACCATGGTCTAGTTTCTTAAAAAAAAAAAAAACTAGAGGATGATATAGCGTTATTAATCATTTTTTCCCCAAAAAACATTATTTATCTAGAATTTCTAGGTCCTTAAGTTCAAAATCTGTTTGACTGCTAAGAAATTGTTCAGAGAAAAATGCAATTATATGGCTGGTTACATCACAGTCTGTCATCGTCAATGTCTGGGATGCTTGGCTCTCAGTATTCATGAATGAGTATGAACGCAAGATGAAATTTGAATTGTTTGCAGGTGTGTGATGTTGTCTGCTGTACCTGGCATATGATGGCATACGCTTTAAGTAGTCAATCTAACGGTGTTTGTCACCCGTTGATTAAAATGAAATGTTAGAATCCAGCTTTGAATATTCTACTCCAGCATTCTACATTGAAAAACTTGTCTTCCCCGACTTCACATGATGCCTTCTGCTCCTCAAAGTCCCTCCTCATTCACATCCACCACTCATCGAACCATAATTCATTTCCGGAGGAAGCATCGTTACCACACAGTTGGACCCAGCAGCTTGATATGCGCTAATTATAGTGTGTGTTTTACATGCTAGATGACTTTTGCTTAGTCAGAGATGTGCCAAGTCTCTGGTAAGTGTTGATAAAAGCGCTGCAAGTGCTGTGTACGTGTGACTGGAGGAGTGTTTGTGTTTAGTCATGTGTAATAGCCTTCAATAGACTGAATACACATTATAGAATAGATGTAGCATACACATCCCTTAAGGCATGATTATTAAAAGACACTTGAGTAATTTCTTAATTCCAAGAGTCTTGCACCAAACCTGACACGAGCTGCCATCCACGACTTCACAACGTTTCGAATGTTCTCCGCAACCCCCGTGATCCTTTTCGGAGTGTGCATCACTCGCTACTACATCAGCACTAAACGCGGCTCTGCCTTTGGCTAATCAGGCTGATTGGAGGTGTCCTTTGGCTCACCTGGGGGCTTCCAATCCTATTAGGCCAACCGTCCTGAGCCGAACGCACCCAGCAGCCGCTCGTGTTTGATCACTGGTGCTTAGAGCCCACACTTGTCCTCTTATGTTGGTGTTAAGGCAGGAGGGAGGGGAACGGTAGGGTGGGGTTTAGTAAGGGATGGCGGGGAGGTGGAGGTTCAAATGTGATCTCCTTAACTCTCCAGGGGGGCAGAGGGTAGTTCGGTGCCCCACCTCCTTCGCTGACACCCAACTGGAGCTGGGCTTTAAACTTTTGATACCAGCTGAAAAGCGTAACATGGCATGTCGTTTCCAAGAAAAGTGATTAATGGAGGGAAGGGAATACTGTGGCAAGGAGAGAAATAGTCAGGTACGCTGGAGTATGCTGGGAAATCAAGGAATTTAAGACCATTTTTTTATTATTCCATTGATCTGCCTTTCATCTATCCATGCAAATCCCTTCATCCAATCAATCAATCATCCAGGTACAGTAGGGCTGAACATCCAACCATCCATTTTCTTGATCGCTTATTCCTCACAGGTGTCGTGGGGGTGCTGGAGCCTATCCCAGCTGGCTTTGGGCAGTAGGCGGGGTACACCCTGAACTGGTTGCCAGCCAATCGCAGTAGGGCTGAACAATTAATCAAATTCAGTTAAAATCACATTGAAGAAGGCAATTTTCAAGTTGCAAATATTGCAATTTGATTATTTTTCAAAATTGTTCAGTCTTAATCTTTCGGACTAAACTGACAAAAAAAAGTGTGTGTTGAATTTACTCAATTTTATTTTGTCAAGTGGTTGCACATAAAATAATCATCTGATTCCAGTAGTTGCATAGTCTACATGAAAAAAATATCTGGCACCAGCAGACTGTCTGTCTACTTTAAAAAAAAAAAAATATGTAGGGTTCTCGTGGGGTCTAAAAAAAAAAAAAAAAAAAAAAAAAAGTCTTAAGTCTAAAATTCTGAAACTTAAATTTCAGACCGTAAATGTCTTAAAAAAAAAAAAAAAACTACCAGTATTTTCATCCCAGGACAAAAATTTAATTTACCTAACTCTTAAAATTCTTACACCCGCTCCATCCATCTGTAATGCTGAGAAATTTTGAACATGTTCAAAATTAATCATCATAATTAATCAAAATACAAACAGGATTGCTCTGACTGTGCTCTTTGACAGACGAAAACGTCATTTCAGTTGCATACACGGTTGTCACACCTTGTCACAACAAAGCTGTCCTGATAGCTGCAATACGCGGACACTTTTATTTTGTAGGTACTGTGGGAAGTGTTAATCTTCATGATGTGTGGAAGTGGGGTGTAGCTGCAATTTGCCAATTTCCTTTTCAACTAACTTGTTTTAATCTTATCTGAAAGGTGAAGCGTTGGTAAATATCAATAGGCATGAAAATCACCATTGTTGGTCTAAAATTTGTGTTATAATAAAAAAAAAAAAAGTCTAAAATAGGTCTTCCTGCAAAAACCCTATATCTGGGACCAGATGATTTTATTATGTGCAACTATTTAACAAAATAAAATGGGGTCAATTGTACACACCATTTTTAAATGGTGTAGCTCCTCCAACATACCTGATTCTAATGATCAACTCATCAACAAGCCTGATAATGATCCTCCTCATTTGAATCAGGTGTGTTGGAGGAGGGAAACCTCTAAAACATGTAGTTAACGGTCCTCGTTGGTAAGTCAGAAGTCCTGCACCTGATTCGAATGATCAGCTCATCAGCGAGCTCTGCAAGGGCCTCATAATGATACTGATCATTTGAATCAAGTGTGTTTGAGGAGGGAAACATCTAAAACGTGTAAGAGTTCTGTCCTCAAGGATCAGAGTCCTCCTCCAAACACACAATTCAAATGATCAGCGCATCAGCAAGCTCTTCAGGAACCTAATAAAGATCCTGATCGTTTGAATCAAATATGTTGGAGGAGGGAAACATCAAAAACAGGAAGGAACCCGGCCCTCGAGGACCGGAGTTTGACACCTGTGGCTGGAACCGGATGATTTTATTTCGTGCAACTACTTGACGGAATAAAATTGAGTCAACCTGGACTTGTTGCCAGCCAATCGCAGGGCACACAGAGACGAACAACCATCCACACTCACAAGCACACCTCGGGACAATTCGGAGTGCCCAATTAACCTGCCATGCATGTCTTTGGAATGTGGGAGGAGACCGGAGTACCCGGAGAAGACCCACGCGGGCACGGGGAGAACATGCAAACTCCACTCAGGAAGGACGGAGCCTGGACTCAAACCCGAGTCCTCAGAACTGACCATGTACCCATCTAGCCTAATTATCCACCAATCCATCAACTTTTCAATTCATCCTACCTACTGCCTATCAAGCCATCTATTCCTACCTACCAATCTACCAAACATCCCCCACCCCCATGTCATCATCTAAATTGATGCATGTGTATTTCTATCGATCTCCTTTCGATCTTGCTTTTCAATTAGCATAACCATAACCACACCACCAGAGTGCTCATCTCTTTCCAAAATTCTCTCCCATGTACTCCACTTATCACTTTGTCTCTTAAACTTCCCCCACATGCTATTATTTTATTTATCTGGCTGAAAACCCATCACAAGTCTCTGTTGTGGCTTTCCTCTCTCTGCCCCTGCTTCCCCCGATATCGCCTCCCCCTCCTCCTTCTCTTTCATCTGGCCACGAGTGTCCAGGAAGAGCCATGTGTTTCCAAAGTGGACTGGATGGGAAATCGAAGCTGGGCTTCTGTGTTTATCAAGCCCTAGCTCCGTCACCTTACTCCTACTTCTGTCTGGAAGCTCCGACAAATTGGTGACAGCAGCGACAAGCGTGGAGCACCTGTGCTCCTTTTTTGGGGTTGCGCACGTCCACACAACGCACACACACATGGCATAGCACCTTGGCCCTGTTTAGTTTTATTACAGATGTCAGGTGAGGAGGTGGAGGTAGGACTGCTGTCTAAAGTCACCCCCCCCCCCCCCCCCCCTTACTCACGCACACCCTCCCGCCCAACACACACGCAACATCATTTCCACCATGCCGACACCTTGGCTAACAAGACCTGTGAACTGCAGTGACAGAGCTCCTCGGCTTGTCAGAGTTCCAGTCATTTAATGCCAATATGTTGGCCCCAGCTCCAATCCAAAAGGGTTTCTATATGCACACAAAGACACAATTGGTTTCACAATGTGCCACTGAACATTCGCCTCTGCAAGACTACTGCTCCTTCAGTTTAATTCTATTAGAATAACGTGCATTTGCTAAAATATTTGAAGTAATTGTGTTTCTCACAAATGTGTGCCGGTCGCGCTGTTCTTAGTACACTAGCGAGTATCGAGTTGTCTTGAGTCATTACATGTAGTTTTGTATGGATTGCACTGCACAGAAAACCTCGAGCTCAATATTTTTTTTTCCCCGAGTGCCATCTCTTTTTCACTGCCGCAGTCATGTACAGGTAAGTCGAGTAAAATGGAGCGCTGACTCGGGTGAGAGCCCTAAACAGCCGCGCTTCCTTCCTTGGAAATGAACTGCGCAAACAACGTCTGGCTATTGTGCCTAAGCGCTTACAATGATGCCATTTAAGAGACTATTGATCCACCAGCGCAGGGTCAATCACTGGATCAATTGTGTGTGTGTGGTGGTCAGCTCGAGGGCTGCTTGACTGTGTGAACGAATGGATTGATGAATGGCTGGATGGATTGACAGAGAGACTGAGTAGTTCAAGGTTGGATTTGTGGACAGCCGATTGGGAGGAACATCAGTGTCAGGTCTATACAAACATGAACTTGTGGAGATGGTGTTGCAAGTCTCAATCATCTGCGCTTTTTCATGTAAAACTGGAATTGCATGCTAGACCCTTTCCTCCTTTGAAAACCAAAGTAAATGTTTTCGTCATATAACAATCTTGTTTCTTATTTTGCTAAAATCCGGCTCTATAACAGTTCTAAATGTAGATCATTTTCAGTTGTTCAAGGTTGTTTCTAGGTCATAATTTTTACCACAAAGTACAGGTTAAATTGGCTTGTAATAAATGGAGGGCAACACGGTAGAGTGGTTGTAATGGACTGAACAAAAATATGAACACTTGTTTTTGCTTCCATTTTTCATCAGCTGAAATAAAAGATTTAAAGTTTTTTTTTCTATCTAAACAAAGGCCTTATTCTGTCATTTTTGTTCACAAATCGATTCACATTTGTGAGTGAGCACTTCTCCTTTGCCAAGGAGGTGTGGTATATCGAAAAGGTAGCTAGGCCACATGACTGAACTTTAAGTTCAGCTCAAAAAGAGTGGGAGCAAAAACAAGTGTTGTGATCATATTTTTGTTCAGTTTACTCATATATATCCTCCCAATATGGTAGTAATTCCATTTGTACATTTTCTATGCTGCTTATGTCACTGTTGGGGTTGAGGACCCAAATACAAGGAAACAGAATGTACTCAAAAACAAACACTAAAAGAAAACAGTTGGGTCAAAAATTGGACCGACCCACTAACTTGGACCAATTTGACCCAACTTTTTGTTGTTTTGTACAAAAAAAATGGATTTTGTATAAACAGAAAGACAGACCAACAGAAAGTTGGATCAAGTTCATAGGTCATTTAATTTTTTACCCAAATTGTGTTGTTTTACTCTAAATACTGTTGGATCAACTGTCAAAAATAAGCCAAATTGGGTCAAAAAAGTGACTGACTGAATTTTCTGTTATCTAGAAAGTTGGTTCAAATAAATAACCCACAAACAACCCCCCAAAATTGTTTGCTTTATGGGTTATTAATTTAATTTGACCTAACTTTTTGGTTAAATATTGTAGCTCATAGTTGGTTGGGATAATTTTTTTATCCAATTCAATTGGGTTGTTTGAATAACCCCAATCATTGGTTGAAATGAATAACCCACAAACAATCTAAAAAAAATGGGTTGATTTGTTGGTCATAAATTTAATTTGGCCCAACTTATGGGTAAAATAATTGAAAATAGCAAAACAAAAAATGTTCCTGGATTGTTAAAAACACCAAATTAACAAGATTCAAAGTACCTCAAAACAAACACTAGAAAAAAAAGACGTGACTACACACCTGAATCCATGAGGGGCTAAGAGAGTTTGTCTTATAGATGCCGACTGTGCTTAAAGTCTGACAAGATTTATGGACATCTCTCATAGCATCCTGAGCTTTCACAATATGGAGTATGCATAGCGCTTGCGGGACTTCACGCATGACTGTAGTTGAAAATCTGGATTTTTACTTGATTTAAAAGGAATAGTTTTCCCCAAAACGCTCGACTATAGTGCCGTCTTGACCTTTCGTACCGTGGGAAACAGTAAGCGGGTGATAACATCAAATTATTTTTGTTATTAGCGCATTCCACTGGGTATATTCTCTTTATTTGTTTATGCCAGACTTGATTGACCTAGTTACCCAGCTCTTGGCAACGCAACACGAAAGTATAACACAAAGCAACTGAGGAGAGGTGTAGATCCTTTATTATTCCTCCATTTGAGACATACGAGTAAACACACGCATGCACATGAAGCGCCGATCATCGGGGAACGGCTGAGGTCATGCCTCATGACGAAGTCAGTACGGGGAAAGCGCTCGTTTGATATTCCGTGAGAGATGTCAATTGTGCCCTCAGTGTATTTCTATGGAAAAATTGTAAATAGACCCTTTGTAAATAGCTCCTCACACTGCCAATCACCCTGTCTGCTCTCTGCACCGCAGCATTAAAAATTGATCCGTAGCCACACTAGGGTGAAATGCTAACATTGCTGCCAAATGACTGATTAAAAAGGAAAACCTTTAATCTTTGCTTAAAAGTGTCTTCTGCCTTGGCATGCCTTCCCCTGTGCTCCTCTATCTTCCAAGACTGCAAGGGGAAGGAGGGGGTCGCGGTTGGGGGGCGGGGGGGAAACCGGGTCATGCTTCATGTAGAGTCAGCGATGTACAGTGATATGGCTCCAGAGGTGAGGGATTTAACTAAGAGCAGATTTAGGAAGCAACACGCTCCGCTCTCTTCGGAATTTAACCCCAAGCCAAAAGGTTAAAATCGCATTTGAGCGTCCCGTCAGAGGAGGCAAATGTGTTGGCACGGCTGCTAATGGCGCACAAAAAAAAAATCCCATGCAAGAAATAGCTGGATCATGTTGACAATGCAGCATGAAATACACTTTGCCATGCCTCAGGTTTGCTAAGAAACTGTCTCTGAATGCTCGTTTCACTCACAAAAATTCTGCATTTCCCTATTATGACTTGCCTTTTTTACTGCTTGTGAAAATATCCCCTTGAGGGAAAGGAATTAACCCCTACATACAGTAGTAGTACTTTACAATGTTTTTGTAAAGTTCTTTACTTGGGCTCGGACCCGCAACTAAAATCTAACATCTACCTGAGTGACTAACACAACCACAACTTATAGTAGAACTTCAGATCTACAGTATTACTTTTATACTGCATGATCCTCTATACAGTAAAAGGACATTAATTGTGTTTCATGCAGCAGCCAGAACAATAGAGATTGTGTTTGCCCAGAAAGTGACACTGACTTCAGAGACTGTGTCAGCAAGAAAACAAGAAGAAACAGCCAAGGTTAGATAAAACACACCTGCTTTATCTTGCACTATATTCCATATTCATGTTCCTTTGACTTACAGTACTTGATAGAGCGTAGTTGAACTGAAAATCACGGACTCGCCAACTGATGCTCAATTTTCTGGCTCTTTTAATTGTATTTTTTCAAATGTATCGATTATACTGTGTCATCCCAATAAGTATGAGTGACAATCCACGTTTTTCTTTCTTTTCTTAACTGTCAACTTTCCTTTGAGTTCAGCAAAATTTGTGAATGTAATTGGATTGCATCGAGAAATGGTCCATCCATCCATCCATCCATCCATCCATCCATCCATCCATCCATTAAAGCTATTTTTAACATACACAGATTCATATGTCTCTTGTTTGTGCATATGAGTCCTGATTGGGAAATGTAACACAATGTGGCCAGGAATGTTGTCACAAAAGATATATTTCAAATCCATACTACAAAATACGAGATTTTCCCTTCAATATGGGCCATTTATTTTGTTGAGTTGTGGTAGGGCAACTTGTGGCTGCTTAACCATGACAATGTGCTTCTCTTCACAATGCCTTAAGCATCTGACAGTTCCTGGCCAAAAAAAAATAATCCTCGTGCTGCAGCAACCTGCCCACTCATGACGTTTTTTTTTTCTCTCTCTCTCAAGCTCAAGTTTTGAAGATGTGGTCGATATCAAGCGGGCCATGATGATGGAGCTGTGGTAAAGTGTAATCATAAATTTTGGGAGCTTACTTCAAAGTGGAAAAATTGTAGATTGTAGCTTAGATTTGAAATTTGTCTTTGTGGCACCAGTCCTGGAACTTTTCTGAAACACCTTTTACGCCACTAAAGTCTAACCTTTAAAGCATCAAAGTGTTGATTATGTTCTCTTGAAGGACCTCTAAACTGCTGCACTCACCCAAGCTGCCGCCCCCCTCGTCTCTGTCATTCAGGTGTTTACTGTCATTTATACTCAGGCTTTTGTATAATCCTCTCACCACACCTGAGTGCTCCCCACTTCAGTGTCACTGGATTTACTCTCTCCACCCGTCTCCCTGTCTCACTTTGCCTGTGCTCCAGTGCGCATCTTTTTTTTTCTTTTTTCATTTTGCTTCACAGCCATTCTTATGCACACGTTGTCATTTTCCAATGTAAATAACACGGATAAAAACGACATTTAACAGACATTTTACCTTTTACACACGGCGCCCCCCACGTATGTTCTCAGTTATCCTTCTCATCAGCCAGCTTGTCTGCACGAGCTTGTTTGCCTGTAGCTAGAAATTAGAGGTTGTGATTTAACTCATTGAGACAAAAGAGAAAGACAACCAAACATTAATAAAACAAATGATTTGGAGAAGGTGAAGAAGAACGAGAGAGGAGATGAGTGGAGGGGAGGGTGAAGCAAAGGCAGAAATGGGCCAGTATGTATTTCTGTTCTACTTTCATTCGGCGGAGGCTTCATTAGGAAGTCTGTTTCCAGAGCGGCGCATGCTTGTATGCGAACATACGTAGTTAGGGATTGAGATTGTGGTCGTGCACGTGCACAAATATGCAAATACATGTGCATGATGTTAAAATTATTTGTGCGTTCTAGAGACAGCTCTTAAATTATTTACACCCAAGACTCTAATTGGTATCGAGATTTTTAAATGGGGTCAATTATTGCTACGCCGTTCCATGAACTTTTTCTTTTGTGTCAGGTCTGTACATGTTACATGTCGCTGCTCCACTCTGTGAAAAACTATAGAGGACCAAAACTGCCAAAACAAAACAAAAAAAAAATAGATAAATAAAAATATAAGTGAAAATAAAAAACTGATATAAAAAAAACTAATTTATAAAATAAATACAAAAAAACCCCTAACAAGAAATAAAAATAAGGAAAATATATATCTATGCACCTAAATAAATAAGTATAATAATAAATAAATACAAAAAGCAAGATACAAAAATAAATTTAAATACAAAAACAAATATCTTACATTGTTCCATGTGCATGAATTCTAATTTATTTCTGTGGCACAGGCATAGCACCAGCATGTTGCTCGACCAATAAGCAAATAGTTCAACCCAAGACACACTTATGCCCTTCTCATTTGGATAACTTTTACTTTTCATGCTTTTAATGCTGAAATTGTCTGAAGAATGAAATAAATAAATATTTATTTATTTAGACAGTTTTGTTCCTCCATACACCAATGCACACCAAGCAAAATACAATATAATTCTGAAAACAGATTCAGTTGCATTGCTATGCCTCCCTATGTGTATATGCTGTGTTGATATTGTACAGTACATATGTTCTGTAAGTGAGATGATGAGTCATACATGTGGGTTGAATGGGGGGCACATGCACACAGACCCTCACACAGCCTACAGCGATTCACAGAGCTGGTATTAGATTTAAGCTCCTTAATAAGACCAATTATAATTTTTCTGTGTACTAATTAAGGCAAGCAGCATTTCTTCAACTCTACACTTGCAGATAGGTGTACAATAAATAATGTAATGTACTACATACACTCATAATGTATTTGTGTATGCCCATGCATTCATATATGAAGTAATTTACAGTAAATTCCTGCATACAAAATATTTTGTATACCGGTCCGCCAGACTAATTTTTTGTGCATTGATGACAAGACCTTTAGTTTCAACATTTTCGTTGATTATGATATCCATTTCATGAAATTATTTTTATCACTTCTTCTATTACACACTATCTTAGCTCGTAAGTGTAAGGAAAAAGTGCATTATGCTTCATCCTCACAGGGCTTCAAACACATTGGCCTTGAAGAAGAAGAGACAGATAAAAAAAAAAAACAGAGGGCAGAATCAGAAGAGGCGCTCAAAGAACGTGCAACGATACATGTTTCAGCATTCAACAGGGTCGGGTCAGCAACTGGAGGGGCCAGAACACGAAGCAAGCACTCCACAATCAGATTTGGATTGTGGAAGGTGAGTAGCTGCATTCATTACCTTTACAAAAAGATTGAATAAACAGGAAAGTTGTCATCAAATTGTGACACTTAAAAGTAACGGGAATCACCCTTCCTCTTATTTTAATTTTAAAGGGATTGTGTACACCTAGAGGCAGTATTCAATCACTTTGAGCGGATTAAATTAGCAACAGAATATGAACTATTTGGCAGGCTTAAGGTATGACTTCACTAGGCTGCTACAAGAAGATTTGAGGACAGAAAGCAGCTAAAAAGTAACATGGGAAGACATAATAGCCGAAAGTCGGCCACAGTTGGTCTTGGAGATGGAGATTATTTACAGTGTCATCGTAAAGTGATCGTTAGAATGTTCAGTCGTACAGTATGTGACTGTTTTCATGTAAATCCAGCAAATGAAGTCTGCTGTCACATTGATTTACTCGTTTTCTCCTTACTGTACGTCTTTGTCTCTTCAGGAAAGGGAAAAATGTCTGCCGACTTCAGTCCAAAAATCTGGAAGCGATAACTGAACTTTGTCCCGAGTTGTCATGAGTCCCAAACCAAGACCTCCTGAGAGACGTGCGGGTTCTCCGGATGGGAATGTGTGCTCTTGTAACAATTGGTGTGTGAGATTGCCCGTCGAGAACGCTCTTTCTCCACCCTCCAAACAGAACTTTATCTTGTTTCGTCTCAAAGGAATCTGTGAGTCATGTTCAATTCAATTCTACTTTTTGAACAGTGCCAAAATATAATGAAGTCTTCTAAGGGCACTTATTGTGTAGCGCTGACCGCGTTCTTTACAAAAACCTGACAATTTCCCCCTGTGGGCAATCACTGAGCCACAGTGGCGAGGACAAACTCTTTTAACAGAAAAAAAAAAAAAAAAACCTTGAACAGAGCCAGATTCAGGCTGGGCAGCCATCCAGCAGTGAATCTGGAAAAAATATGTTTTAACTTTGAAGCTTCATAGTATGTCAAGATGTGTGTGCTATTTGAAATCAAGATACACAGTCTGTGTTCCAAGAACCACCTAAACAGCACCACCAATACAGAAGCCTCTCAGATTATATTAGCTAATTGTGCTCTTAAATGAGGACGGCGACTCCATAAAATACGCTCACCCAGCTCCCAAGGATGTGGCAAAATGGTGTACACTGCTTATTACCAACATCCCAGTCATCACTCGTGACCCTTGACCTCATCAGAGAGCAGACGTCAAGCTGCCTGTGGGAGCCGCTGAGTGTTAAACTGACCACACTTGAGATGATTCCATACAATCGAACTGCGCTGATGACAATGTAATGCTTACAATATGTTGTTTGCTCAAAACATAAGCGAGCCCCCAATCGCGGACCCCCTCCAGATCTTGGCCTGTTGTAAGACATTTCACGGTGGAGCGCTTTCAAGGCTGAACATCTCCGTGGCAGGAATCACATGTTCATGCTACTACGGCTCTGCTCACTGTCAGGAAATTGATTTGTTTCAGGGATAAGACTGAATATGATGAGGTTCTTCTACCAAAAATCGGATCATTGCAAATAAATAAATAAATAAATAAAATCCTTGGAAAGCTACAGCATTCAAAGTGAAGTTTTCATTAGCCTTATTTGACTCAACTTTCATCAATATACAATGTCGTCTACTAAATTTTTAGAACATATTCTGCACAGAGCAAAACTCCTGTACAATGGCTGCGAGTTGTCATTTTGTGGTAAATTATTTTCTCCCGTGGTGCCTCAAAAGGGGAATGCACTCTGTAAGCCTCCCAGAGGAGCTGTATTACTCAATAATTTATTGTTATTCAAAGTATTAAAACATGTTGCTTTATTGACCGTAATACAACAATCAAGTTGAAAACACGTCTTCCAACTTGCAATAAAGCTGCCGGCCTATTTTGTTGCGAATGTTATTCTCAGTTTTATTCAGGTTCGCTTGTATTCAACTTGTCACATCGTCACAGCTCAATTTTCTAATCAACCATTCAATCATTTACAGCGGATACTTGCGGTTTGGTCTGTTTTTCATGGAAAATGTGATTGTGTGTTCCTTTTCTGAAGTATTTTTGGAGTTTCAAAAAAAAAAACATATACAGGCATATACATATATGAGTCAACATTTTTTTACTCTATTTTTTCATTAATTATTATTTAATTAATTAACATTTTTACATAAATTGTTTGCGCTGATTCTGAATCTGCCCTTGATTTTTCTCAAGCACAGCAGATTTTCAAAATAATAATAATATAATTACATTAAAATAATATGTAATATAGTAATATATTTAGCAATATTCATTGATTAAGGTTTAGGTTCAGCAACAGGGGGGATTTTTTTAACCTTGCCAGCAAGCTGAATTCTCGCGGTATTTGTGAGTTCACAATCTCCGGAGAATATATCATGTACGCTGATACGTTTGCAACCGACCATTTTTCGGTTGGACCAATCAGGCGTTGTTTAGGGCGGGACGAAACCAATAAGCGGTGATGGTGGCGGGGAAACAAACAAAGCTATTGTTGTCATGAGGATATCAACATAGTTTTCATTAACTCGAATCTTTTACAGGACGAAATCTTTGCAACTAACTCCGTTCTTGCAATAAGCAAAGTAGCTTGACTAAACTGTCAAGAGTACGTAATTCTGAGGCCCTCATTACCCGTATCCCACCCCTTTGTATTTTAGTGCGTGTGCGTGTGTGTGTGAGAGATTGAGTATAGGTTATGTGTATCATGTCCGGGGCCTGCATGGAGCCTCCTTGCCAATCGATTCAAGGTGAGAACTGTCGATTAAACACCCTGAGCCGTGCTCTAAACTTAACCCCAGGGTGATTCCAACCACACGCACACACTCGCACACCTACCTGTCATCCATCAATACCTCCACCGCAGCCCCTATTGATCCCCCCCCAAGCCAACCTTTTTCACCCCACGCAGTACAACATGAGGGCCAAGACGACGTTCATGCAGGTTTAATTTCTGACAGATTTACAATAAAGCCCAAGTTATTATTTAACTCTTCCGGCTGCAGTGCGCTCTTTGATTTAGCGCCTCAGCATGAGGGATGAGTTACAGCTGACGCGCACAGTCTGCCTGGGCTGGAACGGTAGGCAAGCCGCTTCATAACTCAGCTGCCAAATGTGTAGTTAGTCAATCACTTGATCTGTAATCACAAATGCTGCCAGAAATTACATGAGTGATGAGCTGTAATAAAAGCACTTACTTTTCCTGCTCTGTCTCTTAAGTGTTATTGGCAGACCCCTCTCTCCCAGGAGGCCGCGGCTGTGAGACAAAATCCCGATATAAACTGCCTCATTGGTCCCTGCCTCACGCTCCCTCTCTCTCTCTCTCTCTCCCCGCCTCGCGCTCCTTCGCTCTACTGTACTGTACGAGTGTGTATATGTGAGTGACTGCGCTAGAGTCGCATGCAAATTTCTTTTTGACATTCCTCCCTCCATTCTTGGATTGCTTCGCCGCGGGACAAATGATCCTCACTCGAGTAAAGACAGCCATCCACGCCTCAATCATTTATAATCGCTAAATGTCTGCAGAGGTGCAAGAAAATACGATTCACCAAGGATGACGCTCTTTACACACACACTGCATTTGTAATCGGCCGGTAAAATGGATCACATTTTGCAAATCTGACAACTTATTGTTGTTTCCTGCTAACTTTACTCTAAAAAAATGCTGTTTTGTTTCCGAAACCACTCACTGCGTAGCTGTAGGCTCTGAGCAGATTGGGTTACTTTTTTCCAAGGTTGGGTTCATTATTTTAACCCGACAGACTGAATTGAATATTGGACTTGGGCGGGTTGAACAGCTGAAGCTGTTCGCCATTTTGGACAGGTGTAGTGAAGCTGAAGTAAATTTAATGTAACAGACTTGGAAAATATTGGCGGCAGCTGGGTGGGTAACACCGCTGACTTTGAACACAAGTATTCAGATCCTGTACATGTGTAGGTGCCACTGTGTACTAGTTAGCTCCAAGACATTCATGACTAGCCCACGGGTTTCTTCGAAAAAAAAAAAAAATCAGTTTGGAGAGACACTGTGACTTGGTAAAAAGAATTAAAACAGAAGAAAGTTCATGTTTGTTCGTTTGTTTGTTTGTTTGTTTGTTTCATTTTGACCCAACATGCAAACAAATCCTCAACCCTCAACCTTGCATTGGCTCTATTTAGTTTGGACCCAGCACTGGGTTAGCTCTTTCACCCAGTTTGGGTTCCTTTTGACCCCGCAATTGAAAGGTTGCTGTAGCACATCACCAGCAGATCTGACCTGATAGCGTAGCTAATCAAAGATTGCACAGCCTTGACAACCACTCACCTCCCACCCCCACAGCACGACGTTCCACGTGACGTTTTTATTGATACGGATCTCGGTAATAATTACACATTCTTGTATGCACTATTGATCAGCTCTATTGATGAAATCATATTTTACTGGAGAGGTCTGATGATTTGATGTATGGCAACATAAATCTCCCCTCGCAAGCAGCTGCGTTGGAACTCCGACTGCAAAGTGATTGATGCCCCCACAGATAAACACGCAAAAGCACTTCTATCATTTCTATCTGTTGCTTGAACACAGCAGTATTAGTCACAGGTTAAAGACAGACAGAAATATAATCATATCCATATCTTGGGTCCATCCATACAAATAGATGATTGCAGGGGATGACAAGTGCTTTCCAGCCCAGCTCATATGATGTGATATATAAGCTTGGCTGTTTATGGAGTCAGTGTTCCATCTTATCATGATTTGTATTGTCAGGCAGGGCTGAATCTCCATGGTGGTAATAGATTCTGATGTGGTTCAAATGCACTGTAGTGAAGGCCAAATAGAGATGAATGTGAGACATTGTACGGAACTTTTGTTCTATATGAAGCGGTTTTTTGATGTGTTTGTATTGTCGGTCGGAGAGCTAAATGGGGAGCTAGAGGATCAAATGTGATTCAAAGCTGAACATTTCAATAGGCGTAAAAATAGATTCTCACAGTCGGGCAGAATCTTTGAATTGCCAAAACCACTACTTTCCAAGAAAAAAAAAAAACCTCCATATTACCTAAGGAGACAATATGGTCGTCATTGTAGAAGTGTGTGTGAACACCTTGTGGTTCAAGTTAATAATGTTGTACTGTCCCGTACCAACAATAAGCTGAATATCTCCCCAAAATGGAGATCCTAACGTTGACATCACACATCCCAAAATGGCCGGTAGCGCAGCCATTTTGGCATGATAGAAAACGCATCTGCCACTTTGCGTAATTAAGTAAATTGGTACAGACATGTCACCGGTGATGGCAGTGCCAATCAATGTCTGCTGTCGCACCATGCCCCCAACAAGAGAAAAGTTTTAAAAGTTATGGTTATGCATCTTCCCAAACTCTATTTCAAAGCTCCAAGAGCCATGAGCGATGCAATCACAAAAAAAATCAGCTGAATAGGTTGTCTAATAGGCAGAAATTAATCACCCTGCAGCAATAACAAACTAAAAAAAAAAATCACACCAGTCTCCCGCACATTCAAGAAGAAGGGGAGTGATAGGACACTTAACAGAGAATCCAACATGTGGGGACTTATAGTATCAATTGTTGGAGAGAAAAAAACTGAATACGTTTGGACATACGGGGTTTTTGTGCCTAACAGTAACCATATCTGTAAAGGGAATTGTATAAAGATGTATTCCTATAATGTTTCCCAAACATTTTCCAATGGCATAAAATGGCTGCCATGTTTTGCTGCAGTTGGAGCATTTTATTTATGTAAATATTTTATAAGGTAATGTCTGTTTTCTACTAGAGAGTTTCAATTGTCATTGAATTCCTCCAAACGTCTTAAAAGTAACAATTGGCAAAATTTCATGAACGCACAAAGTTTTGGCTACTACAGTTTCCCTTGAAATGCAGACCAAAAGGAAAGCATCAGCAAATGCTCGCCAACTGGTTCCTTGTTGCAGTGCATTATCACCTTTTGATCTCACAGTGGGAAAACATAGCATGCAATAAGGAGAAAGAATTTATTACTGTTGAAGGTAAGGAAAACAGGCTGATATGCTTCAGGTTAGAACGTAGTAGATTAGACCGTGTTTCCATTTTGGCAAGCCTTTCAAGAGAATGTTTTCTTTTTGGGGTTTTCGGCTCGATTCAGAACCACTTGGGGGTACTTTGAAAAGGCCTATGGTGCACCGCTGACGGCTGTTTTTTACATTTGAGTTGGTCAAAGGGACATGGGAAACATTCATGTTCAAGGGGCCTGCAAAACTCAAAAAGCCGGGATATAGCGTTAAATCGCTGGCCCGGTCAAGACCCCCCCCCAGAGTGGCGACTTATGCAAAAATGCTGGACAGCCTGTCTGGCTTCAGCCTGCGAATGTAAGGAAATTGATTGTAATCAGGAGTGATTTGTTTCATCAGAAAACCTGCTCAATCCTGACTCGTTTTTTTTTTTTGAGGGTCAAGCAAGAAAACTGATGCTGAAGATTTTATTTAGTTGTAAGAAATGAGCATTTGTGATAGCATTTGCTATGACGTACAGTGATGAAATAAATAGTGGTGCTTTGTTGATATTTCATCAAGAAACATTTCTGGGGGTTTTTACAATAAATCTATCTATCTATCTATCTATCTATCTATCTATCTATCTATCTATCTATCTATCTATCTATCTACCTTTACAAGCTCATTCCCACAAAACATATTTTATACTGAATACTGTAGTTCAATTTTGAGTTTAATTCCACTCGCCCGTCATTTTTCCCTTTTTATTTTCATGATTAATTGAACGCTTGCTTGCATAGCGCATGATTGATAGAGTATGGAATCTATTCATGGTGCATGGCACATAACTAAAAGCAGACTGCTGACTTTCAACATATAACTACTTTTGTAGCGCAGCTGTTTGAAATGCTAATATGGAACAATACAGCCAGTGTGCTCTCCAGAGCTTGAGCGAGAAAGCAGAGCAAGAAAAAAAAAAGGTTTTTAATCTGAACAGGAAGCCTACGCTGGCGATTCGCTGTGACACCGTGATTGATATGAGTGAGTAGTGTATTTACCGAGGCTGACGGGATAGGAGAAAGACAGTGTTTTCTTCCCATCCCTGTGCTTATCTCCCGCCATAAATCACTGCCAATGGGATGCATACTAAATGTGGATGAGCCAATGTTGTATGGCTCTCAGTCAGGCAATCCCACTTTGACCTTTACATTTGGCATTGGTCACCGGTGCTAAATGCATACCCTGACCTTCCTTGACCTTGTGCTATTCATATTTAAAGGCCGTAGAAAGCGTACAGTACGCATACAACACAAAAAGCTTCTTGTACTGAGTGGAAATTAATCAGTTTTCTGCCGTAATTGGAGATTTGGATCTGCCGCGCCTTGTGTGATTTATTGTCATTAAAAATACCAAATAAATGAGGAGACGATTTCCTTCCTCCATGTCTCATCAGTCTATGTCTTTATTGCTCTTATTCCATTATCCGCCTGCCCAGCGGTGCACCATAATGCACCGTGTCCGTGCTAACCTTTGACTCCAGCCACTGCTTGAAAGGTTCTGCACTTTGCCCTCTCCCATTTGACCTGTCTGAAATATACCTTTATAATTGCCCCTGTCACTATCAAACACACATACGAGCGGGTCGAGGTTGCGGGGGGCTGAAGTTTGCCCGGTAACCTTATGGCCTGATGTTCATCCATTCTGCTTGGAGCCAGCACAACAGGCCACATGCCCCCACCCACAATCCTGTACTGTATTAGTCTGCATGTCAGCGTTATTGATGGCACTCTGGAAATATTTTATTGGTGAGTCACAACCTTTGACTGGGGCAATGCAAACCCTAACTCCCCTAAAGCCTCCTATTGACATGGATATACATATGATCAGATGGCTAATTGGAGTATAGATTTAGAATGGGTGGAGACACGGCCATTTGGATTTGAACACCACGGGGTCACCGTTGCGTTTTGCACTCTGCATGTGTAAGATCGATAGCCAAAACACATATTGGGCGTCTTAAAAAGGAAACATTATGCTGATACATGGAAAGACATTTTGTGAAGATCCATGATTAAGGCACCAGTGGTGATTAGCGATGTGCATCTCTCCAAAAAGACGATTTGAAACTGTTTTCGACGATTCAATTTCAAAGTGGTAACATGCGATTTGGTACGACCCCGTGGGATTATGATGCAATTTGATATGGTGCGGCTCAGTTCGAGAGGGTATGATGCAATGACTTTTTTTGTTGTCAATAGACATACATTTAATTGAACCTGCGAGTGAATGTTAAGTTATATCTCGCCAATAAAAGTCGATTCAATACATATCTCGATGTATTTCAAAGACCAGAGGGAGCACTTCCGTCATTCATCAAGTTCTGTCAATGACGATGCTCAACTTTCGGCAAGTACTTACTATATGACTCGTAAAAATGCACAGACTGAGCTCTGACTGCGGCAGGTTTACATGCGTCGATCGGGGTCGGTACAGACGGTGCTTCTCATTATGTGTATTTTTGTGAGGCTTTGCATTATAAAGCATTCTCCGAAAATGCAGGAACACTCTGCAAAATTTGGGCATCATCAATAATGGGAATTGACGATTAACGGAATTGAATACCTCTGTTAAAGTCTAAAAATTTGATTCACTTCAATGCACTCGCATCTTTTAAATCATAAACCAGATTCAGTGGTTCAACACATTTTTTTGTTACACCCCTAGTTTCAATGCTCTTAATCAGAAGGGAGTGGAGCCTGCATTGAAGCAATCACAATTAAGATAAACCCAACCACAGCTGGACAATTACCTGCCAACTAACCTTTTCTGGAGGCACTTAAGAACGTAAGGACCCCTGAGGATAGATGTACCCTTCGTTGAACAAGCACTTGAAGAGGGCCAGGAGAGCAAGCGAGGGTTTTAAGGTATGAAGCATGAGAGAGTCGAGAGGTGCAGAGAACGATAGAAATTGAGAAAAAGACAATATGATGGGGAGATCACCTAATCCTGCATCGAAGAGCGGAATTTGAAAGGCCTGTTGGTGTCAGACATGAGGAGGCTTTGTGGAGGTTTACCCAGGAGAAGCCAGCTTAGCAGGGGGATCTAGTAGCGCACCAAGTGACCAGTTGTCTGTCCCCAAGCACAAAACGCAGCCCAAAGCTTTGTAGACACGGCTGCATTGATTGCAAGAAGCTGATGGGATTGTCCTGCAGCAGAGGTCATTATCACGGGTGTCGAGAAATAATTCTGAGTTCAGCATTCAGGTTCATTTTGTGCAACCATTCCCAGGTGAAGTCTGACATTAAACTCACGATTGTTGAGAAAATGGTATTTACGAGTTTTTGACAGAGTGGCTTGTCTGTTATTTGGGCATATTCAATATGTGTCATATGATATTTGATGGACACTATAGGGCTGTGCTTAACGAGTAGCGGTGACTCGAATTGGATGTGAATTAGCTATTAAAAATTAATGCTGAATCAGAATTTCTCTTTGAAATCTCTTACCCGGAAGTGTTTACGTGTGTACAGATCTGTTCAGATGGCTAATGAGCATTAGATTAGAACTGTTAAGCAATCAATCAATGAAGGAAGTGTATCAATAGCTTTGTTGTTACTTTGCTGTTGGCCTCTGACGCCGTCTGAGCCTGACAGGAGTTTGCAAACGTAGATACTGCACCCAAGAGATGAACTCTCACAGGGGTTAGCATAGAGCTAGCTGGCTACTATGACAGACATGGCACAGACTCAATGGACTCCTTAAAAACTTTACACCATGGGTTCTGACTTTGGTCTGTGTATGTTGAAGGATCCTGGAGGTTAAAGTAAGTTATATTAAATTAAAAAGGAAAACCTTTCCATAAATTGGTGCAGCTGTGTTTTACCGTATTGGCCATATGCACTGTGCTGTACGCTGCAATATGTTTTCAAAGAAGTGAATATTAGGCATGGTAAAGCGCTTTGGACAACATGGTGTAGATAAAGAGCTACCGTATATAAGTGCTCATTTACAATTATGATCAATTCGGGATTTTTTTCTTTCGACTATGATATGTTTTTTGCCAAAAGTACAATTAGTAACCCATCCGAATGGTTAAATGGGCTACATGTGCATGTGCATTTAGTGTACAAGTCCAGGCACTTATAGACACAGAGTATTTTTAATTGGACAGTAGGATATTCAAACTGTCTACTACACTTTATACTTTTACAGTATCCATACTTGTTGCGTAGAACATTTTAACAAGAGTCATGGTGTTACCATGTACCCTGCTTTACAACTGGCTGCTATGATATCTGATACCAAAATACCCTACAGGGCAGCCACAGCAAATCGACAATGGATTAATGGATCCGGTCATGCTCGTAAATCTCCTTGGGATTGGAAAGCATTTGAGGACAGTTAGCCTGTAGTGGTGCGCTTAATGTTACCAGCAGTTTGGGTTTCCCATCGTTCAAAGCAGTGACAGGCTAGTAAAGATGTAGTAGCATCTTATGGTTGCATTAAATCAGCAGATGTCAGAAAAGGGGGATTGCAAGGTTGCTTTGCTGTGATCCATATTTGTTTAGAAATGACTTGAGCCCACATAAAACTAACATAAAGCCACAAAAATATATCACGCAGACATGCCCTTCTTCATTAGCATCAGTGAACCCCTTGTTGGTTAACGGTTAGCCGTTCCTGCAGGTGTGCAGGGAATAGCGGTAACCGCTTCCATTACTGACAAGAATGGGCCGACCGCCCACCCCTCCCAGACAGTGCCGTCATTACCCATCCATTGTGAGACCTGAGAGGGACGTGTAAGTACGACAGACTTATGGCAGGAAAGTCTCCTCCGGTTCGGCAGCAGCGTGCAATCATCGCCAGATGGGGTGGTCGAGACCAAAAGGGATTGGAGAAGCCCTCGCTATGCCGTACCACCGCTCCTTGTGTGTGCGTGAGTAGAGTGCAGGCTGGTTGGCGGGGAGGGTTATTCGCTGCTATTTTTACAAGAAATGGGTTGATTTGTCTTAAGCCATTACCGTCTATTACAGCTGCAAGTCTTGGAGGAAAAGGTGGGAAACGGCAGACGCTGGCATTCTGCCTAAAGAGAAATCAATGAAACAAATTAATCCTTCGCAGGCTGCGGTGACACAGTAATCCATCATTCAGGGGGCGCTTTTACGCACTGAATCGGTGAGTGAGGCGGGAGGATGGAGGGACTGGGGGTCGGGAAAAGAGGAGGGGGTGTGGGGTGTTTGGTGGTTGCGAAGGGGTGGGGTAAAGTGGGGCCGATGCCCTCCGGGACGAGGGCAGACATCCACACTCCAACCCATCGGCATAACCGTGGGTGGTGGCAGGGAATCAAGGACCTTTGAGGACCCCCCCAACACCCCCCCTTTTTTTTAAACATCTTTCAGCTGCCTGTGGACACGGCAAGGGGGGGGGGGACATAAACAGAATCTGCTAATGACGTCATGCCTATAAACGTCTACATTTGCCTATATGCCGATCACCCCGTTTGTCTGTCGCTCATTTCCGGGTTCAGCTTGAGAAATGGAGATCATAAAGCCACATTCTGACCAAGTGGTGTGGTGTTCATTACATCCTGTTTGGAATGGTCAACCCTGATCAGTCCCGTGTAGCCACAACTTTTTCCCAGTAGCCGCATCAGCTATGTAAACAGGGTGACATCATACCAGGAGGGCAGCTTATGAAGAGGAACGAGAGAGAGTAAGTATTTGTTTGTTTGTTTTTAGCATTTTTAGTTTGACTTCCAAGTGTAAGACCAGCTTAATTTTAGGAATGGCATATTCTGTTACACAGTTATGGAGACTCAGTGCCAGACATTCAAAGAAATAAAGTGTGCAGAGCCTTTAGGTAAATTTTGTAGGGTAACCAGCAAGTATTAGGCAAAAGAAGAAAGCTTTATTTATATAGCACATTTTAAACTGTTTAAAAGATATTAATCAAATGTAATGGTGGATGGGGGGACAAAAGTTGTAACCCGGATTTAAAAACATTTACACTTGGAGCTGACTACTCACATCTGTTGGTAGCTTTTTCCTATGGCGTGCAGCATAACAGCTAAATGCCGCCTCACCATGTTTGCTTTGAACTCTGAGCTCCACTAATTGACCATTGTATGAAGGCCTCAGAGCCCTGCTGGGTTTATAATCAATTAGCATTTCTTTTTTATGTATTTAGGACACAAACCAGTGATTTCTCGACCAGTAGCAGAATTTTTTTTTAGATCTATTCTACAAGTAACTTTGAGGACTGGACGAATGTGGTTTGATGTCTTTGTCTGGTCAGAACCCGAGCAACTTGTTATTTTTGTTTTCTTTTCACAACTTTTGGGACTGGAGGCATTAATATAATGTTGACCACAAAGAACTGAACAAAAAATGGTTCTGCTTTGGGGAAACTGGTGCTTAGATGGACTAATAACCAAAAATGAAAAAAATAAAAATAAACAAGTAGATCCTGTGATCCACATCTTTTATTACAAAGTGAAAGTAATTTCAAATATGGACTCTGTTGCATTCCTGATTTACAGCAATATCCATATGTTACAGAGATCTCACGACAGAGATGGCCAAAAAAATGCTCAAGCATCTATCATTTTAATAGAGAGCCGACTACCCATATACTGCACCGTTGCTCACCACATTAGATCTCAGATCCATCAACAACCCTTTGAAGAAACATTCCTGACCAGGCCAAGATCCCTGTAGCCTCCAATGGCGCAAAGCAGCAGATATAAAGCGATTGCACGATTCACACAGTGGAAAAAGAACAAACACACCTTATGAGATTGAAATTTTTATTTGGATTGCAGTGCCTTCATAGTACGAATTTGACTGACATACATCCACAGTGACTTGTTTTTATAGCTGTGTGGTGCGACTAAAGCTCGGAGGGGAAGAAGGGTTGACATTCAGGAAGCCAGGGTCATACCGTAAGTATCTTACATATACAAACACAACAACGGAAATGATTATTTGCCACGTCATCGCGATATCGGATTTGCCACTTACCTTAACTATCTTCCTAGTGCAGAACAACATTCATTATACACTTAAGCTGTTACAGGCGCTTGTTAGAAAATCAGAGAATATAATGGCAAGGAAGATAAGCAGAGGAGATGTGAGTGAATGAGATGGCGAATAAAGAGGAGGCTGACATTGGGTGAGGATGGGGCAGCAGACATGAGTAGTAAAAGGAGGCAGAATGGCCATAGGAGGCCTATGAAGAAAGGGAGGGGGAGGGAAGGCTGGACTTTTTTTTTTTTGGGGGGGGGGGGGGGGGGGTGATGTGAAAGGATAGAAAAATGTGGGGATATTGCAGCAGAGTGGATGGTGTGAGGGAGGCAGAGTGAGAAATGTTGCCGGAAATGCTCCAGCCAGCAGTGTGTGTAAAAACCACACTGCAACATTTCTCATTCTTGACATCACTGACAAGCCTTTCTCACACACACGCACGCAGTGAGCGAGATCGTAATATCCACTAGATACCATTTTGTTTTCTTCCCTTGTCTAAACAAGCGGGATGTTTAGGGGAAATTAAATTTTAGCTCATGTTGTAATTCTTAATTCCAAATTGAAAGATTCCCACAGCACACCCAATAAACTATGTTTGTCTAATGAGAACTTTACCCAAGTCGTGGAAGACTTTCACTGTAGGGGGGGTGACACATCACGGATATGAGGCGAGTGGAGGAGGACGCGAGATTGTTGTGGAATGTTTGCAGTTGTGGTCAGAACCCTTCCCATTTGTCATGGCTTGACCCCAACTTTGAGGTCGCAGGTCACGGGGAACATCTGAGAGAAGCTAAGCTGACGACATAGAGAAATAGGGCGAGAGAGAGATAACGTAAACACACGCATGTATGCTGTGAGAATGTTTTACCGTCATCAATCTCACACTTGATTCAGCCTCAAGTATCAGTAATAAATAATGTTCTTTACAATGTAGCATGATAGGATTATGACATATGCTATATAACTTTAAAAAGTTAAAGATTAAATAATTAAAGTCATATGCATATTTGTAACAATATTATTTTGTACCCCTCTCTGCTTCCTCATCATTCCTTTTTTTTTTTCCATACATGAAACTCGGGCCGCTAAATAGCGAACCGCCAGGCTTCCCATTTAGCAATATGTGTTTGTTTGTTTGTTTGTTTGTTTGTTTTCTTTGTGATTTGCATCACTGTAAACCAAAGTTTAAAAATAAATAAATAAATAAACATTATAAACAGCTCTCCATTTACGTCAAAACAACCACAAAAATAAACATACTGTTAAATGATTACCTCTCTGACATTATCAGTCAAAACTTCGCTGTATCTTCTTCATTAAAATCTGAAATGTGATGTCTGGTCGGTGTATAAATAGCCAACTCCACCATCCCACTAGCTCACAGCTCGTAGCCATAAAGTGCATCTCGCCCCTGTGTCAGTCCTTGCACCACACTGACACATCCCGCCGTGCTTCACAACGCTGGGCCGCCATGTTGCTCACCGCCTGCGAGCAGACACAACAACACGGTCACAACCAAAGGGCGAGGTGTGCAGGTAGATGGAGCGTGGCTAGCACAAAATGGTCTCACGCGCACACACCCACACACCCCAAGTCGATCAATTTACTTTCGGACTTACCGTGAAGGATTGTCACGTAGCTTCAGCCTGTAAAATAGACATGTTTTTAATTAAATGAGTGTTCTGACAGCAGCATCGCACCTGGTTAAGTCCACTCAAAAATAAATAAATAAAAGAGCCCCTTGTGTTGAGTTGCATTTTCAATTGTCATTCTTTGGCCAGACACATCAAACAGGTGCTATGAATAATTTATCTTAAGAGTTTCACATTGATAAGGTCACAATCTGCCAGCTTTGGCGGACCACCTTCACGTCACCGTCTTTTACACACGTGCCCTCACGCACCTTTCCAAGGCGAAATCCAGAAGCACCCTGGAGGCCTTCGTCATCTTGGACGACAGAAGATGGAGGACGCTTAGCGCTTTGTTTGAATGCTAATCTTGTCAATTTTGAAGTTACTTGTGAAAACGTTACACCAATTGCTTCTTTGTGTATTTTTTGATTCGTGGAAATGGCATGTCGAGTTAATTAGCCACTTTATTAGGTACACTCTCACAATGTAATATACAATCCAAAATTTGTTATTGACAATAATAATGCAACACTTTACACAGAAGTATGAAATGAATGATACTGGTATTGAGTAAGTAGATTTCATTGGAGTAAAGCTGCTGAGAGATGTTTTAATATTTCAGTTACGTAATGAGGAGGTCCTAAAAAACAATAAAAACTGAGCTAGATTATCTTCGTCAATATATTAATGTTGACGGTTCATTCGAGTGTGCAAGTGTATTAATATCGGTACATAATATTGGCACGTATTTTCTGCAATTGCTTTATTAGTGGTTTAAAAAAAAAATCAATTTCTCTGGGCTGGGAACAAGAGTTGTCATCAGTCTGAGCTCCATCACACTTACGGTTGAGCTACACTACATTTCTAATTAAGCCCCTGCTGCGTGTTGGTTTTGGTGGCTAAATGATGGGTGGGTGGGCTTGTTGGGGTGCAGGGGGGGGGCTGATGCACTTGTGATGTAGTTAGTAAGCAAAAATTTCAACAGCAAGGCAAAAACTAGGATTGGTGATGAATCGTGATCTCCATTGTTAAGCAGATGACACATTCAGATGGAGCTTTTAGGTTGTCAATCATCATACACCAAATATTACTAAAGTCAAGTTAATGTCAGGGAGATTTCATTATTTGTCTTAATGTGTTATTTTCATTATATGCTGATCTCCTTCCTACTTCCCAAATAACCACGATTTTTCATTTTTTTCTTCAAATTATGATGCTCTGTTCTCCTGTGTGCACACGAGGCTAATCTGAAGGTTTTTTTTTTGTTTTTTTTAGGGGTTTTTTTATTTAGTTTTTTTTTTTTTTTTTTGCTAAGCTATATTTCTACTGTGTGTTGTGGGCTAATGTGAGGATGGGATGAAAGGTAATCTGCGTGCAGAATTCCTAAAGCTCCCTTATCCTTGTTGAATTTCTTAAGAATTCCACCTTTGCCCTCCCACTTCCCTTTAAATAAATTACTTGAAGGGTGAGATGCCTTCACCGCACGCATTTGCCTTCACCATTTTAACTCATTTATTTTTGTTTTTCCTTACAGGGTTCTCTCACATTTATGCTTCACATTGACCACAATAATAATTTTTTTGTATATGTCGATTGTCTGTGATTTGCAGAGTTGTTTGCCCCACTTGGCATGTCAATTTATGTGTCACGGGGACAAAGTTGGGCTTTCACCTCCACTGTAATGTGCACACTAATGGACGTGGCCATTTTAAGTGTGGGAAGTAATTAGCAAGCAAGGCTGTAAGAAATGAGGGTTAGTGCGCAATAAAGCCATTGGCCTGAGCGTAAACGGGCTGTCCCAGTAACTTAAAGCCAACCTCAAACCTAATTGAGAAAGGCTTTGTTATTATTGTCCTCAGTTATAGACCCCCTCTACTTATATTCCATTACAGAGATGGCTATATAAAAAAATAAAACGTAATGCCTCTAGACAAACTCGTTTTATAACATGGGATTAAAAAATTATATCACATACACTGATGATCAGGTCACGATTCATGCATAATTTATTTATATTTTGGGTTTTAGCACAGCTATTACACAGTTGCATTCCTAATTGGCAGTCCCGGCGTCGTTGGTGCCTGTTAAATGCTGCATGTGGTGTTAAATGTCCCCACTGCACTATTTCTGACCAGTGGTCAGTTTCCATTCACAGCGATTGGATGATGCCGATTGAAACTTGCTGATGCTTATAGAGGAAGAAGGAGAGAAGGGAGCGGAGAAAAGGTGATTTGAAGTGACCCCCTCGTCCCTTTCTTTCACACCACAATGAGCATTCTGACGATGAGATTTAAGCAAAAACAAGCACTGATACACACACTTCAACTTTTCTGCAAAACGACTTCCGAAAGATGTTTGTAATTACGTTATTTAAAATATAGGCTATTATTTGTATTTTATATACAAAAAAAATACACATGCGATGTTTAAAAGCAATTTACATATTAAAACGAAACTGTAGAATGAAAATTAGCTCCATAAGTTTAAAAAAAATCTAATCAATTATGTTTGAGCACCGCATGTTAAATTTCAAAAGACATTAATTGCACTATGATCGTTACAGCAATTTTCTCAACAATGTGGCATTTAATAATTCAGATTAAGTTTGATTTAATTCAGATGTACGTTTCACACGTGGCTTCAGTCGCCAAAAAACAAAAACAAAAAAGCTTAACCGTGGAAAAAGTGACGTAACGTAACGCACCGCAACAAGTGAGCGTTATGGGACTCTTTCAACTACTTGATGCTCTAAATGAGTTCCAATCATACTCCAAGTATTTGTTACGCTGGCAGCTGTTATATGGTGACGGGGGTCAGCTGGATGTGGCCCGAATGAAGCCCGGGGTCCGCACACACTCATACACACAAGGTTCCATCCATCCTCGAGCATTACATTATTGACTCCAAGTTATAACACGAACACCTAATCAAAAAAAAAAAAAAACAGTAAATGTGATCTAGAAGAAGATTCGTGTTTAAAAAAAAAAAAAAAAAAAAGTTCTAAACGTGTGGTTGTGTTTCAATTGGGGAGGGGGTGCACTTGTGACCTTAACGTCTCCATGCTTGTTGTTGTTGTTTTTTTGGTATATTAAATCCATGAGTTTGAGCATCAATTCATCATCTTAGATGTGGCCACAACACATACATACATGCACACAAATTCCAAAACATAATCACAAATCAGAAAGTTGTAAATAAAAGATTATAGGTCCAACTTAATGGAATTGCAATTGTTTATATAAGGTTTTGTTTGTGCATTGAGGTGTAATTAAATTGCTTTAATTGTGGACAAAAGCTTAATAAATGTAGTAAAATATGTCCTTTCTCTCATTAAAATGAAATACATCTCAACTGAAGTTAACCGGAGCTGAACTGAAAGAGTTTTCTTTCTTAATTAATAATGCATCATGATGAATTACCAAAAGCGGCTGTTTCACCATCCTCCGTACAAATGTGAAAAATGGGCACAAACATTTGTCCACCTTGATCAGCCTTTGAATGTTTTGACGCTATCTCGGCGTGCTATCGATCTCTTTCCTCACAAATGAGCATGGATGCAGGTGAGCGCGTCACGGTCGAAATAGCTCCCCGAATCTGGCGTCCTTATCCGGGATGGACGTCCGAAAGCGGAGCCCGGTTCGCGGTTGATAAGTGACGGCCAAGACGCGCTTGTCCAGCGGGTACAAAGTTATGGAACAGTCGGGGTGCGTGCAAGTTGGCGCTATACTGCCGCCTGCTCAGTTAACTTGAAATCCATCGTGCGGTGGAAATAGAAAAAGTGGAGATGACTTACCATTTTATTTGATTAGATTTTGCTTGTGCCGGTCGATGCTCCATGCAACCGCCATCACCGGTGGTTCTCCCGTCAATGCCCGGCTGTGGTCCACTTTCTCCCTTTTTCTTTCCCCCCGTGCAGCAGCTCTGCTCCCCATTCGCTGCCCCTCCGTGCATGCATGTTCTCGCCTCCTGCCTTCCTTTTTAAAAAAAACAGCCCAATTTGTGGAATTAAATCTTATTGATACACTTTCATGGAGTAAAAAAAAAAAAAAACGAGAGAAGAAGAAAGAAAAGAAAATGAAAAAAAACATTGTCCGATTTAATCTTATTGGTTTCACCTTTTGAAAGAAGTGCAGACATGGCCGGGGAGTTTTCATTTAGGTTGTCCGAGACCGAGACAAGGAGAGAGAGCTCTCTTGTTGAATACTTTCAAGAAAGGGAAAAACAAGCCATCCCTCCTATGAGCTTCCAAAGGGGGTCACTTGCATATTTAAGCTTCATTTATGTACAAATGCTTGAAGAATTTTGTGCAGTCCATTTACTATTTTTGTTTTAATCATGAAAACTCATACAGTATATCAACTGCAGACTATTCTCATACTCCTCCTGTATGTCATATTCTCTTCCCATATAAAAATGCTCTTTATTTTTATAAATATTAATTTAGTATAACTTGTATGTTGTTTTGACTCCTCTTTACCACCATTATGCAACCTTATCATTCACAATATTCATATTACATCGTGGAAACAATCAATTCAATCTTTATTCGTCATGAAAGCTTCGAAAAACACCAAAAAGCAACTCTTAAATCAATCTTTAATGACTGCATTGACTTCTATGGAGGTTGCAATTGTACAATGTACGCTAGATGGCAGCGCGATCCATTTTTTTTTAACTCACAGGGGGAGAAAGCCTGCAGAAATCCTCACACAAAAAGCCGGAATCCCCATGCAAATTCCCCAAATAAGTTCACATGATTGTCAATGAGCGTCATTATGAAGACATTATGTGACACCCGGCTATGTAATTATTCACAAGAAGGGACCCGGCTAATTGCTGCATTTTTATTTGAATTATTTTTCCCGTTTACTCTGACATCGTCGCATGTCATTCGTGTATCACGGGCTGTTCAAAAACAGAATTCTTCTAATTGCATCCTCGTGTGTTTCTTTCACATCATGTAAGTTTGAATGAGCTCCACCGGAGCGCGTGTACCGCAATGCGCATGCCGAAGCTCCCGCACGCGCACGAGCTTCCCTTCTGAGCATGACACTTGCATTTCGGATGAAAGACAACCTGAGACCACCACAGTTTGGATGGATTATTTGGCGTGCGTAAAAGCTTTGTCCAAGCAAACCCCCCACCCACCCCCATTTTGTGCACGTTTTTCTGCCATTCTATCCAGGGGTTCTTTCCCCCCTTTTTTTGGCCACAAAAGATGAGCCATACTAATCAGGTTTCAAAGTAAATAGCGGTGAAGGGGCGAGCGAGTTCGATGTAAATTGTGGCTGTCAAAAAATAGAAAATTAAAAAAAAAAAAAAAAAAGCAGAAGAGAGCCCCCAGTGGTGAGATGACAACGCTGCAAAAAATGTCTACAGTGGAGCCGGTTCAACGGAAATGATGGATTTCATCAGTAGATGAACAAACAAATAAATAAATATGAGAGCTTTAGAAGCTAAAACAGTGACAATGAAATAAAATCAACAAACAAAATGGTGTCATCCGGGTATTCCAAAAGGAGCGTCCTCATTTTGGAGACTACTACATTTTTCCTCCTCCATGTGATATGAGCATGCCCATGTGTAAGAATGGACACTTTTTGCAGCACAGAGCAAGAGGGGAACTCCAACCAATGGCGAGCGAGAGAGGGCTTGGCTTTCACCTCAGCCTCCCATTTCCCTCTCTCTCTCTCTCTCTCTCTCGCGTCTCCCCCTCCTCCTCTTCCTCCTCCTCCTCCTCCTCCTCTATGCGGGGCTCTGGCCAGTCAGTCGCCTTTGATTATCAGTCTCCAGCAGCCCCTCTCTTGGCTCCTTGACATGAGCACCATATAAGGCGCAACGATCTCCATAGAAACGTGTCAGTTTCAATAGTAGTGTCAAAGTTCACTATATACAGACATTCGCGCAGATCCCCCCGTTTCGGAAACATTGCTGTGCGGCTCCTCTTCCTTTAAAGCATTTTTTGGGAGCCTCTCTCTTCTTTTTTTCTTGCATATTCTACTAGTTGTGTGTTTTTTTCTTCTTCTCCTGCTGCCGCCGCCGCCGCCGCCGCTGCTGCTGCTGCTGCCTTTTTCCCTCCTGTGATATCTTTTTTGCTCCAGCTGGAGGAGAAGCTGAAAGTCTGACACGGCGTGGACTCTATTCGCGGCGAGAAGCTGATGATGAAGATGACGATGAGCTTTAGTTAAGAATATACACGCGCCAAATCTGCAGTTTTTGTGTGCGCGCGTGTGTGTGTGTGCGTTCGCTGCGCTGCGCACACGGCGAAAGACAGACTGGTGGGAGAGGAGAAAGGAATTTATTTACCGCAGCACTTTGGATCGAGCGTCTTTCCACCACAAGAAGGTTTTTTTTATTGTTATTTATTTATAGAAATACTCGCTCATGTGAATTGCTTTCCCTTTGTGGCTATTTTGTATCAGTGAATTTTTTTTTCCAACCCCCGACACGTCTGGACTCGCCTTTTTCTACAAGATTGGGGATTCCTGAATGGCTCAGTGCAATTTACCTTGGAACTGGCCTCCCGATACTTGCATATGGTGATCGGGTCGTCCCCTCCAGCCGTCCGCCGCTCTTTTGAATGTATTGATCCCCCCTCCTCCTCTATGAGATTCCGTGCGCCGATTTGACTTTGCAGCCGTCTCGCAAGAAAAGCTCCCCGGTTGTTGTTTTGTTTTGTTTTTCTTTTTTGTTTTTCCTCCATCAACGCTCCAGAACCAGCAGCGACCATTTCGCTCTATAGCACTTTCCGGGGCCGAGATATGGCAATGGTAGTTAGCGTGTGGCGAGATCCGCAGGAAGACGTGGCCGGAGGACCTCCGAGCGGCCCCAACCCAGCAGCGCAGCCGTCGAGGGAGCAGCAGCAGGCGGCGTCGGCGGCGCCGCACACCCCGCAGACCCCGAGCCAGCCGGGACCCCCGTCCACGCCGGGCACGGCCGGGGACAAGGGCAGCCAGAACTCGGGGCAGAGCCAGCAGCACATCGAGTGCGTGGTGTGCGGGGACAAGTCGAGCGGCAAGCACTACGGCCAGTTCACCTGCGAGGGCTGCAAAAGTTTCTTCAAGCGGAGTGTACGCAGGAACTTAACGTACTCATGTCGAGCCAATAGGAACTGTCCCATCGACCAGCACCACCGGAACCAGTGCCAGTACTGCCGCCTCAAGAAGTGCTTAAAAGTGGGCATGCGGCGGGAAGGTGAATATTTATTTTGAAAGCTTTTTACCACACTTTGTAGCCGCGTTCGAATTCATGTGCACTTCTCCATCCGCCGTGCATGCTTCCAAATGGACGGAACCATTCCAGGGCTCGAACAAAGCAATCCGCCTGCTAGATTTTGCTGCAGTCCAAACACGATAGAGGCCTAATGAGCTCACGGTTATGTTTGTTTGTGCACAAGCTGCCATAAATCCGAAAAAGGCTTTAAAATGTGTATGTAACATCCACACGCACGCAGGCGGGTGTCCCCCCTTGCACGTCTCAGCTTACCAGACGGCTCACACACGCTCAATCATGGCGCTCAACTTGACCTCTTGTGTCGTTGTTTGCTTTCTCCTGCACAACTTTCACCAACACGTCAAAGCGATTTGGTTTAATTCGCAACGATTCGTCATTTGCACGTGAAATGTTGCACACTCGCCGAGTTGTATCTCATGTCGTTGCACTCGCGTGTTATTAATATTCAAAAGCGATGTCAGGAATCCTTTTATTTCTAAGTGATGCTTTGATGTGCATGAAATTAAAAAACAGCATAATTTAGAGCGAGAATTATCAGTCTGGTTACAATTTGTTGGACTGCTATAAGCGTTGTTGCTATGGAGAAAGAGCACACGTCAATATAAATGTGATAAACTGTGTAACCTCGCGTGCACTGTGCAATCAAGGTTTTAAAAATAGCAATAATTGCTGTAAGTGTGGCGTATATAAGCGTGCGTGTGACACTGTAAACATTTAAGCAGTTTTTCGTGACATTTCGAGTTGGAAGTTTCCACCATGCAGCGCTTTACCAAAACCAGGCAAACACGCACACGCTCACAATGTTTGTCAGTCCTGGATGCACATTTCCTCTTCTTCTCTTTCTTTTTGTCAGCGGTTCAGCGAGGACGAATGCCTCCAACCCAGCCCAACCCAGGCCAGTACGCGCTGACCAACGGGGACCCCCTCAACGGCCATTGCTATCTGTCCGGATACATCTCGTTATTGCTGCGGGCCGAGCCCTACCCCACGTCCCGGTACGGGAGCCAGTGCATGCAGCCCAACAATATCATGGGCATCGAGAACATCTGCGAGCTGGCGGCTCGGTTGCTCTTCAGCGCCGTGGAGTGGGCCAGAAACATCCCTTTCTTTCCCGACCTGCAGATCACCGACCAGGTGTCGCTTCTCAGGCTGACGTGGAGCGAGTTGTTTGTGCTTAATGCCGCCCAGTGCTCCATGCCCCTTCACGTGGCCCCGCTGCTCGCCGCGGCGGGCCTGCACGCTTCGCCCATGTCCGCGGACCGCGTCGTGGCTTTCATGGACCACATCCGGATCTTCCAGGAGCAAGTGGAGAAGCTCAAGACCTTGCACGTAGACTCGGCAGAGTACAGCTGCCTCAAGGCCATCGTGCTTTTCACGTCAGGTGGGTAGCACGTAGGCTAGACGCACGCGCGGGGCCCGTTGTGGCCCCGCGCGCGTCAACTTGTAAACAACAAAACAAAAAGGGAGCCACAAATGGAACTTAACGAGATGTTTGCCTTGCACATGGGATGAATCTGTCTTGTCAACAGTGGGCACTTACATGCATTCTGCTGTCAGCTCAGGTCGTAGTGCAAAAAAAAAAAGAAAAAAAAAAGAGGCGCAAACAAACCCTGGAAAGCGCAAACGGGTATTTAGAATTTTGTCGTCCGCCGTGAAAACATTTCGGGTTTGTTTTGAAGATGATAGATGAGCGGCAGTAAATGTTCAGTACACATGTCAAACAAATGTGCCGAAAAGGTGAAAGAGTCCATCAGTGTGTGACAGCTGGCACGTTTGTAACCACAAACACGACACAAAATAATCCATTAGGGGGGGAAAGATGGAGTAACATTTCACAAGGATAATATTTCAGGATACAGTGAACGCATCACAACCTGTAGTCAGAGATGTGTATTTTATTGTATTTTATTTTTTTAACAGCACCACGTTATTGTTCTAATATATTATTTGAGCGATGAATTCATGGCTGTCTATTACAAAACTTCCCTAAAAAGGAAAAGCAAAAAGTTGAAACCGAGGCCGCAAACTTCTTTCAACTCAGCCACAAGTTTATATACACACTTGTTAAAAAATACTCTTAGAGTGCACTTTTCACAGTTCGACTGTGGTTAATTCACCAAAGTATTTGGTCATATATTTATCTAATTATTGATTTATTTTTCAGATTTTTGTATGAAACAGAGATTATGATCACTAATTAAATAATTAATTGTTATATTATGTAATTCACATTTTTTGATTGCATCCAATAAGAAATAAATCCAGAGTGAGTTAAATGGCCGTTATTTGGCACTGATTATATTATATTATATTATATTATATTATATTATATTATATTATATTATATTATATTATATTATATTATATTATATTATATTATATTATATTATATTATAGCAATCTGTGCAATTGGAAGGTATCCACCACTACATTTAAAGTAATTAAATCACCACAATTTTTTTATTTTTTTCCCATTCATGCAGAATATAACACGTTTACGCATCAGTCCTGCTAAATGGAATAAACATATAGTTAGTTATCGTGCACAAGCGTGACGTTTCCCTGCGCCTATATTCGCCTTATTGACCTTGTTTTGTTTTTTTTCATGGATACTGTTTACTTTAAATTAAGCCCAAAATGAAGGACCATCTTCTTGTTTTGCGGCGCCTCGTTGAGTTTGCTTGATAGACTTCAACGTGGATGTGCGTGTGCACATGTGTGTGTGGTGGAGGATGGAGGGAGGTGGGGGGGCACCTGCGTGGCGCTTTGCCAGGAGCAGCGTGGATTATTTGCCTTAAATAAATAACTTCAGTGCTGTCACTATTTGATGCATAAATAATGGTGGTCGTGTTTCAACACAGTCGACTGACATCAGCCCCTTATTGACATGTAGCTACACTGGGCCTTCACTAAGTGCTGGTGTGTGAGCATGTGTGTGTGCTCCCATGTCAGTGTATTGTTGGGTTGGGGTGCATCGGCCTGATTGAGAATTTCGCAGTGTGCACCTTTTCCATGCACATCCATTGTGTCTTTCTTTTTTTCTTTTTTTTTTAATCTCACCTGCATTTGATTGTAAAAGAGGAAAATCTCGATTGGATGGAGTTAAAGCATATTGGCTGCTTTGGCTTTAAAGGGACACTCAGGCTTAATCCAAAGGGATTTGCATACATGCTTCTTTGAGCAGCCTGGCTAAGGTCACACTTAAATCACCCCGAGATCTCAGGGTTGCCCCCGGGTTCACAAGGTTATTGTGTCTGGGCCACACTGAGTTATAGCTGGCAACTCACCAATAGGCTCAAAAAGCTCCCCCCCCCCCAGCATCCTCGCCCTTTCTGGCCCTAAATGACATATTAGTGAAATGCGTGCATGCAGTGGCAACTTGTCTTCAAAGTGCAGGTTGGAGTTTGCTTGCTTAAACAGAAACACAACACAGACATTTCAGCAGCTCATTCTTGCACATTTTATGTTCTCTCTAAGTGACTATTGACTTTACCCCCGCTTTTTTTTCTTATAATAAATGTGATTGCTTCTCGCCGCCGTGCACTGCTATAGGCTCCTGGGCTTGGAGTGGGGTAGGAGGGAGAGAAAAACAGGCCAGAGTGGTCTATGGAGAGAAGAGGCGAAATGACTTAACAGCTTACTGCAGAGTAATTAGGTCACATTACAAGCAGAGCGATTTCACATTCATCAGGCCCGTTTGGGTTTCCTTAAAACTAGAATCTCCAGAGTGCAGACATCAAAAGCATGCTGGATTTTGGGGCCCTCAGACGCTCACCTTCTGAATTTAGACCCCAAAATCGGCAAAAAAAAATAAATAAATCGAATCACTTTTATATTGTTATACTGCTACATTTTCTTGTTTCTTTTGCATGGATGAGAGTTGCACTGTAGGCTCAGTGAGATGCAGCATATTTGTGCTCCTTAAAGTAAAGAAGGAGTCATGCTGAATGATGACTTGACAAAGCTGTTTTTTTTTTTGCTCCATTTTCAAATGCTGGAGGTATGCTGGATCAAAAATTGAACCAAGAAATTTCACCCAGCTTTTTTTTTTTTTTTGCTTTTGATGCAAAATGACCAAATTTCATGGGTTGTTTTGTCAAAAAAAAAAAAAAAAAAAAATCAGATTGTTTTGTTTAAATCAACCCAGAACGGTGAATGAAATTGACCCAAGTTAACGGGCTGGTCCAATTTTTGGCCCAAATTGGGTTGTTTTTTACCCATAGCAATTTTTAAGGGGGGGAAAAAACATGCAAATAAAACTGATGACTAAGCAAATGTTTGATAAATTAAAATGTATTTATAAATATATATTTACAGCAAAAAAAAAAAAAAAAGACACACTTTACAATATATGCTATACTCCACCTGCCCTGAAAACTGCTGGGGCAAAAATAACCCAATGTTGTTCAATGTATGGGCAGAACTTTCTGTGTTGTTTTGTATTAATAATAATAATAATAATAATAATAATAATAATAATAATAATAATAATAATAATAATAATAATAATAACAATAATAATAATAATAATAATAATAATAATAATAATAATAATAAAATATCAATTTCATTTTTTTTGAACAAAAGAACTCAACGCTGGGTCAAATTAACCCACGAACCGGGTCGGTTTAAAGTTTGAACAAAATTTGGTTATTTTTTACCCATGAAGAGTAAATTACTAAGAAGAAGTATGTTTAAAAAAACCAATTTACCTCATTTTAAAAAAAAAGTGTTTCTTTTTATTGGGTTGTCATGACAAGTCTCCCCCCCCCCTCCCCCCACCCACCGCCCTCCCCATGTTGTTAGCGTTATCCTATACATGTTGCTTATGCTAATAAGTGGTGCATTTTAGTTAATTTCCGCGCTGCAGTTGCTCTAAAACAACGAGATTATTACGCACACTGTAAAAAATGAAACTTTGTATTCTGACCACTGTGATTTGTGGATCCCGCAGACGCCTGCGGCCTGTCGGACGCAGCCCACATCGAGAGCCTGCAGGAGAAGTCCCAGTGCGCCCTGGAGGAGTACGTGCGGAGCCAGTACCCCAACCAGCCCAGCCGCTTCGGCAAGCTCCTTCTGCGGCTGCCTTCCCTCCGCACCGTGTCCTCGTCGGTTATCGAGCAGCTCTTCTTCGTCCGCTTGGTAGGTAAAACTCCTATTGAAACGCTCATCAGGGATATGCTATTATCCGGGAGCAGCTTCAACTGGCCTTACATGTCCATCCAATGATCCTCACATGACACAAAAAGAGCAACAAGTCGAGGACACGGACCAAAATTCAGCAGCCACCCTCCTGTCAGAACACGATATATAAGACTTTTTTTTTTTTTTTTTTTTTTCTCGGACAACTTTGGAAGACTTTTGCCCACTCTCACTCCTTCACTCCCCCGCGTCTTCATGGGACTGAGATGGAATATGTACAGAAAAATATTGCAACTGGACTTGTGTAAATCCGCCCTCATCTTCAAGAACAATACTCGTCATTTTGTAAAATACTAGTCTTTATTTTCTTTTTTGTAAGAAAAATGACAAACAAAAGGAAAAAACATCATATGCGCAGTAAGAAAAAAAAAAAAAGAATCAAGACTTAGCGGGAAAATAATGTTTCCAAGCAATTATAAGAATTTGTCCTGTGTCTATGTACCTCTCTCTGTTTTGTATTTTTTCTGGTTCTAAACCAGGCTTTCTGTGATTCTATACTAATAATTTTTGATATAACCTTTTGCTTCTTATAATGAGTGCGGTATATGTTGTCGAAGCTATGTTCTCCAAGAATTAAAATTGAAGTGAGAATTAAAAAAAAAATGGGAAAAAAAATAAAGAAATTTAGACAATAAGAAACAAGTCTAATCGCTATGACAATATCACCACTGATGGTTGAACTTTTTTTTTCTTTTTTTCCCCAATACGATGGACCTGTAACAACAAACTGACCCCTTCCTTCCCAGCCCACCCTCACCCCCCAGGACATTTTTACTGAGAGGACATCTGGGGAACCCCTCCCCCCCTCCCCCAACTTACACCCCCGTCCCCCCTCCGGCGGCCATGAGTGCGATCATCAGTCAAAGAGGAGAGACATGAAAAATCAAAAAGCACTTTTAATATATCATTTCAACTACATTTTTTTTGTTGGTTTCGTCTTTTTGGAAAAAAAAAAAATCATTGTTTCTTGAATTTTATTGGTTGTTGCCTTCAATTTGCTTACTCCATGATGCAGCTTTTTTTTGCAGAAAGGCTCGGTTGATGAAGTTGTGTGATGGTGACTGTATTATTAAAAGACAAATAGGCAACGATGTCTGTCCTCAAGCATTTTCCTCCATTGCATTCACATTTCTTTCAAACTTTTGCACTCTTGAATGCAGTCTGCAAGTTAAACTCAGATATTTTAACATTCATAAGACGCATTAAACAAAATGATAAATAACAAATCAGCAGAGTCACCTCAGCCCCCTTCCCATTTCATCTTGTTTAAAACGTCAGCAAATAACAAATTAATAGAATTTCAAATAAAAAAAAAAAGAATAAGGTTTAGCCCCTGCCCGTGCAAATAGGCGCGACCGATATGGAAAATATATTTTTCAGCATGTATACCAGTCGATAAGCACGAGGGGTGGCGTGATGTGTGCGTGTGTGTGTGTGTGTGTGTAAAAAACTTAAACAAAAAAAAACAGGAATCCCAGTTAGCATCCACTCTCGCTGTCATCGCAGGAAAAGTGACGCGTTTTCATTTTATTACAAGAAAAAAAAGGCGACGTTTGGGTGTGACATTTGATACATTTGCCTGTTAGCAGCAGCCCATTCTTAATCATCAGATGTGTTGCTTGCCTTATGGCCCAACATTTTGGCGCTGTGATGACAGGAGGACAAGTGAACGCATCACGTCGCTTGTCGCCATACAGTATGTGTCATCGTCGCTTTCTATCTGTCTGCATTGCTGGTTATTCCAAATATGGGATGTACATATTGCTTGCTGTTCTAAGGCTTGCCCTCATATGCTTCCTAAATGTGTGAACTATACATCCAATCGAGCTTTTTGTGTGCCACTTCTGCAAACTGGATGCTTATTGTTTAATGGCTTGTGCGTGGGATTCTGCTATAAGAAACACGCGAAATCATGATATGGAGGAATATTCTGCTTGTTGAAGGTTGTTTTTTTTTCAGTGTTTCCTCTGCTTGATTGCATGCGGGACTGCGATGTTTGTTTGGCTTCAAAAGGAGCATGACAAAAAGCCCATGCAGGCAGGCAGGTCGTTGTCGTTTTATGTTGCTGTGGACTAAATGGTTTGCTGGGTTATTAAACGCAGCGTACAGCTGCTTGTCTCCAACATAATGTATTCTAAATCCCTCCAGAGTATAACCATCTTTTATCCTCTCGCTGAGAGCATTTTGTTGTACAATTGTTACACTACGGGCTATATAAAGAGAGCGGCAGATGAAATAGTGGCATGTGTTCCTAATTAACGTTTGTGTACGGGCGATACGTGAAAACAGGACTCGAAATAACCATTTAAATGCATGACGTCACCTATATCACCGCTGATGTGATTCGAATGTTTCCAATCGTTAAATTAAATAACAATAGGCACAATTACATAAATAAAAGTGAAACGAGTAGGATGGCCTGAAACGAGAGTTAAACAAGCATTTCGCTTTGTCTGCTTTCATTCATCAAAGCAGTGCAAAGTGTAAGACTCCCAACACGAGCGACTATTAGTTTGCTTTTAACGCAAGCAGATGGATGCGATTTCACGTTGGAGGTGTCTGTCTGAAAGTGGAAAATGTATTATCCCAACGTGTCAGCGGTCCCACTTCGACTTCTGCCTCTCAGTGTGCGCTTTGTTCAGTTGGGACCCGATTCGAGTCCATTTGGGCCTCGATTTGTAGTTCACTTCTGTCTCCTCGTTGCACCTTTTGGCATTAAGGGGAAATAAATAACAACAACACTGGACATCCGCCATCAAACGTAGTCTCGCGAGATGTTTATTATCTCCGTGAGGATAAACATGTCTCCTAATATATAACGCTCACCCCCCGCTGCTTTTTTAGAACGTCCCTGAACGCAACACAAAGGGCCACCTCCTCTCGCGCGCGTGCGCGTGCGTGTCCTAATGTTTGTGCAGGTTGTCATAGCAATGTGTCAGCTCTGGCCATGCATGTTTCATTTCGACAGCATTTTCTCTGACGCTTGTGCGTAAAAGCGCACATCCGCGAGTGCGCACGCGCGCGCGCGCACAGGGCACGAGAGCAGATTGCTGCGTAAGCGGATCCTTTTGTGTTGATTTAGGAAGACGTTTGCTGTATATAACGTTCAAGGCTGATAATATCATTGCCTGGTCAGATAAATAAAGCATTGGCCAAACCCATCGGGTCAGCTATCGATCCGCTTTCTCCTCCCGAGACAGGGAAGGAGGGGGGGGGGGGGGGGGGGAGCCCACTCATTAGCATTCCACAGCCATGGACTAAACGCTGACAACTAACAGAGATATCCAGCTCCACACCGCTGCATGCACTCGCCTTTGTCCTCTCCCCTCCTGGCCCTTCATTTCGCTCTCTCATCACAGCCAACACTCTCTTTCTTTTCTCCCTCCCTTCTCCTCTGTCCTCTCTCTTCTCCTCTCCCCTCTCTTTTGCACAAGAGCCAGAAAAACCTCCCCGGAAAAAAAAGGAGGAGGAGAGCAGCGGGAAGGAGGGGGTGATGTTGTAAAAGCTGTGCAGAAGTGACAGCGCTAAGCGCAGCGGATTTAGTCAGGACAGATACAATTGTGTGTGACTTGACAAAATAGAAGGCGGGAGACGTCTTGAATTGAAACTGCCATTGTGGGTTATTTTAGACCAGCCCCCAAAAGGAGAAGGACGTTTGAACCGCTGTGTTTACCATCGGGATCATCTGTCTTTGGCCTTATTTTCCCCGCGGTGGACAATCACAATGCTTTTACAAATATTTATTGTGCTACAGCATGCAGCAAGTGTGGAAAGTTAGAAAATGATTCCAATGCCGATAAGCTGCATGAAGTAGCTGTCAATGTGGAAAAAATACCGACCTGTATAAATTAAGCACATTTAACTATTCAAAAAAGCACGCACAAAATCTCTGTGGTATTAAACTAAATAAATGAGACAACGACTTTCCTAACTTTAAACAAAGCAATTTCCATATAAGGATATATGAACAATTATTTCCTTCAACTATAAGTTGATATGATCCAAAAAATTATATAATTTTGTAAACCTATGTATAAGTTTACATGATATAAAACAGTTGCTGAAAAAAAATAATCCAAGCTGATCTAACTTTTTTGGATCGTGTTGTATAAAACAACCCCTCAAAATTTGGTCATTTGGTCGAAGACAACCCCCAAAATTGGGTCGTTTTGTACAAGACAGCCAAAAAAAGTTGTGTTGTGTTGGAAAAGACAACCTAAACTATTTGGTAGTTTTGTACAAGATAACCCCCCCCCCCCCCCCCCCCCCCCCCCCCCCAAAAAATGGGGGTCGTTTTGTACAAGACAACCCAAAAGCATTGGGCCATTATTTTGTACAAAAAAAAAAATCCAAAACGTTGAGTCAAATTGACCGAGCTAGTAGATTTGTGCTTTTTTTTTTCCCCCTCCTCAAATTGGGTTGTAATTGACCCAATATTTTTTTTTTTTTTAAGTTTTTTTTTTTAAGTAAGTTGTCTTGGTATACGGATTAAACATTGATGGAAAAAAAATGTTTTTAGAGTAAATTGGCTAAACCTCAAGCATACTAATAATGACATATAAATACAGTACTTGCCCAATAATTTTCCCCAAAAATAAATAAAAGGCTCATATTTGCCCAAAACACTGAACCAATGTTCACATATGAATATATTTTGTAATCGTTATTTTATTTTATAATTATTTTCTAAATGGACTATACTACTCAACTTTAAAATGTATCTGGATCCCGATGCTTTTATTTCGTGCTAACACTTGATAAAAAAAATAAATAAATAAAAAAAATTCTAATACTTTTTTTCTTTTTTTTTTAGTATATGAACCAAAGAAATACTTGGCCAATCTTTATCCATATGCATGCAAAAAAAAAAAAAAAAAAAAAAAAAAAGCCACAACTGCATAAGTGCACAAGTTTTTCTGACTTTATTGGCAGTCTTTTAGAAGACATATATATCTTAATAGGAGCCACAATGACAGCTGTTCATGTGATGCTAACTTTTCTCCGAAGTTTTCAGCCCTCCCACCTTTGTCCCCTCCCCCTTCTCCCCTCTTTTTTCTCTCCTCCTGCAGTGTGTGCACTTCATTGTTGTTTTAAAATATGCATGTCTCTCCGGAATGCCAGTCACGGGTCCAAACTTTGTGTCCCAACCTCCCACATGATGAAATGACCTCCCCCTCTCAACCACCCCAACACACATTGCACTTTTTTTCTTTTTTTTTAAAGCGAGCTCAAACAAAATGTCTCAATCTGCACTCTTCTCGTTTGAGAACCAACACTTGTGGATGTGGGACACAAAAAATAAAATAAAAAATAAAATAACATAAAAATGAAAAATGGATTAAAGAGGGAAAGACAAGGAAATCAATGGATATGTAAGGATCATTCGTGCAAGACAAAAGTAAGACTCGTTATTTTATATTATTTTGTACTCTTCCTTTCTCTTTTGTGTGTACGCGCGCGCGAGTGTGCACGTGTCTATTCGGCGTGACGTGGAAAAAAAATGAAAATCTGTACAGCTTAGAAAAAGATTGATCGACGTGTGTGCTTGTGTGCATTGTTTGCATGTTTGAACATACATTGCTCTCTTTATGGTGCAGCGGGTTTCAAAATGTGTTTGCGGCGGAAGTTGAACTTGCCCACGTCATGTGATGACGTAGCCTAATTGCAATAGACGCACATGACTCGTTTGGAGCTGTCAAAAGCGAAAGAAAAATGGGCACGTCCCATTTGCAACACATAATACTGAGAAAATGATTTTTTAAATATTTATTAGGCATATTTTAATTTTGACCTTTTCGGGTTGGAACATTTTAGATTAAAAATAATAATAATTTCAATCTTTTATTTTATTTTTTAATGAGAAGTATAATTTTATGAGAAAATATGGTTTTGACGAATTTATTTAAAAAACAAAAAAAACAAAAACAGGCCTCATTCATGTTTGCATCTATCTTTAATGCAGCCTGTGAGGCTTGTTTCAGTCATTCTGTCAGCCTGAAGAATGCACGTAAAGATAATCCTGCACTCATGCTCAGCGTCCTTCTGGCGCTCTTCAGCCTTGAGGTGATCAGTACACACGGTGAATGACGTCACGGTTTATTTGTCCTTGTTTGTACACGTATGGATGGGCGAAAGTTTTGGGAAACCTGTTTGAAAAAGAAGCTGTAACAACTCACCTGCAGATATAGACTTTCTATGAATTTTTACACACTGTAAATAAATAAATACATAAAATTATAGGTGAACTCAACAATGAAGAAATAAACAACTAATTGTCCCTATATTGTCCCCCACTACCACAAATGTCAACAATATTTTCAAGTTGCTCCAAGGACTATTTTTGCCATAAAAGAAGGAGAGGTTTTGCTTTTTACAGCACAGTGGGAATATCTGCATCTGCATGGAAACATTTGCAATCTGGAGTGCTCGCAAAGTTTCTTCTAGATGTGTTTTTGTGGGCTTGAGCTCAAGTTCTTACATCAAATTCACCTCAGCAAGTACATGGGACGACCTTTGGAGCCATCCATCCATCCATCCATCCATCCATCCATCCATCCATCCATCCATCCATCCATCCATCCATCCATCCATCCATCCATCCAAAGTGTTCTTCAGTTTATTGTCGATTTATTTTATGTCCCTTTTCCACGCATTTTGCTGGAACACTTCACAGTGGACCTGTCTGCCCCCATGCACACATACCGCCGCTGTGACTATAGAAGACCCCCACCCCCCCACCCCTCCCCAACACTCCTCATTTCCCTTAAAGAAGCTCTAATCTGAGCCCAGTGGTGAAAATGCGCGCGCGTGTGTTGTGTGAAGAAGAAGAAGCGTGAGTGGGGGTCGCGAGAGAGTTGCGGGGTAAAGGGGGAGAGTAGAAAGGATGGTGAAGAGGAGGAGGAGGGTGATAGAACGGAGTGGCCCTCTCCCTCTGCTGAGTGACACGACCCCTCTCTTCTCTTCAAAGGCCACGCACAGATCCGCGCATGCGCATCTCATTTGAATGGAGACTGCTCGCCGGTATGCCTCCCAACACGCGCACACGCGCACACACAGAAATAAATGCGGCAATATTGGATTCAGGTGGGCATTGAATAGTCTCCATCACGGTGCATGGTTATATTTGGTCCCAACACACACACACACACACAAAACCATCTCGTCCAAATTCATTTGCATCGACTGATTATATCAGTAATGAATAGGTGGCACCGTGTGATGCACTTTGAGGGGAGGTGGGGCTTATTCGGATACAGTGGACTGGACTCGGTCCTATAAAGGTCAGTCGTCCATTCCTGTCATGGGAAAAAAAATATTTTATTTTTTTTTTAAATATTTTTTCAAGGCATATTCAACTAGACCTACTTGTAAAATTTCCACTGCAGACAATCAATCATAAAGTGGGATTAATTAATTAATTAATTTATTGATTTGTTTGTTTGTTACAGTGTATGTTATAAATGAGGACAAGTTTTTATACTTAACGTGGGATTGTAATTGTCGTTGCAAGTAACTCTTTCACGCTCGTTTGAAATGATGTCATATGCATTTTTGCATTTTAGTTAAATTTCGTAACCAACTACGTGGCAAAATACTCACGTAAAAGTTATTGTGTGTTTTGATCGAATGTTTAAGAAAAATGAAACGCTCCCCAGCATTCACAAAAAGATTCGTTTTTGTAGAAAATGAACACTTCAAAGTTTATAATGTGAGCCATGCACCTTTTGATTAATCAATTAATCATCTCTCCTTCATGCGAACGCTTTTGCCCCACTTTAAACAAATAATACTATTTACATATGAAGCCTATTTAGGTGCATGGTGGCGTCTTCAATATGTGATATGTGATATGTGTGAGCTGCTGTGTGTGCATAGTTGCCCTCAGGTGCACATTTAATGATTTCATATATCCATTTTCAAGAAAAACTATAAACTGAAATGAAGCAAACAAGTTGTCTGCAGAGAGATGACGTCAGCTGTAGCTTGAGTGGCCGCAATACGAGGCACACCTGCACGCTGGAGTCAAAGCGAGCACACGATGCGGACTGGAACGTCCTGAAGTTTTTTTTTTTTCTCCTGCGTGGCTGAGGTCTTTGCATGCACTCAACCAAGAAAAGACAACTTCTGAACTTCTCCATCTTACTTTTTTTTTTCTTTCTTGGAGCCTTTCTGCTTTCTTTCTGATTTTTTCTTTTCTTTTTTTTCTTTTTTTTTGTTTGGTTTTGGGCGAGCCCCTCCTCTCATGCAGGCTGTTAATGTTGCTACCTTTGTTTGCTAGATGGCGCCCTGCCTTAGGGGGACCCTCTGACACTGGAGCCGCTCTGTTCAGCTCGCATCTCTGCAGCAACCTTCTCCCCTTCTTCTTCGAAAATAATAATAATAATAATAATAATAATAATAATAATAATAATAATAATAATAATAATAATAATAATAATAATAATAATAATTTTGTGGATGTAAAAGCTGGCAAACTATTTTTAAATGTGAACGTTTTTGTTCAGTCTTGATTTAAAGAATAAAAATATAATCAGCAATGTTTAATATAAACGTGAATTACTGATGAATATTGTTTCAATTTAAGCCCTTTCATTTCGAACGTAAATTATGTAGACACAATTAAAATGAGTGGGAGTGATTTAAAACAAACGGCGGCACATGGTGAAGAAAGAACATTCGAATCATTGTCTTGTGTTTTCGAGCACAATCAATGGATTGAATTGACTTTTTTTTTTTTTTTTTTTTATGAACGAATAAATCCTTTTTTTTTCAGGTGGAGACTCAAGCAAACTCGACGAATACGTCACCTCACTTTGTTTCACGCCACGTAGATGAAATGTTCATAATTCTTGTTTGTTTTTTTCCCGCAAAGAGGAAATAAAAATACAGCGCAGCAGATCCACTTTGACTAAATAGCAACTTGTGTGACGTTGATGGATGTGGCGGACATTTGGAAATTGCCTGCTACATCTCTCTCTCTTACAAAAAAACAAAAAACAAATAAAAACAAAACAGCAACGTAATTGAGCTGCAGGAGCAGATAAAGGTTTGCTCAAGTTACTCACATGGCGGTAAACAGATGCAATCAAAATGTATGAGTGTGTTTTCAATCTTTTATTGAAAATCAGCACCGCCATTACACACAAACAGAACTAGATTTTCAACATACATTTACCAACACAATAATCCTCAGTTTTGATTCATTTTGATTGCATGTTGTTAATATTACATTCCGAGTAATATTTCGGTTGTACACTGTCAAGCTCGTTCCGTTCTACACGTGTGCATTCCGCAATGTGGTCATCACAGGGGGAGAGTGCTTGATGTGTTTTACGAGGGTGATGTTGTCTCGATTTCACGCTTTAGAAGAAGTCAGATTCCCAACTGGAAGTCATCATCACTTCTTCCCTCATTTTCGCTTGAGAAGGTCTTCTCGTGTGCTTCTTTCTTTCTTTCTTTCTTTCTTTCTTTCTTTCTTTCTTTCTTTCTTTCTTTCTTTCTTTCTTTCTTTCTTTCTTTCTTTCTTTCTTTCTTTCTTTTGTGGTGCACCACAAAAAAGCGTCTCTGATAATCACACAAATCTCCATTAAATGAATTTTACAAGTGTGTGTGTTTTCGGAGAGTAGTTTGATGGCTTCGTTTGGAGTTTGACGTAAAAGTTGAATGCGAAGTATTAAAACAAAAATGTGCACGCTTGCATTCAGACTAAGTTTCATCATATTTTTTATTCAAAGACGCCCCTTGTGCAGTTTGTCTTGAAGCTGAACCACCTGCAGCCCCCCAACACGGTCAAAGCCCCCCCCCCCTTTCCTTTTAATCCACCTTCCTTTCATTATTTATATTTTTTACAATAATAAAAGTGAAGCTCCCCCCCATGCATCCCTCTTGGTATTTTTGTTTTTCCTACTTAACAAGCCTTCAACCTGACACTTGCACAAAATGCCCTCCAGGCAAAGGGCGGACTTTGGGTTCAATTAAGGCGGAATAATACATGTGAGATGACCACACTAGAATAGAAAGAAAGAAAAAGAGTACATTCTTTTGTTTTAATGATGCTCTTTGTGTGCATGTGTGCCATCAATGTCATCCCGGAGCTTATTAAAGTATTTCATAGCAATCGTCTCTAATTCAATCCAGTCTGACGTTCCTTTCTTTCTCTCCTCTTAATCGAATTTGCCACATTTAAGCTGCCTGCCGCGTGGATTTGGGAGCTCATAAAGCAGCCATTCGGGCTCTAGATATCCTCGCGGAGTGACAGGGAATACTGAGGTTTGTCGTCATTGCTTAAGTAGAAAACAAGATATTTCTCAGCCACAGTGGGATTTCGACGCATTAAAATATCTCACTGCTCTGCTGTGATAATAAAAAAAAAAAAAAAAAAAAAAAAGGTAGAGGAGGCTTGGTGTTGAAGTAACTTGCTGTCTGTCAGTGTGCTTAGCGGCGCACTGATATGGACGCTGGCTGCACAGCCTCATCTCTTGGGCTTTTAATTAACAAGCTGTCTCAAAGCTTCAGCACAGCTCCATCAAACAGAACCCCCCCCCCCCCCCCCACCCCCCAAGCCCAAAACCAACGAATGCAGAACCCCCCGAGCATGCACGCCGCATGCAACATTTGGGAAATAAAAAATAAAAAAAAAGCATAATTGTGATTTTGGATGCGTCCTGTGCGTAAAATGCGCACGATCTTGCGCGTAAATGGATCACATGTCATTCATGCATATGAACATGCACGATATAGCCTGTGCATCTAAAACACAATACAAATATTAGGAATATTGTTAATGTGCGTTATGAAAAATGTGTGATTTTTTACATCATAATTTCATTTGGACGAATGCAAATGGACTGAACCGGATTCACAAAGAGCGAAGAGGAAAGAAGAAAGCTTTTTTTTCTCTCTCTCTTTGAGTGTCCGCGTCCCACGCGTGGGGAATGTGGTAGCAAGGCGAGGTCAAAAAGGAGGTGGGGGGAGGTCGCTGTCCATGGTGCTACGACCACCACCGGCCGGCTTGGCCTGGTTGTCCTCGTCACATTCGACAGGAGAAGTTGGAAATCGATACAGCAGAGTTGGTCCCAACAAGAGGTCGACACCTTCACACACTGCCAAACGCTCACACACATATACACCAGAAAGTGTGTGCGTCAGGATGTTTTTTCAGTTATTGTCAGTCTTTTTTGAATTTGTTGATTTAAAGTACAAATATTAATAGAAAAACAGACTTTAAAAACTAGGCTATTATCCATCTAGTTTTGTTCATATTTTGAAGTGCTTGCAGGTTAATATTATACGTTTTTTGAGCAATTTGCTTCACTGAATATCTTCCCCATCACAAAATATAAATGCACACATTTTTTTTCGTTGTTTGTTTGCTTTCAACATGGCTAAATTGAGTAGTATATTCTGAAATATACTTTTGAAATATCGTTAGCCTAATAGCATAATTGCGTGATAGCCTACTTTTTGCTGTTGTTTTTAAGGGGGAAAAAAAGTAAACATAATAAACAAGAAGATTTCCAGTTGCCTGCAGGATCCAGTTTGTAAACACAATAATTAGCAAACACGTTGCTAGTTTTAATGAATACCGTGACAATATTTAAAAAAATAAGTTGGACAATTCTTCTTTAGGCTAACCTGCATGCAGTGCGTTTTTCTTTCGAATTTGACCAATATTTCTTCTCATGTATTTTTTTTTTTTTAAAGAAAAATCCCCAGGATTTAAATATTCTTTCAGAGCAAAATATTGGGAACAACTGCACAAGCTCGATCAAATAATCTATTTTTAAAACATCTAATAAAGCTCAGTTTTGACTGTCTGTGGGGGAGATTAATTTATGTCAGGCGTTAAAATATAGAAACACCTGATAGTTGATAGTAATGATAGTGTAGCCTCTAAATTAACAATAAAAAATATATATATACAATTTAGTGCATGTCCTAATTGCCAATTGTTTTAACATAAAAAAAAATATTTCAGAAGCAAATGATTATTTAGGTGTGTCGCTGATATGATGTCATCGGTAGGCGCCAGGTGCTGTTGTTTCCGCGGGTCACGTGAGACCACGCGAACGTATCACAGTCGAGGAGCAATTTTGATATCGTGAATGAGGATTTTTGCCTCATGTCTTTTGTTGTTATCGTTATCATGGAGCAAGAGCGAAGAAATAAGTTGATTAAAAATGCTGCCAATCTGTCAGCGCCTGACAGCTTTTGCTGCGGGGATAAACAGCAATAAAGTCGAGTTGGTTGGACACTACACCAGACTCTACTCTTCCTCTCTCTTCCTCCTCCCTGCTGACTCAGGTGACAAACACAATGAGCGCCATTAGAATGGCTGATAGAGGAAGAGATGGCGCAAAGTCTAAGCCGGCGGGGAGGGGGAGGAGTCGGGTGGGTGGGAGTTGGGGGTGACACCGCGGGGTGAGGCAGGCAGGCAGCAGGCAGGCAGGCTGCAGGCCCTTTAATAACACACGTATATTAACTCGCTTAACCACGGAGATTCCGAGCCCCGCTAAAGAAGCACGCGAGAGAGACAGAAGCGTGAAATGCGCATCCGAACGTACACACGCACCTGCCCACGGCCCCTCCCACTCCCACATCACACACAGTTGTCAGTGGACTGAATGGCAATAAGTTCATTTGGAGCCTCATGTCTTCCCGGCCACCTTATGATGAAGAAGAGGGTGCAAAGGGGGTCTAGCCCCCCCCCCCCCCCCCCCCCCACTGCAATAACAAGTTCTTATTTTGAGCCCACGCACGCCGTGTTTATCCTCGAAGGGATGAAACTCGTCGAGAATTTCATATTGCTTCAACTCTTTTTTTCTTTTTTTACTCGAAAGTGTGCATGGTGCCTAAAGTTATTTCATTCCAAAAATCAATTGCCCACTTTTTGTTTTGAAATATGCCAAATATTTGCAATCATATTTTTATCTGTTAATCAGACGTAACCAGTAAGATTATGTGGTGAATTTCTCAGTGCACAAGGAATGAAAGAAACTTTTTTTATTTTTTTATTTTGAATCGATACGTCATGACGCGCGTGCAGGAAATATTGATCGAATTTAGATCGTTGATTGGAATTAAAGTCTTTATGGTCGTTTCTTATTTCGTTGCTTTGAGGACAATAAAATATGCTTATGGATATATCGATCGATGGTGGCAGTTAAAATGATCATAATTTGCGTTTCATCACATTTTTTTTATATTAATAATGCCAGTAAAGTAAGTTAGGCGCACTTTTTTGACAAGTTGTCAATAATTACTTTGTATTTAATAAATATAGATTTACGGATTATATTTCTATATATCTATTTTTATTATGTTGAAACGAATATGTAGGCCCGTGGAAGGACCTGCACCCACTGAAAATAAAACGAATTATGTACATCCTATAAAATGTGTTATTGCTTTAAAAATGTATTTCCCCTGAAGATGTTTAAATTTGGCTTATTTTAAATATCTAACAAATCACACCCATTTTCTTTGTCTAACATTCATGGCTGCCAAAACGCGATGACTCCTATCTTAAATTCATGATTTCTTGGATAAGTGTGGCTGATGCAGCCACAATAATTTAATAAAGCGGTTTTATTTTGGCCTTGCAAAATTGAATCGAATTGACATAAATACAGGCATTTAAATAAAATAGATTTAGCTTAATTTAAAATAATGTGAATAAAAAAAAAACAGCTGAATGAGAGGTTAAACTAATAAAAGTCTTGATTTTGTCATATAAGGAGTGTTCATAAAAGAGTATTGAGGAAAAACAAGCATGGTGCATATGGGCCTATTTATATATTTTTTGGGGGGCGGGGTTAACTTAATATGGCCAATTTGAAAGTGGACAAATGTATACACACTTTATAATAGTTATTCTTCTATAATAAATAAATAAATAAATATTGGCTCCTTCGAAATGACAGTGCGCTGTAAATCTTAAAAGTCAGAGCTCATTCCTCAAACGCATTTTACTTTTCTTTTTCTTCCCCCCCCTCACTCGCGGGAATGTTGAGGCCGGCTGAGTATCAGAGGCGGTGTAATTGAGGGGGCGGTGAGGTGAGAGCGCCTGAAAGCTGCTATTAAAGCCAAATGGACCCAACAACGGCGTCACAAACGACTCTCGTAACCGCCGCCCCACCAACACACACGATTCAACTGGAAAGTCCTGCACGGCACTATACGAAGTCCTTTATATATTTCAGTGCAAATTTCGACCAACTTTTCTTTCCTAATTCTAAAACTGGACTATGATTCTTTGGCGCCACACCTGCATTCTTTCTTCCTTCACAAGCTTGATTGTGGTTGCGGTGATTCCTTATTAGAATATGGAAGAGTTGTTTCCATTGGATTAAATGACTTCTCATGCGAGTCAATGAATATGTAATGAGTTGGAAGGGGAAAAACCGGCCACTCATGGGCCTCACTTGACATTTGGAAATAGAAATAAGATAAATAAATACATTAGATGGTTCAATGAAGGGTTTATGGTGGAAGAAAGGATGCAGTCTGATATTTTAGGTAATGATGATGAATTACCATTTGGAAATCTCGCCGCTGAAGGCCAGTGGATGGAATTGATAGGAGGAGCGAGGGAGGAGGTGAGAGAGGAAAGCGCGTTCCTGCACTCCTGCTTGTTGGAGATATTTTCCCTTAGTAGGGCCGATAAAACATTGATTGTTGCAGTTAGATGACCCGTAAAATTTGGGGGTTACTTTCCTCCTCGGAGCTGAGCATATCATTATGCAAATAGTCATGTGACAGTGATCCGCACCAGTGTGTGCGTGTGTGTCAGAAGGGGTGACATTCCAACTGCCTGCATGGCTCCTTTGGCGGGAGTTCATCTTGAGACGCGCACGCGCACACACTCTCACAGAGGGCCAGTGCAGGCAAGCGTGACAACAACTCTCTCAACGGCAAAGAAACAATTGAAATATCAAACAAGTGGAAAAGTTTTCCGTGTCAAGGAGTCCTCCACGGGTTCGCATTGTGACTGAAACACAGACGAGGAGGGGAAGGAAAAAAAAAAAAAGAAAAAAAAAAGAAGAAGAGATGATGCACTTAAAGGAGTCACATGAGGATTAAATGAGGCGTCGTCTCAATGCAAGGATTAAGAGCTGACAACTTGACGTGCTAATAAATTGAGCCAAACTGCGCGAGATCAAAATGCATTTTTGGAATTTATTGTCACGTGCGAATGAACTGGGTGTGTGTATGTGTTAAGAGCGGTTGCGAGGGGCTTTCACTTGTTGTGCTGTAATTAATCGAAACGATTTGAAAAGGTTTATTGAGGGGGCGTGATCGGATAGAAAACAAATAAGTCACATTGGCAGACAAAGATGAGGGCACAGCCAATTTTAAATTTGGTTTCGCCCTCGTTTTGAAAAACAAACTTCAAAGAAATGCTTTCTTGATGCATTTATTCACCTGCAACCTCACTGTTTTATGGCAAAACAAAATTTCACAATGTGCTATACTGGAAATTGGGCTATTAAAAAAAAAGGAACCATATGACTGATTGTACAATAAATAAGGTTATAATACCCGATTTCCTGCAATAACAGTTATTTATGGATTGAAAAAAAACTTCTGATTCAACAAAAATCAAAAAGTTCATTCATCAAATTGAATTCATATACACAATGTGCAAAACTTTATTAGCATTTGAAAGCTGTTTTGCCATGAATTGAACAGTACAGTAACTTTTAAAGAACTTTTTAAAAGAGAAATTAAAATAAAATATATCAAATCCATGGCCTTCAATGAGTGCAGGTATTTTGTGAAATGAATACACAGAAGTATGAAAACTAATGTCTTGAAGAGAAATTGGCAAAACAAATCCCCTTTTATTTCTTTGCAGGCTGTGCTTTGGATTCCGGCTGCTCTTTCATCTGCAGTTCGATCACACTTTGGCTTCTTATTAGAAGCACTGAGCCTTGTTTGTTCCCTCAAGGCAACAATATACAATTATGGAGAAGGGGAATATGAGCAGATTTTCCCCCTGAAAAACAGAAAGATGAGCAACGCTATCTGGAAACCAAAATCATCAAATCAAATAATAAGCAAATCATTTTTTTCCCCCCTTTTTTGCCGAAACCAGGAGAGATGGGAATCAAATTAAAAGGAAATTAGGCCTTGAAACCATCAGCCACAGTTGTCTCATTACAGCACAAAGATAATCCTCAAAAGCATGAAGCCACACACACATTAACACACGCGGAGAACGGGCATGGGGGAGAAATAGGATTTCACAGCTAAATGTTAAACAATAGTCACAATGTGACGTGAAGGGGGAATAAGAGGAAAGTACATATTTAAGAAAGTGTCTGAGGTATCATGAGATTTGACTCATGTCGCCACACATTAGAAGCGTATTCCGCTAAGCCTTGAGTGGTTTATGAAACTTAAAAAAATGTTATCATGTTTGTGTCACATACTCCAGATTATGTGCGACTGAGCAGCCGGTTGTCACATCTAAGAACACAAGAAAAGGACTTTAGCGGAGGCAAAAAATAGATACGTTATACTTTTCTCTAACATCATTCAGGCTTAGAATTATATTGAGATCTTGGATTTGCTGACATGTGTCATCTATTGCGGCTTTGTGAGTGTTGAGAGCTGACTTATGGCTCCTGTTCAAACGTGATATCCCTTAAATCCATTTGATGCTCGACTTTAAGTGATTTTTAATGTGCTCGGTGAACCCGCAATCGAGGTACTCGGCGTAGATTTGGGTTTGTTTTGTTTAGATTGTCACATCCAATCACTTGGAGGCATCCACTCGAAACATGTAGTACTCTCTTCTCAAATTCATACTTTTTGCGTTGCTTCCTTACAATCATGTTTAAAATCATCAAATAAATGTAAATATTAGACAAAGTAAACATAAAATGCAGTACTGGTAAAGAGCAAAAATCATGGTTCCATCAATAACAACAAGTCGTCCACGTCCTGAAATGACTAAGCAGCCGCAGACCATAACAATGTTGGTATTATGTTCTTTCTACATTAGAAATACTTTTGGATTATCAGTCAAGAGAATCCAACAGTAATTTTGACTTTGTCCTGTGTTCTTTTGTGGCCACTTTGTGCCCTTAGGCTCACATCTGTACACAGTAAATTCTGTAGCGTAAATTTGACTCTATTTCGAGTGCGACCAAATAGACTCAGTTTTAGAGCATTTTTTACACTTGGAAGAGAGTAAAATGAAGAATTGGGGGAAAAAAAAAGTCACTCACGGGTTGAGGAACAAACTCACGACCTTCAGCTTGGGAGACAGCCGAACTACTCCCTGAGCCATGCAGCTCCTGCTGTGTGTTAGTATATCGCTCGTCAGCTGGAATCGTCAATGTTTTTGGTCTCTTGGAGGTATCAGCAAATGGTAAGAGGGGCATAGCGAAGGTGGTAGTGTCGCAGTCTCTCAAGCTGAAGGTTGTGAGTTTGTTCCTCAACCCTTGAGTGACTTTTATTTTTTCAATTCTTTATTTTACTCTCTTCCCAGTGTAAATATTAGCCTACTCTTAAACTGAGTATATTTGGTGCCACTCTAAATAGTCAAATTTACTCTAAATAGAGTGAGATTTACTCTCAATAGTCAATTTACTGTGTAGGCCAGCCACTATTGGGAAGGTTCACCACTGTTCCATGCTGTCTCAACTTTTGAATAATTGTATCTATTATTAGGCGAGAGTGCAAGCCGTCAAAATGACTGCTCTGGGAGATCTAGTTGTTTTAGTAGTGCTAGTGTTAAAAAGTGCATTTTATGTTATATGGGTTATTTTTGTCTAATATTTACATTTTTTTTCCATGTATCCATTCCATTCCATGCAAGAAAGTAAAACATTGAGAAGAGAGTAAATAAATTTTCACAATATTGCATGAAGGGAAGAGGAATATGTACAGAACGAAACTGCAGGTCTCAAAATTGAGCTTGGTAAATGAATTTTCAAAGTTGTACGGGTAGGAGTTTGACAATGAAATCATAAAAAAAACAAGACAACAAATGATGAACACACTTATTACAAACAATTATGGCAAGCTAAAAAAAAGCAAGAAAATAAAAGTTTTATCTACTCTGACTGTAGGGCGGTTGATGCAAGGTGTACCACAGGGCACTGTACCCATCCCACGCCAGTTTAGGCTGTACAACCTTTGGGAAGCACAAACACTCCCACACACATTACTTTGACAGTTATGCTCATTTAGAAGCAAAATAAAATGTTTTTGTGATGTACACAACGCTGAATTGAACTTTTGTGTCTTACCAAAACAAAGCCAACAACAAATAGGCTGGTGTGAAACGCCGGAAGGGAGAACTAATACCCATGGAGCGGAACAAGGATGTCAGAGAAGCTTGAAATTTTTTTTTCCAAAACCTTAGCCTCCTTTATCTGTAATCACTCCCATACACTCTACACTATCGCTCCAATTAAGTCATTGTTGTTGTTTTACAAATCTTGGTGTTTGCTTTTCAGGGAGCTGCTGCGCGTGGTAACAGTGTTGGATGTCTCTTCTGCCTCCTCGTCCTCTTTCGCCTCCACGACCTCACCGAAGAACCTGAAGATGGAGTCAAAACTCATCCAGGAGGTCAACTCGTGCCGTTCTGTGCCTACACACAAAAAACACGCGCACACTTTAGCAGAAGTAAACTTTCAAATCAAAGGCGTGCAACTGCAGAAAGAAAGACACAAAACACAGATTTCTCTGTTTACAAATTTGTCCTTATCTTTACTAGTGAACACATCTTCTTTGTCGAGGTAATTTATTTACCTCAGAGGGAGGAGCACACTGAAAAATGTTCTTTACAGCGATCAAATAATGCTGAAAGCCAAAATGACTTTCAGACTCTCTCAGTGCACTTCTCAGGCCCAACTCATGAGAGTCAGGACAGCCTATGACCCGCTGGTCCAATGGGACAGACTTTATATGTTATCCAAGCAGATAGCTGATAATCAACACCACGGCTTGGTCTTCTTTCCATTTCAGGCCTTCCAAACAAAACCGGAGTTATGCACAAAGGACGCACTAAGCGAAACCAGTGGAGCGGTCCTGCTTGATTCTAAAGAGTCGATTGAAGGAAGTGGGGAGAGGTGACTGAGGGGGGGTCATCTACTCGTGCTGGGTTTCTCTATGACCTCTTCCAGGTTAGCCAGTTCCCAAGTTGGGGTCGCACTGCATTTGGAAATCTGGTACATGCACTTCAGGTTCCTTCCGAGTGACTTTTGTATCTTCTAAACGGGTGACTGTTGCAACAGAGAACCTTGGCTTGGCAGTAGAGTGTCCGCCATGAGGACAGCTTGTGGCTGCGACCCAACATGTTCCTACACTTGCTCAAAGGTCACAGCGGGAGGTCGAATAGATGTAAAGGAACTTCTGAAGTCTGATTAATTCCGATCGAAAAAAAAAAAAAAAAGTTTAGCAAATAATAGTACTAGAAATAATTGGCTTCAGGGTCAAAATGTTGCCATTATAAAACCTTATTTATTCTACAGCCACAGGCATTAAAAATATAATTACGGTAACTTTATACAGTAATATATTTAACTTTCACATATATACAGTGGTATACAGTGGTACCTTGACATATTAGTGTAAGGCGTTCCATGATCAAACTCGTAACTCAATTTATTTGAGTTTTATTTTTCACGATACAAGCTGATATTTTGCTTTGAATTGAGGGAAAAATTTGAGACTGACTAAAAATATGTATGGTGGCAGTGAACTCAACTCGTCGCAACAAGCAATTGGGTGGATAATAGGACTCAACATATCAATTTTTAATCATTTTGAAAAATAATCAAATTAAAAAATTTTTCCACACAATATTGAGGCTATTTTTACAAGATCCTCTTCTTCTTTTTTTTTCTTTTTTTTTTTTTTTTTTAACAAACACAAGCAATAAATTAACATGTTAAACAAACAAACAATACAATTTGTAAAAATGATAACCTCAGGTGGACTGAACAAGAGTATAGATTTTTGCAAAAACTATATGAAATTAGCCAAATTTCTTTGCAATCTTCGCAATTCTAAAATTGTATTACACACAGTCACAGAAGTGTAAAATTAAGCTGTCTGTAGTTATAGTTTGATGGGAATAAAGTATAGTCCTTATTTTTTATGGTTGCATACTAAATTGCCATACACATGCACACACACACACACACACGCACAACCTTCAGGCTAGAAACTGAAGCTGCTTAGCGACTACCTGTAACTGAACTTGAGAAGACTCCTTTTTGTCTTGTTTTTCTTCTTCTTCTTCTTTTTTTTTTTTTTTTTTTACCTCCCAGTGGGAGATTAAATTTTCAGCGCAGATATTTCGACTTTTGTGTTTACAGACAGAAGAATGAGTGAACACATCCCTGGAAGTAATGCGGTTTCCATTTTGATTCTTTTCTTTTTTTTTTTTTTTTTTTTTTTTTTTTTTTATCTGCATACTTAAGACTTCTTTTTTGTTGCTACCTGTATTTGTTTGTGACGATAAGAATATTGAAATAGGCTCTCCTAATTTTCTACGGAGGATTAAAAAAGGATAAGCTTCGTATCTAAAATCAGTTCATGCAGTGAGCGGGAAAATGTAGAAAAGTGCAACCTTGCGTTCCTGCTTTCTCCTTCCTCCTCCTCTCCACTGCGGACGGGGGATTGGCTATAAAAAGATAGACTAGAAGGCCGCGGGGATACAATTAGGAAGCACCTTAAAGGCTCTCTCACCGTCGACGGGCCTCTGATGACCACTGCGCTGACCCCATGTTTATTAGATTGACCTCTGCCTGGACGCATTAATAGAGATGTCGTGTGTGCGTGTGTGTTGGTGTGTGTACAAGACCGGAGCGCTTGGCCGTAAACTTCAGAGCTTTCTGCGGTGTTTGTTCAAAGTTGTGTGGAAGAGTTTGAGAGGGAGGGGGCGTGGGGGGTTCTGGATCGAAGTCAGCACCTTGGGTCATGTTTAGCCGTCTGACAATCATGAGAGCAAACGAGCCGACATTCTCGGTGAGTGTGCTCCCTGTGCAGGGCTCCCTTTAAACATGCGCCTCTGGAAAAGCCAAACACAACCCTCTCGCACCGCTTATCTATCATTTATATCCAATTGGAGGCAAAATGTTCCTCTCTCGCTACTTTTGACTTCTGTTTTGTCTTTTTTATCCCTCCCCAGCACAAGCGATCAATGCCGCGGCGCTCTACCGTTCACCCTGAACTGGTGGTGAACTCCCACCGAACGCTGGCGGGCTCTCCACCCTATCCCGTCGCTTGGGGGGTCACCAAGGGGGCGCCGCTGTGCCAATATGCAGATGAGCCCGTGCCCCTCCGATGACTCTGGTCTTAAGCCCCACCCCCTCTATAGGGTGGCGGCTAACAACGCTCGTACACATCAAACTGCTCTGACACGCTAAATAGGCCTTTAACAGCGTAAGCACACCCTTCGATTAATTGCCAAAGTGTGTCGCAACTAATGGATGTCAGAGATGCAACGCGATCACTGATTTAAAGGCTGAAACCCAACGGCCAGCCACTAAAGACTGAAAGGGTGGTGGCGGCGGCGAGTAGGATTACATCAGCGATGTTACAAATCAAATTAATATCTTTAAAAGATGTGGGGATCAATGTGGTGTCATCTAGCCATACACTGTGAGTGTAAAGTGACCCCATAAACATGACAGGACAACGTTTTAGCAGGTGAGTAAAAATGTTGATCAAGAGATAAGTGGATTTATTTATGAGCAATTAAACTAAAACACTGCAATAATAAAATCAATCATGGAGATATTTTGGATAGTTTGCACAGATGTTGAAAATAAAGCTCTGCCCCTTACCACAATTAGTGTAACTACACAAGTCTTTTATTTCACAAGTGCAACACTATATAAACATTTGGTCATTTTGCACAAGAGAACCCACAAACATTGGGTCATTCTGTAGAAGACAACTCAAAAAGTTGGGTTGTTTTGTACAAGACAAGCCAAAAATTGTGTCGCTTTGTACAAGACAACCCCACAAAAAATTGGGTCGTTTTGTACTAGAGAAACCAAAAAATTGGGTCGTTTTGCACAAGTCAACCTAGAAAGATGGGAAAGTTGTGGAACAGTCCATTTTTGACCCAACTTGGGCTAATTTTGACACAACTGTTTCTAGAGTTAGAGAAGAAGATATTTACTTTTATTGCATACTTAGCAATAAAAATGGAATATATTTGAAGGCTTTTAACAAATCTTAACCAGGGGTGTCAATCATTATAGAGGACACTGCATGTCGCCTTCATTGTGAAAATGATTCTACCCCGTGATAGGCAGTTGACTGTTGACCAGTCATGGTTGTATGCTGGGATCGTCTCCGGCTCACTGTGACCCGAATGAGCAGAAACACTACAGAAAATAATTGGCTGGATGGAGTGCTTCACAAAACACAAAAATTCCAAACTGTTATGTTCTGGAGTTGGATCCCAAAAGCGCAGACACAAATAAGAGTTTAACACTTTATTCGCAAAACATCAAGAGGCATGGGACTAACTTGATTTGACCAGAAACAACGAGAAGGCATCGAGGAAAAGAGGAGCAGGTGGCCAGCTGGACAGAGGAATAATCCGACAAAACACACATTTCTCAGACAACTTATATAGACAGTGAATCGATCTGATTGGTTGTGGCTAGACATGCGGGTAACAGGACTGACATGGAATTATCTGACTGGCTGTTGACCAGATAAAGAGATTAAAGATTCTTGACATCACATAGCTTAAGACCAGCAGAAACTAGATGCCGGTTACATCAGTTCAAAACAGACACTTGACCTCACGGACATGACCCAAACATAACTCTTGCATGATCCAAACTTAACCCTGGCATGACCCAGTCATGACACAAACAGGTTAGGCTTAAAGTAAGGTTGAACACATCAGTTTCATAAATCTATTTCTGAAGAATTATGGCACATTGCCCTAATACAATTATCTACTTCTTTGTGGTGCAAACAAGTTCCTAAACTGGATACAGATACACAAACATGATATCAGACTACTTGCGTGCTCTCCACTTGGGGTCATGACAGAGTTTCAGCCGAACTCTTGGCCTCTGGCTCTGTTTTCAAGCCTTTTGCGCATGTGTGTGCGGAGGCCGTATCACTTTTGCCCCAGCCACACTGTGTATCTGATCCCTGATATTTAGCTTCGTCCTCTGTCACAACCACTGTAGACCTCTCAGGGTAATTGACTGACTGTTTGATCCCGTGTGTCTACACTGCTACACAGCGATTTGCCACTTGCAAGCAATTCCTCATGCATGGCGCGCGCGCCGCACACACGGACATTCACACTCACATCATGTACCCTCCTCTCCATACAAACGCACACAGTTGTTATCGTTTGTGTGCAGCGGGGAAAGGGAACAAGAGAGGAGGAGAGCTGTTAAAAAGGAAACACAGAAACTCCTCCATAGCTATGGGCCATGCTTTCTTCCCCGCACAGCAAACGCCGCATGCTGTTACAAATGGTAATCTGCTCTGATTGTCACCAATTTCAAAACAAACGCTAGGTGACTGAAAAGCCAAAGTGACGCCCCGAGTGATACTCCGACAGAAAGCCGGAATCAAAGCGTGCCGACTATAATTAGGTTCCATCTGGGCGACATTATTTAAAGTTGCAACAGTTAATTGCTTGTGTACAAATGGCCCATTTTATTTGAATCAAACTCTTTTTTTCGGTGATTCGTAATTACACTGATGCAAACAGGGGCCATATCTCTGTAAAACACTTATTAAAAGGATTTGGGGACATGGGAAATTTAAAGTGATGATTTTTTTTTCAGAATGTGAATTACATTTCCTTAACCAATTAATACACTGTAAAAATAACCCAATTTGGGTCAAAAATGGACCGATCCATGGTTGATTTTGACCCGACTTTCTTTGTTGATTTGCAGAAAATTGGGTACTTTGTACAAAACAATAAAAAAAAATTGGACCATTTCGTACAAAAAAACCTAAAAATGTAGTCATTTTTTGTATAAGACAATCCAAAAAAAAAAAAAAAAAAAAAAAAAAAAGGTCGTTTTGTACTTTTTAAAACTGTTGGGTCAAAAACTGGACCTACCCAGTGATTTGGGTCAGGTTTACCCAACTTTTGGTTATTTTGTACAAAACGATCCAATTTTTGGGGTCGTCTTAATACAAAATACAAAATACATACAAAATGACCCAAATTTGGGAAAATGTTTTATCAGAAAAAATGACCCCAAAAAGACCCAATAAATAAATAAATAAATAAATAAAGAGTTGTTCTGTACAAAATAATCCAGAATATTTGGTCAAATTGACCTAAACGGTCTAATTTTTTACCTACATTGGGTTGTTTTTGACTGAGTATTTACAAGCGTGTATAAAACAACCTCACAAAAATTGGGTCAATCTGCACAGGGCAAACCCCAAAATTGTGTTGTTTTGTACACGACAGCCCAAAAAGTTGGACCAAATTGACCCAAATTGGGTTATTTTTGACCCAACTGTTCTTAGAGTGTAAAGTGTGTTTACAAGTGGGTTAAACATCTGATGAAGTCCAATTTAAACAAAGGAGCTAATGAATGATTTAATCACAGTTCGAGTAGAAATGACAAAATGGAATAGCAAAAAAGGACAGATGATATTAAATCACGCAGAAGCAAACATTTTCTCATTTCCTTTTTGAGCACAAACAAAGCATTTTCTTATCAATTTCCTAACGACGGTAACCTAAGCTTTTGTTTTATCTCCGTGTGGGGGCCAGTCAGCGAGCACATTTTGGAGCGGGCCCTTGCTGGATGTAACCTTAGTCGGGCCGCTGTTTGTGGAAACTATCTCTTGCATAGATCAGCGGAGGGGAATCGCTATCTGTATCCTGGTTGTCAGACGGTCGGATTTCCGCCGCTGACGCGCTCTGATATTAAACGATCGTCTGCGGCGTGTGTGCGTGCGTTTGCAGGGAACGCATGTGTGCGTAGCGCCATTTTGCGTATTTTTTTCTTGCACGCAGACACGCGGAAAGGTCAAGAATGTCGCTTGTGAGGCTGTGGGCCATGTTGCCACTGGAGATGAGGTCAGAGGGAGCCGGGCAGGTGACAGCTGACCGAACCTCGGCCCTCTCCAAGAAAACATGCAACCCTTGTCTTCACTCCAAAAGCTAATTAAATCCAAATCTATCCTGCTCTCCACTGCCGCTGCACAATTTCCACTCAGGGTGAAGACATCCACAACTGACATGCTCTTAATCAGGATTTGTTTACGCCATACCCTGTTAGGCATCTAATTTTTAATAAAAATCAACATAGCACTACACCTCGACAATAACAAGAAAGACAGAAAATATTGAGGAAAAACAACTAGCGACTATCAAAACAGCTTGTTTTGTGCGACGGCTCCTTCTTCTCGAATGCAAATCATTTTTAATGCTAGTCAGTTAAGTGGGATCTGCGTTTCCCCTTCGTACTGCTTTTAATTACTTGTCTTATTATTGTGTGCTGCTGTTGGACAAAAACAAGGCAGAACTCATTAAACGCCTCGAGATGAGGAACCTGAATCGTTAGCTACAGGGGCCGTTGCGGGAACTCACTTGGAATTCAAAATAGTAGACAAACATTGAGAGAAAGTAGAATGTCATTGAAATCATAAGCCACTTTAGATTTCATTTCCAGGAGAAACTAATACAACTAAGTAAAACAAACACTTCATGTTTAGTTTCATGAAAAACTGTCCTTGTAGCCAAGTGAAAACATTAAAGGAGGTTGAAAGTAATCCACAGCGTTGTAGTTTACTTTCTTTGTCCCTCCCGTCACACCACCTGGCCTTCCCTCCTTGACACCTCCCACCCAGACTCTGAGTGTTTTTTTTTGTGTTTTTATTTTATTTTAATGTGATAAAGTGGCCTTGGCTTTCAAAAAGGACCCTCACTTTTATAGACTCGGAGCGGAGCAACTCCAAGATAACCCCAACCCAACATTTGATGGCAGTGTCAAACTCTGCACTATTCTCTTAACTGCAAAACGAAAGCCCAAACATGCTCTGGCCTCGACGGCATCAATTGTTTTATTCTGATCAACGCAGATGGGATGAGATGTTTCAAAGTCAAAAGGAGAAGGCTTATTGGTAACATTTAATGAGTTGCTCTTCATTGAGACTTTATCCTTCACAATAACAAAGTAACGGAATAGCATAAATGTGCGAGACGACACAGTCGATGAGTGGTTGGCACATCCGCCTCGCTGTTCTGAGGTCGCGGTTCAAATCTCAGCTCTGACATCCGTGACATCCAACATAATTGAATACTGTACAATTAACTGTGGACTATATAGTTACACAAAACTATCAAGCATCAACTGATATACATTCTCAATAAACACGATTTGCAACAACTGATTTGCAATGAGAGCTAAGTCGCATTCAACACAAACAAATATAATTCTAAACGTTAACTCTAGCTGAAAAGACGTAGGAGGAAGTCGGTATGTTTACAACACAAATATAATACATGTTAGAATGTGCACGGCGCTGATAAAAGACAAAGTATAATTTTCTGACAACTTGACAAAACAGGATTTACGTGTGTGTGACGTCATGACCAAAAAGGTATTTATGTCAGTTTTATGATGGGGCAACAGTACAGGAAGTGCTACTGTGACATTTTCAAAACAGGAAGCAGGATAGGTGACACACCAAAAATAATACAATATGTGTATGAATCCTTACTGTAAAAACAAAAGTAGGTAAAAATTAACAGTAAGAGACTTCATTTCGTGAAATCAAGAGCGGCCCATGCTGAAATTGTAACAGCGATCTTCTTGCTGACCACTCATGCTGCAGTCCAAGTGTAATTAACATTAGCACAGGCCTCCTTCCATGTCTCGGCCCTTTGTTCATTATGTTCCTTAAATGACAAACACTCCGGCGCTGCTAGCTCGCCTGACACCTTTTTGTCCTATTGAGGGCCAAGTTTCTGTTTCTATGACGAGGCACAAAAAACAACATGAAAGACGAGGCCCCCGTTAAAGACTGGCTATAACGAAGAAATGAAATTGCGTAGGCACAAATGCACACGTTTAGCGCGACATACTCACTAGTTATGAGGCAAAGATCAGGAGATGTAACCTTGCCAAAGACCGGACTGACCACGTGCACACTCAAATATATCACAAAAATCACAACAAACTGCACAGTGGCTGCACTACACAAGCGCACAACCTCAGCGCCACTTCAACACAATGAGGTCTGAAACACACAGACACGCACGCTGCAGACTCTCCTTGGCACCTTTAGGACAATGCCGGGCATAGAGAAACGCACACACTTGCACACAAATATACACCCTTCCACAATTTGAGACACGCACACATCATTGAGTGACAAAAGAGGCGGTGGAGGAGGGAAGGGGTACGAGAGGGCCCCCCTGCACCTGTAAGAAAGACAGGCTGCTTTCAGCGTCAATGCTGACTGAATAGACAGCCTTGAGAGTGAGAACCCCCACCCCGGCGCACACACACCTTGCATTGAGGCCTCCTTCAATAACTAGTGCAAGTTCAATGCACCAATGCCAAAATCATTTTCCAAAGCAAGGTCATATTTCATACCTGAAGGTATTATACTCTGGGAACATGCAATAGTTCACGGTAATATTTGAAATCATTCCCCACCCACCCCAATTCTTTTCTTAAATGACACCATATTAATCTCCAACCTTGGGCTGTAAATGTCTAACCCTGCCCTCACCATTTTCCGCGCTTATAAACCGAATAAAAACATATGTTATAATTTCTCCACAATATACAAGCTTGAAGAACATTCATGTACTTGTACAACACCGGCAGATTCTGGGCAAGTCCAGCTGCGTTGCATATATGAATGCTCGTGGTTGCGATGACACGTCACTTGTGTCAGTGATGACGCTCGACTTTTCAATGTCAAGGAAAGAAAGTAAGCATCCAATTTCCTCATAAATATGCAGGTCAGCTCGGGCTGTGCTTTGTCAACAACCTCGTGATACGTTTTACGATACAGAGGTCACAAATATTGGTCTATTGGTTTTGAACTTATAAACATAAACACACTACAAGTGTAAAATACAAGTTGAAGTAAAATACAAATTTAAAGGAAGAAAGAAAAAAAAAAGTCAATAATTAATTCCATAATTTACATGTTCAAGGAGTCCGCCGTCTCAAATGACTACATATTATATTATTATTCATTTTTGAATGAATATTATTGTACACTTTGCTTTCAAGTGTTGTTGATCCGTGTATGGGAAAGTAGCAATTATTTGAAGGTTTAAAATTACTATAAAATCAATATTTATTTCGATTAGACAGTAACTACCTTTACCTGCAGTGTCAATAACCCTTTCAAAACCTGAATACTGGCAATATTCAGGTTTTGAAAGTCTGTATTAACATACGCAAAACCCGAATATGTTAATTTCTGGTTTGAAAGGACTACTGGCAGTGCAGTAACTCACCATATGAGCGAACACGAAACTGGCTACTTTATTAGTGTGGTGAGTGAAATGAAAATGTCTTTCATTGACGGTGAAGAAGCAGAAATGACGCCTATTTGCGCCTTGACGACGTCTGTGTGTTGCGGTTTAGATGGGGATCGATCACTTTACCATATCTGCGCAAGTAAATGGGTAATTTTGAATCTTTCATAAACCGGAATTGTGACCTTCACCCAAATTTTGACAGCATGTAGTCAGTGTTTCGCTTTATATATATTGGCATTAAGATTTAGATTTTCATACATGAAATTACATGATCTGGTTGGACATTTTGGTGTTAAAATATACAATGTGCAATTGTCTTTTTGTGTCAGTTTTATAGTAAACTTCAAGTGGGAGAGACTTTACTGTGCAAGAAAGCAATAAGAAATGCTTAAAAAATGTGTTTGCACATATGGCAGAGGTGTACAAACTACGGCCGGGGGCCATTTGCGGCCGGCCATCCAATTTTTAGTGGCCCGCGACATATGCTAAATTTGGCATTTGACTCAGTTCAAATAAAATAAAAACAAAAATGTTTGGAGATGGTCAAAGTAAGAAGGGAAGGTGTCGAAAGACACAAGTGCTATTAAAGGTTATTTTAGTTAACTAAAACTAACGAAAAAACTAAAATTCCAAAAACAATTTCGTTCACGAAATAAAACAAAAACGAAGATGCTTTTAAAAAAAAGAAAACTAACTGAAACTACATTTTATGTTTACAAAACTAACTAAAATAAAACTATAATTATAGCAAAAATGTCCTTCGTTTTAGTCTGGTAATTAATTTAATGCATGAGTCTTTGGGGATGATTTTAAATGTGACTCTTAGTAGATTTATTTTAATATAAACCAGAATAATGATGTCACACCCATGTTTTTTTTTTTTTTTTAAATGTTGCGCATGAGTAATACACATAAAATAAAAACAAAAAACTAAAACTAATACTGAAACTAACTAAACTAAAACTAAGCATTTATTAAAGAACTAAAACTAGTTAAAAAACAGAACCACCCTGAAAAATGATTAAAACTAACTAAATTTAAAACAAAACAAAACTCAAAACAAAACAAAAACTAAAATGGCAAATTCCAAAACTATAATAACCCTATTGCCATATTACAAAGAAATTTGTTTATATACTATATATTATAATATTATATTATATTATATTATATTATATATATATAGCATTTTTTTTAAATATGCAAAAGCACAAATAAATTATTTTTACAATTTTTAGGACTAAACACAATTTCTCTTCATAACATTATGTGGCCCTTGCGTCCTTCGGATTTTCTGGATGTGGCCCTCAAATGAAAAAGTATGGACACCCCTGACATATGGTGTCTATAATGTGATTCGTATTGTATATTGCATTTTATTACCCCTGTAATAAACGGGGTTTCTGCATTATCTTTGGAAGGGGTACTTGTAGTGAACCTAATGCCAGGTTACATTACGCAGTTTTGTGTGGGCGCCAAGGTACAAGAAGTGGATGTGACAACCAAAACAACTCTCACACCCTTTCCACCGCAACGGACATTCAACATCGGTATCGACTCGGAGAGCACTACGTGAGCCTCAAGTGGCTTTTTGTCTCAAACGGGCACCCACACGTACACCTGCTATTCCCATTTCCAGCTACTCGTCAAACGACCTTGTGATCCTGTGCCATCCAGAGAGGGGGAAGGTTGTGCGTACGTGTGACAGTGTGTGTTTTTTGCGTGTGTTTATGAGCGAAAAGAGCGAAGGACGGTCGTCGGGGAGGTGCGCAAAAGAGAGGACAAGAGATGAAGTAGAGAGAAGAGGAGTCAGGTCAGGTGGGGGAGGAGCAGGTCAGGGGTGGAGATAGCAGGGAGTGGGTGTCGAGGGCGGGACGGGTCTGAAATAGATCACTTAAGGGAACAAAGTGTAATTAATGGGTCGCCGTAGATAAGAGGGCCCTGGCCCTATCGGGGGAATGTGCTAATGGAGTTGACACACACTCAACAAGATCAGTGGACGACTCCTATTTATTGTATGCGTGTGTGTGTGTCAGAGCGTGAACGTGGGTTGTGCACGTTCATGCTACGTGCAGACCGAACACATTTGGAGCATTCCTGGCAGCGCATTTCCATATACACATGAACAAAATTGTTCATTTTCTTGGTAAGCATAAAACTAGACTGGATTTTGAGAGAATGCATCTTGACAAAAAAAAACAAAAAAACAACAACCTTTTTTGTAAAGGCACATAATGAAAAATGAGGCATATGAAAAAGAGAACACTGCTCCTACTGTGAAATATGGAGGAGTCTCGGTTATGTTCTGGGGCTGCTTTGCTACATCTGCTACAGGATTTCTTGAATCTGTACTCATGTAGATGCAGAGCATCAAATGAAAACATGAGTGATGTTATTAGTATTGGCGGGCCAGAGCGTCTACAGTGGCGGTGATGTGCTTGTTTATGGAGTAATGGAGTGGGAGGAAGTCGCATGCTGGAGAGCGGGTCAGACCCCGGAGTCTTCTAGAAAGAAGCAAATTGACACAAACCTCCCCTCCAACTTCCTGTCTGCGTGTGTCCCTGCGTCAGGGGAACCCGGCTGGAGCCAAGCAGCCTGCCCAAGATATGTGTGTGAGTGTGTGTGCGGTGGGTAAATCTCTAGAGTTTGGAGCCCGGCCCGAGAGGTCGAAGGAAGCGCCCACGTGCCTTGGAACAGTGAGATGGCTTGTGATGGACAGGGCAAGACAAGGAGGATTTCCCTCGTTTGTCTGAGAGAAGGAGCAGTCGTGTCATACACAAGCACACACGTCCGTGCACAAGCACGCACACTGAGTCTGTCTCCTTTGTTGTGTACGTGCGAGTCGTGAGGAGATGGGTCAGACATCGGACCGGTTTTGTGTTTGTGTGTGTAGGTCTGTGTTTGTTTGTGTTCAGGGTCACAACCCCCCGGGCCATGTTCTTCAGCCAGCTTTAGCCAGACAAACCAAGGCTACATTAATACATGACTTAATAATGGAAACCCCATAGACCAAACGTCAGGTCTGTTTACACCAGGCGGCTTCAAACCAAAATAGATTAATTTGTCATTTGGTTGCATGCAAATGCAAATGCAAAAAAAAAAAACTGTGAAAAACAAAAGACTCTAATTATGTATAAAAACTGGGTAGATAGTGGTTTTGAGGTTGAGGCTTTGGCCAAACAGTCCTGCATATGTGTCATTTTTCTATCAACTGATTGACTTGATATAATACAAAGGGACACCATAAAATCCAGTGAATGACAAGCACCCCCGCACAAAAATAATTACCCTTAAAAAGCACATTTTTTTTCTTTGTACTTGGGTAAAATATGTTCCTCCAATTTGCTAGTATCCTATTATTATCAGAATAAATAATATGAATGAATACACATTCAAAACATACCAAAAGTGAAAATTCTCAAATCCATACTAAAAATTAAGCTCACTTCCTGAGGTCTTTCAAAGTATTTTAAAAATCATATTTTCAAAACTCTTGTGCGCTGTTTCAGGGATTTTAGTAAGTTTTTTTTCTTCTTTTTTTAAATTTATTTATTTATTTATTTTTATTTAATGTCTTTAGGCCCGTATCCCAATGTGCCGTCACAGCATTTGCTCAACGTTCACTAAACCTTCGCCAACAGTTTTAATGGTTTTTCTTGTCGCAAGAAATTTTGAATTTTGCAAAAAAAACAAAACAAAAAACAACACCATCAAAACACTAGGTGAACGTCTGGCGAATGTTTAGAGAACATTAAGCGAACGTTGCAGCCTTGAACGAACTCTTAAGAGAAATCAATATTCGCTACCTTTGCAAACATTTGCCCTTTTAAATCTCTAACTCTTTTTGTAACCGCTTTTAAATGTCATACTTTTAATTAGCATATTGGGTTAGGAAAGGAGCTATAAATCAGTGATTCTATTCTTTTTTTTTCTTTTTTTTTATTCACGGGATTTTACAGTACTTTTGACTGTACATAGAACCTTTCAAAAACACACAGCTCGCTAGTTTGTCAACGTACCCTCAGATAAGAGAACAAAAACGTACAATTTAATCAGTCAAATGTTTCATTTTCATGAAGAGAAATTCTAACTTGACGACCGCCTTTCTGAGGAGCCAGCAAAAGCAAATCCACTGCAAGAATCTTAAAACACAAGGGCACAACCTCCACACTAGTGGTGCGCTGCGCTCGAGGTGCGACTTAAATCCTGCATTGTACTCTTGTGTATGTCATGATAAGTGTTGCGCGTATGATGTAGCATCAGGGGGTTAAACGGAGGGGGACTCGTTTCCAAACTGTCAGGACAAGGGGAGAACAGCCTCAAAGGCTCCGTGACGGACAGACGACTGCTCCCAGCATATCTCTACTTTGTCCTTGGACTGTCTGCCTCGCGCTGAAGGAGGCGAGCGCGATGGGAGCCAGCAAGCGGGAACGAGAGCGAGGCAAGTTGCAGACGGTGAAGACAGAGAGGGAAGGGAGAGGTGGAGAGAAAAGAGGCGCCCCCTCAATGGCATCGAAAGAGATAACTCTCTCTCTCCAGAGCCTCTTTTCTGTCGCTATCACTTTCCCAGGCAGTACTCCTTCCACATAAGGCCTCAAGGGTGACTGTTTTAACTTGGCGTACGTGTGTCTCTATGAATGAATGACAGAGGTGTATATGGGGATACGGCGCGTGTGAAGGTGAAAACGGCAAAGGATGTGGGAATCTCCAATGAAAAATGATCCAAACAGGCACTTGCTAAGTTAAGGCAGACTTCATAATGGTCAAAAGGCCCTCGATTCCTATTAGCATCTATGACACAACGGGCTTGCATATTTGTGTGCATATTTAATGTAATTGTGTCCTGATAATTATTGTGTTCTGATAATTAAGTGCAAAGTAATTGAATGCAGCACTTACAGTTTGTGTGATTTTACTGCGAATGTGCACTCAGGAGACTGCTGGTGAAATGATCTACGGATCACAATACAAACAACAGCTGGCCTGTCGCTTGATTGAAAGTTAACTTGCGGAAAACAAGCCATTTGGTCCACCAGCGGGTCAAAACGATGTTGAAAACAGCAGTACCAAACAGCAGGCTAAGGCAACGTTCTCTCTCTCTGCCACCGTCATTGGAATTGCTCCCCTTTGTAGGCACAGGCAACTGTGGGGAAGAGTTAACCTTTTGATAAGCCGCTTCCAGCCCCAGCTGTTTGCATTTTTCATCAAAATGCGCGAGTCAGAAAAAGAACAATTATCTCCTTTTAGTCCATGGCGAAGGGAGCGTTTGCAGCCCCCATCTGGTCGCAATAAATAAACCCAACAATGAGAAAAGCTGATGAGAAGAAGACAGGCAGGATGAGCTATGCTAATATAACAAACTTGGAAATATAAATTCAACTCAATGAGAACATGTGAAGAGAAAGACTGTGAGATGTCCAGCGAGAGGATCTAAACAACAATGTGAGGTCACAGGTAGATAATACACTGCCCCATGTCTTAGCCCCAAAGTTTCGTGCAATTGGTATTGGGTAGTCTTGCTTTTGAGTTACAAACTAAAAACTCTGAACACCATCGTGTCACATTAAAACATTGTTTCCCCCCCCTCATATTTAATGATTATGTTTGCATATGTATAAAAGTGCTTATTGAATTGCACTGTAAACACTCAGGCAGGCTTACGTTGACAGTTACGGATCAATTGTTCTTGTCAAAGATGTTTTCTCCTTTGCTCCTGGGTTTCTGCCTCCCTTCAGCAGCCTTCTCCTTACGTATTCTCTGCCACATACTCTCGTCTTCTTCCACAGCTATCTGCAATCCATTCGCACGGGCTACATACTGTAGTGTTTATGCTAGCACGAAATTCCCACTGTGTCTCCTGGGGAGGGAAGCACGTTTTTCTCTGCTTTGCTCGTCCCTCCTTTTTCTCTTGTACGTTTGTGCGCCGGCAAAGCCTCCTCTTGCTGCATGCAGCAAGAGAGAGTGCTGCATCTACAACTGCCTCACAAGGGAATCCACAGTATGATGTTACAATCCTCTCACATCCACAGGATGCTCTCTCCAACTTGCTCTCGCACTCTGACTGCTTTTTTCTCTTTCCTACACACTCGAGCCAGCATGCTTTTATATTTTGTTCTCTCTTGACGTTACACTATCCTTTCATACATACTTTCTTAATAAGATTATCACACTCCTACCTCTGACACTTTTCACCTCATATGCTCTCTCTCACTATTTTCTCTGTTATTCCACCAAAATCAAAATGACAACTAAAGTTAGTTCAAGTTAAAAAACAAAACAAAACAAAAACGCTAATGAAGCACTGAATTTAGAATTTTCAAGAATTGTAAAATAAACTTAAATGGAAACGATGTAAGTTGGTAAAAAGGCCCATTATTTGCAAAAATTTAATTCCTCTTGGAGGCGATGATTTTTTTTCCAGCTTATCGGAAAAAGGAAAATGCAAATTTGGGCTATAGAAACTTGTTTTGTGAATAAACGATGACAGCACCAGATACCACGTTACATGTTTTTGACATATTACACCACACATACCTATTGTCGTCACAAAAAATGGCGGCTGTTAACTTTAAGGTATGTTTAAGGGTAAAATAGAAATATTCCTGGAATTAATAAAAGATGTGAACATGAATGCCATTCTCGATGGAAATGTCAGTGGTTGTGCACCATCAGGAAGACTATGCATGATAGTAACATGTGGTGAGAAGACAAATTTCAAAATAAACCTTAGCATACCAACGAATACATGGACATCAATGCCTTGGTTCCTTTAGATTTTACGTTGCTCCTGGCTTGGAGTTGGGGCCAATTTGTATCACTGTCACAAATTGTTGCCACCAATACAACACAACGCACGGCACAATCTCCTCTTCTCCAAATATTCACAAAATAATAAAAAATAAAACACATATAACCTGGGACATACATATAAGATTTTTCCTCATTTGTTATATACATTGAAGATTTTATGTACGTTTTTTTTTCATTTTCAAATAATTCTCAAAATATAAGTTTCAAATAATTTCTAATTCGTTTTCCTGACAAAATCCCATTTAACACACAACTTGCTCATGTGTTAGCACACGTTTAACAATTCACAGCAAAGCAGTGATTAGAAATGAATTATGTCAGTATCACTTCAGATGTAAGTTGCTCACTTGTAAGTTGCAACAGTAATTAACACATTAAGTCAATGGCCCTAAGAAAAGTTTTAAACACACGTTTGAACATTGAGTGATTCTGTTGCAGAACTGCAATGCCTAAAAAATGAAAAGACACGGTGTGTGAGATTCCCTTGACCTGCCGTCTATGGACAAGGTCTCCAGTTAATTACGTTTCCAACTCCCTGGCTATTATATTTCCAGCTATCCATGGAGATTAACATGGAAGCCTTTAAATCCAGCACACAATTTCCATTTCATTCATCAAGATTTGCTTTCTTTCTTCAACAAGCTTCACATCAGCCGTGTGATATGGGGGACGGGAGACAGTATACATATGTTTGTGTGTGCAAATGCGCATTACATTCATTTGTGATTTGACGGTCCTGTAGCGTCAGATAAAGGGAGAGAGATCACTCGCTCTTTTCAGTGCACATTCTGGCCAGTGTGTGTAAGTGGGAGCGGTGTTCAGCTGTAGAAATGGCATATACTGTACAATCAGATTGGGCCATATTAACGTTGCTGCCGGTTGAGGGCGACATATTGGTCCAATGGTGATCTGACACAAAAGTCAAAACCTGATGTCAGTGTGATCAAGAGTAGTCCCAAAGTGAAGAACAGGATGACAAGGTATCTCCATAAAAGCAAACCCTGCAATTCAATCCCACAGTGCAAATGTCCATGCATAGTACATACAATGACATGCACCCAGACGAAACGATTGGTAGGGCATGTTTGTTTGGGTGGAACCTGAACCTGTCTGTGCCCTGAAGCCACATCCAAACAGGTGTTACAATACGGACACATTTACACACATAAAGCAAGAACAACTGGATACATGAGCTGGCCTGTGTCAGACTCATAGGAGCTGTCACACATTCCCGGAAAGTGACCCTCACGTTGGGGGGCACACACCTGTGCCATGAGAGAACAACCCCCAGTGTGTGGAGGACCCTCATAAACTCTCTGTGACAAAGGTGTGGGTGTTTCGTTGCCACTTAAACTAGCTCACTGTTAAAATGGGTAATAATACGATCTCTAAAAGCCAGTTAAACAAAAGGACAGAAGAGCTTAAAGAGAACCAGAAATACAGTAAGTGTTACATTTGGAAAAACATGCTCAACGTTCTACATAGGTAATGCTAACTAGTGGCACGGTTGACTTGCTAGTTTCAAGCTGGCGGCAACAGATTTGGTAAGGCTATCTGCAGTATGCCCCTGTGGCTTTGTGAAGAGTTAGAGTGAGCAGATTTCCACTTTACGCTGCAATGAACAATCATTAAACCACTTATGTGTTCTTGGGTTCTCTGCTCAGTTGCTGGTTTCAAGTGTGTTTCAAGTGTGTGGAGGATACAAGGGACCAGGGTAGGGGCAGAATTTCAGACAATGTAAAAATATAAAATGCGATGTAATGAATGACCCTCAATCTGGATGATGGTAACAGGCAGCAACAATTTTGATAAGAATTGAGAAGGAAAAGCCCAATACTGTTCTTAGAATCAACAGTTCCCCCCTCCTATGAACAACTGGAATAAATTTAACATGCAGTCCCCCTAAATTCTCACAAGAACCGGCCTGTCTGTCATTCTAGCTATCAAAAGTTAGGCAAGGACCTCAGGATGATTTATTTATTTTGACTGGGACACGGATCGAATTCGAGCCACGACTGTGTCTCCGGTTTAGGAACACAGCTACCAGTGAGCTAAAATTCTGGGTTAAAATTACAAAACTACAAACCCAGGCAGGGCGGTTCAGATAGTCGGGGGGAAAGGATAATGTCGGGCTTTGGGCATGTGGGTCCGGTCCTGTCCTGGCCTCGACCTGTGAATGCTGGCGCACCCTGCCCTGCAGCTGGCTAAATAAAGAGCCCCAGGGTGGGCTGGACAGGGCGGCAGTAGAAACAGACACAGAGTCGGCATTACCCAGTTAATCTCATTAGGGAGGCAGCCCTGCCAAGCTACCAGGGGTCAGCCAGAGTACCACGTCACTCAATGCACCTTTGGCACTCCCCGTAACCCTCAGGCAGGTTTGGGCTGAGACTTATGGTCAACTACAGTAAAGGGTGTTGGGTGAGGAGGGGGTGAGGTTGAAAGCAAAGGTTGGTGTCAGGCAGTAGCAGCTAGGTTGCAAGATTCGGTTAGATTGATGGTAAAGACGGTTAAAAAACAAATAACAAAAAAAACAACCCGCAAAAGCAAACACCAAAAATAAAGCCAATGATAAATTGACTGCAAAACTGAAAGGAGTGATAACAGACTCTCTCTGCAACTTGGTTGTTCTGTTTAACTGGATCAGTTAAAAAGGACATAGCTATCCAACGGCTTGATTTACTAAGATCCCAAAGAGTGCGTTCTAATTGAGTGTTTACTCATGCCAACAGATCGCACACGCTGCAGAGTGACATTTTTAAAAACAGGTTTTGCACTTTACACGTAGGTAGCTGTGATGGTTTTGACCATGCACAATTTGGGAGAGAACAACAAGATTAAAATGACGTGTCCAAAACAAGGTTATAGTCTGAGTAGGAGTTAATTTCTGCCCCTAGATGTACAATTTATGCTCCCCATAGGACTGACTAATTTTCTCCGACTTTTTCAGGGACAGCAAGCTGCAGGTATGTCCTCAAGTTGATACAAAGAAAGAAGCTTAAGGGTACTACCCCAGTCACAAGCCATGAGCCCTCATCACCTTCAACAAGGTTTCTATTCTAGTTAGTGTGTTCTGCACAGTTAGTCTTTAAATTAAATTTTGGTCTGTACCTCAAATTGGCATAACACAATGTAAAACTTGTAGAATGCTTACCAAGTATACAAGAACTATCTTAAAGTTTTAAGATTAAAAGTTCAGTAAATGTCAACATGGATACATGGAACAGTGTCTATCCTGACCCTTGAATGGCAGCAAAAAGTAAGCAGGGTGATGGCCAAGGGCTCAGCTGTTAAAAAACTCAATCTCATTAATGTAACTCCTGATGCTGGGGAAACACACGGGTTGAAAGGTCGCACAGGGGATAAAGTGGAAGGGAGCGTGAGAGTAAACTGAGGCAGAGTTTTTGTGAGGCTTAAAAAAAAAAAAAGAAAAAAAGAAAAAAAGAAAGAATCTTTTGGCCAGGTCTAAAAAAAAAAAGAAAAAAAGAAAAAAAAGAAAGAATCTTTTGGCCAGGTCTTCACTCATTAGCCACTGAGCAGTTACACCTTGACACTTGGAAAATAGATTGAAAAGCAATTTTCCACAGACACACATTATAAAGGGTTAGTATTCCTCATTTATGAATTATTGGCTGGTTGATGGACTAGGTGAGTACCATGAGAGTTGATTGAGTGACAGCTTACTGCAGGTTTCTCCCCCGGTCAGCTTGCTGCTGGCTGCCTGCGTGGGGAATTTGTACTGGACATCATAATCAAGATTAGACACACCCTGTAAACTGTCCATAAAATCCTCCATAGCCTATCAAAGTCTTCTCCCGCAAGTCACTAAAAACAGTCCAACGAAAGGGGGAGGTTGCTTACTCGGTACGTGAGGGAGTCAAGGGAAAAGGTGATTGCTTACGGCGGAGTTCAGGCAGATTTTGCACTGCTTTGGGCCCCTGGCCAAGGCTGAGATTGGGGTAATCTCATGATGGTTTCAGTGTGAAATGGGATCAGACGAGGGACAGGGGGAGGGATGGGGGTCACTGTATGAAAAGGATCAAGTTGGCCTTGAGATCTGAAATTGTTTAACAAGCTGCTGCAAGGCTGACTTAACTGTAGCAATACAGAGATGAAAACATAGTTGGAAGTTTTTCTACATTTGTCATTCCAAAGTTTTAAGCTTGACAAAAGACTTGATCTGATTCCTAAAGATCTGTGCGGAAGGAAATTATGCTCAGTGCATCAAAGAAAGGAGAAGAAACAAATCAATTCTGGGAACGCACCATATGGCTCTGTTTTTTTGTTTTTGTACGCTATAACTGATAACATATTCATACTTGCGATGACCTGGTAAACACTGAAAGTTAAGTTACACTTTGTCAAAGTGCCTGAGGGCTCATTACACAGCGGGTGCCAGAGTCTTCTTATTTAAAAGCTGATCAAGCAAACCTTACAGTTACCTCAATTTTAATGCTCCGCAGTTGAAGAGTGGGAGTGCCCTTTTTCCTCTCAGCGGGGGTGAGACAAAGTAGAGGAAGAGAAAGGGATGTGTTGATAATGACTGTCTCTGCTGCATAGACAGAGGATTCATTTGCTAGATAGATATAGCTGACACGAGGTGGTGGTGGTGGTTGGGGGGGGGGGGGGGGGTGCAGTCTTCAGTAACAATACAATAATTACAGTTGCACTATCCCAAATAGTTCAATAGGTCAAAGATGTCATGATATGACGAAGCAGGTTGACACAACAGTCCAACAGGTAGGAGACCATTATAACACACTTTAAAATCTTGAACTTTCCATTTTTCTTCTGCCGCAACTTCTACATCTGTACACGACAGGAACATTCTCTTACTTTGCCCACCCCTTTCCTGCCTTACATTATGCCTTTGGTTGGCTGTCTATACCTCTAACTTGCATAGACTCTAAAAAGAAAATTTTCCTCTACTCAATAAGTGATCAATGCTTAATTCCTTGACACTTTTTCCAAGTTGCTATCAAACAGAAGATAAAATGAGAAGTGAGCAGATGATGGCAAATACAGGTGAAGAGAGCAAAAACAAAGAATAAACAATTGGAAAGAGATAAAGAAAAAAAAAAACGTCAATTCTAACTATCAAACATATCCCCAATGAAAAGCTACAGTGGCAGGATTATTGTTTATGCTGCAAGCAACCAGGCTGTGGCTGTGTTCCAGGCTTAGCATGTGAAAATAGGCAGAAAATCTAACTGTTCCATTTCAAGGAAATTTTTTACTGTTGCTAATGCGACTTAAATACCTTATTCCGCAGCTGAGTGGGCTGGCACCTGCTACAAGCAACAGCTAGCCTATTACAGCTCAGTACAGTTCTGTCGCTAATTTTCTGATTCAATTAGCATGCCTCAGAGCTTTCCAGGCTAATGGTAAACTACTTCACAGTTACTTCTCTGATTAATCGCTGCCCATCTGCAAACCGTTCAACACAAAAGTTTGAGGGACAAATGTGTTACTGCATTCTCAAATATCAACATAACTGTAGCCTTCAAGATTCCTACTTTCACGTGGTCACTGAAACTCTAATAATCTCACATGATTGTCAAATGAGAGTGTAGTACAGTGAGACTGTTGCAGGATTTGAACAGAAAGGCAAGCCACAACCAAAGTGTTCAAGTATTAAAAAAGTACGAGTGAATGAGTGAAATACCAATCAAATTGTTTTCCCAAATCGTGCTCAGACATTTTTTTTTTTTTTGTATTTGCTGTGGGAGTGTTTAAACCACCAGTGCTGCATTCTAGAGACCAGGGGGTCATAACCCAATGGCAACCAAACCAGATCGATGTGTGATGTTTGGGTTGTCAGACTGTGTTTACTGATGAAGAGGAGCATAACAAAGTCGAGAAAAGATCTAAACCAAATAGAAGGTTGGGCAAATAGGGTAAGAAAAAAAAAAAACCTAAACAAAAGTGAGGGTACTAAGGTGTATACAAAAAATGAACAAGCTACAGTTAAGACAAGCACTTTGACAGTGAGAAAGCCGAGAGCAGAGGTGGTTAAATAAGAAGAGTTTGAGGCACAACTGACACATCCCACCAGTCAGTCAGCTTGTTGCTATCACGGCCAGGGCACGCTGTTCTGGATCGAACACAAACCTCTCCTCTGTTCTCAAACCTGACCCCTATTGATAAAGCTAAAACCAAGGTCAAATCAGTGTTTGCACAGCCTTTAGCCCAAATTACATCATTTTAAAGCAGGTTTTCACTGTTACTGAGAGTGTACAACATGGTAGGGGATAGAGCTGGCGTTGCCTTCCTCCTCATTTGATGACCATTTAAATTAAATCAAATCTTTAAGATCTTTGCAACACAAAGTTTTGACCAACACATGATAATGTCGTCAAATCAAATACCCAAAATTAAGAACACCTTTTAGCTGTAGCCATAGTTTTAATATGCCATAACTCTGGTATTCATTTACACTAGCAAAACAATATACTTTCACCTCTGGGTACAAACTGGACAAGCTGACATATACACTTACCCTACGGCTGGGGTATAAACTGGACTAGCCAAAAAGCTAAGAGATAAGATAAAGGCAGATAAACTGGACTAGCTCAGAATATACCCTTACTTTAACCCTGAGTGTAAATTGTGCAGGCCCAACATACCCCAAACCAAAGACATATTGTATGAAGTAGTGAGTCTCCTCATAAATTTACACATAGGAGAGTGATGCTAATTATTCCTGGCTCCCAATCATGGTAGCTGAACAGGAATATAATACCATTGTGGTTTGGCCACAATTTGCATGGTTCTAATAGCTTATCGACTGGTTCAAGGTGGCTGCACTGTAATGACTGACCATGCGCCTCACACTGTTTATTTCAGGCTTGTGTAGATCTTTCACCCGACCCCAACCTCATCAATACTTAATCATGATCCCACTATTTGTCTTTCCGACAAATTGCACAAACATGCACCTCCCAAAAACGACAACTTCATCTCAAATTCTTACTAGCAGTTCTTTTACTCACAATTACAAATACTGTTCTTGAAGATTTTTCCCAAATGCTTCTAAAGGAGGCTTACGGTAAGTGTTTGCCAGTGCACTCAACACACTGGCATAGTGACCACTTTGTTATATGTCTATGCAGCACGGTGGGCAGCTCTATGCACAGAAAACAAGCTTAAACTAATGGACTTGGACTTACGTCAGACATTACCATGACGCAAAATGATTCAAAACCCCAGATGTTCAATGATTCTTTTCTCTTAGAATGCAGATGACACACATTTAATTTGTATTTATTTATTAATTACTCAACACATTTAAGACCCTGGTTTATCAATTTCTGCAGAAATAGATCAAATATGGTATAGTGTAAGCAAGAGCTTACTAGTGTGTCAGAAAGTTATGCAAATGTTATTGAAAGTTTAACTTTTCAAAACAGACCACGCAAGAAATGTCATGGAATGCCAAGCAAATGTCACAAACAGATGCACTGCATTAATCTTAATGATGATTAACATTATGACAAGATGAAATCAAAGTTAAGAGTTGGCAAGATGTGTGTGCTCTTCCAGATGTGGTCTGCATGGTCAGACAAATTCCCGAGGATGAAATTCACTTGGGAAAAGTCACAAACCACACATGAAGAGTTGTGTGCAACGACAGTTTTTTTTTTCCAGAGTTTCCCACCAAAACAGTGAAATGTTATTTTAGCTTTCTAGAAAGGTTAGTTGAATATTACCTTATCAATCCTGAGTTCTATCAATAATGTAACCATTGCAAGGATAACAATCATATTTGATCGTTTGTCAGGTTCAAAAAGATATTCAATGAACAATATATTCATTATTGCAATTGTTGGCTTTGTATTAACAAACGTTTCTTTTTTGTAGCTAAACATGGTAAGAAATACTGCAGCTAGGTCTTTTGAAAGGCAGATTGTTTTCATTTTATACAGACTAGCCGGTACTTGGTATGATGAAGAGCTGATGTTACATTTTATTTTACTGTACTTGAAGTAGCACTCAAAAAATCACTGTCCTCGGGATACGAAAACAAAATCGTACTATCTAAAACGTCCATTTTAGCTCGTCAATATTTTCTTTTCTAAAGCAGTGCATTTGACTGTTAGCCATCTTTTAGACAGACACTGGAGTCAGTTCTTGCTCTGTGAAGACAAACGGACATGTCTACATTTGTTTGGGATCAAGGCGCATCTCCTGCAAATGATTGATGTAAGGCAAATATTCGTTACCCTGCTCTTGCTATTCAAAAATTGGTTCAAACTCAAAGTTCAGAAGCAAGTTGCTATTTTTTATGTTAATAAAAAAATAGATGGGACTTCTACAATCATAGTTTTTTTTTTTTTTTTTTTTTTTAATGTATCTGTTAAATTCAGTATATTCTTATTGGATGTTTCTGTTAAATGAATTTTGTTATTCTGAACTTGTGACGTGTACCGTAACAATAAATTTGATCTCAATTTCCATTTCAACATTCAGTCACAAAGTACATTGCGCCTTCAAGTGGCTCACATCTGGCGATTATAGAAAACTCAAAATAATGTGTCCCCAGTGACTGCAGGCCTCAGATACCTAAAACGTTGAGCAGTGGAAAAGAAAAAAGAAAAAGATTCTACAAGTAGTTACATTAACCTCAGAAGAAAAAGCTGCAATTATGTAGAGTACAAAGGCCAGAAAGCATGAGTGGTCCAATGCTGTGACAGATCAATTCCGAAACATCTCTGTTTTCGCTGTTATGAAGCCATTTGTGGAATACAAAGAGCAAGGGGGTGGATGGAGAAGAAAAGGATAAATGAAAAGGGGTGTTGGAAACAGGCAGGCAGTGGTCCTCAGTTGAGAGGTCAGAATGAAGGCAGTGCGGCAATGCCCACTGTGGGCACTCAGCTGGAACTAAACGTGGACGCCGAGACGCCAACTATTGGAGCACATCCAAAAACCTGCTGGGCTTTCTCTGGCTCCCTTTCTTCTCCTGATTCAACAATAAGCGGGGGCCCATCCCACCAGCCCCCAAACTCTTCAGTCAATCACTCAGTCAAAGACTTTAACATTTTCATTACGGAAAGAACAAGGATGGCAGAGCAGGGGGAAAGATCGCTGACTGAGATGAAAGTGAATGAAGGACAGTGGGGTGAACTTTTTACAAAATATTACAATCCATATTCTGACACCTTTGTGATTGGGCTGTGTGCGTTTATGTTGGACCACCCTCCCTGTATACGCACACACGCACACACACCATCTGTGAACACCAACACATGACAGAGCAAATAGGATTACAGTATGGAGGAAGGCAATGAGGATGATCCAAACACCATAATATCATTTCTTAGAGGGGACGGGAAGGGGTGGGGGTTGGGGCAGGAAGAAGGGTGGGCAGGTGTGGAGTAAATGAGGGGTTTACTAGGAAACAGGGCGGGGGCAGACAGAGGCTTAGTTGGTGAAAAGTTCAAACCGAGAGAGCAATGATCTAATGGTGCTTGCCTTTGTGAACTGAGCTTAGTTTATGCTTGAAATAAAAGATACATAAACTAGGCCAGAATTAAGCAGATGAAAACCATCACAAATAGAACTGAGGGCAAATGAAATGCACCAAAGTTCACATAGTTCGAGGGCAGAACCTCCTTTTATTCTCCAAAACTGTTATTTGATTTGTCGTGATATTTTGAAATTCCTCATTAGAATTTGTTAAAAATAAAGAAGAATGTTAGCTGATTTAGATTACCTTTTGACAACGGTGTACACATCAGCATGGTGATGCACCAAGTGGTTAACATGTCGGTCTAACAGTTCCTGGTTTGAATCTTAGCTTTGGCCTTCCTGGTCTTAATTCTCGTCTGAGTCTGGCATCCTCCCACTTTCCCAAAAAACATGCACATTTGGCTATGTGAAGACACTAAATGATCCATAAGTGTAAACGTGATTTGGGGTAGCAACCAGTCCGGTGTGTACTCTGCGTCTTGCCAAAAGGTTAGCTGGGGCTGGGAACTGATGAGGTGAAAGCATTTCAGAAAATGGACAAAATAAACAAATAAATAAATGAATAAATAAATAAGTGGCAGCACGGTGAATCAGTGGTTCGCACGTCTGCCTCCTAGTACTGAGGTTGCAAGATCGAGTCCAGGCTCCGGCCTTCCTGGGTGGAGTTTGCATGTTCTCCCCGTGCCTGCGTGGGTCTTCTCCAGGTACTCCGGTCTCCTCCCACATTCCAAAGACATGCATGGCAGGTTAATTGGGCGCTACGAACTGTCCATAGGTGTGCTTGTGAGTGTGGATGGTTGTTTGTCTCTGTCTGCCCTGCGATTCGCTGGCAAGCAGTCCAGGGTGTCCCCCGCCTACTGCCTGAAGCCGGCTGGGATAGACTCCAGCGCCCCCACGACCCTTGTGAGGAAAAGTGGATGGATGAAGAAAATGGATGGATGGATAAATAAATAAATAAATAAATAAATAAATACATCCCTCAATTTTAACACTTGAGTCTAACTAATATGAATGAATGTAACCTTCTGTGTATATTCTTATTTTCAGGTTCTTTTCTGATTTGAGGTTTTGAGGTAGTTTTTTCTTTTGGAATGTGTCATGAGATAGAACACAATGTGTTCTGATGTCTTGGGTCAAGTCCTAAACGGCCGCAGTTTGAACTCTCAGCTTTGTGAGATGTTTTGTTCCACAAAAAATGTTGGTTGCTTTCCAAATTGAATGACCTCATTGCTGAAAGGAATTTAGAGGTTCCATTCTACTTTGCTAAAAACACTCCATTTCCAATTCTAGCCTTGATATGTCAATAATAAATCTGTAATTTGATGAACATAAGGATGCATGTCTGTGTCGAGAGGTTGATGAGATTTTAGTCCCCAATTTTCAAGGGTTATAGACCATCAACAGAACATAAACCTTCGACCGTGGTCAACAAAACATGCACAGTGTTAAGTGTGATTAAACCTCATGGTTAAATCCTTGGTGCAACCCTGTCATTCGGAAGAAACATTTTCATATCACTTTATTATCATGTGATTTGTCAACTAATATTGAATGTATTAAAAGAGATTACGGTAGCATTAGAGGATTAAAGGTCTTTTAAAGAACCAGGAAAGGCACACATGGCTCCCATATGAACACTTACACACAAATGCATACGTCCATGAAGATCAATCACAACAACCTCGCTGTATATTAAAAAGGATTACAGTGAGGTTTGCCAAAATTGTATTTCCAAACAATTTATTTGATGCCATGTGCACATGAATGCATGCATGCTGTGTGAATGCACACAGATCACTACCGATAGGGGGCAAAGACCGGATTGTGTGGCAGGAAAACATTGATCTTGAGGCCAAAGCAGGGCAGGAATCCCAAGCATGGGTTTAAGCTGTAATGTAACATCTATGTCAAAAGCCTCAAATGCTATAATGCTAAATCTCTTAGTTGGGTTGGGCAGGAACTACTCAGAAAATCTAACATGACCACATCTAGAGTGATCCACAGGAGCCAGCCTGACATGTGACTGACTGTGACACCTCCAGATCAAAGTTCAATACAGATTTCAGCAAATCTGAGCATGCACGGCATGAGCTTACATTCAGCAAGGGGAGGGAGCACGGCTTGGCCTCCGACCCTTACCCGTTAAGACCCTTGAAGTTTTTTACACTGACCTAGACTTGACTCCTTCATCTGGGATGTTAGCTATACTAATTACAGCCTGATAGGTGCCTGGTGCCAAACACAATTCATTTCCCTCCAGTTCTCCGAGACTCGGCTCCAACAGCTGGTGCCAACCTCACTTAGCACTTGTGAGGTGTTCGCAACACAAAGTGCAAGCCACAAGCCTGGCTCCTTTCCTAGCAATCTAGTCTCTTTTGTTTCGCCTTACAAGGAAAAAAAAAATCCAAAAAAAATCAAAACACATTTTACTGCGATAACGTCTGAAGATCACGGCAGTCTTGGAAATAAAAGTATGACTTGGTAAGTCAAACAAAGGCAGTAAATGGAACAAACAGGTGTCCTTCATTGACACAATGCCAACCATCGTCCGGGCAAAGACTCATAGCTTGAAAAATGGGTAAGTCAGATAACTCGCAGGTCCAGGTACCACTATATCAGCAAACATGCATCAAATTTATCGAGTCGCAACACAGGGCAAAAACAATGCTCACTTTGGTGGCAGTTGACCGTCATTTATTATTCAAAACTTAACTGAGGCAAACCAAACTCCACTGTATTGTTTAGATGTAAATTCAACTTTATTATAGAGGACTAACTTGCATTACCTGCCACTGGGCCCAAACTTGGAGTGTGTGATGACCAGCGTGTGAGTGCGGCCGTATCAGGGAGGGGGTATCTGTAAGTGTGTCTACATGTGGAGGGCCTGTCGCTGAGCATACCCATGCACATGCAGATATCTGCGCACACATGCAGTTTGTGTGGGAGTACACGTTGACAAGCGAGCCTTGCGATTGGCGACATGCTGGCTGAACAGCATGAAGGAGGGGGGGGGGGCAGAGAGGGGTGGGCTCCAACATAGAAAGATAACACACTTTGTAACTGTGTCATTCAAATGAAGATTTTTAACATACGTACAAGACTGTAAACGAAAGCACTTTGAAACGTCAAAAAAAAAAAAAAAAAGATACTTAGGGCAGTAAAATATTCTGACATTACAATGATAACTAGAACTGTGAGCCGCTAAAAAGGGCACTCGTAACTCTGGCCACATTGAGGTACTTGCACGTTGGGTTACTGGTAGTGTTGTTCCGATACCGATACTGGTATCGGCAGAGGTGCCGATACTGCATTAAAACAGTGGTATCGGTATCGGTGACTACTCACAAGTAACATGCCGATACCATTAATTCCAACGCTAATATAGGATTTTGGATGCAGCATCTTGTGTCTTGCTGGTGCATGACATTCACTGGTATGTGACATGTTCACTGCATGCCGATCTAAGATATCCTATTGGCCCTTGAATGCTCTGAACCAATGGCAGGACAGCTTTTTCATGTTGAGGAAAAAAAAAAACGTAAGTATCGGTATCGGCCGATAATGCAAAGCTGGGTATCGGTATCGGTATCGGGAGCCAAAAAACGGTATCGGAACAACACAAGTTACTGGCATATAGTATGCCGAAAACTCAAGATTTTTTTTACCTTGTGGTTGTCCCAGGCTTTGAGATGGCACAGCCTTGGTTTGAAGCCAATCGGATGAAATAAGTAGCAAAAATGGGCCAAAATTGTACATTCAAATACTCAGCTCACTTTATGTACATTTTTGGGTATGGATAACAATACGTTTTTGTATGTCTGAGCATGTTACATGTGTCTTCCAATTTTCATAGCCCTAGGTCAAAACTACTCGGATAGGGCCCCGTTAAACTTCCGAAGGGAGCGCTGAGAGACCAATTTTCTGTACTTGTGCACGACAACTATAGCAAATTTTTCATCAGGCTCAATGCGTGCGCAAAGTTTTATGAGTTTCCGTTCATGTTTAGGGTCTCAAAAATGTGTTTCTTTGCGGAGAATAATACTTGCTACAGAAACAATAGGGACATCACAGATGTCACCGTTCGTGCCCTAAAAATGCTTAGTTTTGTGTGATACTGTAAAACGGGTGTCACATTAAAAGTATCACACTGATAGATAATAAAATATTTCAAATATTTTGATTACCGTATTTAGGTAAGGTAATCCTTATAGCGGATATAATGTTCCTCAGCATGTTATAGTGCATTATTATGAATCATTGCACTTTGTTGCAAACTACTCATTAAGATGCATCCCTAGCCAAATTGCTCGAGACTTAGTGGACTATTTTCAGTGAAGTCATCTGACACAGGTCATAGGTCACCGCAGGCTGTCTAAAGCGGTGACAGGTCGTGATGGTCAGAGGGATGCTGGTGGATAAACACATCAGGAGGAGGGTTGAGGATTAGGAACCATACGCAGATTTCAGTGAGGCAACAGCACAGCCTCTCTCATTACTCACAGTCACAACAAGCACAAGAAGCACAACAACTCTCCAAGCACTTTATAATTGCTGCTTCCAAGACCACAAACAAGCTATGTTATTGCTTTCCCCGCTCTACTCTGTGTTTCTTTCAGTGGGAGGGGTGAGGAAAGAAGAAGAGAAATCATCCTCTAATTGCAATGTTTTTCTAATACGAGCACACGTTGGTTTTCGCAGGCTGTTTGTCTCCTGTCAGGGAGATGCTTGGTTAATAAAGTGTATATCTGTCAATAAGCGGCACACGGGATAAGGCAAGGTCGCAGCTGCTGACTCAAAACACCCACTGAAATATACTCTTAACTTTTACTTAACTTTTATCAACAAGCACATTTAAAAACAAGATGAACTTCTCTCTGGAAAAAAACAAAAAACAATAAATCATTATAATTTAAGGCTAATTATGATGATTCAAGGATGTCTTAGTCTGTATTGTGGTAAGAGTGGTACAAATATTTTGTCACTGGCTGCACGAGTTCTGTATTTTAAACTGTATGCTGACCATACATTTAATTACAACCTCATTTGTGAAAATGGGAAAGTTTATTTTTAAGGGGCAACAAAGTTAGAAGCACACATGCATACACAAACACAGACACTCATTGACTGTTTTCCAGATGTTACATCACAGCAAGGGATCGTCATAACAGTTGGGCATACAATGTGTGTGTGTGTATGAGTTAATTAGCAGCTAAGCATAGTGAAATGACCGCATAACCATCAGAATAACACTGATTTAAATTTACGTCAATTTATGAAATTTATTAAGAAGTATTTTGTTTTGCTTACAACTTGGGAATAGCCTTGTCTATTTGCTCAGGAGGGCTCAATGTGAACCCCATAGGGTTGTGTGTCACCTTTACTGTGATGCAGTGCTGGTGGCACTTGGAACTTTTGAGCGTTTACAGTGACACTCGTGTGATTACTCAATAGATTAGCCTCTCTCTACACTAATCTACTTGATCCCATTAACTAAATTCACCTTATGGTGGTATCTATGGGGAACCCTTTACATCGGCTAAAATAGGATTATGTGTATTTCACTAGTCACACCTGCACAGTCGATTGGTGAGTCAAGCATACTGTGGTGTTGATCATCTTTCAATCAGAACGGCGGTAAATGCAAGTAATGATAACCATTTTCTTAACACATCAAAAGGCATCCTGTACACTTAGAAATACAAGACAAAGGTTCAGGTTTTCATGTGTTTGAACCTTATATAGAAAAAAACCCTTATATGAGAAAAAGAACTCCAGAGAATAAGTTGCACTGTGAAACTCAACCTTGTTAATGAGGCTACGGTGATAGAAAGGATACGTGTGATTTTGCATAGTTACTAGCCGTGGTTAAGATTTGCTGTGACCCACTGGGGGTTTATTGGATTAATTTCACCCCATGGATTGAACTTCAAACCAGTCTAAAATCAACAGAACTGAGGATGTAATCATGACATAACTTACTTGACTATGTTGTATATCTTTATATTGGCAAGAACCGGCAAAGAAAAAGATCAAGATTCACTAAAATAAGACCAACACAAACAGACTGGAGCACATTTTTCACAATCATCTTCTTCACTCAACAGTAGAGCAGCCATCAAATGTATTGGATGGTTTGTGTTTTTCTCCTCCTAAGTGGTTTGCCACATGTTTAGGTCAGGGGTAAAGGCTGGGCAGATTACAGCCTATATCAACTCAATGAGAAGAGGCCATATGGGCAAATGAGATCCATGTCCATGAAGCACTAATCTGTGGATGCCCTCTGTGTGACCAGGGATGGACACTACACGCAGCAGCTAAGAGGCTTGGGTATTCGTGACCTGCTTTACTGTATCCAGCATGTTAGCTCCCCCACCTGACCCCAGCTTCTCGGAGACAGAAAAGCTTGGCCTTGGAGAAGGAAAGCCATAGGAAATTAATCAAGTCCTGAGCAACTATAACAAATGGTAATACTCAAATCAAAATGTAAACAACTATTTTTCTTATTCCTCCTACTTTTTTAATGTACATCTACTTCCACAAAATGTGTCCAATTCACATGATTCCAAATTCAACACTTAAAAAAATGTACACCAAGGGGGTTAGTATTTTTTTCATTCCAAATCCATCCATCCATCCATCCATCCATCCATCCATCCATCCATCCATCCATCCATCCATCCATCCTCACATTCCACTTTTCAATACTTTTCCATTCTGCATTTCAACCTTCACGCACAATTTCTCCAGAAATTGCACGTCTAGTTTCATTTAAAGTTTAGTTTTTTGTTGTTGTTGTTTATACTCAATTAAGCATTTTTTTCCTCTCTCCTCGAAATCACATCTTCTGCAATTTCTGGGGTTACAGTGGATACAAGTTCTTCAAGAAAAAACAAAACAAAAATACAATTGCAATAATTAAGTAAACTATTTTCTCTTTACCCTTTGGAACAACAACCCTCAATAAAGCAGTAAGAAAAGCATGTGGAAAATATAAAAGAGACGGGGAAAAAAAAGACGGAGAGTGGTAATTACTGGAGATTGTGTCCCAGCGATTAGCTGAGGGGCGGCTACTAGAAGGACAAATGGACAAATCTTAAGGAGCTAATAAAAGTGAATACAGAACAGTCCTCATGGACAAATCTGGCACTAAGATGATAATGAGATTATAAGACCTCACTATATTGCAGCAAATTGTGTAAGTGTTTCATTGAACCTTGCTGAACTTTCATTTATGTACACCAGGCTTTCTCCTTCAGTATTGTGTATCCCCATTGCTTTCTTTCCTGCTAAATGATGTTTACGGTAAAAGAAAGAATGATAGGATAAAAAGCATCTTGGATAATTTATGGAATGCAGAGGTGGAGTGAAGACCGCAAATTGAGCTTTGCAGACATCCTTGTATTTAGCATAATCACAACAGATGATGTTGTGAAAGCTGTTCAAGGGATATTGCTCTTATATTGTCATAATCCTTCTTATGGCCATGTGCAACATAAACCTACCACACACATTAATTAATGAATATATGGGGAACCTTGTGATCACTAGTGTGCCTCTAATGAGATTTATTTCTTAGTACTTTCATGGAGGTTAAGCCATACGTCACCAAAAAAAAAAAAAAAAGAAAAAAACGAAGTGTGTGCTACAGAATAAATGACTTTGCAAGTGTGCTTCATCTATTCAGAAAATGAGTGACACCAATATCTTGTAGGGGAGAAAACCAGCTGTTAATATTTTCACGTCACAACTGTCATCTCCCAAAGTCAAAAATGGGTTAAAAAAAAAAAAAAAAAAAGGAATCATGTTTTAAAAATGATTGAAACATCATGTTGGACATTATTAACATACACACACTGCAAATTTAAGTGCATCAAAAATAAAAAGACAAGCAAAACCTTCCCCCCTACTGCACCACAAAATTAAAAATGAACTTGACATGCAGCCTTGAGATGCTTGAATAATAATTAACTTGACATATTGATCACTTTCATCCTCCTCGTTTGTCTGCCAAGATAAATAAATGGCAGCACCCTTGTCTTGGTCATGTAGCAAGGGCTTGTCTATTGACCACGGTGGCATATCTTTGATAATGCTGATGTAGGGGAAGATACGGGTCGGACACAAATCAAAGCACTGAACTTGATCAATAAACAGGGACAGTTGCCTAGAATGGAATCAAAGAAGTCCGTCAAAGCGGTCAAGTGTTTGATTCAAAGGAAATGTCCCCATGAGAAAGGCAACCTCCACGATGGATCAGATTGCCTTGTCACCATGGAATAAGAGCGTGACCTGACAATGGACTGGGGGCATCCAACTGTGCATCTCCAAAACGACTGCGTCAGATGCTTTCCAAGTCATACATTGCACCATTTTCAGAAGGGAATAGCAAACAAAGGAGGTCAAAAGAAGGTACCGGTATAGATGCCCGGATGGCTCTTGGGCAAATTCTCTTTTTCCTTCTCGGTCAACTCTGACTGACATTTGGAAATATTGAGAGAAAGATGGACCAACTTGCACAAGTCAAGGCTAGATGACTGAAACGTACGGTACACACGGCGATGTGTAGCGCGGTTGGGCTACGAAAACACTGAAAATATGAGATTACCTACTGAGGGCACTGAGCGGACTTCCACGTTAGCAAGCTGAAATAACACAGATGTTGAAGGTGGTTGAGGTTAATTTGAGTGAGCCTGAGTTTCCTCTTGGACTCAGTCATCACACAAACATCAGTCTGTGTGTGTGCACGTCTCTAGAAGGGGTGCCGGCAGCGAAAAGATGTTTCACTGTCAACAGTACATGGAAAAGTTACTGTAAAACCTTAAGTGGAACACAGATTTACTGTATCTGTTTGTATAATAAAGTGGCTCCCAATCTTATGCTAGGTGTTATGACTGTGTTTTGGTTTGGGTCATGGCGTCATGACTGGGTCATGCCAGGGTTAAGTTTGGGTCATGCCAGGGTTATGTTTGGGTCATGACCGTGAGGTCAAGTGTCTGTTTTGAACTGGCGTAACCGGCATCTAGTTTCAACTGGTCTTAAGCTATGTGATGTCATGAGCTACGTGAGTGTCAAGAATCTTTAATCTTTTTATCTGGTCAACAGCCAATCAGATAATTCCATGTGAGTCCTTTTACCCACACGTCTAGCCACAACCAATCAGATCGATTCACTGTCTACATAAGCTGTTTGAGAAATGTGTGTGTTTTGTTGGATTATTCCTCTGTCCAGCTGGCCACCTGCTTCTCTCTTCCTCTACTCTTTCTCGTTGTTTCTGGTCAAGTCAAGTTAGTTCCACACCTTTTGATGTTATGCGAATAAAGTGTTAAAATTTGTATTTGTGATTGCGTTTTTGGGATCCAACCTCAGAACGTAACGCATGGGGTCAATGTGTTTTTGGTGTATTGTGCTTACACAGTTATTATGCTCATGCGGGTTAAGGGGTCATTATGTTTTGTATGCACATTCTTATGTAGTTACTATGACCTTTATGATGATTATGTGACAATGATGATCTTTTAACTGTATTAGCCACTCTTAGTTTGTCTAGTTACTATGTTCCTTATGATGTTATAATGTGGTTAGTTTCTATGCAGTTACTATGTGCCTATATTAGTCACTCTTATTTTGTCTAGTCAATCTTATTTAGTAATTGCTATGCAGTTGCTATTTTCTTATGATGAGTTACTCTTATTTTGTCATATAGGATTTTATTCTGTCATATAAAATTGTGGAATGTCCTAGTAAGAGTTACTGAAGGACACTTTTCAATAAGTTGAGGTTACGTAGCTGAGGTAAAAAAAAAGAAAAAAAAAAGAGGAAAAATTAGATTCAATGACATTCATTTTTAATTTCACTTTTCAACCTGCTGTCATCTGGTTAATCCAAAATGAAAAAAAAAACAAAAAACAAAAAGCAATTAAAAGCACATTTCTTTTTTTTTTTTTGTGATACGAGAAAGCAATCTCAATTCACGTCGGTAAAAATGACAAAGTGGCATTAAAAAGGAAAACAAAGTGAACTCCTTACTAAGGCTCATTAGGTTTAATTACTGCACTGTGTTAGGTTGCTTGTAATGGCACACATTTGGTAATTAAAGTACAGGTAAGACATTAACTTACTTTTGTTAGCCATTAATCAGTGTTTACTTACAGAGAGCTAAGCCTTTGTAATTAATAATCTGCTTGGACAATGAGTTATTACCTGACAGGAAGTATGTATGAGTGGGAATTTTCTATTCACTTTTTTTTTTTTTTTTTTTTAACCCTCGTGCATTTTGCTTAGCCAATTATGTAAATTAGGTTTTGATTGTGCAGGGGGGGGAAAAAAAAATAAAAAAAAAAAAAAAAAAATGAGCCACGGTTTTGGAAAACTGGGGGACCGTCAAAATGCGAGTGTGCCAACATTTCTGAGCCATTGCATGAGGGAGATAACAATCATAATTACGCTGGCATCGGATTTAGCCAACCGCGTAACATTAATGTACATTATAAGTGACATTTTTGGACCGATTGGACACTGCATGTATTTTATTGCAATTTCCGTGATTTCTGCATGAAATCCTTCTATGGACATTCCTCGACGGTGCCATGGGCATGAGAAAGATTTTGCACCCCAAATCCACCAGGTGGCGGTAGAGGCCAATTAATGATTTTCCTTGCAAACGCCTCACTGATTCCAGCACACCATATTCCACACAGACTTATTTCTTCGTGCTTTTTACTGATTGTGCATTCGACAGGATGTTAGTGGATGCGCGTGCACGTTAGTGGGCGCGCGTGCGTGTTCGTGGATGCGCGTACACGCGCGCCACTTATATTTTTGTGCAGAAAAAGGTATTGCGAGCTATTGACTTATGTTTCGTGTTGGGATATGCTGTTTTTTTGTCTGCATGGACGTGGGAAGCACGTTCCCTAGTGGGAGGGGTCGAATGGCAATGCTCGTTGTCGTTTTTATTCCCCAAAATGAGCCACTGTTAGTCGTTGCAATACAGCGGTTTTCCTCAGTGTGTGAAGGCTGTTATTTATTATTTTTTTTCTCTTTCTTCACTTCAGAACTTCAGAATTAATAGAGTGCATATTCCACACGCATGCACAGTTCAATCATCCATTTTGAACAGCCGAGCATCGACATTTGCTCGCCAAGGCTGCAGGGGGCAGGCGTGCCATTGTGGCCAAACGTGCGTGCAACGTGGAGGTGACGTATTTCCCTTCGTGCATTCTTCAAAACATGGCAAGGAGCATGGATCGGTGGAAACAATAACCATTAGGGATAAGACAAAACAAAAAAAACGTTTTTTTTTTGCAACTTATGAAGTGTAACATGTAACGGTTGTCGAGATGAATTCCTCGTCGGTTATCTTATCTGGCCGTTGCATTTCTAGTGAAAGTGCTAAGCTTCGATTTTTATTCGGCTAGTTTGTATTCACAACAACGTGCTAACGTGCTAAGAGGCTAACGTGCACGAGACATGAGCTTCGTGGATCTCAGGAAAAGAAAGAAAAGAACGGCGATCGGACACACAAAAAGCTGCAAATGCAAGTTGGCAAGTAAGTACTTCTACAAAATAAACATAAACGAACATATGAGCACGTCCTGGAATGCCGCGGGGGACGTGTAGCTTCCGAACGGTATGTAGCTCGTCGCTGTGTTGACTTCAGTTCGCCGGATACAATTGGATACAGGCGATGTAAATTTGTCCGAAAAAGACGCACGATTTCCGGGTAAAGTAAACGGACGGATCGGTGTAATGGAGCTTTTTCTTTCCGTTATTTGTCCGGAACCGTACGTCCTACGGGGAAAATTACACATATCTGACACATATCTGGAACCGTGAGCACAAGAGATACGTGGCTCGTTGAAGTGCGACGCCGGATACGGGGGTGTAAATCGGGCCTTCCTGTATCCGAAAAACAAACACAATTTGCGGCTAAAGTCACGGAGGGGTCCCGGTGCCGCTCCGGAGCCCCACAAAAAGTACTTTTTTCCCCAAAGTTTTCTATCAAAGCTACCGTGTTGCCTGATGCTCTAACTATGTCATATGAAAGATTCAAATTTATTTATTTATTATACATATATACAACACAGTTAATTTTCTTCATAATCTATTATTTGGCTTCTGTTGTCCTATGGCGGGGGGAAATAATAATAATAAATAAATATACTATATTTATGCATAGTTTTGATGCCAATGAACATTTTGGGTGGTTGAAAGAAAAAAAAATATTAAAAAATGACTTAGTTATCACACCTCAAAGTAGAATTACTTATTTGGCTAAAATTTACTTTTCCAGGGTGTTTTGCATTAAATTGCCATTGTCAAAAAATTTGGCATGCATTGAAAAAATTGTTGTTATAACTTATTGCCTTATTCGAAGCTCTAATTATGTCATATGAAGTATTAATTTTTTATTTATTTTTTATACATGTATACAGCACAGTTCGTTTTCTTCATAGTCCATTCTTTGGGCTTGTATTGTCCTAAGAGGGGGGAATACATAAAAAAAAAAAAAAACTTCATATGTATGGATAGTTCTGATGCCAATGAACATTTTGAGTGGTTGAAATAAAAAAAAATGTTAAAAATTGACTTAGTTATCACACCTCAAAGTAGAATTACTTATTTGGCTAAAATTTACTTTTCCAGGGTGTTTTGCATTAAATTGCCATTGTCAAAAAATTTGGCATGCATTGAAAAAATTGTTGTTATAACTTATTGCCTTATTCGAAGCTCTAATTATGTCATATGAAGTATTAATTTTTTATTTATTTTTTATACATGTATACAGCACAGTTCGTTTTCTTCATAGTCCATTCTTTGGGCTTGTATTGTCCTAAGAGGGGGGAATACATAAAAAAAAAAAAAAACTTCATATGTATGGATAGTTCTGATGCCAATGAACATTTTGAGTGGTTGAAATAAAAAAAAATGTTAAAAATTGACTTAGTTATCACACCTCAAAGTAGAATTACTTATTTGGCTAAAATTTATTCTTAGAGCGTGTCACTGATTCCAAGGCACAAGGGTTAAACAAACCAAAGCCTGGTCTTTAGCAGAAATAATGGGTCAATAAGATGAGCATTGATAAAAGCGGCTCAAAATGGTGAATTGGGGATATTTGGAGTGTTTCCCTCTCTATTCATGCATCAATCTATCGTCACACTTCACTGTATATCATCTCCAATGCTCTCCTTTGCTGGCATGTCTGAGTCCCTTTCCTGTCTCAAAGTGACAGTTTTGGAAGTGCTTACCTCACTTCATCCCATTTTGCAAATGATTTAATGTCAGATTAGCAGCAAGAATAGTGATTCCACTTAATTTGCATGAAGGAAATATGCAAATAATATGCAAATATTTAGGTTGGGTGAGCCCCTCTAGACAACTTAATGGGGAACAAATTGTTTTGCAATTCAGCAATAAAATGATACTCAACTAGGAATAAATACTTTCATTTGAAGTTTCCAGGAATCGAGTCCAGGTTTGAAAGGATTTACATTAGAATCAGATACCCCAGTGAAATGCGTCAACGTCCCTATCCAGGAAATATGAGCACTGTGCCATGTCGATGTACCAACACTGCTTCCCAGATGACTAGCACCAACAGACAAACTTCCTCCATACACCCTCCTTCCGCTTGAGCCAAAAGTCTTGGAGCATGGAGAACACAGTCATCATATCATCAGTGCAGCACACCCATGTGTAGGGGATAGGAGATAGAGGAGTATGGCATAAGAAGCGAGTGAGGACGAGAGGAACGGATGCAGAGGCAGTAGGAGAAAAGACTTTCAACCCGTTTCTCTTTAAGGCCGCCTAAGCAGTCCTAATTCTGTAGTCTACGCTGACATCACGTTTGTGAGAAATTGCTGAAAAAAGTTTAGTACTATATTACGACCAAACTGGACTACTTTTAGACGAATTAGCGTCTCATAACAAGAGATGTTGACTTGTTTCATAAAACACACATGCTGAAAATATATTTTGTGGAGGCAATTAGTTGACTAAAATAGAGAAAAATAGGTTTTGAAATCCATCTAAAAATATGGACGGGAAAAATAGCAAATTAGAATAAATTATTATTTTTTTATTATTAAAATATTTTGTGTGGCTAAGTATTCATTCCAAAGATTTGGGATAAATATTTTTTTAAATACAAAAATCTAATTCAAGTCATTTTTGTTTGTTTTTCAGTAATTACACAGCAGTGCTTTTCGCATTAGCGTTTACTCAATATGCTGTCTCATGAAAAGGACAAAGAGTATCTTCAAAATTTGTATTCCCCCAGAAAAAAAAAATAATAATTCTTAAAAAAAATATATATTTATATTTTTCTTCTATTTTTGAACCTATACAATGTAGACTTTGTTATTGCAAAGTAGGGCTGCCAGGATTAGTCGACTATCAAAATAGTCGACAATTAATTTAATAGTCGACGAGTCATATATTTATGTATTTATTTATTTGATGCTTTGTTTTTCTCTCAAGAAGACATCAGCTAGCGCTTCTCCGCTGGCTGTATGCCTGTTTGTCATGCACATGAGCAATAGTTGTAATCCGGGTCATCCGTGATGTAAAAAGAAGCATCGCATGTAATGTCAGTGTCATGGCTAACCGATATTAGCGGCAGAGTCCGAAAAGTTAGCCAAAAATACTTTACGATGCAAACCTGCCTCTCTTTATTATAAGAGCAAATGCTTGCTGGTGCGATATGCTACGATTTACATATGATATACTATTGGTGATTAGTTGACGAGCAAAAGAAGGCAAGTTTTTAAAGAGCGTAGAACTTTTTGTAGGATATCCGAAAGATTGTTAGCGGGAACAGGTGCATGTGTGTGTATTCCAATTGCGATGACGTGCTGTTTTGTGTAGCTAATAAACTACTAAAAGGCTGAACACTGACACCCCCGCCTATACACAAGCATGCTGCATACTCTTTGCATAGCAACCTCAACTGGACAATTCATGGTAGCAGCAGAGGTGACTGCATGTTTGTTGATTGAAGTGCTGGGCCACGGTGCCCTGACAGCCTTCCCTCAACCTCGTCACCTCTGCTGCTCCGCCGCGACTTTGGCTACAATTGTCGCTGCCTGCGAACCTGCCGGGCTGCCAGGGACACAAAGACGGCCGAGTCAACCTTTGACATCAGAAGCTGCTACCAAAAGACCAGAGACAAGCTGAGTTGGCAGCTTTGTTAACAGGCCTGAACCGGGAATCTTTTCAGCTCGGTTAAAGTCAATAGAGAGCAAGTCAATAGCGTACACATACAGATGGACGTTGTGTCAAATGGTTTAGCGCTCCAACCATACCATTCATGCCATGTTTGAAAAAGTGGGTCGTGGATATCTGGACTCAAAAGGCTGCTGTTTTTTTTTTTCAAGAGGCATTAAACAACAGAGCTAAAGTGACATTTGAACATGAAATACAGTATGGGTTTTACAGCCAAGGCTAGCTGACATTTGAAGTTGCTGATTCACCGTTAGATGTCGAGATGTACCACCCACACGGCACCATGTGGAACATGGCGCTTTAGCGGTCGAGATGAGATAGCGGCGCTACAGAGGAATTCAGTGACATGTGGAGCATGTGAAAAATGACCTACACTTTCACAAGCATTTCATAGAAGAGATATGGGGAGAATGAACCACAATGTCCTAATGCAGGGCCAAAAGATGTCTGACAAGGTACATGTGCGGTGGATAAAAAAAAAAAAAAAAAAAAAAAAGTCCACACGCCCCTGCTCAAATGCCAAGTTCTTGTGAGATAAAAACATTAGAACAAGATAAATTATTTAAAACTTTCTCCCACCAGAATTGCAAGTTATAATCTCTACACTCAACTGAAGAAGAAAAAAATCTTTTCGAGCTGTTCACACACAAGCAACTGAGATAGTTTTTGCATAAGTGTACACACCCTCATAACTGGCGATATGGCTGTGTTTTGAATTAACCAATCACATTTAAACTCATGTTAAATGGAAGTCAATACACACCTGTCACCATTCAAAGGGCTTCTGATTAACTCCAAATAAATTCCAGCTCTTCTAGTAGGTTTTTCCTTTTCTAGTAGATGCCTGAGGTTTGCTTTTTCAGCATGCATGTTATAAGTCACATTAATGCTCGAAAAAGGTTTTGAAATGATTGACCTTGGTCTCATTTTATCATATCACACAAACATGACATTTGAATACGGGTGTGAAAGTTTTAACTGTTCCTGACTTCTTAAATCGCGATAAGGCTTTAATGTACTTTTGAGTCATGCGCTCATTTGCATGTATTCTAGGATGCATGTCAGTCTTCCAACAACACTTGCAATCTTCATCTCTTATCAATGGTCATGTTGAGGATTACAGCTTTCATCTCTAATCCTACATTAAGGGTACATTCTCATGATGGCCGTGACATCATCAAGGCCAGTCCGCCACAGAGAGGGCACGGGGACAGGAAGCCAAACACCACAGGGGCGGATTAAGCGTTGTATCCGAGAGAGTGGATGATGAAAAAGATAGCGGAAGAGAGGGTGCAACCAAGATGATAGAAATAGAAACAAAATCCAACAGAACGTTAGGGTTGCGTATGTGAAAGGACACTGTGGGATTTGCTTTCTAAGATAATCAGACACTGCTTCCCTTTCTCTGGTCCATCTCAGTTAGTCTTCTAGAAGGAAAGCTCTGATCAACCTAAAGTGTTTGATCACATATTAGTTGGCGGGCAAATAGCCAAACTGGACCTACAAAGTGCCTTTCAAAATTGACACAACAACTGTATTCAAAAGTAACTGCATTTGATTTAACCGCCTTTCACTTAATGGCATAACAGTAAAAATCCATCTTGGCTAAACTCAGAAGAAAATACTATATATGTATATATGTGTTTATATAGATTTGGTACCTGCAGAGACGCGTGGGCAGTCTGGTAGCATGGAGTCCAGCGGTGTGTCCAAAGGCTCTGGGCTTGAGACCCAATTGCAACAATGCTGCGGGGACACACAAAAAACAAGGACGTGAAACTCCGAGACTGCATTTCTTTATTAGTTATAACTCCACAATGGAATGAGCCCCTGACAATAAAGTATATTAATAACATATCAGTAATGTTTGTCATTGTGCATGTATGCCACATTATCGTAGAACTCTCTGCATCATCCTAAGAGGAGTCTTCAATAAATATTAGCAACATCTATGCAAATGCAGGATTTTTGATCCAGCTATTGTAATGGATCGTATTACACTGTGCAAGTGTACCTAATGAAGTGGCCAGTGAGTGCAGGCTCAAAGAAGAAAACCACTTTGATGCAAATTGAGATATGACAAAGAAGACAAAAACGTGTAGAAAAAGGGAGATGGAGGAGAAAATGGAGATGCAAGTAAACAAAGAAAGCTGGAAGAGGGTGGGGTGGGGGGGGGGCAGTAGCGCGAGAGGTGAGTATGTGAGTGAAGGAAGGGGGGAGGAGAGCGAGAAAGAGACAGGAACAAGCAATTAAAAGCTCTGTGACATGTTGCTTAGACATCTTGCTGTTTGTTTGTGGTGGAAAGCTGAGGCCCTGTGCCATGGTGGATCAGTGGGTGCACTAGGGGAGGGAGTCTGCCCAGTTTGCTGACCCATAACCCCCTGCAAACACACGCAGTCCTCTCAAACCCCCCAAGACAGCATGACTGTCAGAAAAAGGAGTGGACCTCTTTATCTACTTTTGCTCTCTTCATCTTCCAGACCCCTCTTGCAACATACTCCATAAAATCAAACGTAGAAAACCATCTGCTACATTGGTGTGTACGTGGGTAAGCTTGTCGAATGCAGTTGCAGACCAAACAATAACGCCCGAGAGAGATTACGCTTTCGAACCTTAATGGACTGGGTAATGCTCGAGAGTAGTAATTCTCAACTATTGTGAACCCGGGCCAACATTTTCCTAATGTAAGTTGTGACATATTTTTATAGAATTTTAGAGCTATGAAAACATATATACGTTACCCGACAAAGAACAAAGATTCAAAGGAGCGGGTACATTTTTCAGTCATAGCCTTTGAAATAATATATATATATATATATATATATATATATATGTGTGTGTGTGTGTGTGTGTGTGTGTATATATATTGCCTTTCAAAGCAGCTTATCAAGAATCTGAGGCGGAACATGACAGCTGTATTTAAAAAATGTAAAAAGTCAGAACGTTAAAGCCAGCATACAGCATTAAACCAGTCGTAAGTACAATTTATTGGGAAGGGAGTAAACTCGGCACCTAAGATTCGTCTATACTAATGTCATGCTGAACAACTCTTCGCTCAGCTGCTTGGGAGTTTTCATTTTTGGGGGGAGATGGCAACATATCAAAGTATGTTTTCCCTTGTCAGAGAGTGCGTTTGTGTGTGTGTGTGTGTGTGTGTGCGTGCGCCCTGAAGCAGGGTGACGGCAGAAAGGGAAAGAGGGCGTCTGCGAAGGAATGCTTGGAGAAGACATTGGCCTGATAAGATAAAAGTTCAATAGAAGAGAACATGTAAAGAGATTACAACGTGCAGCTGGCGTCCTTCTGAATCACTGCTTATCTGCTCTTGTTTACTTTCACCCTGGCCCATTACAGCGTTGTGCAACAACTTTGTGTGTCTACCGCTGCAAGTGTGGGTCACTTGTTGAATTGTGGGGGGTCTCCAAAAGCACACAGGCTACTTTGCATTTTTGCACTCACCGACCTTGACTCCCAAAGGCTTGGACTGACAAATTTATGAGCCATCTCCCACTTGAGCTCCACGAACAGCCGAACATGACAAACACTACATGCACGCCTGTAACGATGTCTTCTATTTTCTTATTCATGTGTTTTTGTTTTTCTGTACGAATATTAAAACACAAAACGGGAAGATAGCTGAAGGGTAAGTTAACCCAGCTGTTGTTGATGGAAGTTCCAGCAAAACAAATATTTTCTGTTACTGCCTGTTTGACGTGTGCGGCATTTCTCTTTTGTCCCACCAATGATATATTTAATTCAGGCTTACAGATAAATATAGAAACTGGTGGCGGAGGTGATTATGATGAAACATCTGCCCCGTGTACACAAATCCTCTGCAAATATCAACAAGACATGCAAAAATTCCATTGGGACATGTGTACAGAAATTACTGTTATTAAGATAAAAGCAATAGGCTCATGTGAGATTTGCTGCAATCCAATGCAGGGAAATAAACATGAATTGAAGTGAAATGTGGGCCAATCAAAAAAAGGACCTGTTTTTTCTTGCTTCACCGCCAAGTGTCACAACAGTCAGAGAATCCCAAAAATATGGCAGAAGGAATATTATTTTGAATGTTTTCACATCCTTCAGGTTGCCGCTCCTGAAATCAGGATGGAATTGGAGGGCAGCGAACGCATCAAGGCTCCTTGACTTCTACATCAAGTATCGCATTGTATCTCATTTAATTCATTCGGCATGTCTGGAGCAAGATGTCAGATGGGCCGTGCAGTGGCCAGCAGAAGGTGGCTCGAGAGCAGGGAAGCCTTTCAAAGGAACCCTCCTCCCTTCACCTTGACCATTGCCACTGGGTTTGAATACATTTGTTGTGCATATGTGCACACAATATTACACACACACACACCAGTGCTGTGGGAGACCACTACCACATAAAGGCAAAGCCTGCTGGCTGGGATTAGAGAGCCGTGACAAAAGGATGGCACATAACACTGCATGCCTGCTAAACGAATAGCATCATCGCTTCAAGTAACGCCAGTCCACCAATCAAGACCGCCATTCACCCAATCAGATGTGCACAATGTTTGCATTCAACATGATGGTTCACATTCACCTCTGATGTAATTTTATGATCTGAGCCGAAATGAGGAATGCCTGAACTTAGAAATAATGCACAGGAAAATTTTTTTTGCTTGACATACATGTTGATTCTGAAGAAACATTCTTTTAGCTGCTAAGAACCATATTAGCAATTGAGTGAGCAGTTCAGACTTTTCTGCTTTGTCGAAAAAAGTTGGCTCTAATAATTAATCAGTAAGTAGTAAGTATGTAAGTAAGAATTTTTGGGGGTATGTGCAAAATGTGCTTATGAAGAGTGACTTCCAATACAATATCAGTTTTGGACAAATTTAAAGTAACGTTAATCTATAAATACAATACAGTCTTGAATTGAACAGTTGAGCTACAGTAGATTTCTACCAAGAGATACCATGTCTATAATTGATTAAATAAATCGTATAGAATTGCTACTCAAGTGGATAACGAGCTGAAATAACTTCTGCTTGTTTCCGTTCTGACTTCACAAAAGTACAGAAAAGTAGCTAATCATTTATTGTTTACAATATTTTTATTTTATTTAGAAAGATCAATTTTATTTTAACAATGTACTAAGTATTCTATATGCTGGTAAGAAAAAAAACACACAAAAAAAACCAACAAAAAAAAAAAAAAAACAAAAAAAAAAAAAAAACTCCGCTGAACTGAAAAGAGTTATTTATTCAAACATATTAATTAGGGATGAGCGGGTACTGATACCACCATAACGGTAACGGACCGATACCCAGACTTATTTCAGGATATCAATACTTGCGATGATTTACAATCAGGAACTAAAGTAAAAATGAGAAATTAGAATAGAACATTGCCATTAATTTCATGCAATTGAAACAAAAAATGCTATAATGGTATATCATACAAGTCTTATTTTAAAATGATCTTTTTTTTATTTTTTTATTTATGTATCAAAAGTACTTGTGCTAACGGCACTTGGCATCTGTGACTATGCTCAAGTATTTGTACTGGTATCGGTCTGAAATAAAGTGGTATTGAACATCACTAATAATAACACATACTAGAGCTGTAATCGCTATAATGTGATACCGTGAATCAATATTTTTGCTCAAGGGCATCACACCATCATAATCTGAAAAAGGTGCAATATGGATACATTCGAAAATGAGAACACTGTGTACCTTACTAGACTGTGTTGTACTGATAATTGGGCCTTAAGAGACAGACATTGACACGTACAGCAACCTTTTATATACCCTAAAATGTGTACAATACATAAAATCAGGTTTATCTTTGCAATGAATGAGTCGAGCGAACAATTAAGTGACTAAACAATTAAGTCACACAATTATCTTGCTAATGAATCACATCACACGGTGCTGTTGTATTGATCCCTACCTCAAGATAAACACAACCGTGTAGAGCTTGTGTACAATGTGCGCACACACCTGCCACTTTCCTATCGATTCAGTCTCTTTGCAAGCAAACCCCACTGAGATGCGAGCTTGAAACTGTGCACTAAGTGTGCAAAAGTCTCCAAAGCCAAAAAACAGCTGTCACCTCCCAACTAAACTTCTCAGAAAGTTGCCTGTCTCGCTCTCTTGTCCAACCCATTCTCATCTTCTCTACTTGCTCTCTATGGATTAGGATGGTTTATTCATGATTATACAGTAGTGTACTGGGTGTGTGCGTGTGTGTGTGTTTGTATAAGCTCTAGGCAGGCCACTAGAGTGTGACAGCAGGCCAGCACTGTGACAGGAGACACCTTGGAGACTGTGACAGGCTGCCAGCTGTACACCATCATTCACATTTCTCTCTCTTTCTCGCTCACAGTAGTGTTCACTGGGCTACTCATCTTTCTCCACATACATCTCTTCCTCTCCTCTAGTCCATCTGCATCCCTATACTACCGGTCTGATCTTTGTTGCCATCCTTTGTTCTTCCTACTTGCCACGTTAAGGGATTCAAATTGAACTTCTATTTCAAAGGAAGAGTCTCTAGAACTTCAACCTTTGTGTGTACCTTCTCTATGGTATTCACCCTCCTTCAAATTGTGTTTTGTCTCATCTTTGCAGTGACGTCATTTGCCCCTCATCTGAACCATTTGGTCCATACAACCCAACCCAGCGGGCGCTGATCTCTAAATCCCATCGCCTCCTTTTTGACTCCCCTCTCCTCCTCGCCAACCAGCGACCTCTCCGACCTCCGAGGGAGGGAATTATCTCTGTCCGAGGAGAACAGAGCAGAATACTGCTGGGGTGCCCCGACCTCACATGAACCCACTGCTGTGGGCACCCATATTTATACACCACCCCGAGCATTATCAAGGGTCACTGCTAGCTTCGCTCTGTGGTGTGAATCACCATCTGGGCTGCACTAGCAGCGTGTATGCGTGCTTGTGTGCTCCCGATCACAGTGAGCAATGCTAACACTGTTCACGTTGAAGATCCGACTGCGTTTGGGTTGTTAGTGTGGTCTACCTGAGAGGGGCGTGTTACTTTTGGTGTCTCTGTGTGTGGTTGTTAGCGCATATGATATTACACAGTAAATGGAATAATAGCAACAACAAAAAAAAAAAAAACTCAGACCAGTACTGCAGTGAGCCAGTGGTGGAACTGAACAAAAGTGACTATTGTAAACATCCAACAACTACTCAGAAAAAGTAAGAAATATTTGTCTTTCGGGGGACATCTCAGCATGAACCTAAAATGCACTATAACTTTTATAGGTGAATTTAATTAAGTCTGACAATGGTGAGATACTGTTGGTAAATTAAAGTTCACACAGAACATTTACAAGCACTAACAACTCCTGCTATGGATGGACTGAAACCAAACTTGCAAGTACACACCTTAATCTGACTGTATTTGCACCGCTGATCGAGGTAACATGAAAATCATGGAAACACAAGCCATAGCAGAACTATATTAAGGCAGGCACATTTCAAGAAATTTTGCTTGATGGCCCCATTAAAAAGCAAGTATGTGATATCAATAAATGTGCAACTTCAATTCAATTTCCCCATTTATTTTTAGCACTCAAAAGACCACACAACTGTGCGTTGTTGCAATGCAGAAACATATCTTGGAATAAGTTAGACTTGCATCATCAATTAAATGGCTTACTAGCTTAATGAGTCCAAGAACATATTTTTGCCAGTCTTATTCCTCCTAGTGGACAAAGAGGGTGATTTTAGTTCTATTGTTCTGGGTAATTATCACAAATAGAAAACCGTTTAAAATGCCAATTATACTGTGTCCCGTGCATCCCTTGGATAAATCCAAAATAGGAAATGCAAGACAGGAGGGACAGTGCAACCTTGAACTACTCAAACCAACACACACTGTGCACTAAACCAAAAAGCAAGGGATCTAAAACTGGGGTGCTTATAAATAAAGGTATGCGTGTGTGTGTGTGTGTTGCTATTGAGCAGCTCTGGTCTAAGCTATTCCTCATCTGTATGTGCATAGAGAGGGAGGTCAGGTGCTGCACGTGGTGCAGAGGTCTCACTAAGAGGCAGTTGCTAAAATGAAGCTAAGAATGGTTATTTTGTGACTTGTAATGTGGTACAGTTTCAGGTTAGAAAGGTGATGAACACAAACTGAAAGACTTGAAATGATCATTGCTGTATCTGATCTCATTATAATGCAAATGTATTCCTAATGTTGTGTTTGCACATATTTTACCTGCTGCATCCAATCCTGTGTGCTTTTACTGGTCTCCTGCAGCCACATGCTGTGAGCCGAATCCGTCAGAGCCACAGCACACACTTTGTTCCTTACCTCGGCTTCCCTGTGATTCATCTACAATGAGATAAAAAAAAAAAGTACAGTATATGACTGTGACTTGTCATATGTTCCATGCTTGCCAAATGACGCATCGACGCAGTCAATATCATGACTTCAATATGACGGATATGTCCGATTTGATTTTAGCAACATATTCCAACTCATACAATGCTCTTTTTTTCAGAACAGTGGATACAAATTCAACCAGATGTATAGCATAATACTATACTGAAATATGAAAGAGCTATTCTACTATAGCGTGTCCTTGTCACGTACTGTGCAAATGTCCTTCCTCGCGCGCGTTCAAATACCTCGGCTCCCTTTCTTAATACCGTTTCCCTTCACATGTCACAGAAAGTGGCGTCTGCAGGACCATCTTCCTATTCCCCTCTGAATGTCAACGCCAAGGAAAATGTCACACAAACGACTTGTTACCGTACTACAATAGACTTCCCACACCGCTGGACCCACCCCAAGGAGTACTGGAGCCAGACCTTGGGAGTGAGCCTTTTCAATGTGCATCACATTAAGATAAAATAGGGAAGAAAGAAGAACAGGGCTTACGACAATAGGTTAACAATCTCTTGCTCTGTACATTTAGTATGGCTGTGACGGGAAATGCGCAGCAGTACAGTGTTATATTTAGTGATTTCTGCGTGGGAGATGTTTACATGCCACAATATAAAATAAGCCTCCACTTTATGTCATGTATAGCATATTTTGCATTGTATCACGGAAGACTACTGAAGTAGTGTTTGGCTTAGAATTGTCCGAATGTGAGACTACTGTTAGGACTACTCTCTTTATATATAATAAAACAAAACAAATTTGAATACAAATGTGAAAGTGTCTACAAGTATAAATTTAAACAATATTATACAATTATGGTAATGCTAATATACTAATTTCAATTTTTGTGATGTGAATGTGCAACAAGTGCTTTGCAAGTGCTTGCTGAATGTTAACATACTTATTAGCTTAGCCATCATACTAATGCTAGTATGCTAAATTCATGATTTTTCAAATTTTAGTTTAATTCTCCTCTATCTATTAGTTATTTGCTTAGCATTAAGCTTGTTGTGTTAATGCTAGCATTAAATACTAATTGTCAATACTAAATAACACATGACCTGCAAATGTGATGACCTGGAGTCATGCTAGCCTATCTTAGCTTAGCTTCTGCTATATGGTTATTTTGTTTGATAAATACCTGTACTATTCTTTAGTTATTTAATGTATGCTTATGAACAAAATGCAATGATAATCTAAGTCTGTTTCATGCATCAATAGCATATTCTTTTCTTTCAAAGTTTCAAGAAGAAGAAAGCTGACATCTGAGCTGATCACCTACATTCTGGCAGTTGTCCATTTTCGAGTTAAGACTAACATTTGGCAAAACTTCAACTAACTCGACATAGACTGTTAATCCAAACAGCAATAAATTCTGTATTTAAATATATGCCTTTAATTATAGATAGTTTAATAGATACAGTAGCTACTGGACATTATTCGCCACACCATGAATGTAAGAAACAAAAATGTAAATATACATGGATTATATCTATGCTCATATCTGTTCCATTACACAAACTCTTACAGTTATTCACACACAAAACCATCTGCACAGACTTCCCATCCATGCATGGTTGAAGAGCTTCCCACTGGCAGAACAAGGCCTGTTGTCTATCGAGGGTTTATTGGGCAATAACAAAAAACAAATCATTAGAAACAACACTTACGATTTAGTGTCATTCTTTAGCACTACAGGTGTACCTAATGTAATGTAATGTAATGTAATGTAATCCATCCATCCATCCATCCATCCATCCATCCATCCATCCATCCGAGATGATGTAGCAGTCAGTGGTGCAGATACAATTCATGCCTGAATTTCATCTTTGGACACCCTAAGATTAATCATGTGTGGACAGGCTGCCTCATATTCAGTTCTTAGTCACAACAAGGCACTAAAAAACGCATTCTTCTTTGCAAAATGTAATTGCTTTGAAATACAACAATAGACCGCATTGTTTCTTCTACTCTGTAACCGGAATGTGTTCTCATGTTTCACCATGATTCCCCATTCAAAGATCAATTCTTATTCAAAGACACTTAAGCGATGTCATCAGTTTGCTAAAATTAGGAAGGAAAACACATGTGGAACTCTCCCCAAACAAGGCTTCTTAAATAACTCCATTCTGCAGCACAGGCTATATCAATCAGCCCCTCTGACAGCTCTCATTGCACACATATGGTTGGCTGTTGTAACATTCGGGGTAATAGGTTGACAAATAGGCCCTCAAAGAAATGCGGCTCTAAATTATGGTAATCTTGACGAGTTTGCTCTTCAAGCCACACTGACAACTGCGGTTAGTAAGTGTGGAAAGCAAAAACAAGCATCTTCAGCACTCAGGGAGCTCACACTCAAACGAAGGCCAAACAACCTTAATTTGGATCACTGACATAAATACCGTACACGAGAATTTCTCGAGAATAACTCACACTCCAACTTTAAATGAATACATTTTAGCGTAAGCCTAACCTATAAGACTAAGACATTTATGCATAATAAATCTGATATTCTTTATTGTAATGCAGATTAATTTATGGTGTTTGTTAAAACATACTTGGGAAGATGACATTGAAAAATAATCTCAATATTTTATTTCCATAACTGATACACACTTGGGAAGATACGGTACTATTATTATTGTCACATGTTCCAATACTTCCTTGTAAGGAATAAGTGGTTAAGAAAATGGATGGGTGGGTGTTCCAATACTTGCTCACATGAAACGTGGATCAAACAAAATGTGCTACAAGTTAAAAATCAGATGCAGATCTAAACACATAAAATTAATAGCTGAATGATTCATGACATCTAAAACAAATAAGTAAATAATTCTGGATCATCACATCTCAGTAAAGTTCCGTGGGACCCGGTTAAGGCATTTTATATAATCCTACTGACAAAAAAAAAAAAAAAAAAAAAAAAAAAAATTAAAAAAAAATAAAGGAGGTGTTAACTCCTTGGCTGAGGTAACAATGACACCACATTCTTGCAAGTGGGAGCTCAGTCTGTAACTACCTACGTTGTGTGCAAGTTACCCACAATGTTAGACATAACTGATCTGCTGTGCAAACACATGCTTTAACAAGCAAACAGACCAGCTGTTGTGTCTCGTATTGGACAGGCAAAGGAAAGAGAAACATGTGGATATACTTGTTGAGCTAAAACCAACATGCAGATGTTGAGGGGTTTCTCTGTAATGTGAAAGCAGCTGGATATGCAGAGTAAAGTTCAGGTGGGGGTTGGCCACGGCGGGTTGGGGTGATGAGTCTGACTGTAGATGAGTCAAAAGAGATAAGGAAGAGGCAGGAATGAAAACAATGAGAAAGAATGACGTGTAGTGGAAATATTTAATAATGAATATTGACAAGCTCAATTGTATTTTTGTTTATCATGGTGGGCATTTATTGTCCTTGACGTGTGAACTTGAAACGGAAGATTACAAATTTGATCAACTACTTCTCTCTTTAAGCAGAACTTTATTCTTGGTTATTCCTAATATCATTTTAATGTGGTACAAAATATGAGTTAACATTTCTGTAGAGTCATGATCCTCATTATGACATGAATTTAAGTGAAACTGCACATCACATTTACAATCTTCTCGGCCACAAAAACACAGCTGAGTCACCATTGCTGGCCCTGACTCAACTTCAGCCCCACCCCACATCTACTCAAACTCTGGATGAACTATGAAATCCTTTCCCTTTGCTGCTCCCCCATAAAAAAAAACTCTTTTTCTGAGGGTCCGGTTGCTATAGAGACCAACACATCACAGATCTCTGACCCCCTGGTTGGCAAAATTCTGCTAAATCCAGCTTTTCACGGATTCTGCGGAATGGCTAACTCTTGAACAATTAGAGTCAGACACACATGCCCCCACGCACGCACACACAACCGCACACGCACACACGCACGCACGCGTGCACCCCCACATACCAGTCAAGTTCAACTTTATCGATTCTAAGTCAAGTCAGAGTCACATAGGTCTGAGTCCACAAGGCCAGAGTCCAAGTCCAGATGGGATCAAGAGGAAACCTTTTGACAGAAAAATACTATTTTCACAACCACAAAATTTGAGAAATTTTAGAGAAAACCCCATTGTTGGCTGACATGACTGAAAGAAAAAGGCCCCGTGCTTTAGCATTTGCGGTCAGGTTAACCAATCATATGCCTTGCTGCCCAGTAGCCATGGTTACCGGGTGGCCAAGGTCAATGCTGGTCTATTTTGATCAACTGAAAAACTTCATTTCAAGTTTATTTTGAAGGAGGACATTAATTTTCAGGACTAAAAACAGTTGGACTCAGTTGAGTCGCTAAAAATATTTTGCAAGTCAAATGGCCAAGTCTGAGTCAAATCGCAAGTAGTCCGAGTCAACAAAAAAAATTCTTGAGTCCAGACTCTAATCTATAGCCCTGATTCACACGCACACAAATTTGTAGCGTTTAAACTGCTTCCTGCTAAAAAGCCAGTTAAAAATTATATTTCACATTTGCATACAATCTTATTGTCACTACTATATAATGTGCACTGTAATGGGTTGGCTAAGGATATTTACGTGAGAGGTAAGTGAGTCATGGAGTCATTATAATAATGATTCATCTGGTCAAAGAGTTGATATACACGAGGATAACAAGACATCATTTAGCAGCACGCAAAGCTAATTTTTCCCACAAAAATATGTTTGACTTTTTTCCCAATTCCCTGTGATGTCCCCATGCTTGCGACTGCTCTGCTGACGCTACATCCAAATACCGACAACAATAAAAGACAATTATTTAGGCCTTTGATAATTGTGTGTCAAAGGCAGTGAAAGCCACTAGATAATTAGGCCGAAAAAAAGAAAAAAAGAATGGTAATTCACAATGGAGATCCCCTTGGGGAGACAGGCAGACTCATCCCTAGAAAGAATGCAGACGGGCAGAAAAAAAAGAGGCAAACACGCAAAGACATAAAGATTGGAGCTCTTTATGGGGCCTTGCTTACTGTCAGAAAGCCAATGTGAAAAGCCACAATTATAAACAGCGCAAGTGCAAATAGAAAAGCAGAAAAATAACAAGCGGTAAACAAGTGACAGGAGGGAAGAAAAGGGTAGTGGAGAATAATGATGGCAAGGGACGAGTTCCATAACCATACACTCGACTCAACTCATAACATGCTTGGACTGTGGACTGCCAAGTGCCACAGATAATGTCGGACTACCGACTGAGCACTGGAGCACTGCTTAAATATTTGATTGATTAACTGTCCTGTCGCTGCCAGAGAGTACGAGGTGAGCGGCGAGCGCAAACAGACACTAAACAAACAAACATGTATGCGGCTGCACACCGGAAGCTGAGACAACACATGCGCTAACACCCCCATAAATCTTGACACACCAACACTAGAACAGGAGTATAAACACACACACACACACACACAAGTGCACCCCTACACGCATAGTTGAACGCACTGAAAAGCACAGACTCGGCAAAGATAAGTGGCACAGGCTGGAAAAACAAACATAAACCCCTGACTGATGCTAAGGATTTTGTCACCATAAATCAATAGAGGATAATAGACTCCTGGACATGGTTACGTTGCAATGTGTCCTCATGGGAATTGAGCAGGAAATCGGACTCAGTTCAGCTACATGAGTGTGACCACATCCATCTGTCCATCCATTTTTTATACTGCTTATGGTGTTCAGGGGTTCACAGCATGAATGAATCCCATGCCACCGTTTTATTTACAAACTTTAGCTTTAAGCTACAGTGTAAGAAAAACTCAGCTATCTGCCAGGACTATAATCGGTTGGGCAATTATTAGTGAACACATTTAGTGTACACTGTACAGTGTGGTTATTGGGCATCTTCGATTTGTTTGCTCTGACATCCTCCGTGAGCAATATCACTTTTTGGCGCCGGAGGTCTATCACGATGCTATAATAATTTTAAGAAGATAAGACAGAGCTAAAACTATAAATAAGAATAAAATAATATGCTAAATGTTCAAAACATAAATAATAATCCCCCCAAAAATATAAAAATAGAATATGTAAGATTTAATTTAACATAAAATAATACCTAAGATAAATAAAATAAGTACATAAAATAGACCTTAGGTATAAGCTACATTAAAAATGTATGTCCATGTTCATGAGTGTGTAGACTTTTCATATGCACTGTACTTCCAGCCTATGCTAGCATTGGGTCAAAAATGTGCAATACTATTTACAAAAGCGTACAAAAAAATCTCTGCATCATTATCTGGATATTTTATGAGGCTTACCGTACGGCGCAATCCTAAAAAACATCAAAGTTCGACAATTTCCTGAGGTACCCAACCTTCCTCACCCTGGAGAGGGTGTGCCCAGGGACCCCTTCGGGGTCGAGTGCCCTCAAATGACCTGAAGTGCTCTGAAGCCATTGTTGCTGGGGAAGGAGCTGATACCTTTTGGGGCACATTAGGGGGCATGGGCAGACGGGAATTTGGATACTCTGTGTCCCCTAAAGGGTTTGGGGGCACTTGGGGTACGGGGTATTTTGCGTCACCTAAAGGCAAAGTGCCCCAAAATGAGGGGCCTCAATGCCATTGAGGTCACTAGGGGTACTTTGTGCCCTTCAAATGGCAAAAATAAATGAGAAACCATACCCCCAAATTAGGGATGTTCGATACCACTTTTTTTCAGACGGATACCGATACGCAGACCCTCAGTACTCACCGATACTGATACCAACTGCTGATATCAGTAGTACATTTTGACAAATAAAAAAATCACTAAAAGATATTTTTAAACAAATATATTTCCTTTCATTTTGCCAAAAAAACCCCCAAAAAACAGCACAGTCACTCTTCAATAGTCTTAACGCTCAAAATAAAACACAAAAATGCTCTCTTAGTTTAAGGTTCACAATTTTGAAGTATTTCCAAACCGGTGAAATTTTGGTGAAAACCAAAATTACAGGCAAGGAGGACTCACTTAACGTCTTCCCCCTCTGCCATCGGTCGCTTGTACTCGTCTGCGTCACGAGTACTCGAGTACTTGAAAAATGGCTGGTATCGGCCCGATACCTATACCTGGTATCGGTACTCCGCCCATTCCTACCCCAAATGAAACAACCCCTTTCTAGTTTCAAGGGAGTACAGTGCCTTGCTCAAGGTCACTATGAGTACTCATGAGACAGACTAGCATCACTCCAAAAATGTTCTTCTTGTCTGCCTCCATGGATTACAACTCCATTTTGGTGGACGCGGGCCAAAGTTGACGAGGCACTTGACTAAGGTGATCCATTTGTGTTCAATTGAGACTTTAGATGTGAGGTCAAAGGGAGGTGGACGGCGTTGCAAGCTCCCCTCCGTACCCCGTGTCATCCACTTACACACATAAACACACTCATCCCTGGCTGTGAAAACACAGGCGACTGTCCCCCCCCCCCCGCGCGCACTCCGACACCCTCCACAGGAAGAGACAACACCAGCGCTTCCTGTGGCTTTGAAGCGGCAAACCCAGGTCCCCTGTCAGTCCCCGGCTTCCTTTGTCTTCACCGCAGGAAGGAAGCCCTCTGCAGCACGATGCCACGGGGACCCTTGGGAGACGGACCGAGTGTGTTTGCGTGTGCGTTGAGGGGCCGTGCGCACTAAGGTCACATGCATTTACGCTCAGAGTCGCCCCCACCTCTGGCGTGAACTCTGGCAGAGACTCTAAAAGGGAGGGAAAGTGCAGGAGGGAACGGCAACAACTTCCTCCTCTCTTCCCTTTCACCGCTTATCGTCACATGCACGGCCGAGGGACGATGAGGGAGAGTGTGAGGAAGTGAAGCTGGAGTGGCCGGGAGACTGATAGGGTGAGCTGGGGAATTAGGTGAGTGACATTGTCAAAGTCGGGGGGTGGTGGGAGGTGGCGGCTCACGACTGTGTATGTTCAACGTGCGTGTAAACACGCAAACACACGAGTGGGAGTGGAGAGGAAAAGGAAGAGCAATAAATATTTACTGACACAGCACAAGTGAAGAATGGCTTGTCCACTGGTGGAAACAAAAGGCAGAGGATGAGAAGCAGCGTGCCAGGAAACCTACCGGCTGCGGGCGCTGCACCTCGCTTGTGCCCGCATGGAAACAAGAGCAAGACGGGAAGGGAGGAGGGGAGGTGGGTAGAAAGGGCAAGAGAGGTGGGGAGAAGGAAAAAAAAAAGGGGGGGGGGGGGTGATTGTGGGTAATGAGTGCTCATAAACAATAACAGCCCGGTGGAGAGCAATTGCTGTACACTCAAGAAAATGGATTTAGTTTCTTGATGATTAATTTGAGTGAGAGTTTTTATGTGCTAGAGCATTGGGTCATGCATAATGGTATGTGCTTTTTTTTTTTTTTTTTTCTTACTTCCACACGGGTGTTGCTAAGTGATCCATCTAAATAATCAGCAGTTCTTTCAACATACTTTCAACAACAAAATTAAATTAAACAGCTTATAAACCTTATAAACATTAAAAAGTCACATTGTGTTCACATTGAATTGATATTGACACCGTTACCAGACGAGACAAAGTTTAATACAATTAAGACTGAAAGATGATCATATATTGTTAAGCAACAATAATTAAAGAAATTCGCCACATGGCCATTTCTAATTAGGAAGCCTTTCTAAAAAAAAAAAAAGAAGTAGATTGGCAATGCTGCGATTAATTAGCATCCTCCATTAATTGGAATAAATCTGACTTAAGAAAATCAGTGTGATGTACAGCGGGCAGCGTCTCATCATTCCCCAATCAACAGGCCACATTAACAGCTTAAAAAGGGACATTTGCTTTTGTGCACTGGAAACGATCAGATCGGCCTCATCTTCTCCGCAAGCCTCCTTCCTCTCTGCCTCCCTCCCTCACCCTTCCTCCTTCTCCTCTTCCTTGTCTCCCAACCCTACGGCAATGCTGTAAAATAGAAACCTAACCTCAATATTTTCCCTCACGGTGCTGGGACTTGCTGGCCCATTAAATTCCCCTTCCCATGTGTCAGCTTGCACATTTCCACCATGAAAATTCCGTATAATTAAAGTTTCTTAATGATTTATAAGCTATAATAATAGCCGTAAGTATTTCAGAGCAGGTTAAAGGGACAGCCTCGAAGTGCACGCGGGGGATGACCCTGTTTTAACAGAGTTTCAGATGGGTGACTCTCTGCTGGAGACCAGCATGGATCGGGCGAGGGGAACGGCGCTGATGAGAGGGAGGGAGGGAAAGCGGGAGAAATGGAGTGGGCCTAATAAGGGGCCTGTCGAGGAGGAAGCAGAGACCTCTGTGCTGTAACTTTGGGTGATATGACACAGAGGAGAACTGAGACCTCTCTGAACTCTGGCAAAGAGGAGACAGCCGACTACGGACCAACAAAAGCACATGCAGATACTGCTGTCGTGCAACAAATCTGAAAAAGTTAGTGGAAGAATGTGACCTTAGACCGAGAGATGGAACGATAAAAGTACACACACGAAAAGAGATTGCACGATTAAAAAAGTGTGAGACTAAATAATCTGTCAAAGTGAATTATTGTAGACTAAATTTCATGGACGTGTGGATGGTTGTTTGTCTCTGTGTGCCCTGCGATTGGCTGGCGACCAGTTCAGGGTATACCCCGCCTACTGCCCATAACCAGCTGAGATAGGCTCCAGCACCCCCCGCGACCCTTGTGAGGAGTAAGCAGTTCAGAAAATGGATGGATGGATACATTTCATGGATTATGATTTTATAGTAGTTTGTTATTCAGTGGGATTAAGCAAAAAATACTTTAATGAGTTGGCCATAATTTTTTTTTTCCACACTTTTCCTACCTCTTCACCATTACATAATATAAACATACCACATAATTTAAAACCAGCAAAAAACAAAAACAAAAAACAAAAACAAAAAAACAAACGCATTCCCGCCATATTTATACATTTAACCCACACATACTCATTTGTTCTTTCACATATTCACAAACATGCAAGTACTTATAGATACTTTGAATTTGATTTTGTAAGAGTGAATAAATATGCTCCAGATATTCCACTTTTATGAATTGTTCTTATTGCTCTTTTTTTTTTGCAGGGTGATTAATTACTTTATTTTCTGCGGTTGTTTACCCAAACCTCAACACAATAAAGTATTGTAAATGTGGCACTACAACAATACTTAGTGTGCAGTGGTTAAACTGAAAAAAGCTTAAAAGGATGATTGACTCCTTGAGCCATTTTCAGCATTAAGAAGTTAATATTTTGTATATAATTAATGTGATAACTTCATTATTTTTCATGTGCAATCCATACCTTTAAAAACTACTAACCTTTTCCACTTGCTATCGACTGCAGATGACATCACCTGTGCTAAGGAAGTAACAACCAACAATGGCTCACCTGTTTTCTGGGTGTGGTCAGTAAACTGAGCCATGATTGGTCCTTACATACTTCCTCAGCACAGGTGATGTCATCTTCAGTTGACAGCAAGTGGAAAAATTTGTATTTTAAGGTAATAATTGTACGTGAAAAATAATGAAGTTACCAAATTAATTCTGGACATATTAATTTTTTGCTGCTGAAAATGGCTCATTGAAAGTATCCCCTTAAAAACACATTTTGACGCACGTGCTTTGGAAACAGGTAACAACCAACCATGGCTCAAATTGCTAACATCATGTGACCAAACCCAGAAAACAGGTGATTGATCTTTACCTGAGCGCTGAGCACCGATGACATAATTTTCTGTTGACAGCAAGTAGCAAAATCTGTTTCTTAAAGGTATTAATTGTACATGAAAAATAACAGTCATAAAATTAATTCTAGACAAATTATTTACTTTTTATTGCTGGAAATAGCTAAATGAGTTAAGTATCTCCTTAATATGAAGTTGAGCTAATTATCTAATCAATTATGACACCTTACAAAACTTTATATCTTGCATCTTCTCATTTTAACCCTGTTCATTGTTATCCATACCTATCTATATAATGTGTAATTTAAATAACATACATTTTATTTTCTTTATATTGAATAGTCGATTGTAGCCAAACCACAAGTATGTTCAATACCTTTCCAATAGTTTGCTGTAGTTGTCATAAATCATCACTTCTATGACTTAAGTCAGCATAGACGGCAAAATTCAGACATATGCAAGGGAGGGCCATCTGTGGTCAATTTCAAAACTATTTTCTAGGACCACTGGTAGTCATGGGCCCCTGGAATAGTCATCACACACACACACGCACACGCACACACCCCATACACACATGCCCAGATGTTTGCTCTTTGCTGCCTTTCTAATGGCAAGGATGATATAATTGCCACTTAAGAAATCAGTGCGTTTTCACACTCTGCCAAGGCAGCAACAATGTGTGCTACAGCCTGGGTGTTGCTGTCCGTATCTGGCACATGCACGCACTCGCACACACGCACTCACGCATCCAAGACAGTAACACACTCATACTAACTGCCCAGAGTTGGCAAGCGGCTTGCCATTTCCAAAGTGCTATGCGCAGTGAGAATATTTGCAAAAGTTTCACTCACATCCTTTTTGCGAAGAACTTTCAAAAGGATGTAGAGGAAAAACTTGGTCATCCTGTAAGAAATTGTAAACGGGCAAGCACATAAAAGCGAAGTTCATGAGTGGTGTTTGAAAGAAGGTGGAACGACTTAAATAATGGCAGTAACGTCTCGGGTGGACAAATTTTCACCTAAGCTGTGAATGAAGAGGGAGAAAACAACAAATCTGGAGGCGCCTGCTGCTCCGCACATTACTGGCAAAACAGGTTTAAGTGTGTAAATGTGTGTAGGTTCGAATAAGTGCGAGTGTGCGTATGCGTGTGTGAGGGGTCATCAAGGCTGCAAGAGGAGGATCCGTGAAGGATTAACTTCTAGAGCCACTCCAACCACCCTGAAAGAGGAGCAACTGATTGCCAAAGATGGTAAAAGAATGAAAAAAAAGTTACGATAAAAGATAAAACCAAGTGAGGAAAAAAGTTATTCCTTTCTCTCTCTTTTTTTTGTTTTGTTTAATAGACCTTAATATTTGCTTGTCTTCTGTGCCACGGGGAGAAAAAAAAAACACATTATTAAAGAAACAGGTTGTGTCATCCACATGTACTCAAGGGAACAAGGACATAAGAGAGCCAAAAATACAGGAGGCTGACTGAAATTAATGGAAATATATAACAATCTGAAATTAACTTCTCATTGCCACTAGCCATGATTTAAAACAAGCTTTCCAGAAGAAAGAGAGTTGAAGACATGTTACAAATTGGGCAGACTGAGCGGCTACGAGGTAATTTGCCACATCAAGCAAACACTTTGCACTTCTCAAGGCATTTCATTTGACAAACAATGTGATGAATGATTCAAAGATAAAACAACAGAACAAGTCATATTTGGACGTTGTTAGGGATTCAAAATCATTTAATTTGTCAATTCTAACCCAAAGGTAACAAAAATAAAATGTGTATTTTCCCCCCCCCCGTCTGTTGAGCTATAAAACATCAAACCCTGGAACCACTTAAACGAAACACAGTTTATGACTTTAGCAAAAATGAAAATGAATTTCGGCATTCCAATGCGTTATGGATGAAATGAACTGTGGCTAAAATTAAATCGAAACTGCATTGGTTTTCATTACCATAGTAGTAGTAGTAGTAGTAGTAGTAATAACAACAACAACAACAACAACAACAACAACAACAACAACAACAACAACAACAACAACAACAACAACAACAACAATAATAATAATAATGTAAAAAAAAAACAGCATTGACCTTCCCTAATAAGACACAAAATAAATAAAATAATAACAATAATAATAGTAACAATACCACTACTACCACTACTAGTACTAGTAGGGGACAGTGTTATTAAAATAACACAGCAATGCACCAATTGATGTAAACAGGGAAAATGTAGCTTCTATACTGTACAGTATATATACTCAGTAGACACTGTTGATTTAAACGTGCCTGCAAAAATGGTGAGGGACACTCATACACAATATGCACTGCCATACACAATTTACTCTAAAGTATATTATTAATCTTATAAAAAAAAAAAAAGCAATTAAATCAAAGTGGTATAGAGCCTGAAGCTATGAGGACTGTCATTTCTGCTGGAAATGCCACAGAAGATTACAGCTAGGCTTGTGGATTCCATCAACCCCCTTTTTGATTAGGGAGTCAATTATTTCTCATTACTGAAGATGCTATTTCGGAAAAAGACCTTGTCAGTCAATCATGCGAAAAGTCCTCGAAAAGCGTGAATAAACCATTAAAGCGGGAGAGGCGCATCAGGGGAGGTGGGAGGCTGTTGCAGGAAAGCGCGCTGACCCCTTTCCTCACCCAAACTCCAACTTGTAGTCAAATTACCTTTTTAACTATTACACCTCTGTCAGGTCTTCGTCAGCGTATGGCAATTAGAGCATTCGCTGGAGAACGTTTGAAAGGAAAACAATATATTTATTCGTTTATCTGGCAGAAAGGCATATACCCAAAAGGTATGTTGGAATGCGGTGATTATCTTGTCATTTTGCAGTTTGCGTATGCGTGAGCATGTGTGTCTAAGCGTGTGTGAGCAATGCACATCAGCTATGGACCATTCGATGTGATTTGATATTTTGTGTGCAAATGAACAAATGCACATGCATACGTGTATATATACTAAACAGCATAAATCTATGGATGTGTGTTAGTGCGAACGAGTGTGTACTTCGCCATTGCGACATGCTGAAATGGGCACATTTCTCCCGTCCTCTTTGTTCTGTGTTGGGTTTGACACCTCAAAACAATAGCGGCACTTCAAGTCGTCCAACCCCATCCGCACGCTGCCTGGATGGGAGCTGCCAATTAGCACTATCAAAACACCCCACATCAGCTGTCTGCTTACCAAGAATGATCATCATAAAAAGAAATCACATTATGCAGCGGCCATACGGAAACGGGGCACAAAAGTTGTATAAATGATGCAGTCTCAAACTGCATTAAATTTTGTGGGAGATGCTTCCTCGGCAAATCCCCAAAGTGACAAGTTCTATATCCGCGTCTTGACGAAACAAAACAATGCTGTCGTTCAAGTCCACTCTCCTTCCAACCTTTGTTTAACGCCATGCTCGGTGAGCAGTGCTTGGCGTCAACCAGGCAGCCAGACATTTGCCGCGTGACCCAAGGGACCGAGGCCCGACCTGGGCAGAGAGACAAGGGGGGCGCTGGGCTGTCATAGCGAGGAGGTCTCTGCGGGTTAGAGGTGAGCACAAGTGTCTGGAAGATGACTTGTCGCTCCTCTCGAGCACTTTTCATTAGCCTGCAGACCCGCGTTCAGCTAGCAGAAATGGCGGGTGTGAACGCGGGGTGGGGGGGTGCTTTGCGGACGGGTGCGGAGCAGAGCGCAGGCCCCGGCGGCCACAGGAGACGTGCCGCCTGCCTGTCTGAAAGCAGCTCCGTGTCATCCATTACAGACCGGGGGACTGTTTTTTTTTTTTTTTGACAAACGGAAAAGCACACACAAGATACACATTTCGACAAACAGACTTGTTTGGAATCCTGCAGAGGATGAAGGGTAGCAAAGGACAGGCAGTGCCCCCTAGTGTTTGACAGAAAACAGACCAAATCAGCTAGCCTCAACTCGAGGCAACAACACATAAACACGCTGGACTCAGAGCGACACTTGAGAGAAGGTAGCGAGTGGTGAGGAGGTCATAACAGAAGTGGGCATCACATGAGGGAAGAGACATAGCGGAGGAGCCGGGGACTAGGGAAGGGTGGGATGAAAGCTCAGGGGCGAGCGCGGGGAATTGCTTGGGCATTTCTATATGTTCTCCAGCTGGTGTGAAGAGCTTTACAGGTTAAAAATATCTAAAACAAGCAATAATATATTTACAGTATTTTTTTTTGTTTTATTAAATGTGGCGAGAAAATCGAGAAAGGATTTCTTGTGCCGAATGGTGTGTATGCAACTTCCTGCGTTTTCAAAGCATCCTGAACGCCCCTGTGTTGCTTGCAGCAAGCGGATGACATCTGTTTTTCTGAGCGTGCCTTCATGACACTCCACTTGGGAGTTAACTGTAATACTAAACACATAACAAAAACAATTAAACACATTGTATATTTAAATACAAGAATAAGTGTGTTTCGAGTACATGCATCAATTTTATGAGCTGCTTATCCTATCGATAGTTTAGTGTGAGCACTCAATGGACAACTGGGTGGACTGACAAGGGAAAAATAGCGTTAGACATCAAACGCTGTAGTACTGCATACAGACAGGTAATATAACAATAATCAAGGGTAGGGATGTTCGATATCACTTTTTTTTTTAAGATCAATACTAGCATGAGTACTTAACTCTTGAGCAGACACCGATACCTATACCAGATACAAATACCATACCAGTATTTTTGATACATAAAATGTCAAATCATTTAAAACCTCCATATCATAACCTAGCATTTTCCTAAAATTGCATGGAATTATACTTGTAATTTCTAGTTGCTGATTGTAAAACAGCCACAAAAGGGCAGCCAATCCTTGTACTGACCACTGTCACGGGTACCGATACCTTGAAATAAAGGTAATGGCGGCATCTGTACTCGCCCATTCCCCCTCATGGGCATATATTGGTCCTAATCGGCGATAAACGAGTTATATTATTTTTTTTTTTTTTTTTTTTTAAAAACGAGTTATATTAATAAAGTTAACCACTTTCTTCTTCTACAATTTTTATATTCATATAAGTGTACTTACATGTGTGCAACCATTTTCTTAACCGCTTCCACAACATAACTGCTATTAATTTATTTTGATTTTATATGTTGCTGATTCATTTTATTTACATTTTCATTTTCATTTTATTTACCGTAAGTTATATTTAAAATTGAGTTTTGGTTCGTTTAATAAATACAAGTCCCCCATCGCAACAGGTGAATTAATTTCCATAAAGGTTGACTATTATTATTATTAAAATATAAATTAAATGTTTTTTTTTTTTTTTGAGGGAATTACCTAAGCTAATACAACCCCCCCCCCCCCCTTACCGGCAACCACCCCTCAAAACACATGTTACACTTAACTAATTAACTAATTTAACTTTTAAAATGCAAAATACAGAATAACTACAGAGCTGCCGATTACAGGCTGCATTTCTAAATTAATGTGAGCGGATGCGCTCTACGCTTCCCGGCAGCACGAGGAGGACGACAACGAAACGGCGGCTTAATAACTACGCTCAAGTTTTTTTTTTTTTTAACTTAAAATGGCTTACCTTAACCAGAATCCGGATTACAAATGTCACAAATAGTCAATGAAAATCCTTGATAGAGTGAATCCGTAAAAACCAAACCACAAAGTAGAGAGGGAAGGAACACCGTAATCATGTTTATTAATTATGATCAAAATAGACATGATTATTATTTTTTTTCTGTAATCACACAGCCCTGAGAGAAAGAGGAGCGTACAGGAAAGCTGACTCAGACTAATGAATCAAATCACACCATAGCAAAGAAAAGTTGGAGCATATTTTTACAAAATATGTGAAAATCTCAGCACGCGTGTGATGACTTTATTTTTAGGGACAGGATATGGCGTGCCATGTAGCACCATGAAACATGGCGTCCCCTCCAGTGAGCGTCCAACTGCCAGTCAGTGAACACATCAAAAGCTATTCAATACGCTGAGTCGCTCCCTCGCTCGCCTTGTACAGTCCTCTCTCTACCTTCCTTTTGGCTCTTTTACAACCCTCATCGTATTTCACACCACATAAAGCCCTAAAATGGCACATAAAACAGTTCATCTCCTTTCACTGTCAGCTTTCTGGGCTTAAAAAATTAAATATGTTTTACCGCAAGTACATAACTAAAACACGCCCCTGAAAAAAAAAATGCCATAAAGAATTCAAACACAGGCTTGCCATAAGTAATGGAGGATATAGGGCAGGGTGTAGATCAGCTAAGAGACAACGTGAGGAATTGGAAGCACACAAAAGTGATTGAGAGACATTTTTTTTTCTTTGCTGTCAATCACTTTTCAAATTAAAAAAAAAGAATGTCAGTGAAATGGCTAAACAAACAAAGCAATGAACAGCATGCAAAAAGGGGTCATATTGAGGGCAGAGTTCGAGGGCCGAATATGACAAAGAATATATGAGTGGAGTAGCAAAAGAAGACTAAGATGGTTTAAACCTCAACCCTAAAGTCACCGAGTTCACTGACATTTGCACCAGGATCCGCCTAGCTGTTCCTCACAGCTTTTCAGAAAAAGTCGCTCGGTCTTTTCAATTCTTAAGACGTTTTCTTTTTGCTATTTCGAGTTCAGAGTGAAAACAGTCACAAACAAGAGGGACAGAAAAGCAAATCAGATTGAATGTGATGAATTCAGGCCATGCCTACGCGGCAATTTGCAAATGTCCAAAGGATTCCTCTTGTATATCGTATGTGTTCTTTAGGAAAAATTAGCAAGGAGGGGGAGGAAAAATTGACAAGTGACAAGCGATTCATTGGAGCTGTCAACATGTCATTTGTGGCACATTCAAAGCTTACGTCAAGCGAGCGTATTCCCTCGCTGGTGAGGGTGACCTGGGTCATAACCATCTGACTCACCCAGACACAGCAGGTGAACGCCTGGAAATGCCACAATGAGAAATGAAAGCCTGCAAATAAAAAAAAATGCAAATGCAAATAACAGAACAGAGAATAAAAAAAAAAAATCTACAATTCTTTTTTGAGAGGACAATATGTCATTTGCATTTTCGGAGTTAAATTCAAATCAGCTGTCGCACAATACGTAAACATCCTGTTGAGATTTTACCACTGTGAACAGACAGCAGAAAGAAGAAGAAGAAAAAAAAAGGAAAGGGGTATAGCGGTAGTTTAGTATGAAATTCTATAAAAAAAACATTTCGAACTCTTCTTTCCAAACTGTGCAAATCCTAGCACATGTAAAGCTAGATTTGGCCATATTTTTATATTATATTTTTCCACATTTGTTATAGTTGTGAAGGTTCCTTGAAACTATTTTCATTCAATAGCAAAATAGGACAAATAAGGGCATACAAGTCAAGCGTGAAAAGCTTTTTAAGTAATTTGTGTGTTATCTTACGTTGGAAATCTTTTCAAATTTAGTCTCGGTAAAGTATCACAATTGGAGACCATTCTAAAAAATGGCTTAAGTTGTACTCACTGACATCCAGATATTGAGGGGAAAAAGAATAATATGATACTATAATAATATAAAATGAATTATGGGACAAAGAGATGTCCAAAAATTAGCCGGCATGCCCAGAAGATCAATCGTGACCTCTGTCAATTTACAAGGGCTGAAAAAGTAAACTGACGCCACAGAGACAAGTTGCTGAAATCAAGTGAGGCACCGAAGGCCTCAATTGATTTGTGTTTGGAAAGAATGACGCGTTGAGGGAGGTTGGAAGAAGAAGACAGTGAAGAGAGAGCGGGACCTTGCCTCGGAGGCTACGAGCTGAGGGGAAACTGGAGAGCGGCAGACAAAGCGGCGTAGCGCTCTTGTGAACAGGAACAAAGAGAGAGAGGTGCATTATGGGGGTTTGAGCCCTAAGCTGCCACAGTGGATGAGCCAATGGTGTACATATGAACAAAATTTTGCACCTATTTGTGCGATCACTTTCTTTCTTTGCTCAACATAGTCTGAAGGGATTACAATAATAAACAAATCACACGACGTACCATCACAACAGCCACATGTCGACTACTGAGCATACCAAATTCCCCGAAGCAAAGACTGGCCAAGCAATGTAGCGTGATCCCCTGCAGCCAATGATGGCCAAGCGGGGCGTATCATCACAAATCATTTGAATCTGGTGTAAGTCTTGACCTCCGCCGAACCCCTGGGGTTCGATCAAACCCAGGTTAAGAACCACTGGTCCATACAGTTAGTCCTCCAAACAGCACAATGTGTATATTCAAGAAAAAGTATGACAACCGTCAAGGTAATTTTTTCCATCCATCCACTCTGACATTAATTTTTTTTCGTCAGTCCTTCCTCATTCCCGTTTCTCTCCCTCTTCTCCCGTAAGGTCTACTGAACCAGAGCTGCAGATGAACTCTGGGTAGCACTGTCTCCAGGAAAAAAAAAACAAACAAAAAAAACAGAGTGATCAATGTGAGAAGGCATGAGGCGCTCATGGACAGGCCAATCAATGGTGGAAAGAACCTTGCCCAGGGCCTTATGCAAATGGAAGCACGTCCCGTAACCTCGGGAGTGAACATGCGCACTAGATCAATGGGACGAGGGTAGGACCTTACAGCGAGATCAGCCTCAGCCAGTAAATATGTAATGATGAATCCCTTAAGATTTCACTGAGCTCATAAGAACGAGCTGGGCTTCTTATATTACAAAGTGGCACAAAATAATAATAATAACAATAATAATGCTGAAAAGAATTAGGTATGGCATGGACAGGGACGGTCAGGAACATTCTTTAGAGTCTTGAGAACAGATTGATATTTCACTTCCTCTTGTCGAGAGAAAAATAAAGTGACAACAAGAGAGAGGCTTATGAATGGTCTCCTCAATAATACTTGTTGGAGATGAGTTTCTATTACATCACCATGGTAACAACTAGGGGTGTTAAAAAAAAATCGATTCGGCAATATATCGCGATACTACATTGCGCAATTCTCGAATCGATTCAATAGGCGGCTGAATCGATTTTTAAACTTCCATTTTTAATGGAAAAATATTCAACAAAACGTCTTACTTCGGGTTAGGGTTCACACCTTAAGCATGGAAGAATGTTATATGAACGGAACATTAAGCCTTAATATTTTATTTTAATGCTGTTCTAACATGAAACAGATTAAGTTTCAGATAAATAAATACTACATTTTCATACAAATCTTACACTCTACAAGTTTACTGATTAGTATTTTCTTAATTTTCTTTAATTTGAATGCAAACAATCGATTTGTAAATTCGTATCGGGATGAATTGGTATCGAATCGAATCGTGACCTGTGAATCGTGATACGAATCGAATCGTCAGGTACTAGGCAATTCACACCCCTAGTAACAACAGCGTGTTTTGACAAACAAACTAAGAAGAGTGCTTGACCAGACAGCCAAGATGCTCAGACTTTACAAATGACCCCTTTCCTCAATAAGAAAACACAAGTATGAATAATATACATCACAACTAAATCATGAACACTTCATTATTTGATTAATAGTGGCGCTACCAATGGTTTCAGTGTGTTTCCATTAAGATTCAGAACATTTTAGGAACTGTGCATGAGATGTTAACTATTGGAAAGTTGGAAACATATACATAAAAACTAAGATGAAAAAGAGGCATTAGGTTATAAATACAGTGCAGTCCAAGAAGTTAGAGACATATAGAACGAGAACAACAACAACAACAACAACAACAAAAACTCATGGGCAGAGACAATGGAAACAATACATAGAAGTGATTCCTGAGGCGTATTGACCATTGCTGGGTTACAGCAGAGAGCAGCGGGTCCATGTCTGCCTCAAGGAAATGAACTTAAGTCATAAAGTTGGATCAAAACAACATATACAAGCATCAAGTTCCCGAGTTTATAAACAATGTGAATTTAATTACATGCACTGCATTGCATTTTGGATTGCCCTTGCTTGTTGGACGTCTTAGATGAACTTTGTAAGCCAAAATGAAGAAAAGTAAACTAAATGTAAGATAACAAGGATGTTGTTTATAAATAATATGTATGACATTTCACCCATAGACTAGACAGAATCGATTCTGAATACACAGTGCAATACACTGTGCATCTCTGCTCTGTTGTCACCGTCAGCCTTTCAGAAGCACTTTCTCAAATCCACTCTCTTTCCAATGTCTGGATAAAGAAAAAAAAATGCAGCCTTGACTTATAAGCTGAATTTATCCAGTGATTATGCTTATAAAGCAAAACATTCAAATCATCTTTCTCCATTGAACTGAATGTAAATGTCATTAATCAATTCCAGCCCCAAACTGGTGTGCCGGGGTAGTATAACACCGCCATATGGATATTTACAAAGACGCTAACAGCTGCTCGATAAGCTGCAGTAATAGTAGTAATTTTCCACATAGGTGAAAGAATATTTTCCGGTGTTGTATTTTTACATGTTGCCACACTACTTGTGTTCAAATATCCTTTGCTTAAAGAGTTATAATACTATGTCAACCATGCTATTTGTTAGCCTTTCTATGGTGTATTATATTAAGTGTTAGCATTAAGCTAGCAGACTTTCCTAAGGCAAAGTTACTGTAAGTGGTTGTTCTAAATATAATTCTCAGGACTGGGAGCAATATCTGCTCAATATCTGCTAAACTAGTGCTTGCTAGTTTTGTACTCGAAAAACGTGAGTCGGGTCACTTGGAAGTCAAGGCATTACTCTATTAGAAACTTTAATGTGAAAAAACTTTATATAAACACCTGCTTATCTCTGGTGGTGCCACTGGCTAGCTAGTTTGAGCACAAACTGTTGAATTCTTGTTCTGTTTTATGGGTCAGTTTTACAGTAAACAGGGAATTGACTCTATATCTAGAGTGTGATTTCACTTCACCAGTACTTGTTTGCTATGACCATATTGTTCAGACAAAGAAGAAAAAAAAAATCCAACTCTCCAATAGCCATTACTTTAAAAAAATGTCTTGCACTTTCTGCATTAGAGTACATAAATGCCTTGGAAATATGGTGAACATGAAAGGAAAGGACCAACAAGTATTTGGGCACTCAATCCGGCATGCTAGCAACACAGAAGGAACATACCAAGTTAGCACATGAATGGGTCGCATTCGTCTAAAACACTTTTGCATTGATACTTTTTAATGAGCCTTGATTTTCTTCTAAGCGCACATGAACATAAAACATGTAATGAAATAGGTTCAATTAAAAAACATATCCAAGACGAGACACAAAACACACAACACGCAATTCACGCCGATATTGAAAGGCTCGCAAATGAGTACGCTCCCCTCCCCACCCCCATTCCTCCCCTCTGCACTACAAATGTAATCTAGAAACCAAGGAAGCTCCCAAAACATAGAGCGAAACACCAACAAAGGTGAGCATAATGGCGTTGTATTGAAGGGAATACTTCACAAAGCCTATTGTGAGAGTATCCTTTTCAGGCGGCAAACCCGCTGTAATTTGCTCTGCGTCATCTGCCTCCAGTCACAATGCAGCACTACAGCTTTGAAATGGATGGCAAATGAAGGCCATTTGTACATAATCACAGCAGATAGAAGAATTCGCAAGCCCTACAATGTGTTGTTGAGGTAAAAAGAAAGACCTTGGTCTATCTGCGGCAGCCAGCGCCGCAACGGTTTGGCAAAGGGAGGTCTTTTTATTTTTTTCTCCAGAAACAAGCAAATCAATTCAAATCAAATCAGCTTGCGAGCCGTGACATTTAAACAGTTCAATTTACATCCTTATGTTAAGAGGAGAGCCGCTCTCTGAGATGCCTATTCATTCGCAAGGAAATTAGACGTCTATATTACACTGGGTTAATAGAGCAAATATACTGTAGCGTTGTATCTTCTTTTTGCGGCGTACAAAGGACTCGGCATGTATGTCATTATGAGCGATGCACAAAAAAACAGAAGGGATAATGTACATAATATAGACAGGATTGGAAAGAAGCTGCAAGAACGTCGCGGCACACACATACACACACTTTCTCAGTGTCTGTCCTGAGGGCTGCCATCCCGCTGTGAGGGCCGGCGGGCACTTTTGTCATGGTGGTCCTTTTGTTTCACATCAAACAAAAACGCCACAGCTTTGCATATGGCTCCACTAATTTCTGTGAGTGTGCCCCAGTCATTTATCAACGCCTCTCGCCCTCTCCTCCTCTTTTCCTCCCCTAACGTGGCTGTGATAGCTGCTAACCACCAAGCTGTTCTGTTTAGGATGATGCAGGCTTCTCGGGGCTACGGCTGACACGCGCAGATGCGCACATGCGTATAAATGTACATCAATACGCACATACGGGCTCACGGAAGCCCACAGACTATCTGTGCAGCCAGTCGCAGACACACACACACAACTACATCAGCACACGGACACATTCACAGGAAACGACACAATGCTGCACCGCTTGCAAGCCCGCTAGCTATGGAAAACCTTGAGATTAAAAAAGAAAAAAGAAAAAAGAAAAAAAACAACTGAAAAAAGGAACAAGACATCTCTTTAGCCCCTCCTGAAGCAATAGACATGATAGCACTCTAGAGTTTAGAGGGTGGTTGAGATGTGCATATAAACATTAAATGAAGAGAATTTCTGTTGTCTGTCTCTAAACAAGTTTGCTTATTTTCATGGGCATAACAGTTTTTTTGGTACACATTATTAAGATGGAATTAAGTTTTCTAGCCTAATTAAAACCTTTCAAATATCCGTTAGGGGTGCAACTAAAGAGAATTTTAATTCTCGATTAATCTGCCAAAAAAATACAAAATAAAAAAATAATTTCCAATCCCTTTTTTAAAAAAAACCAGGACATTATTTCAAATTAACAGTGCAAATAAATTAATTACAAATTACTGAAACATGTCAGAAAATATGCAAAAATACCGATAATTGTTTTTTGTTTTTTTTAAGTAAAAGCAAATGTTTTATTTTGATTCAAGACAAAGATAATCATTCTGTTTTAATGGAGGACAACATAAATTGAAGAAGCTGAAATTCTGAGGATTTGGAGAACTTCTTATTAAAAACCATTAATCAATTATCAAAAATCATTATTGATTTCTTTGTAATCAATTATGTAGCAGTTACTTGTTGGACTACAAATATCAATGTTATTAGCCAGCTTTACCAATGCATTGAATATGTATTAAATTACAGGTAGTTGTTTATAGGAATATATACAATATATAGTTCATATACGTATAAACAATTATTTTATATTTTATAGTTATTTTAAATAATATAGAACAAAGTCACATTTGTATTAGCAGTCGGAAAAAAAAATGAATGCAAAAAAACAAAAGCTACCTTTAAAACATTGGAAATAAAAAAACTGCCATTTCAAGCAAATGCAGAAACCTTTCATTTAGCTCCATGTGCATTCGGGCACAGTTGTCTCTTTCACTTGACACATTCAAGAGAATACATTTTGAGGAATAAACCTATTTACAGTCTGACGGCGATGTTTGCTATGCAAAAAAAATAAGATCCATCGGTTTCATGCCTGCGCATTGAGCGGCTGGCTTAGTGCAGGATGTGCTGAGGCTAGGTGGGCAAAAACACAGGAAGCAGGTTGGAAATGGGCAACTTCCGCTGATGAAGACATATACGGGGAAAGAAAAAAAAAAAAGTCTTATTTTACTATTTATCGAGTGTTTCCTGGAAAATCCCATTACAAATTCATTAATCTGGACTTTGTTGAGAGATTGGTGTAACTTCATTTGCACTCGTGAGGCTTTGTCTTCTCTGACTCCATTAATTGTGATGTCCTGATTAGATACACAGACATATTTTATTAATTACATACGGAAATGAAGATGTTGAAGGCGATTCTAATCTTAAAAAATCCTAATCAATAAAAGGAATCCCAGTCGCTATTCAACAAAGGCAGAAAAAGAGGAAAAGAAGCAAGAGTGTTTTCACAGCCGGCTGTTACCATGCCAGTCATGAAGCGACAGTCCTGCACAGAGGGCAGAGTTGGCCCGGCTGCTGCCCCGAGGGTCACCCCGACTGGGCGAGGGAGGCTCCGGAAGGACAAAAGAAATGAGAACAAAAAAATAAATCGTGGGGGCGCAGGAGGAAAGAAAACAGTGTTGCTAAGTACAACTAACTTCTCCAACTTCGGCTGACTCACCCCAGACTGTTTTGCTAGCGGCATCTCCACCTCCTGGTTGGAAAACAGACACTTAAACATACTTAATCACTTCATGCACAACAAGTTGGAATTAATAAATAAAAAAATGGATGGACATTTGGCTAGTTTGTCCAGCACGTATGAGTTCTGCTCATTTCTATACTTTAAGGAGCTGTTGCAGCAGCTGGCTTGTTGGCACCCACACACTTGTGTGCAGAGACAGATGCCTTCTTATATAAGATCTTATATAATGCTACCACATCCTTTCCAATAAGACTGCTCTTTTTTCACTTTGTGAGCACATAGGTTAGAGTGGGATAGACAACTCTTCCGTAACATGACCGCCGCCCGCCACCAACACTTCCACGCTCAAGCCCACTCCTGCCAATGAAGACGGATGAAAGAAAAAGGTACAGATGGCAGACTCCTCGCTTTCTGTGGTTCTGCCCTCAAGTTCGTTCGATTTTTATTTATTTTATATATATATTTTTTTTTATGTGCAACTCATCCCTTATTATAAGATGTATATAAATATACATATTTTTGGATAGCCTGTTCCAAGTACCACTGTAGTATATTGTTTAAAATGCACGGAAGTTAGGTGAGTGAACTTCTACACCATTGGAGACATTCTCAAATCAACCTTTGTCAATAATATGGACTAACTCTACTGCACAAACTGCATAACACTTTATGTTAATCAGGGAAACGGAAATAATCTGAATCAAACTGCCATTATGTAAACATTAAACAAACTTCATCAACTTTACAACAGCCCAACATTTCCCTTTGGCACAAAAGAATAACATGTTGGCCAATGCTATGAATAGTTTTGTTCATCTATTTATGCCAGTGACATATATTTAAAGGCATAACAAGTAAATGCTCTTCTATTAGGTGCAGAATGCACAATAACCCTTCGCAATATCTAGATCTACCTGTTGCCATTCCTACATTCCTAGTGTCATGGTTTAAGTGAGTCCATTTGTGAGTAAATTCAGTTGAGATCATCATTATTTTAGTGTCTTTGCTTGGTATTGGGCCATGACATTTTTCTTGGGTAAAATGGATGGATACCTTGGCTCAATAAAAGTCAGGATCACTGATTTAAGGAACTGAAAGGAGGCTTTCCAAAGGCATAATTTAGTGCACTTTTCTTATTTGCCATAAAAGCGTGAAAAATATTCACCCGATAAATATCAAATAATGAATCGTGCGTTCATAATCAACTCAGATACCATGTGACAGATAGGGGGACAATTTCTGCTAACCTTTCGTGTCCAAGCCATTCTTCCTCTTTTTTTTTTTTAATGGTGATGTCAACATATTGTCACTTGTGTGTACAACTCTCAAGAAGTCTGCACTTTCCCTAAATGGCATCACTGCTTTGCAGGCATAAAAGAAACAAAAACAAACATGCCAAATATTCCATACAACAGGATATGCATAATATAAGTATAGAATTCACACAGCCAAGTGAGATTTTGGACTAAATTCTCATGAGAGCCTGTTTTCTACAACGGCGTCTTCTAGTCATAAAAGCAGAAAGGAAGAGCTGCAACAGTTAACTGAAATGGATAGATGGAATGTGTGCAAGGGTAAAAGGGTGAAAAAACGGTGGGGGTGAGGCAGAAAGCGCAAGCAGCCTTTCGCCCTGTGGCTTCTCTTTCTGCACTCGCAGTCAAAGGCAGTTAGCTCCTCTTTGATGTATCTATAATTAGTCCGTACGCAGTGTTTTTAAAACGAAATCAAATTGCAATGAAACACTTGAGCGCGCCACACCGGGGTTAACATGCTCCGGAGCATGGGGAGCGAGCAGGAGAAATTAACAGCGGGCCCTTTTGATAGGCTTGATCAGAAATGTATTTATTAACTGCAAAGGGGAGCAGTAATTAACCCGCAGACAGCTTGTTTTCTCTGGGTCTTCTCATGTGTCGAACAGTTCATCCCGCAAGGCTCACACACACACACACGCACCCCCACACACACACACTTGCCATCCCATCCCGCTGGACCAATTTCTCCTCAATTAAGTAGATGGTGTATGTGTGCCAGTGCGTGCTTATAAGTGCAGTGAGACACATTGATGTAGATACGAAATACTCGTTGCTTTAAATCTTGTGTATTTGTGCATGTGATCTTTCTGCACAGCAAGCCTTGAGTGCATTTGGCTAAAATGTCAAAGATCTCGGAAGAGATGCGACTCTGTATCTGCGTTCCCAATTAGTTTCAGGTTGGAAGACGTAAAGGAATTGCAGCAATAATAGACAACAGAAGCTGGTGAGGCCTCTAGGGAAACCTGACGGTGGCATTTACCAACACTGTCACTTAAAATGAACAAAGGATATCTTTCAGCTCTTTGTCTTGATGTTATCATTTCTGTAGCGAATGAGCTGTATGCAATGTATTTATATACACACATGCACCACCCTCCATATGAGCGATTTAACAGGGTTCTCACTTGACAAGGACATTACTTAAAAGGGTCCAGCAAGAACCTCAACATAAGCCTTAAAACCCACCGAGATGCTGAGTGAGGGAAACACACAACGAAAGAAAGGATCCAAATGGAAGGAAGAGCGATTCGGCGTCACACAGTAGAGAAGCCCAAGAGATTGTGATGCTGTCACAGACAAAACACTGCATGAATATTTAGCAGCCAAATTAAAATTACAAAATACGAGGAAGAAAAAATAGGAAAAGTCAAAAGATGAGGAATAAAATCTTTCTGAAAACACCAGTGGGACAAGTGACCACCGTCAGTTCCTCACTAGATGTTTGCTGGTAAGAAAATACCTGAGAAATGGCATTAATAAAGCGAGTGGCTTGAGCGGTAAATCTTTATTTTCAGGGAACTGGAAGAAGTCTGGTAACCTGAATTCACTCAATGACCACGCAAAGACCATTGTGCTAGCATTGTGCTAAACACAAAAACACAATTAGCCTAGTTCTAATATATCGGACTGTCCAGATGATTGAATTGGGGTGAGAAAGGCAACAAACAAACGCTCCAGAAAAAAGGCAAATTTATCACAAAGCAAAATATATTATTCCCCAAATATAATGAAATTATGCACCTTTAGATTGTGATCTGCAGTGAGATCACATCAAAACAATCTGACTAGAAGTTCCGCATTATGATCTTATGTCATTGCCATGACAGAATTGGTAGCCTTTGATCTGCCTGAGTGATAACATTCAATATTATAGAAACATAATTAGTTTTGGGGCTGACAGCAATTATAGCTGCTCCCATTTCAAAAGACCAGTGCATTTTACTAAATAAATCAACATTAAATATGTTGACAAATGTCAACATAGCACTGTCATGATAGCATTTTGTTGCACAGAAGCTAACTGCTCCAAATATTGCTGCCAGTTAACTTGAGCTATTTGTTTTTCAAACAATAGTATATTCTCAAGGCAAGGTAAGCAAAGTAGCGGAACAAACTGAACATTATATCCTTTTGGGGGAAATTACAGTTTGATTTTGAGATTTAGATGATGACATGCAGCCTTTACTGTTTGTAAGCCATAAGCACTTGACTGCTGCATGCCAGAGTCATAAAACTATGGTGGACATAACACAAAATGCTAAGGTTTGGGTACTTAATAGGGGTGTCACGATTCGCCAACTCCACGATTCGATTTAAATTTCGATTTTGGGGTCACGATTCGATTTTTTTTTAGATTTTTTTTTTTTTTTTTTTTTCCGCTCCCCCACTTTATAACACAGAGGCATATGCTTCTGTAGGCTAAGGCTAGTCTATGATCATTGGTTCTATTCATTGTACAGTAAATCTTATTTCAAAAGATCGGCTACATATAGGTGATGCAATTTCCATATTATTTTTGTGTAAATTTATGTAATATATGATAATTGACATTAGGCAGGAATGATCAAATTCAAAGAATTTATTTACAATATAAAGTTAACCGTCTTGTTCTTACTGAAGTGTAAAATAAAAAATAAAAAAACAAAAACAAAAAGTCACAGTGGGTGCCTGCCATCTATTGACTGTTTTTGGTTACAACAGTGTGCTGTGCGTTCCTCTTAAAATAATGTGCAATGTGCAACAACAACAAAAAATATATTGTATCCAAAGTCATGGAACAAACACAGCCTGAACAAACTATATCCCAACATTTACAGTTGCTGGGCATACTGTAGCGTGGTTCAAGTACACTAATTAAATGTTTGAATCCAGCGTTTTCCAAGGCTGCAGGTCTGCTGCTATAAATAGACCTATGGATCTGGCGTTTCGCGCGAGCTGAAGTGTGTGGAAGTTTCACTGTAAATGAGGATGAAATAGTTGGTTGGACCGTTGTTTTCCCACTTCTAGTTGAATTTGATAAATCTAAATCTTTGTGATGCCTGCGTAAATGTCCCGTCATGTTTGTCGTGTTTCCCGTTGTTACGGCTGGCGGCTCGGGCCCGCCGCCGGCTCCGCTCCCCTAGTATGTATGTGTGTGTTTGTGTCGGCTGGTGCCCGTATAATGGTACTTCAGTTTGAATGCGCCAGCGCGACACTCTGATTGGAGGACTGTGCCAGCGCGACACTCCGATTGGACGACTGTGCCAGCGCGACACTCCGATTGGACGACTGTGCCAGCGCGACGCTATTGTGTATCCGTGTATTATACCCCTATTGGTTATTGTTGTTTCTCCTCCGTTCTGTCAGTTCTGTCAAATGCGGTTATTATTTGTTCACCTTCCACTTTCACTCCCTTGTCAAACCCCTGCCTGAAATTTCAATTAAAAGTACTCAGATGTTAAAGTCGACCCGTGTTTATCTACTCTATATTTTCTGTTATTGTGTTACTTCCCTTCCCCTTGACGAGCCGGGCGTAACACCGTGGCCGAGTACAGTACGCGCACATAGCATATCTTGCAACTGTGGTCTTTTTATCGACAACGTGAACGTTGTCGACATAACTCACCGGGAACGCAAAATGTTTCCAAACTGGTGACGAGAGAAGCGGGAGCGGCTTGAAGCACCATTGCTGTGTCTGTCCGCGCTTGCCATCATGACTGCAGGAGAAGTCAGCTAACAAGTGCCGTTAGCTAGTAGCTGAATGGCTGCGTCTCATTTGCTTTCCTGGGAGGTGGCGGTGGCGGCGGTGGCGGCGGGCGCGGGGGGGGGGCATCGAATCGTGTGTCCTCTCTTCTATTTCGATGCTCGAAATCGTGACGTAATTTCGATCGATTTCGATAAAAAATCGAAATCGTGACACCCTTAGTACTTAATCCAGTGTCCATTCTGACTGAGTATACTGATTTTGTTCGCGTTTTAGACAAATAGAATTAAAATCTTCAGGAAATAGCTAGAAGACAGGGCGGCACACTGTGTGGCAATGTCTTGAGCCTCAACTTTGGTCTTTAGATTATTATTTATTTTTTTCCCCAACCTAGAAACCAAACTTCTGTTGTATGTCACCGTTAACTCTTTTACTGCCCCACGTTATCAAAAAAACATATATGTCAAAGGCTTTGATCATCCACGAAAAGAGATACAATGCTTCCATCTGCTAGCCATAGTTAGTGGGTGTTTTTGATTCCACAACCCATTGACCAGGCAGCACTGCACTTAGACGTTGCACTGAGAAAAAAAATCAAATGAAAAACGTAGTTGACGTCATTTAACGTTTATGGCGGCATACGTCGTGATTTTACTGAAACGTTTTTGGCGGTCAAAGAGTTAATATTGTGTAAGTGGCAGACTCACAGGTCTCTCAGTGCTTCAAACTACTGAGCATGTGTGGACTATAAGTATAAACTTCAACAGCGAGTAGATTCCACAAGCCAAATCTGTCCACGATCCAGGTTTTGCTTCTCTTGGTGGCCAACCAATTGGAATAGGAGAGTTAACATTACATCAACATTTGTGCAACACCTTTGACAACAACATAGGAGGTGTGTCAGGAAATAATTTAACACATTATTCCTACTTCAAGTGCGTGTGCTGTGATAACACACATCAAGAAAGAAGAAAGATAAAATCATCAGTAACACCCCCCCCACCAGTTTTCTACTTATCGTGTTCAGGTCATGGCAGAAGATGGAATCGATCACAGCTGACGAGTGAAACATGTCAGCCATCCCTTTCACTCCCAACATCTTTCAACGCACAAGTCTCAAGGCTGAGGAATCTGCATGTCAGTAACAGTACCGCTGTGCTGCCATCCTGACAGAATTTATTGGAAGAAGTCAATGCTTTATCTAGTGGTTGAATGGAGCCCAAGGACAGGACAAAACAAATTGCTAATTGAACAAGTACTCTACTACGTGACTCCCTCAACTGTCAGGAGTTGGTGCAGCTATTAAGCTTATATTATGATATTACTTTCCCTATTTAATGTTATTTTTTCTAGGGTTTGTTTTCTGATATTTTGAGTCCTGTCACTAAACCACAGCAAACGTGTGCTCTAAAATGTGACAATGATCATAGCATGCTGTGTACAAATCTACACAATTACTCAAGAAAGTCATGTTTATGTTCAAATACACGTAAACTTTTGCAAAAGCAATCGTGTTGAGCCGACAGCACAACCATGCGTTGTACTTTTAATGAACGATTACGAATGTGAAGTGGGACCCAAAAAACCCCAAAACAAAACAAAACAAAACACTGACCAGCTCAACAAAGGACAGCCCTCCATAGCTGTGGGCCACGATGAAGACATGCTTGGCTGCAGCTTTGGCCACAAAGTGATCCCACACGTACAGCACGTGTTCCTCAGAGGAACCGTTTTCCTGCAAAACACAAACAGACTTTTCAGTTTGGGGCTGTCAGAAAAGACACATCTTTGAACTGTTTTACAAACTTTGACATAGTCGCTGACGTGTGAGACCATCCAAATGTTATGCTACAGTAAAAGGAAACAAAAGAGAAATAGAAAAGCGGTGGTAGCCTGAGGAGATATCTATAAAGAGGCACTCTTTAGTCAATCAATAAGTCTTGCATATTGCAAATGCCCTAAATGTAAAACTCAATAAGCTTAGAGAGGTAACGTTTAAATCTTAATTTGTAACCGGTTGCGCAATCAATGGCCTATCTATACGCCAGTGGCGACCACATGGAAAGACACTTGGGAAGGTCAAAAGAAAAAAACAAAAAACAAAACAAAGGACAGCACATACATGTAAAGTACACATGAAGAAACAAAACATAAATCATCAGACACATAATCGCACACACTAAGAATGCCTGCACACATTTTACCTCGACTCCTTTACGGTCACCACACACATTGTCACCAAGTCGGCATGTTTAATTAAAAAGAGATGTAAAGTAAACACTTATCCAGGGCCGCAAAGAACAATAGTAAAAGGAGACGAGTGAAAAGGGCATCCATTAATGAATTTGTGACATTGATTTGAGACTTTGATTTCCTATCAAACTGTCTGCCTAGCAATAAAAATAAACAACACATTCCGGCACACCACACAAAAGCGAACACAAAAAAGACCAAATCACAGCAACACACTGGATCTAATGTATGATGAACCCCTGCTGAGTGAAACCCTACAACGAATTGTGCATGAATATGAGAGAACATAGATAAGTAGGTAGCTAAGTACATACTTTATTATTATTATTTGTAATAAATAGGTGGTCTTTACTGTACATAAGTAAACCTGATCTGTTAATTGAGACTCAGACCGTGCAATAAAACCAAGCTGACATACCCCTGACACACCTGATAAGTTGGTAACAGAAAATAGACTAGATTTTACACTCGCTAAAAGGAGGTCTAACTTGTGGCGTAGGTGGTGTAACGCGATTTTGGTGGATTTGATCCAGGCGCAGGCAGACAGGTTCGGTGCTTGATGCGTGTGGTGGTATTTTATTCATAAATATGATAACAGCGTGGGTCTCTCCCCCCGTGAAACGTTGTATAAATCAATTAATTGAACTAATTGTTATTATTATCATCTTAAAATATTTTAATATGCCCCCCCACCCAACCTGGGCAGCACAACTATTGGGAGGGCGGGGTTACTCGGCAAGGCGGTCAACAATTCCAAGTCCACATCACTCGGAGAGGAAATTTAGCAGTTTACATGCATAAACATGTCAATCCCATCCCAGCGAGTAAATTTCTGCTTCCACAATATCAAGGACTGTTGCATTTCGACCACCCTGATTTTAATGGGACTGAGGGGAGCCGATTCGATTGGCCAGGAGTCAGCTGTGTTCCATCCCACAATGGTGCCAAATATGCCAAACAAAACTCCAGACTGCACTTTGTGCTAGAATTGGTTTGGGCACGAAAATAGGATCCATAATGTATTTTCTAAATGAGTTTACAATTTACAAAATATGAGCGTATGTTAAATATGTGACCTTAATCACAATGTTTGTCTTAAAATAATTATTGCATTATTTCATATAAGGGGAAAAATAAGAGGTCAAACAGCCTTGGAGAACATTTAAGGATTTCCAATTCACGTGTTGTTTTTCCCCAAACAGTATTTTTGAAATCTGATGTCACGCAACTGAAATCAATTTTGACACGTTTACATTTAGAAACAACAACGGGTCAACCATTAGTTTATATTTGAACTGGATTTCTTTTTTGGCCAAGTGAATATGATGTTGACATCGAAAATGGAAAACAATGCCTGTTTTCTACTAATTACAGTGCATCACAAACGCCCAGTAATTTCTCTAAGAAAGAGCTGTTTTTCTCCAGTTTAATGTCACTTTGTGCTAAAGTTTGTGCTTACCATTAGATGTGTTTTTGCTGCTATGTTTGTCCGGAGGTAAATTAACCTGTCAGTGTGTTTGTGTTTGCCACTAGATTAGCATGAGGGGGCTATCGTGTCAGCACCCGCCTCGACTCGCAGGGTGTGATGCAAGAGCAGGCAATGAATGCTCTGGCCTGCCCTCCTGCCATCAGGGCTGCGAGTGTGAGCGTGTGCGTTTATATATGTGCGTGCGTGTGTGTGTGTGGGAGGGCAGGCAGAGACAGAGATGTCTGTCTGAAAGGCTGTGACATCAAAGTCTTTTGAAGCCTCGCCGCTTTCCCCTCCGCCATGTCGCCCTTCATCAGAGAGGCCCGTTTCATTAGCTCCTTCCCTCTCTTCTAGCTTCTGGTACCTCTTGTTCTTCACCACCTCCTTTGTAATAATAGCGGCTGACACCGGCCAAGACAGTTGGGTGGCAAATTCAAGCGTTAGACATCTTGACTTTGAAAGATGGAGCCATTGTCCGCTTATTTATTTATACATAAATGATATAAAAGCTTCATAATAGCAGCTGGAATGCCTCCATTTCCATTCTCGTCCCATTCCCATCGCCCCGCCTAAAACAGCAACACAAATTTTCTGTCTTCACCCTCAGCGGCGCACAACAGAGTGACTGACGACTACCTGGCATGGCAGTGTATAGTGAATTATCTAAACAACATTTGCATATTGCAATTATTTCCTGGGGTTAATTAGCTGCAGTGGAGCGCACCGCCCTGCGAGACCAGCCTCCTGTCACCAACTCGCTTATGCACACAGACACACACGTACATAAATAAGTTAAATTTGTGCGTGTGCTTGTGTGTGTGCCAGGGCTGTCAGAAGAGTGTCCCAACTGCACACCTGTTGCCAGCATCCTTCAGCCATGACTGTCAAGGGAGCGTGAAGAAGTGTGCTGTTTGTGTGTTTACAGAGTGCACAGTAATCCATACTGTCCCCTCAGATGATATAAAATACAATTCTCCTCCCTAGATAGTCTCTACAACTGGCACTCTGCTGAGCTAATATGAACGGAGATGACATAAAAAAAACTAGATAAAGAAAACTCAACACCCGTTTCCAAAGTTCTGAAGTGTACGATAACCACATTATTAGGTACAATTGCACAACTGAAGATCCAATGCTTAAATTTCACTAACCGTACATAGTTAACCTGAAATCCTTTCCTGTTTGACAAAACAATCAGGCTACAATAATAATATAAACTACAATTAAAAAATAGCTTTGTGGCCCATGTCGAGTTTCCAAGTACTCTTACAAACCCACAAAAAGATCCAGATAAAATTGTTTACAAATGCAAAATCTGTTGCAGGTAAACAAATGACTATGAATCCAACAGATCACCCAATGTGTCAATGTAAACAATATGTTCATCATTGTCCGTCAATGAAAATGGCCTGTGGGCCTACATAACAACCTATGGAGGCATTTGATTGTATAACATCAGGATTTCATGTGTAAAGACTGCGATATATGCAACATTTATTGTTTGCAATCGTAGACTCCAGAGTTGGCAATCCTCTCTGGTGCAATAATTTGTAATTACTCAAAGTTTGTGATTAAAAGATGCAGCATATACTGCAAGATAAGACAGCTATATGAATGCAACCAAATCAAATGTGCCTGCAACGTACGTGTTCCCCACAATATGCGCTCAAACACTCACAGTTCCTCAAAAAGTAGTCTTGCCCAGTACATGTTCTATGTTTACTCACTGTAATGAGAAGCAGGGACAAAAGAGACGGAAGAGAGAGGAAGGTACTGCCGCCGGAATAACAGCCCACCAACGCCAACACAAACCCGGTGTCTAACCAACGCAGGAAACAATGAGTCTAACAACAACACACAACACACACTCAAACAAACACTTCAGACCTCCGTGCTACTCTTTCCACCTCCTCCTCTTCCGCCATCAAAACCAAACTGGACTAAAGGACATCTGACGAGGCACAGCCCTTGTGAAGCCAAAGCCTTGCGGACCAGAAAGAATGCAGAGGATCGGAGTTGGTCAAATTTGCTGCACTCAAAGTTTGCAGTGGGAGCCAGCAGTGTCAGGAAACAAATGTGTCCAAGCAAATAGTATGTAATGTAAATAATAATGAAAAAAAAAAAAAAAAAGTAAAGTAAAATATAGCATGCACGTAGCCACTTTGCCAACACTACTTCACGTTCGCCTACTGCTGGCACAACATCAGGAGCAACTGGAGGTTCAGTATCTTGCTCCAGGACACTTCTACATGGTCTCGAGGGCCAGGGATCGAACCCATAACCTCTGGGTTGGGAGACAACTACTCTACCACTGAACCATGCCACCTCTGTATAAATAGATAGAGCTTTAATAGCATTTTAAAATGCTAATACTACAAAAAGTGTTTCCATCAGGTGGTATGTTTCGGTCGATTGAAACCGGCTGCAAAATATTCATTTGCCCCATTGGGATGGCGGATGCTTTCGTATGCTTGTGGAGGGTGGAAAGAGTAATAACAATAAATAATCAACAAAAAAAAAATTACTTCTTGTTTACAAGTACTGTTAGCAGACTGCATTGTCACATGTATATTTCTCTGAATTGATAATAAATCCACCATCATACACCATGGTGAAAAACGCACTTTACAGAGACAAATCGTACTTTGCCAAAAAGTTGTCACAGTGAAATCAATATCCAAACAGTTAAATCTACAGTCCATTAACATCCCACTTTAGAGCAATTAATTATAACGTTATCTGTTGCGATTGAATAGAGATGTTAGCGTCGAACATATTAAAATGAAATGGGGATCCTGGATCTGATCTTGATTAAACGTCTGACCCATCATACAGTAAGCTAATTAAGTAGAAATAAGTTTAGGGGAGTTTTGGCCTTTATTAAAGACAGGGATTTTCTTTTTTAACTTTGATAACTTTTTTTTTCTTTTTTAAACAGATGTATGTGAATTGCGGTCCTAATGAAACGGGAACATCACAGAATGTAATGTAATGTAACCATAGGTTGCACACAAGTAAACAATACACGCAATCTCCTTGGATGTGATGAATTGGCCATCCAAGTTCCTGCATGATTCCTCCATTAGGCCACCTACTGAGAAACTCCACCAGAATCAGCAGGCCTTAAATGTTTTAATATGTCCTGATCAGCACAAGATATGATTGCAAGACGTGATTGCTTTCATTTAGCTTGATGATTAAACATTAAGTTAGTAAACTACATCACTGCGTATTTGCTAAGTGCAAAGAGGTTATCACTTGTCTTAATCTGGTCATGATTGCACACTGACACAATGCCAGAATGAAAATAAATGACACCTGTTTTTATCAGCATCCTGAATATTGTTTGGCACTTTCTGCTGGTATCAGTTTTGTTTTTGTTTACTTTAACGCTAAGACACATTGAGAGAGGATGGCTAGAAGCTGTCTGGGAGTCGATGTGTCTGCAAGAGGGGAAGAAAGGAAGGTATGAAGCAAATTAGCAGTAGAGATGTGAAAATGATGGCGGCATTGTGGGTAATTAACAGGTATAGTAGCTGTGGCAAATTGGGAATATAATGATGTCTGAGGGGGAAAAAAGAGTGCGGCAGACTAATAAGAAACGAGAAAACTGTGTGTGTGTGTGTATGTGTGTGCGCGTATATAGGTGTACTATTATTCTATACTTGACACTGTATACAGATGATGTTCTATGCAGTATAAGCAGAAGGAAGAGTAAGTGAAATGGGTGAGGAGGTGAAGGAAGGGTAAAAACTATAGCTAACGTGTCAGACCACGAGCAGATTAGCGTGCACAGACTATACAATAAAACAACATGACCTTGACGAGGTCATTCGGCTCTGACAATATTTGCCAGGACATTGTTTCAAATCAATAACTCATTAACAAAGTACAAAGGAAGTTGCTGTGGGTTTGTGAGATTCTTTATTAGAAAAGAGGGGCTGCGGGCCAGAAAGGTCATCGCCGTGACATCTCGGTGAGCCTCGCGCCGCCGCTCGGGTTGTCAGGTGAAATTACCGCCAGCCATTAATTGACATCAGGCAAAGGAGAGAGGGCAGGCAGACATGGCGGTGTTTGTTCCAGGATGACCCTGAGGTGTGCAATGCGTGTGTGTGGGTTTTTTCTTTTTCTTTTTCAGGTCAACGTGTATCCACAACAGGAGTGTGTGTGTGTGGAGATGGAGAGAGCTCAGTGGGTGGGGGGCAGCCAGGGAGGGCAGGATGGATGTTTGATGGTTGACCTAACTAGAAGATTGGGAGCAGGGAAGTGAGACCAGCTACACTGTTTCTGCCTTGAGCAAACGCACACACACACACAGGTACTAACACAAATACTTAAGCCTCATTTCCACCAAGCAGTATAATTTGTCTTAGCTCAGTAAAGTACCCATTTTTCACATTCCCATTGGCCAAAGTTCTGAAGGGTACTGACACAGCCTAAGGGGAAAAAGACATTTGCTTGGTTTTACCTGTATTAAAGTGGGTCGGGACTTAGCTATGGGACAAAGCGGGTCCCAGGGTGAGGCCGGTTCAGAAAGCCTGCTCTAGAACAGTGGTTCTCAACCTTTTACAGTGATGTAACTCCTGTGAAATATTTTACAATATTTCAAAATCAGTTTATTTCAAACAAAAGCAGAACCTACTTAAAAAAAAAATCTGAAAAATATTTACTAAATAATAATAATAATAACAATAATTAGAGCTGTCAAACTATTACATTTTTTAATCAGATTAATCACAGCTTAAAATTTTGATTAATAACGATTAATCGCTTATTTAAAAAGGCTTTTTTATCAACAATTTTTTGCCCGCCAAATTTAAAATGCACCTCTTATGTGTTAATTTTTTCGGCATTTCATGTTAAGAGGACGTCTCATCCTCCTGTTTTTCTAATCAGTTACATTACTTGCATAATTTAAAGTGGAAAAAAATGACCCATATAGTTTGACATGAACAAATATTCTCAATGTCACATGCAAACATTTATTAAATGCTTCACTTTAATGCATGTTATGTTTATTGTTCATACACAACCTGCGCTACCTTTAACGTAGCCATCCGCTGTCAAGCCAAAGGATCATCTGCAGTCAAAATTAATAGTGCGATTAATATGCGTTAATACATGATTAATGTGATATTTTTTTGCGATTAATTAATTAGTTAACGCTTTAACTTTGACAGCACTAACAATAATAAAAGAAGACTGACAACAGTACCGTCTGTCAACAGAATATTGTGCTTGGTGGGATAGAGGCAACTGCTATGATCAAGCTATTTTCTTGGATGGATGCTACTTTTCAAATATATTCTAAAATATATTGCCCATTCTTACGTCCTTGTAAGGTTGAGTTGAGTTGAATTACAATTTACAAAGGAAATCACATTCTTGGAAAAATGCATTAACATTTTTTTGTATGCTCTTCAGAAGATCATACTTTGCGTGTTCACGAGACTGTACTCTGCGTACTGAGAAACCGCCAGTGTCTCACTAATATGATGCCCTACTGTATACATATATGGATGTAGCTATGGGCAGAGTGAAAGTCGCAAGTCGGATTGGTGATGACTGTTGCAAATTGTAGTGGGATAGACTGAACTGAATAATACACAACTTGGTAGAAAAGTGGCTTTAGAAGTGTTTTGTACAACCTAATAGAGCTTCAACAGTGGATAATTAAAGTACAGTTTAAAAAAAAAGAAAAAAAGTCCTCCTCGTTGCAACACCACTGCCGTCACAAAGAGCCTGACGCAGACAAACAAAGGTCAAAGCTGTGACTCGATAATCACAGAAAAACACACAGCAGCAACACGGATGGTATACAGCCAATTTGTTCCTTTGAGCGAGCGGGTGTGCTGCCCTCAAGCCTTGGCTGTTGGCCTTTCATATGACCGCTTCCAGAGGTTAATCAAGTCCCAGCCTGTCCTTGGGTGTGCTGAGCCTTACCTGTTGGCATGATCACTGGTCAAAGGTCAAATAAATCCTGTCTGTATAATTACTTTGGGGGCATCTTTGGGTATGGTGACGAAAGAGACAAGGATTTAAAAAATATTTTGTCCTGTAGTGGGGGACGGGGAGGTCACATCATGTTGAATACAATTACTAGTGTGTGTACTCAAGTGTTGATGTCATTGTGTGAATTGTGAAGTCAAGAAAACAGAGTTCAGACACTAAACAAGGGACAGGACACATGTCTAACCTGTGTCACAGATGCACGGGGAATTGAGAGCAATTTTAAAAAGGGAAAGATTCTTGAAGTAATTCACTGAGAGTGCCCCACTCACATTAATTGTACAAGAAGGGAGGTGTGAAAATGTTGAGCATAATTGAATTTAACTATGGCGTTTAAGAAAAAAAACCCTCACCAGAATCCATATTTTCCATGGAATATAGACAGATTATGCCAAATGTATAATTGAAACGCAGAAGGATGTCATACATTTGATCTTCCCCCAGTCTCGATTATCAAGATCTGCCCTTGAAGCTGCGTTGACGCTGAATATAGTAGAGGGAAAAAGAACATAGGCTGCCGCAAACTGCCTTAAAATGTGATTGTCATATCTCCTAAGAGATGTGTGATACTACAAAAGAAAATCATAATAAATAGCAAGGAAAAAGAAACAGTTTTTATAAATATATAAGTGGTGCTTAAAGAAAGATGAAGTTTTTATTTAATTTTTTTTTCGGTCTTTCGGTGCTCTTTCCCCCCACCTTCTACTTTACCAGGGCCTGTTGGCCTAATCCCAGCCAGCCAGCCTTGGGTGAACTCTTTGGAAGCTTCTTAAGCCCATGAATGTGCCTTTTGTTCCTGCCATTCCTCCGCTTGGCTGACAGAAAATAGCTAACTGGATTACTGCTAAAATTCAGAGTAAAGTGAACTCCCAAACTTCTATATGGCATAGTGCTCAGAAAGCCCCCCCCGCCCCCCCCCCTGCCCCCTCACTCCTCATCAGCATCCCGCTTTCTATATCCTCCCATCCCTCCTTACTCCATCAAACATCCCCCTAAACATGGGCTGCTAGTGTGTGATCTGACGCAGGAGGAGAGAAGAGGGATTAGATAAGGTTGAGGGGTTGCAAACTATGGACCTAAGGCTAAAGAGTAGGAACCCTAAAAGCACTAAAGAACCTATTAATGGGTGTAAGGAAGCATATTCATCACTTCAGCTTTATTAGCAATGTGAGTGGTTCATTGAAGTTAAAAAAGGGACATTTCTGATCATACTTTCATAAATTCCATGCAAAATAGCCAAAGAGAAACAATTTTTTAATGCTTAAATTTGTTGTAACGAGAAGAGGTCTGTATTATAAACATTTGAGTGAGTGCGCTGTTGAATGGCTGTGTGCAGGTGGTCTTGGAGCTCAGCGGGAGTTAAGAGTGTGAGGTGTGGAGAACAAAAAGGTTTGTATGCGTGTGAATGCACGTGCCTCGGGTGGGTTCTGTTCAGAAAGATGAAAACAGGCCGGCTAAAGAGGTTTGATTTGATCCACCACCCACCCTGACTAACAGAGGTAAAAGAGGAGGCTGTGCGCACACGCACACACATACTTGCAGACAAAAGATTGAAGGAGGAGGGAAAAGAACTAAGATTTTTGATGATGTGCGCGTGCATGTGCGTGTGTAACTGCATATGTGTGACAGCTTACTCCAGGGCGGACGGAGGCAGAGCGGTGGCGAGCAAAGCGGCGCGGGAGGGGGCGTGCTTGGAGGAGGCAAGGTCAAACAAACTCACATCTTGCTGACTTTTGGGTCAAAGATCAAAATTCAAGGGTCAGCAACCTGTTCTGTCATTTATCTTTATCCTGAGCCCTGCAATCGTCATATTAAGGACACGTGCGTTAGGCCAGAAAATCTAAAACTCCTGTTGATATTTTTTTTTAATTAATTCATGTCTTCCACTTCAAAACATAAAAACATAAAATAAACGCCTCACCTCAAATAGTACATACTGTATGGCTGACTTGACTTGACTGCATGTCCTTGACATAAACAAATCTTACAAATATTGGGGTGTCTATTGACTCAGACCTAAATTTTAAAAGCCTCGAAGTTGTCTGATTATTAGCACGCTAGCCTTAAAATCTTCTGGGTCTTGGACCTTAGTATATACAAGACCTCTTTAAGTTCTCTAAGACTTCCGGACACCCTCAAGTCAAAAAATGTAAACTTAGTGTTTCCAGAACCAGAACCAAACAACGTGAAGTAGTTGCTATGCTCCTCAACTGTGGAGCAAACGTCATGAACATATGTTCAAAGTGTGGGTGAAATTAAATTTGGAGAGAAAACAATGTTCACTGCTTCTCTTTCGTAAATCCAAATGATTATTTCTGGTCTTCATCTTGCTTTTGTTTTGTGATTTTGACTTGATAATATACATCATTTGACATTTTATTGTTTTGTTTGACCTTTCCCATTTATCCTGTTTTTATTTTATTTTATTTTATTTTATTTTATTTTATTTTATTTTATTTCCATTGACTTGAAAATGATCTGGGGCCATATTCATAAATAATCCAAAATGGCCAAATTCTCGGAAAAATCTTAGATCAATGATGTTTTCTTAGAATTTCCTCTAAAAGCGAATTGAGTAGAGCCTAGTAAAGATAAAACCTATTCATGAGCGGATGATAAAATGGCCATGTGTGATGCATATAATATAAGACCATCAACATCAGTGTCATTTTTCTTAGCAAACAGCACGTCACCACGGCAACCGTGTTCGGCAAAATAAAATGCGTAACTGCTACTTTTCATCTTGAAAATCTTTAGAAACACCCACAGTTTTAAGACAATGTGATAAAGTCTACAAGATGAACTATTTAAAATGTGGCCTCAATAAAAGGCCAAAAATGGGGCCAAATGTGAAAGTAAATTCTTCTTGAGTTCTTAAGAATGTTCTGGAGTCACTCCTAAGCTAAGACTCCTTGCTAGGATTTTTTTTTATGTGGAGTTAGGAGCTCTCTGAGAAGCTTCTCAGAATTTTTAGGAATAACGGGCCCTAATGCTTTGGGTGTCCACGAAAAAGAAGAAGAAGACAAACACAACTGAGTAGCGTCCATAAAAAGAAAGATTGAGAGGGATGGAGGCCGTGATACAATACATAATAATATAGCTTATATATTATTATATTCTTTTATTCTATTGGAAAACATAGTTGATTTAAATTTAGTATCCTATGTGTGTGGAAAGGATGTTAAAAAAATATACGATTAGTTAAATGTCATTGTCGACAAAATTGAATGGAAGTAGCTTGTGATATCTTCTTAACTACCAAATCACTGTTTTATCAACTTTTGTCAATGTCTACATTTATAGAGTTGTAATCGAGAAAAACTTGTTTGACGACACTGCATTTCCAAGACATTACAGTCTGGAAAAAGTCACACAACAGCTGCATATTGTCTTTAGCTAAATGCATCTGATCCCGTCTGGCATGTATTATGCAAGCATGGGGGAGGCGAGACAAGTTCAACATCAAGATGTGAATCATTTTGCATCTGTCTGTAGGATACGGAAACATTGGTGGGTGGGAAAGTCTTAATATAATAACAATCCCTGTTTAAACTAAAGTAACAGAATTTTACAAGAAGTTCGATGGGAAGGGAAAGGGTGTGCCTTCACAGACACATACACACGCACGTCAACAAACATGCATCTTGGTCCCTTTAAGTGTGATTTCAAACATGAGGGTAACATACTGAAACACAGATTACCAGTCGCATAGAAATGAAACAAACATTTTCTGAACATAACATCTATTCAGCAATGTAATTTTACAGCTTCTGAAGGATTTAAGAGCTGACTTAGAGCCAGTCACAAGAAGGAGTCATGCCATATCGCCACAGACAAACTAGGCTAACAGCACATGCAATCTGCAAGAGTGAGGGAAAGTTTGGAGGGTGAAAGTTTTAGTATGTTAAGGTACTACACTAACTTGCGCAATAAATTACTGACAAGAGCACTTTCCTATTGTAGTTTTTCAGTCATAAAGTCACCATAATGTGATATGTTTTTCGTCAGTTTTAATGTTGTTGTTTTTTTCCTATGGCTGCACAATGTATCGCAAAAATATCGTCACAATAACGACACTTATTGATATAAATAAAATGATTACTTTCACATGGAATTGCATGCTTTTATCTGCCGACTTACTGGAGTACAATCAGATGCAACCTTAAATGTCCACCATTACTACCTAATACAACAGTATCAAGTTTTTTTTTTTTTTTTTTTTTTTTTTTTTTTTTTTTAATACTTAAATAACTTTATATCAACATCACACTACGAAACACCCATATCACATATTGTAAGTTTTTCCATAACCGTGCAGGCCTAATATTTATTTATTAACCGATACAAATGTCAACATAATGGTGAAACTCTAACACACAAGCTTGTGGAGAGTGTTGCTGCAGGCACAATGCCACTTTTTGTCTAAAAAAAAGTCTGCAACAATACACACATCATTTGAAAGAGCAAATGATTACTTAATTTTTATATATGCGACCCCAGCTCAAGAAAATGCTTTGCTAATGTCTAAATCACACCGTGACCTTGTTACTAAACTATAGCCGTAAAAAATAATAAAAAAATAAAAATAAAAACAAGGCTGTCTGGGTTTTATGAGCCAGCAAATAATAATTTTGGCTGTGGTAAAACAAAAGCAGTGTAGAACAATATTGCTTTATTTCACTCCAGCCTGGCCTCAATTATTCTGCACAATGGAAATACACTCATTAAAAGGGTAACTTCCTTTGTTTGACCACAGTGTGCGCCACACACGCGCGTGTATGCACATCTGTTAATATGTGTGTTTGTATGCAGTCGCTGTCACATGATAAGAATTTCGCAGTGCCTTTGCAGAGCGTGTGTTGGCGAGATAATAATCCCAGCGGTCAACAAAGACTGACCAGCCCGCCGTCATCGTGAAGAGGAACAGAGCAAGAGGGAACGAGGGAGAAAGAGGGCGAGAGGGAGGTAGCCATGTGGTTAACACTTGCTCACTGAGAGGCGACTGGAGCCCGGCCAACCTCTTCACACACAGGCTGACCACACAAGAGCCTCTCTTTCTCCTTCTGCTTCTCATCCTCCCTTCCTCCCGAGTTACTTAACATTTCCTCCCTTGCCTTCTCTGACGGACACCTCCCACTCCCCCGCCGTCCTTTGTCCCTTCCAGAGTTCCTCCCGCCGATTTTCCCACCTTCTTCCGCGACCCCAAAGCATCACCTATCATCTCTGTGCGTGATGCACATCTATCCCTCTCTTCCTGCCACCACGTCGCCACAAACGCGCCTCCCTCCTCCCTCCTCCTCAAAGGACAAATGACATACCCGTATGGGGATCCGCTCGGTCTCCGTCTCCTTCTGTGGGTTGCGGTACTTCTCGTAAAATTCTCTCCTCTTTTTGCCCTCCTTGTCGTCTTTGCGTTCCTTCTTCTCCACGGGTTCGTCCGACGGTTCGGTCGGAGAGGGCAGAGTGGACTCGGACGATTTCTCCACCTCCAGGTAGTTCTCATTCGGGTTGAGTACGATCACGCTATAGCCCTCCTAAAACAAGGGGAGACGATGTACATTAAATCCACTTCATTAGATTCGTGCCCAATTTTAGTTTGATTGACATTTTTCTATTTCTACTTATTCATCTTAAACAGTGCAGTATATAAAGATAATTGAAAAAATGCGTAGGCAATAACTCAATTTTATTTAAAACAACAATACAAAGTGCTGTACATGGAGTAAAAATCAGTCATGCAATAAAGACAGGTAAAACAAAATAACACAAAATAAATTAATATCACAAGAAGTGATAAGTGTATATGTAAATAATAATATCATTAATTAATAACACAAAATACAGCAGGCACCATAAAACACAAACAATTTCGAGTCTTGTGCCGAGTCAAAAGCCAAAGAATAAAGATGTGTTTTAGTGGAAAGAGAGGGAGGGGGATTGCCTAATATATAATGATTGATCGTTCCAAAGGGAAGGACGGCAACTGAATATAATATAATATAATATAATATAATATAATATAATATAATATAATATAACAAATAAATACTTAAAAAAATAATTACCATGTTGAGTGAAAAAAACAACACACAAATTGGTAAAATCAAAAGGAGTTATTTCATCAGAGTGTAAACACCATATTATATTGTATGATAAGCGTTTTTATATTGTGCTTTCTTTTGTCACATTTTTACCTGTTTGATATATTTTTCACTGTTAAATGTAAAATATTTATGTAAGAAAAAGGCACGATAATCGCAAAGTCAATAAACTGACAGACATGAATATCAGACTTAAATTGTCTGATAACTGTTAATAAATTTCAAACAGGAAAAAAACAAAACATTGCTGCAGGAGGTAAAAGTCTGAAATGTAAATGTACGATCAGATTCCACAACGGTGGTTTCAGTCAGCACTTAGTGACTCCAAAGGCCACATACCACTTAATATCAAACTCAATCGATCCCAGCATCACTCAGCAGCCTGCTGCTACATCCACACCCACGCTGATGTGTGACTTTTTGTGTAAATGTCTTCAAAATTAACTGATATGAAAAAGTGGAAATGGGAAATTAAATAAGTGTAGAAAAAAAAATGTCTTTTTTTTTTTCAATATGGCCCGTGTGGTGACTTCTTCAACTTTGCTAACATTTTTAATTAACTGTGTTTATTGTCCCGAGCACTCTGAGATTACAGCAGGAAATAGATCTTGTTTCACATAGGAGGTTCGCACACAACTGCTATTGTGAATACACATACAACCCCCACCAGACTCAACTGGACAGACACACTGTAGTTTACACTCTAATCGCACATTCCGAGGAGTATGGCAAGACAGAAAAATACCTTGAGGGGATGTGAGAGGGAATTAAGAGAGGTGGCATCGCTCAGCTTCCTCACTGCCTTCTCAAGGCGTCACACACGTCTCCTCTTCCTTAATAAGTGTTAACGCAATGTGTGTGTCCTCCCTGTGTGTCCCTTCTGCGCCCAGCTCCGTCAAACCTGCCACACACCCTTTCCCTTAGCACCTGCCGTCTGTTGACAACAGCACAATGACACATTCCCACTTATGCAGATGATCAAATTAAGACTGATTCGCACTCCTTTTCAAATTCATGTTATCTTTTACAGGACCTACTGCTACATTTTCTATAAGACGTGATCATATTCATAGCACAACTTTTATATTGTGATTTGGATATTGATGTGATTCAAAATGCAACAAATTTAAGCTTTTAGGAATGATTGCGACGATACTGGCCTGTACATGACGATAAAATATGTTCTACTTTGAAATAAGTAGATTCATCTAGTGGGTGATTTTTATGCAGGTATATTTTCAGTGATTAGTTTTGAGTCAAGTGAGGCTGTGTTGATAATAGAGGAGGATCTATTAGGGAGGTTAAATTTGGGCCAGCGACATTATCGAGACATTTTCACACAGGCAGCGTTGAAGACACCCGAGCGCACATGCCGACAGATGGATGACCAGATGAAAATGGGATCCGGCTTGAGCAAGGGAAGGAAAGACAGAGACATGCAGCTGAACTGGATCCACACCAGCTCTGTGGCACTGCCCACTGGTGGCAGCATGATAACATAGCCGAAGGGATCAGTTTACAAGGCAATGACTAAATATATGGACAAAAGAAATAAATAAATAAAATAAAATAAAATATGACAATTTAGAAGGGTTTTGCATGGACATGTACACCATTGAAATTTCTCAAAAAAAAATAAAAAATTCCTTTGCGTTTTACCTGAAATGCTTTGTTTTTATGTAATAGGCATAAAAAAAGAAAAAGGAAAAAAAAAGGTAGTTTGTGGAGTGTGTTGCAGATGTGAGGGCTAATGTATTTAGACTCACACAGGCAAAGTGAGTAGGGCTGAGTATCGATTCAGATTTCCAAAATTGATTGGATTCGATTCACAATGGCCCAATTCGATTTGATTCACATGGATTGATTTTTGATCTAAGGATTTCATGTAGTACTAATTTGTATCTTATATAAATTATTTATATTACATATATTTATAGCTTTTTAGATCATATTTAATTTTATTTTATTTAAATCATTGTAAATACAATTATAAATATTCTGAATTGTCTTAAAGTGCAAAAAGTTTGTTAAATTAAGAAGAAAATACTTTTAAATTCCTGTGAACAATAAATTTAAAAAATGTAAAATACAAGAAAATAGGCTTTTAGGTAAAATACTTTTTTCACATGAATTTACGGGAAAAAGACATATTAAAAGGATTGATTTATGGTTTTATGAATTGACATAGATTTGAATAATCATTTTTTTTTAAATCCAACAGGAATAGAGGGCGAGAATCCGTAGTGTACCTAATGTTTTGTCCAAGATGGCCGCCGCCCACAGTTTTTAAATTTTTTTGTGCTTAAATGTTGTACAAGTTGTTTTAAATTATAATATATCAACTGCATCATGGCATGGATGCATATGTGACTCTATTACCTTCTATCCAATTAACGGAATGTAAAATAAAAAAAATAAAAAAATAAAAAAAAAGGTCAGATTTAGACATGAGGACAAAACAGGCTAAATAAAAGCGCCAGAAGTGACAGTGTTGCGCGGGGGACAGACATAAAAACAAAACAAAACAGACATCACATCTCTCTGTTCCAGTATTACACTAATCCTGGTTTTCTCAGGGCAAAAGTTAATGGTCCAATCACACAGGTCCACGTGTTGGCTGGCTAACCTTAAGTGGCCTACAAGCAGGGTGAACCTTCAGTTCTCTAACCTTCGCCCTTCACTCATCAATAACCCTTCCCGCCCTTCAGCATTCTGATGCTAACCTCAAGTGGGCTGAGGAGCTTGTAGCTTCCGCCTAATGCCAACACTCGGTCTCGGCCTATAGCCTTTGCTTTGGATGGACTAACACACCTAAGTGAGCTAATATTAACCCTTTCAGTTGTGCAATCACCCAGAAGGACATCGCTGTAAAGGGAGTCGGTGTCGTTGGAGGGGCAGCGTCGCTATGCTCAACTTCTGTGTCAGAGACCATTATTAAATGACACTGAGATGTTTACGTTGACGCCGGGTCTGCTAGCTGCTAGGCAACTTGCTTACTCAGTTCTTGTCTATACGATTAAGTCAAAAATGTACAAAAACAAGGCACACATTCCACACAATCTCTCCCACAAGGCGAACAGTTCACTCCTTGTTTGGTGACAGGTAAATCCTCTGAAACTGTTCTAAAGTGAGGTCATTCAGCCCTTTGTGTTTTGTGCTAACTGTTAAGTCTTAGCCACATGAACACAAAGTCTGTCTAAATCTGATCTTTGTGTTGTGATGTGCTGTCAACGTCTGAATCTCAAACAAATGTGCGCCGCAAACCTGGGGTCAAACTGATTCTTATACGGCTAAATCTCCCTCACACATATTTTTAACATTTGGGTTGTGTTGCCTTTGTGCTAAACACACACTGTCCAAAAGAAAAAAACACACACACAGTCCTCTAGCGTTAGGTCAGTCCGGTCTTTTCTGCAGCAGTGTGCAGGCTGAGCCTCTTCCCATGCCCTGCGGGTGCCCCAGTGCCACCACCACACTGAGTCCCTGCCCCGGGGCCAGCGGTCAAGAGGGTTACCCCGACCCCACTATGGGAGGGAACCCCGACCTCAATCACCCTGCACTGGATGCTCCTTAGCGCTCCTTTGTCGGCCTGTCCCGCATCAGATAGCGAAACAAAGGCTGCCGCTGCTACGGAAACCGGCTTATATCATCACCGGGGAGAGACCTTTCCTTTCTCTATCATCACGACATCTTAGATCATTGGGAGTCTTTAAAAACAAGTAAAACAGTTGGATTTTTCAAAATGATACAAAAACATAGTGGAATCTGTGCTAAAAAATAGATATATTGCACAATACAGTAGCAGTGCAATGTTTTTTGATTAATCAACAAAAAATGCTCAGAATTTCAGATCTTCATCATAAATATTCTCTGATTTCTGTAGTCCTATATTAAGGTGACCTATTATCTTTGTTTTGAACCAAAATAAATCAATTAATCTTAGTTTGGAAAACAATGATCAACATTTTTGCCTACATAACTGGATCATAATTACTTTACAATTTAAATATTATATTTTCATCCGATATCTCAAGTAATAGAAAAAAATAATCAACAGATTAATCGATTACTAAAATAACTGTTGGCTGTAGCCCTACATTACAGCAATATAGTACTATTTGGGATAATAAATACGATGAGGCTGTTATAACTGCAATATGGAGACCCTTACGGTCTCCCTTTATGGTTCAATTGGATGCTTTTTACCCACTACAACCATGATGGCCACACATCATTATTTTCTCCTCTAGTTGAATTATTAGAAGTGTTTGAGTCTCTGTGTGGGTGATACCGCCCACACAATGGCGAGTAAATAAGATGCCCCCCACCCTCTTTTAAGACAGCAGCACATAGTTTTACCAGTGGCGCTGAAAACGAAATGAAATGTGTCTAATATGCGGGAGTGGCGAGCGAGGCGGCCGTAGCGAGAGGGTGTTTCATCTGTGCGAGCGGAGCTTAGCGCGGCTTTGATGTGAGGGCTCTCATGCAGTGAGCAGGGGGCTTTGGGCGAGGGCGAAAAGGACAGCACTTGACAGGTACAAAGCATGGCTGATAGGTGTCACGGATGAGGACAGTGGACGGGATGTTGTGTGAATTTTAAGCAACATGAATGGTCGTAGTGTAGAATGGAGACCTATAAATGGACCCCGACGCATTTGTCTACTGCCATCGCATGGTTTGCGGGTGTCCATTTAAATTGCCCTTTAGGTGGCGTTCCCTATTCTAATTTTGTCAAGAGGGTTTGTTGTTTGTGGTTCAGGGCAAGGGGCACTCCCTTTTCTCAAGCAGCTTTCACTTCCTT